>NW_024511988.1:0-600000 GCF_017590135.1 Pyrgilauda ruficollis
TTTTTTTTTTTTTTTCAGTGTCCATTTAGTGTTAGTCACTAAATATCCCAATTTTCTGGGTTTTTTCGGTTTTTTTCAGGCACACTTCGTTTGATGGTATCTCCTTTCCAGAGCGTTTGTAAGCCTTTCTTTTCAGGGTCTCAAGATTTCTCTTCCCTCACACAGGACCCGTGCAGAACTCAGCAAACATACAATTTACAGGTTCTTCAGGGAGCACAGGAGGGCATTTACACCAATCTAGCAAGATTTGGACACTCTCTGCGGCCAAAACTAAGGAAAATCTCAGGATGATGCTGCAAAGAGGTACAGAGACAGTCTTGTTTGGGTAACAGGGTCCTTTAAGCCCCGACCCAGCCAGACCCAGCACTGCAGTCTTTTCGGGTCCTCTCTTCGAGATGATCCCAAGGTGTGTTAAAAGTCTCTTTTCCCCAACCCAGCTGTCGAAGAAGGAGTCAGAAGTCTTTGGCTCACGTTCTCAAGGTTGTTTATTATTTCTTATCTAAAACATTTTCTGTCTGGCCTGCCGAGGTGTGTTCACCTGGTCAGTCTGAGGCACACTGCCCTCCCATGGGGCTGGCACTGTCTTTTATACTATAAACTACATATTCGATATTTACAGTTATGTCCCAATACCTATCACCTATGTTAGACAGTGACTTTCTACTTTACACCAATCCCAGAGTGCCACCATCACACAGAAAATGGAGGCTAGGAAAAAGAAGGGAGAAGAACAGGACAACGCCCAAATCCCTCCATCTTGTCCCCTAGACCTCCGTAGTAAAATTCTTCAAAATTCCACCTTTCACCCTGTGACAACTACTGCTAGACTACTTAAACTTTTGTGACTTGTAATTCTTCATAAAACCACACCAATCCCAGAGTGCCACCATCACACAGAAAATGGAGGCTAGGAAAAAGAAGGGAGAAGAACAGGACAACGCCCAAATCCCTCCATCTTGTCCCCTAGACCTCCATAGTAAAATTCTTCAAAATTCCACCTTTCACCCTGTGACAACTACTGCTAGGCTACTTAAACTTTTGTGACTTGTAATTCTTCATAAAACCTTGGTAATTTGCTCCATGGGTTGAGACCGAATTCCCAAGTGTCTTTGGCTTCCTGCCAGGGTCTCCGAGCCCCTGCCAGGGCTTTGAGACATCCAGGGCATCCAGAGAGATGTCCTGGATTCTGACACCCCGCCTGAGCTCCCCTCGGCTGCTCTGCTTTCCACAGCAATTTTCCAGCAATCCTCCAATGTAGCAGTGCCATCTTCAGGCCCAAAACCTGCCCTGCACCGCTGGGGGAACAGCGACCTGCCCGGGGAGGAAGGGACAAGGTGTCCTGGAGGCCCAGTCCCCAGGGTACCAGCCTTTGATTTCTTACAGCCCTGGGCTATCTGCAGCTTGTCCTCACTTTCCAGGTGATCCCAGCCTTGAGAACTGCAAATTCAAGATCCATGTGGGCTTTTTCAGCCTCTTGACAAGTCTCCCACCATTGATTTTTTTTATCCCATATGGAACCAGAGCCATCCATCACCTTTGAGCCCCTGGTCATGTCTTCACTCAGACCCATCTCCCAGAACACAAACTGCCAGGTAAAACAATCCCAGGAAAAGGGGAACTCCTTGGTAGCAAGTCCAAGACTTTTGGGAATTGAGAACTTCCAGCCCAGGATTTTTGTCCTAATTCAGGCGCTCCCAAAGCAGCCTCTGCATTCTGCACCTGTCTGAGCAGCAGCCAGACACAATCTCTGGCTCTCCTCCAGGGCAGACTTGTCTTCAGCACAGCTATCTGCAGATAGACCTGTGCTCCTAAAGGGTACTGAGATGCCCATTAGCATTAGACACAAAATTTTGCAGAAAAATAGCTATTTACATTAATGCTGTAAGCCAGTGACCCATCTCATTGGGATCACCAGGAGCAGCACTCTGATTCCATTGTCAAAAGGTGAGATATCACACTCTACACCTGGCCATGCAGGACCTGCATTAATGCCTACAAACACAGTGCAGGACCTTATGGCACAGTCACACTGGGTGCATTCACAGAGTCCCCTGCAATTCCATCTACCTGCAAAATCCCAATGTTTCCCTGGATAATATCACACCGAGATGCCACCCCTGCCTTCACTAGAGCTCTGGGAGAGACCCTGTCTGCCTGGGGCATGGTGCATCCAGCCTTTTGGAATGCTTTCTGTGTATGGGATTGATGATCCCAAAACCCCTGTGGTTCACCCCAGCATCCCATCAAGGGCTGTGGGCTTGTCAGGTGCCCAAACTGTGCTGGGCTGCCCTACCCTGGCACTGCCAGCCCAGATCCATGGAGCAGCTGGCACAGAGCCCAGGGAACCCTGTAATGGGATGGCCTCAGCACCCCTGAAATGTCTGCATGGCCCTGAGCCTCAAACACAGGAGAGCAATTATAGCTTCCCCACTACGAACAGGAGATTCTGGCACCTTACAGGGAGAAGCCACTTTTTCCTTTCCAGCCATCCTTCCCGTCCCCTGACAGCAGATGTTACACGCAAACCTCCTTGCAGCAAATTGGCATTGATTTCCACAGAGCAATTTATATCTCAAAAAAAGAGAATCCTTCAACCAGTAAGAGCTACAATTTGGCACCACTCAGCCTAACTGGGGGCAATTTCCCATCAGTGGCACATCAGCCTGCGGGCAGCAAGGCAGAGCAGAACCCTGGAACTAGGGGAGCTGGGAGGCTGCAGGGCTGTGCTCAGCACTCTGCATCCAGGAGCTCAAAGCATCACCTGGTTTGGCCATCAGCACTGCTTATCTTGGGGCCTGAATTAATTAAGCCCTGAAATGCACCAAGGGTGGGATGTAATGATGAGTTACAGCTCCTAGCTGGGTTCCCTGGGGCCTGTGCCAGCTGCTCCATGGATCTGGGCTGGCAGTGCCAGGGTAGGGCAGCCCAGCAGCTACTTCAATTCAAAGTGGCTGTAAAGAGCTAAAAAGAAAATACAGCTGAGTGCAGAGCAAGTCCACAATGGTCTGGCCATGGTATTTTCATCAGCTCCTTAAGCAGCAAAGGAATTGGCATAGAGGACCCCACCCTAAGTCTGCAGCTGAATTTGTGGCAGGATGACCCACATGACCTTGAAAAGATCCATAGCAGAAAAGAATTTTCCTGTGTTGGGCAACCCAGCGCCTCTGTTCTGGGAGATGGGAAGCTGCTCCAATGCCTTTTGTTTCCGCACTAAGGCAGTTCTCCCCACAACTGGGCCAAGGAAGCCTCAGCACATCTTACCTGTGTGGTGAATCCTCAGAGGTGGCAGCTCCTCAAGGTGTCACAGTTGAGACAGCCACGATACACAGAGTATCACATACAATTTCAGAAAGCTTCAACCCACACAGAGGAACACCACTTCAGAAAGCTGCAAGCATCCGCCCTTCTTGTTCTTTAGCCCACCCTTTTATCCCCTCATGTTGATGCACTGCCCCTGTGTGCCCTCTGTTCCCTTTGTGGTTGCTCAGTGCCCCTGGGCACTCCATGGCTCATTGCTGTCAGTGCTGCTCACAGCTGTGCTCATTGGGGATGAGGCTCAGCCACAGCCCCATTTCCAGTTACCACAAACTGTGTGCCTACCTCCAGGAGTAATTTTGGGCATTTGAATATATCTCTCTATGCCAGAGACCCTTGGTCATTCACACAAAAGCAGGTTAAAACTGCAGACATGCAGCAAGCCCATTCCTCTAGGTCATGCACATCCCCAGGCCAAGGTATTGCTTTTTGGTTAAAAAGAAGAGTGGTTCAGAGACAGGTAAAAGACTGTGTCTGATAAGGAACACCTCAGGATTTGAGTGGTGGCTGCTAATCCTGGCAACACCACATTTTCATGAGGCATGTAAGGGTCTCAGGGGTTTCAGAGCTGTCCTCAGGTTGAAAGATCCAGCTGCTGTCTCCTGGTGCAAGAGCTTCAGAGGAGGTGACTGGTGTGCTGCTGTGCCTATGGCACCTGGTTGGGATGTTCAGTCTTTACAAAATTGGGACCTGCAGCCCAGGTGGTACCCAAGTCCTGGCTGGACATGTGGGCTGAAGCACCTGGCCCTGGAAGGTGTTTCCTTGTGACTGCCCACGGTGGGGGGAAGTCCATGCTTTGTAAATATTTTTCCTTTTCAGTATCTCTTCAATATGTTCAGTGTTTCACTTCAGCTTCTTCAAGAAAAGAATCCTAAACAAAATTCCCAAGGGTAAGGAAGATGGTGATCTTTCTATCATAATCAGGATTTTTAGTTAAAAAAAAAAAAAAAAAAAAAAAACAAAAAAAAAAAAAAAAAAAAAAAAAAAAAAAAAAAAAAAAACAAAAAAAAAAAAAAAAAAAAAAAAAAAAAAAAAAAACCCACATTTTTCTGAAAGCTTCCAAAAGCTAATTATTTTAACTTTGACCCTTTGGCAGCATCTGGAACATGCCCTGCAGAACATCATTATGAAAATGGTTCCTTGCAGATTTTGAAATAAAATACATGAACAAGAAAAAGAAAAGGGTCTTGCAAATCCAGAGGCAAGTTAGGATGCAAACAATGGGATCAGGGCAGGACAAGTGAATGACAGAGGAGTTACCCCAGGTTCACTCTCTGATCCAGGCCCTTCAAAGAATCCGTGGTTAAAAGGTTTTTAGGGGATTGATGGAGTTAGAAACTTTTCCTTAGAAACATTACATGTTAACTTGTAAACCAAACAACATACAATCAACAAGAGTCCATCTGGTTCAATAGAAATAGATCTTTATTAATAACATGCACATCATACGTATATTTAAAATACATATACATTTTTTCTACTATTCACTTTAGAAAACAATTTCATAAAAACCTTCAGTCAGGTCCCAGGTAATTTTAAACATTAAAAAGCTTTTTTTTTTTTTTTTGTTACAGAACTATTCCAATTATTTGGTGTATAATCACCATGTATTTAACATAATGCAGGCTCATGCATTGCAATAGAAATAGGTGTTCCCTTCTCTGCTTTGTCAATCATGTCAAATATATGATGATATACTTGACAACACCTGCCACAGTTGCCATATGCAGCTGTGATTCCCTCCTGGGAGCATTCTACAGGCAGTGTTTAAAATCTGGAGACAACTTTTTTACAACTTTCTGAGTTCCTACGAGGGGCTGCTGGCGCTGCAGGTGGCGCAGAGCCCAGCTGTGGCAGAAACCAGACAAACAGAATTTCATGAATGTCAGAGAGGAAAGCAATCTGAAAAAAAGAAAAGAGGGAATTGGCAAATCCCCTCTGTGTTCATGGCAAACTGAAGTCAGGGCTGGGTTTCCCAAGGTCCTGCCAAGTACCAAATCAGATCTGGAGAGAGTGCACGTAGATACCAGCAATGGACAGTTTGCGGATTTACAGAACATTTACAAAGGCTCGTACGAGGATGGGACTTTAAGGCACAATAGTCCATATACTCAACACATTCATTGGAAAACAGAAGTTCAATTTACAGTGCAAGAGAGATGTGTTGAAGAGCTGAAGCGGCAGCTCGGGGGTCACCAACAATGCGGCGGTTGAGGGTATCTGGCAGCCCCAGCTCCGCAGAAGCTCGTGCACATGCTGAGCATCAAGCACACGAGGAGCCTCTCAGGCTCCAGCAACAGGCTCTGAGTGAGGAAATCGGGTGATAACCCAAGCATTTACAGGGTCAGGGCCCTAATGTCATAGAATCATGGAATCATGGAATGGTTTGGGTTGGAAGAGACCTTAAAGACCGTCTGCTTCCAACCCTGCTGCCGTGGGTGGGACACCTGCACTGGGGCAGGTTGCTCAAACTCAGTGCTGGGGCTCTGCACCAGACCCCACACGCACTGTGGCCCCCACAAAGACACCTCTGTGCACCCTTCACCAGCGTGTCCAGCCAGAAAAGCAGCACAAAGAAAACTCAACTCATAGAAACACTAGTTACAGGCAAGTGTGCTGCTATTCCCAGGTGAAAATGAAATGTCCTAAGCCAGTCATTTTCGAAATGATCAGTTCTTCTCACCAAGTCTGTCCTTGTTACCCAGCTCATCTATATTCTCTCTGATGAATATTCTATCTCCAAGGCAACTGAGTCAAAGGGAAGCAAGGACTTTCTTTACATCCAGTGCAAACATAGCCCATATGTAGGAGTTCCTAATGCAGTCATAATAGAACATATATATATATATAAATCTATCTCACTGAAAGTTGACCACCTACAGACAGATTCTCACATCAGAAGCCAGAAGAGCTGAACTGTAGCTACAAACCCAAAAAAGAAAAATCACTGTATGTAGCTGTATTAAAATGCTGGTATCGAGTAACTTGGCAACTAAATGTTAAAATCAATGTAAGTATATAATTCAAAAGGTGTCAAATATTTTGGGAGTCACTTGCAATGTTATTGCACATTTGTACTTCTTTATCACCCCATAAACTATTTTTAAGCTCTCAAATCAAAATGTTCAGACCCACTTTCCAGCAGCACCAATAACTGGGCAAAGCAGAAGGCAGTAGAAACTGAAGCAGACTTAAAGCATATAGAATAGTGAACCTTTGATTCAATTCCATATCAAAAAGTCAACCATAAAAAACTCAATCTGTTCTCTAGAAACAAATAATCCATTTCAACAGCTCCTGAAGCAAGTGAAAATTAAAAAAAGAGACAATGTGTTTTCTTCAAGAAAACAGCACATGAGAAAAACATGAGTAAATTATCGTCCTCCTTCCTAGGTAGCCCAAGGTGTTTTGTGACCTGACGCAGATTTTTGTCTGTTATATCTGTTCAGTTATCACAACACCTTCAGAGAAGCTTTCAATAGGCAAGAAAGTACCTTCCTCTTTCAGCAGGCAAAGAACCTCTTCAAAGGTGAATCTGACAGGGCCAATGGTTTTTTGTTCAGGTGAGGTTAAAGACTTTGATCCTACTGGGCTTTTTCATTTCATTGAAACATTTCTAATTTTAAGTTAAAAGACTTGTTTATTCAAGACAGAACCATCCTATGAATATAAAAAGTCAGTCAGCGAGAGAAAAGAAGCATTTAAGCATTCCCTGTACATGCTAGATCATTATGAAATCAAGTGAAAATGGACACAAAGAGAAAAAAAAAAAGCATAAATCAAAACCACTTCAGAGTGGAAAATTACATGGTTTGAAAAATCAGAAGACAGGAGCAATTTTTCTTCACCATTCCCCCAGCCCTGGGGTGGCACGAGGCGTTCCCGGTGCCGCAGGGGCCAGAGAGCTCCTGGGGGATAATGGCACCTCTGACTGCAGCAAAGGGCTTCTCTGCCAGCTCTCACTGCTCATACTGGGGCTGTCCTGCACACCTCAGCAGCAGCCTGGGCTCTCCCAGCCCCTGTTGAAGTGGGCATCGCCCCTTTCCACTGGAAATTTCTCAAACCACATTGAAACCATTTCTCAAATCATACAACTGGATCAGCTGCATGATTTTGGGCTGGTGCAAGCCCAGGGACAGCAGGAGTCAAACCATGCACAGCCAGGAAGCTCTGAGGCTGAACTGCACTGGCTGAGGATTGAAAGACACCCTTTTCTAAGAGATACTTATGACTTGTCTCAAAGCAAGAACAGAGATCTGAACATTCATCATGACTAACAGCACCTCCCAAACAGCACTGCCCTGTTTCTTCAGCCTTCCCACAGTATCTGAGATGTTTATGTTCTCCAGTTTGCAGGTTATCCTTGCTTTGAATTACACTGCTGACAATTTTTTTTTAAATAAATAAAAAAAAAAATCTGGATTTTACTGCTTCCTTCTATCTCCTAAACCTGTACTGACTTCTAACTACTGATACCAGAGTTAACTTTGTTCTTCACACCTTTCTGCTTTTGCCTTTCTGCCTTTTCTCCAGCACTACCACGTGCCTGGGAGCTGTGACGATATGTGTGACACACAGGACCAGGGTGCTCTGAGCAGGGTGACAGGAGGAATCCGACACACGACACAAAAAGCACATTCCTGGCAAGCCACAAGGTATTTGTTTACACTAAATAATGCCTCAGAAATAGCATCAGCCACATCTGCAAGAGCAAAGCCTTTCAAAACAAATAAAAAATTAGGTTCTTAGCTATATATATATATATATATATATATATACACATATATATATATGTATATATATCTGCCTCCAGCTGAGTGTGCACTATTATTTACTTTGTTTTAAAGCTTTAAAGTGGTGCTAGCCAGCGAGGCAAAGCCAACAGACCTGTAGGACTTTGACAGGCTTTGAACCATCCTGTGTATTTGTTCAGCAGTTCTGCGATGCAGGTTCCTGACAGCTAATTTCCAGGCTCATTAATCACATTCCCCAAGATTATAGTGCAATCTCTGCTTCTGGCCCCATTGCTGGAGCATCATCTTTTCCCTAGTGTTACTCTTTGGTATTTTCATGACGTAGCTTTGGCAGCTATGAAACTTTCCACTTGTAGTCATTCCGTTTGCTGAACATCCCACATGCCACAGCTTGTGAAATATATATATTTACATATTTTAAAGTTAATTCCCAGATTGAAGTTAGACATTTCACTTAACCTGAAACATTATTACTAATGCTGAGCAGTTTTATCAGGAGAGCCTCTGAGGTCTTACCATCATCTGTCAGATACATTCATTCTCTATCTATGAGAGTTATCATTGTTTTTCTGCCTTTTATAGTCCACATAAAAAGAAATTGCTGTCTATTCCCTAGCACCAGTGTGAACCTCGGGCCAAACAGCAAATTAGCATGCAAAGAAGTATTCAGGGAAACAGCTAGGGGAAGAGGCAAATGAAGTTAAGGGAACACTGATGATGGGCTGAAGAAACAATCTTTCCTGTGAGTCATTCTGGTTTGCATTAAAATAGCAAAGTAGATACCAGCTAAGAGATAATATAAGTAAAAAGTGAACGCAATTATTTTTTAAAAAAACCAACCCACAAACCCTTGCAAATCTCAGTACAGAGTGTCTGTAAGTAGCAAGCGAGTTCAGTCTCTGAAAATCCTAAAGACTAATTCCTTTGGCACTGACTCCTTCATGGTCAAAGCAATTCTCAAAGAAACTTTCTGTCTATACTTTTACAGCAGATAGCTTGTGTTCTACTCCTCACTGTTAGACTACTCCACTGCCTCGGGGGCTCCCCTTGCACTGGGGATGGCGTAATTTAACTGCGAAAGTGATTTGGAGCATCCGTATCTACACACAGGTAACTTTAAGTGCAGCTTTGTTTCTACAAACCGCCTTGCACGCAGTCTCTGCAGGTTTAGGACCTCTGTATTGCACCTCTCTGTGTGTAAGCAAGGTGCTTCACACCGGGGGTTGACAGCAGGCGCTGCAGAGCATTATCCAAAGCACCTTCCACTCAGCTCCCCGCCGCCTCCGCCTCCCATCGCAAACACGTCTGCAATTAGTGCCTCACCTCAACACCTCAACAAGCAGTCCAAGCATTCAGAAACAAACATCAGTGGGTCTAACAGCTACTTTAATTCATTTTATAAATAAGCAACTGAGAATTTTGCTCCAGGTGGCTGCCCGTGTAGCCCATCCCGTAGACGGCGCTCTCTGCAGAGTAAGGCACGATGCGATACGAGTGCAGCTCTTCATAATAGAGCGACTGGGAACAGCACTCCTGCACCATCAGCTTCAGCCGTTTTCGTGCGTCAGAGTAGGCAGTCCTATAGCACGGAGCCTCCTTAAAGTATTCATAGCTCTCCCTCTCTGTCTCTAGGTGGATCTTCCTCAACAGATTGTTAATTAATACAGACCTACGGAGATAGGCTTCGGGGTCGTCCAGGAAGCGGAGTTTCTGGAGAGACAGTTTTAGGATACAAGTCCGGTCCTCTGGTAGTATCAGGTGCTGGGGAGTAAATGGATGGGACTTTAGCATCAAGGGATGAAACTAGGGGGAGGGTGGGGTCGAGAGAGAGAGAGAGATACTCACTTTTGGACAATACTCATGGTAATCTTGATGTAAATGTTCTTCTTCTGCATATTTTCTCTTAAAGTAAGCTACTTTCGACGTCGTTAATGTCTTTGTTAGGCCCCGATCAGATCAGCTCTGCACAAAAGAGGAAAAAGAAAGTCAGTATTGGCCAGGGTGGCTGCAGCATCACAGGCTGGCATGTACAGGGCAAGGAGGGATCTAGAGGAGGAATGCAGCCAGGACAACACTCAACCTCAGCCTGCAGCCCCCAACCTGCTGGAATAACACTTGAGAGGATGGCAAATGTGAAGCTGCCTCTGAAACAGCCACCCTGAGGCTTGCCAGCACAGCCAGCCCCTCTCCCCTCTCTGGAGTGACCACCACAGCCCAGGGCACAGGCAGGATGTCCTGGTCCTACAGCTGAGAGGGTGTCAGGGCCCCCCACAGCCCCACAGAGCAGGCAGGAATGCCCTAGGTGGGAATGTCACCGTGCACTGCAGCAGGGACCAGGATGGGCCCTGTGCCTTGCTGTGGGGTCTGTGGGCCGAGGATTGGGTTTTGATTTCCATCCACCATGCACGGAGCTCACTGGCTTCCCTGGAAAACCGGTGCAGAGTGCATTCACTAGATGGTAGTGTTGTCTCAGAAGAGCAGGAGAGCCCCAGTCCAGTGGGAGGGTGATGGAGTGGGTTTCTTCTCCGGGTGGCTTCAGTTTTTCAGGGCACAGAGGATGGAGGCTCAACATTTGGCATAAGAAAATGAATTATTATTGGGCTTTTGTTCAGTGACAAGAGCCATGGGAGGTCTGTTTCTCCAGAGCTGAGCCCTGCAGAGGACCAGGGCACTCTGGGCTGCCTGATCTGAGCTTGCTCATCTCCCTGGAAAGGTGACATGGTGCTAATTCAGCATCTTAATGAGGTCCATAATTCCAGTGGTACTCAGCCTGGTGAGCCTGGGTGAGCACTGGGTCCCTGGGAGAGCCAGGACTGGGCTTTGCTTTGCTATTCACCAGAAAACACAAGGAGCCCTGTGCATTTCTGGGAAGAACAATCTCCTCCCAATCTCCTCCTCCTTTTTATAAGAAATTTCTGTTATTTGCTTTTAAATGTACTTTAAAAAAAAATAAAAAACCAAAAAAACCCCCGAAAAATTTATTATACTGATGTCTAAAGGCAATTCAGGGGAAGAAAGTATCCAGAGACACTTCACAGAATAACTCAAAGTCAGGTCCTATGGAAAATATTTTCTTCCCCAAACTGGGATCTCCTTATGGGAGCATTTGAAAATTAGATTTTCTGAAGAATTGAAGGATTTGGTTCTGGACAGCTTCCCTCACACAACAGAAAAGCAATAATATATTGCACAGCCAGAACACAGACCTTATGTTGCTGGAAGGATCCTTCCATGGTGCATAAGGGGCTCCTTGAGCCTCAGCTGCTGCTGGGGGTGATGAGATACCCACACAAACATTCCAGTCACTGACAGTATCTCTTCTTCAATGGCAGGAAGGAGCAACGTGTCCTTGCTTCCTTCCTCTACATCAAAAACCCACAAGAAGGGGCTGAAGAAGAAATCCCTTCAGTGAGAGGATTCCTGCATTTTCTCACTAAATTTTAAGTCTGTGAGGATGGAGGTTTTTCATTAAGAATTCTACAGATCTGTGCAGAAATCTGACTGGTGGAATAACACCCCATTTGGAGTCAAGACCCCTCAGCCCTGCTCTGGGACCCATCAGGACATGGATTGCACTTCACAGCAGCATTTCTCCAGGAGAGGGACTATTGCTCTCACAGTGGGACAACACTGCCAAGGCTGTCAAGGTTCTATTTGTCCTGGACATCACACACATCAGAGATGCTCCCAGCACCCACCCCAGCTCTCAAGGGCAAGGGCAGGACTGTGGTCTTCACCACTTCACTGCCATTGAGTAGCTGCAAACACGGGTTTAAATTCATGTGCAGCAACCTTCTCTGCTTGCAGGTTTCATTCCAATATTTGAGTTACACCAGAGCCTGGGCAGCCTGGATATTTAATTACTCTGATATCATGTTCTCCTAGGTGGAAACCCCACTGTGCTATCCGAGCACAACAACAAATGCATTTATCTCCCAGTGCCATGGGATGGGAGAACATTACAGTTTTCCTCACACTGTTCTGAGGAAGACAAAAGGTACAGACAGATGAAGTGACATTCCCATAGCCACCCAGGCTGTCAGGGCTGGGAAAGGAGCCAAAGCCAGCACACAGGTAGATCTCTTCCCTCAAACCAAACCTCTAAATGCTAAAACATTCTTCCCTAGTGCTTTTCAGGGAAAAGGCTGGAAGCACAGCCCTGTCACTGCCTGTGTGCAGTGGAAGCAGAAAATCAGCCTGAGTGCAGGGGCAGCACAGACAACCACAGCGTGCAGAGCATCTCAGCTCAGTTCTGCAGCTCCCCCAGCTTCATGCTAAACTCTGTCTTTAGGAATTCTGCCCCAGAGATGGAGGGTGACTGAAATTCAGCATCCCCTGAGCACAGGTGGTGCTGGAGACATCAGGGAGCCAGGTCAGGGGAAGGAGCTCTGTCAGCCTGTGGCTGGGAGGGAAGGAGGGCTCTGGTTTTGCACATGCGATGGGCTGGAGGCTGGTGCTGGCTGGCAGGAGAAGACAGAAAAATTGTATTTTGCTGAGGGACACACATGACCCTCCTGGCAGTGGGTTCATTGAGCACCCAACTGGCATCCCCTTTCTGGGGTTATGTTCAGCACCAGCTCGGGACTTATCCTTGGTTGGCTGAATTTAAATTCCTTACATAGCTAAAGCAGCAAAGTTGTCAGGACCCCCTCACCCCAACACCCATAACTTAGTTTAGGAGGAAGGAAGAGAAACAACGACCAAGCAAACACCAAGAGCATCTCTAGGCTGTAAGTTTGGCTTGAAATATGTTGCCAGTTTTAAATGAAAGACTACATTTGAGGAGAAAAGTCGCCCCAAGCTGCTCAACACCACACCATCTGTCAGCAAATCCCAGCAGCTCCAAATCTGCAGAGCTTGGAGCACCCACTTCCCCAGCTCAGCAGCTCCCAGGGGCTGTCACAGGTGCCTCAGCTCCCCAGCAGGGAAGGGGTGCTGCCTGCACACCTGCAGGGTGGGACAGTGAGCTGGAGGCACTCAAGTCCCATCCCAGGGCTGCTCAAGAGAAGTTCAGGGTCTGCTCTTGTGCTCAGTGCAGCTGCCATCCCACCACCACTCATTTCATCACCATATCTTTTGTGGCTGCTGCTGGTGCCCACACTTCTGTCTGCAGGTTCAGGGGAACGAGAGCACGGACTGCGCCCTTGCACTGTGCCCTCAACACCAGCAGCCCTCCAGAGACCTCTCTCCATGCAGGAGGCTCTCAAGGACCAAGCTTTTCTCTAACCCTTGTTGGAAGTCAGCTCTCCACGCTCTGTGCGTGCCTGGGAGCTGCTTGGCTGGGGTTACAGCCATCCAAGGCTGTAGTAATGCCGCAGTGAATCAGACCCTTAGTGTTTTGTTTAAATATAAACATATTGAATCAGTGCTTTTTGTGTAGAAGGCTATTCTCGCGAGCCAAGTGTTTTGACAGCTCCAGCAAGGTGGTATGAGTCACTGCCTCTGCCTCACTCAAGCTCAGAGACAGATACATCTTAATCACATTACGTTTTTTCCAGCGCTTACACCACAAGTCAAGGCACGGGGCCAAATCTCCCCACGGGGACCAAACAGCACAGCGCTGAGTCCTGAGCCTGAGGTTTGTCCTTCCAGCCGGGATGAGCGTCGGGAAGCGCATTCAGCATCCCGGCAGGGCTCACCGCAAGCCCTGCGCCGCTCCCCAAGGGCTCGGTGCCATTCGCACCGGCGGGCGGTGCCGGGGGCTCGGCAGCCCCGGGGCGGGCGCTGCCGCTCCTCTGCCCGCCGTTTCCAGCCCGCCGTGTGTGCCTGCTCGGAATGCGGGGCACGGCGGCTGGAGCTGCCATTAGCGCTAATGGAAGTCCGGAATAGAAATCCCACGCGCGGCAGTGGGGGGATAGACGCCTCTGTCTCAGGCTAGGAGCTCTCAGAGTCATCATGGCAAGGGTTTTAATTGTACTTTCAACGGAGCAAAATGTGTCCGGTCCTGTTTATTTCTCCGGGGATAATTACGGTGCTCTGTGGTGTGGTACTCGCAGAGTTATTAGGCATGTTTGGATAGAGGGCTGTCTTATCTAAATTGGATTGGAAATAGATTTATATCATGGCAACTTCCCATTTGAACTGCAAATTGCAGCAAAGTCACTTCACCTGCGCTCCTGCATCGCCCCAGTGACAGCAGCCCCTCCTCGGCATGAATTAATGCCGGGCGATCTCCACGGGGCTGCAGCCTAGCCGAGACAGGAGCTAAGACGGAGTTTAAAAAATGATTGAACATCCATGAGGAAAAAACACCTGAGCTTGTGCTTTTGCATCTCAAACAACAGAGAAGGATCTGCAAGCCCCGGCTGTGCACAGCAGCCCCGCCACAGAACTTGTTACGTGAGCCCTTGGGAGCATCCCCTCACCTGCCTGCTCCCGCGCCTTTCCTCAGGAAGAAAATTCCTCCCTGCCTGCTCAGCGCTGCAGAGAAAGGGCTCGTCGGAATCGATACTATTTGGTTGTTGATGCAGACATCTGCAGGGGGTGAGCACGGAGCCGGCTGGCCGAGCCAGCCCCGCCAAGCTGCGCACCGAGCTGGTGACTCAAATGTGCCGCTGCCCTGCAGGGTTCCTATCGCAGCCTGAAGGAAAGCGATCAATATGCGAGCTACAGCTGCCTGAGACGGAGACCTTCGCCGAGCATCCCTTGCGTGCCCAAACACAAAACCTGAGGCTTCTGAGCACACAGAAGCTGGCCTTTATTATCAGCGGGAGACGTGACTTTGACATGGCAGGACGTATCATCATGTCCTTGCGACTGCTGTCAAACTGCGGTGATAAACTCCCCCGTCTCCAACCTTCAGAGCTCTCGCAATTAGGGGGTGCTCAGCTGAAACGTGCGCCTGCTTTCACATGCTCTGCTGCTGCTTTTCTCCTCTCCTAGAGCAGCATAAGCAGCTGGTCCCACTGTGGGATTCCCAGCTGATAATGCAAAGCTACCAGACCACAGGCAGATGAACATGTGGATCGAAAACACATGCCAGCCCCAGGATTTCACGCGGCTGCCAATCGATGGCAGCCCTTCTAGCATATCGAGCCTTATCAGGCAGAGCAAGCCCCCCTTTCATTGACTCATGGGGAGGTGGGGACCCCCAGCCGCACTCTTGTCCACTGGCTTTGCACTTTAAAACCGCCTTTTAGTTTGCTGATTGCTCTGCAGACCTCCCTAATTGCAGATTCTCCCTGGGCACACATGTGTACAAGGCACAAGCATCTGAATAGCTCTCGTGAGGGCATGAAGGCTTGAGACTTAATGGCTGAGTGACTATTCCTGTCTCCCTCCTTAGAGAACCACTGCTTTCCCCAAGAGATTAAAATAATAATTCCAGGTTCACCCCCTTTCAACATTAATCCCAGTAAATTCCCTCACTCCGCCCAGCCAGCTGAAGTTTGCAAGCTTGTTAGTTACCTGAGGATGCGGAGTCAGTCTGCAAAGGGTCGTTCTGGGGTAATCTCAGCAGTTCTGGTAAGATTTCCCCCTCGCACGGGCTCAGCGAGCATTTCTGGCAGCACGGCCCTGCTGAACGGTCACCTGCCGTGGTGGATCAAGGAGAAACACACATGGCTCAGGTGGCAAAACCAGGACAAACACGGCGAGCAGCTGGACCACAAGAGGACAAAGTGCTATTTCAGCATCCCCACAGGGCTTAGTAACAGGGATAAATACGAGTTCTGATGTTACACCCAATTCTCTAACTTTGACCTTGCTTCCTGGAGTCCCTTTCACACATCAGGAAAGCAGATAAAACATTAAGAAAAAAACATTTCAGTCTCTCAGTGGTGTAGCTATAACCTACTCAGAGCAAATGCTGTAAAAATACAGCTTGCTCCTCTAAATATCCGGATGTTTCTGGAGCTAAAACATTAATTCTGCCCCAATCACCTCTTAAAATGGCACATTATTTTCTCCATTAATTCTTGTCAGCCTCAGAGGAAAGCTAAAGGGCTACTATTAAAACCATGCCATTATTTTGAGTAGCAGCATTAATTTTCTATCATACACACTCACGCTGCCTGCAGAGCAGTACAGGTCTGGGGAAAGTCAGATTCCCATTTCTCTTTAACAGGGTGCACATTTCAGAGTTTGCCTGACATACATTTTCCAGGCTGATGCCTTGCCTTCCGGGTGAAGTATTTGGCACGCTGTAGTAAGAACATCTCCCACTCTCATGGGGAAAAACCATCACAGATACATGTATCTACCTAAACTCTGCACTTTTACATGTGTGTGCCAGAGACACTCAGACTTTTTGAGTACATGAACGAAATTAGACATGTCTAAACCCTGCAAGAGAGAAAGGAAAAGAGAGCTGGTATGTGTGCGTACTCATGTCTCGCAGCTATAAGACAACTATATTTAGACAGTTGTGTCATCCCAGAGATGACAGCATTAACAGGCGATGGAAAGAGGAGCTATGGTTACTTTTCAGAGTTCAGCTCTGACCGTAAAAAGGGGACTCTGATTGAAATGACCTTTCGTAGAGTCCGGCAGAGCAGCAGCACCTCTGCCCGTGGCACTGCGGGACGTGCAGAGCCTCCCTCTCGGCTCTTCCCTCTCCCACGCTGCAGCAAAGCCAAGAGAGCTCCCAAACAAACGCAAAACTTCCTCCACTCCAACAGCCACCTGCTAAACCCTTTGGAGCAGATCCCACCAGCAAAGCCCCACACCACCTCGCTGACACGGGCAACCCCACAGCTCGCTGCCCCCGGCCGGCTCAGCGGCACTCACCCAGCGAGCCCCGGCTCCAGAGGGAGGGCTGCTCCGTCCTTCCCTCGCTGCTCCTGGAGGAGGTGGTGGCGGTTCTGCTGGTGGCGGTGGCGGCGGCGGTGGCAGCTCCTGCGGGTCCCTGCAGCCACTGAGGAGCGCATCACCTCCCGGCCGCAGCCCGCGGAGGTGGGTGCCCAGATGTTCCCCGCGCGGATTGGTCCAGCGGGAGCAGATGTTGCCCGGTTGCTAGGAGCGTTGCTAGGAGCGCTGCTAGGAGACGGTGACGCTCTCTCCATCACTGGCGCGACTCGAGGCCGCGGGGAGGGAGGGAGGGAGGGAAGGAGAGAGAGGAAGGGAGGAGGAAGAGAGGAGGAGGGAGGAGCAGGTCCCGCCACCGGGATGCTCCGCGCCGGGCCGTGCCGGGCCGGGCTGCGGGGTGAGCCAGAGGATGGAGAGGGTGCCGCGGCTCAGAGCTGGACAGGCGGTGAGGAGCTGCAGAGGATGGGGACGTGAAAGGCCAGAACCGGGAGGGGGGAGCAGCCCGGGGAGGGGGCGGGCAAGGGAGACCATAAAACCTCCCGTCAGGGCGGACTGAGGGATGCGCGGAGAGGGCCGGCACCGCGGAGGTGCCCAGCGCTCCCTGCGGCGCTGAGAGGAGGAGAGAGCTCTGCTCGCTTCAGGGCAAGACCGGGAGAAACACAACCCAGTGCCTGGAAGGGCTGGAGGGAGAGGAGTCCAATTCGGTCCTGCTGGCAGACAGCCGAGCTCTTCTGCTCTCCTACTGGGTCACGTTCCTCTTCCCTCCCAATTTATCATTCTCCCTTTTGCCTCCATCAGATCCTGGCCCACTTTTTCCCCTGAGCTTTTGGGATGTTGCACCACAGTGCCCTGGGTCCCACCCTGGCACTTACACCCATGATCCCGTGGCCAGAAATTGGATTGCTGTAGGGAAAAAAGCTGCACAGCAAAACTACCCAGACCTCCTCTCAAATGAAAGAGCAGGTCACTGTGGGGTAGGACAACTCCTGCATCTCAGCCAGATAGCAGGATTTTACTGCTGAGCATGCTCCTTAGGGCAATGGGTGGGTTACCAGGCTAAGTCTACATTCACAACTAAGGGTCCACCCAGAAAAAAGATTAAAAGAAGTCAGTAAAATCTTACCTGTATAATACAGTGTGCAGAAAGAGGGGAAATCCCTTTTCCTGAAAGTCTAGCCCTGTATATAAATAGTGGCAGAAAGAAAAAAAAAAAAAAAAGTGGGGTTTTTTTTTTTGTTTGTTTTTTTTGTTTTGTTTTGGTTTTTTTTTGTTTTTTTGGTTTTTTTTTTTTTGTTTTAAACACACCAACTATGTGTAGGGACCTTCCCTGGAAGAAGTGGGTCACTCCCAGAGTGAAAAGGAGTTGCACAAGATGAGCTTTTCTGGACAGCCAGGTTGGGGCCAATGGCTGCACCAGAGTTACTGGTACAGCACTGGCTTAGATCAGCCCCAGCACCAAGCCTTGGCTTTGATCAGGGCTTCCCTGCAAGAAGAAACATCTCTAGACAATAAATTTTCCTCTACACCTGCCAGATGTGTCCATTTCCTCACAACCACCATGGATAACACTGCTGTTCCTGACAGACTCACGCTCATGCCACAGCCTCCCTATCCAAGCACTCAGTCCAGCCCAGAGAATCTCAGAATGGTTTGGGTTGGAAGGGACCTTAAAGATCATCTTGTTCCACCCCCTGCCATGGGCAGGGACTCTTCCCACTACACCATGCTGCTCAAAGCCCCATCCAGCCTTACACTGAACACTTCCAAAACAACTACTGCCGCCTCCCATCCTGATACTAAAGGTGACTCAAAGGCTCAGGCAGTGCCAGAAACAAGGCAAGGTGCAATGGGAACATATTCATTTTGACAGCATTTGAAGCTCCTGGGCAATTCCCAGTTCTCCTGTGATCTATAAGATGTCTAATGCATATTCTATCAGGTCACTGATAGAAGGGCACAGGGAGTTCTCCTCCCTCTGGTTGCTCCATGAAGGTTCTGCAGAGGATTTTGCACCAGGCTTTATCCTCCTCCCTCTTAGACAGTGGGAATGGAGGCACACTGCATTTGGCATTCATCTAGATCAATATTTCACCCAAATTTTAGCAAACTGGGTCTTGGCAAGCCTGAGACTCAGCTAGCACATGTCAGTGCAGCAGCCTCAGATCAGTTATTGCCTTGACTTGGATCACCTGGCTGCGTTTGGTACTCAGTGTGCACAAACATAGGCACACATAGCTCCCCTGCTCTTTGCAGCTTGAGGAAAGATCATTCACGGCCACATACTTACTTCAAATGATCTCTGAAGCTCTGCTTCTTTTATTGAGAAGTCAAACGAATCTCCAACTAATTTCAAATTTGAATTTTCTAGGACAATAGGAAGGCACTAGAATTTAATTGATTTTGATTACCTACCTTATTATTATGCTGTCAGTAGCAGTAGTTCAGGTTGGTGTAATTTTAAATTTACTGTGAGGTGAATCTGACATTTCCCTACTGCTGAATCGAGGACTTGAGCAATTCTTCAGCTCTTCACAAAGATGTTGTAATTAATTCAGTAACATCCCTTCTGTAAGCAGAGATAGAAAAGGAAGACACAAAAAGCACCTACTCCATGCCTAAGAGCTGAATGAACGACAGCATCACTCACTCCAATCTCTGTGAAATTTACTGTATTTTTTCTAACAATCTAGACAATTTCTACTGCAAAGGCACATCTTCCCCTCGCCTGTCAGCACAAAAGCAGGACTTACTAGCAGGCAATAATATAGAACCCAAAGGTCAGCTGTGTTCCCTCAGCTGGATCCAAGAAGTGTTTCCATCCCCTGATCAGCCCTGAGGAAATTCTTCCACAATCCAAGTGTAGCTGATTTTCTTTGCCCACTTTCCAAGGGGGCAGAGTGCAGGGAAGCAGATCCCCTGCCAGGGTAAAGCAGCTCTGTTCTGCTGGCTCAAAGGGACCTCCATCAGGAAGGAGAAAAGATGCTCCACCTCACCCCATCCCATCTCCTTCCTCCTGCCATGGAAGCTCGAGAAATCACCTCCCTCCCTGTCTGGAGGGGAGTTTTCCCCTGTGCCAGGGATGCCTGGTCAGGAATCACTGCCCAGCTGACTCACACAGTGTTTTAGTGCAGCAGAAATTAAACAGACCCATGAACTGGGACCAAAGTCTCTATTGACAGGGATATTATTTGAGAAGATAAGATTTTAAATGTGTGCTGCACAAGAAAAAACCTGGATAGGCAGACAGTAGAAGAGCAGCTTTTTCCTTTACTTTTAGTTTTTCTACAGCAAGATTGCCTGACATATTCAGTGCTATAACAAATACATGTTTTTAAATGGTTTAGAGCAATTGGAAATATAAAACCCCAGAACATTTGCATTTACTTTAACTGTCTCACAGAATTAGAAAAAAAAATCTGTTCCTTCATTTCAAAGCAGTTATGTCTCCTCAAGTCAAGTGTTTAAAAAAATGAATTAAATTAATGTGCTCTTTCGAATTCAAGCACCAAACATTCAAAAGATGTCTGTAGGAAAGCACCAGCCCTCCCAGGCTGCATATACCTACACAGGTGCTGCATTTCTAAACACAGCATGCAGAAGGTATTTTCAAAAGATAAAATGCACCCAAAATGTTCTGCATTTGTACCTGAGAAGTTTCAGATGTGAGGAGCTGCATCCTGGGACAGGATTTATCCTTGGCCTGCCCCTCTCAGACACAGACCCTCAAAAGCTCTCCCAGCCATTGGCTTGTCACAGCAAATGAAGATGAGTAGCTCCAGCTTCTGGAGCCTGTTCAAGCCTCCCAGTGGTTGGCCAGCCTCAGAGGGACCAGATGCCTTCAGAGGCTAATCCTGCCTCCATCTAAAATGCAGACAGCTCTTTCTCTTTCTGTTATTTCTGTCCTAGAACACTCTTTTTCACCTCTCTCTTCCAACTCCTACAAGAACATTTGTTGTTGTTTTAATTTTTTAAAAATGTTTTCTTTTACCTTTTTACATTTGAGAAAAACTTTTTAAAACCTTCTGAAATGAGCTGGGGAAGAGCAGAAAAAATTAATTTCATTTTCCTACATATTTGTGCTCTTTACCCCCTACACTCTCCCCACATCCCCAGCCAAATTCCAACATGTCCTTTTGGACACCCCCAGCTCAACCAGAGGCAGCACATGCTGGAACTGTCACAATGGGCCAGCTCACCAACCCTTGGCCATCAAACCCATCCCTTTCTGCTTCTCTGGAAATGATCCTCTGCCAGCTGACAAAATCTGTAGAAGCATAGCTGCCTTTGAGACAGTTACCCTGCTCTCAAATGTGATTGAAATTGGCCAACCTGTTAAAAAGTGATGGTGGTGGAAGAGAGACTGGCGAGGAGACAGATGGCAGACAGCTCAGCTTTAGCCTCCACTGAGCTGATTGAGAAGTGGGAATGCTTTCACCCTCTCGTGAAAAATGATATCACTCTTTCGCTGAAATTCAAAACTTAGTTTCCTGACATTAAAAATGTGACTTTTCCAAGTGGTCAAAAATTAGGATAAAAAAAAAAAAAAGGATGTCTTGACAAAACAGCACTTGGTGCTTTGCCAAGGCATGAAGTCATTCTAAAGAATTAAAATGCAGCTGGAGGAAGGACAGGATAATCAGAAGGATAAAACACAACCCAGCCGGGAGCCCGGCAGGGCCCACTCGTGCTCGTGCTGAGCAGTGCTGTCCCAGCAGGAGCAGCAAATGGAGTGCTGAGCCCTTGCATTTGCATGGTGGTGCTGTAGACAGAGCACAAACCTGAGTTTTTATTACCAAATCCATGGACAGCCTCATTTGGGCCAAGCTGACCTAGTGCTGGCACCAAGACCTATGGCTCTCCCCGAGTTCAGGGGCAGCAGCTCCTTCGTGGTGTGTGCTGAGCTCACACAGGGTCACAGGTGAGTCTGCCTGCAGGAATGGAGCCAACCCTGGGCTGGTTAGCCCTGAACTGGGAATGAGCCTGGGAAAACCCTCCTGAGGCTGAGGACACCCCCACAAGGACAGGGTGAGGCTGTAGGAGCAGCAATGGAGCGTGGTGTTCCCAGCAGGGCCCACGTCCTCCAGAGCCATCACCGGCATCCCTCGGCACTGGGGTTACTGGGGAGGAAGGAGTGGGGTGAGTTGGTGGGAGAGCTGAGGCTGGTTGATTGGGCAGGGAGAATTTGAAGTGGTTTTTCAGAAAATGCATGGGGGGAAGCAGTGATAGGATAACCAAGCCAGGAAAACGCTGTCCTGGTACCAGCTCAGAGCCTGGCAGCAGCACCCACCGGAGCTCCCAAACCCCTGAGCAAATTGCAGACAGTGTCTGGCTCTGCAGATCCCCCTCTGTGCCTGGAGGAGCTGCTGGGGCACTGCTGCAACCCAGGGCAGACCCCAGCCCACCCTGCAGCCCCTGCCAGCCCTCTCAGCTGAGCCTGGTCACCCACAAACACCAGCCCTTAGCAAAACATGTATTATTTCACCCCCAGTTCACAGCAAGGAGGGTGAGTTTTCCCAAACTCCCTGTTTTTTTCTCTGTGCCTCCCAGCATATCCCATTTCTCCGCTGTCTTTAAGACGAAGGGCCCTGGGCTGGGTTTTCTGTGTCCTCAGACATGTCTTGTATCAGCTGCCTTTGCTGAGGTTTCCAGGCACTGAAGCTACCAACTGTTGCCAGAAAAAGAAACTCTATTTCAGGGCTGGTCCTGGAAAGCCAACCCTGTGGGTGCCAGCAGGGCTGCAGAAATCGTGGTTTCTCATGTCTCCCTCAAATCTGGCACTGCTATTCTGAGAGGAACAAACTAACCCCAGTTCAAACTCACCAATCTGGGGAGTTTTTAGCTTCTATCGCTCTCCATCTTAATGTGGGCAGGGATTACAACTGCAACCTGCCAGAAGTGAACCACTCACAAATACATCATGACCAAAGGTAGATGCAAACAGAAGTAGCCACCAGACACTGACACACCCTTTGTTGGCCCAATTTCACCTCTCCAACTCATCATTTGAGCTCTTACCTGTGTTTCCACCAAGCCACCCCAGCTTTGATGGGGGCATCCCTCCATGTCCCATACACATAGCCAGGGTGGCAGCAAGGCTGGTGTCACACAGCAGGGACACTGGTGACACTGACTGTGTGCCCTGGTGCAGGTGCCAGCACATCACAGGTATGCAGGGCAAATGCAGAGGGGGCTGGAGGGGCTTCTCCCCCAACTCCTGCCAGGCTGGATGAGACAGCAGGGAAGAGCAGCTGTCAAAGGCACAGCCAGAACTTTCCCTTCCCCACACAGAGCTGGCTGAACAGCTCCATGCAGAGAGAAGCAGAGACATGATGGTGATGCCTTAGGATTTAGCTTTTATGTTTTTCAGATCCTGCTTTAGTGTGTAACTCTAAAACTCATAGCCTGTCTGCTGCTGTTCTCCCATTTTGTTCAGACAAAACAACTCCTCTCTAGGCCTGAAACCCAAGGACACCTTGTCTCAGGCCCTGAGAGATGCAAACAGTGAATTGTGGGGGGCAAACTAGGAGTAAATTACTTCATTACCTGAAACTGTAATTGGAGGATTAACCCCTGATGCATAAACAGAAAAAACTGTATGAAAAACTTGTGACCATTGTCCATCTTGGGTGTAGCCCCTCAGAGGCTTTGGCTGCCCAAGGTGCACCTAGTGAAGGCCTTCAATAAATACCTGCTTTTATTCTTTTAATTTTGTCTAGTCTCTGTTTCAGACAGCCACTCCAAGGCATCAGTGGGAGATGGGAATCTCTTCAGCCCCTGAAACACCCCAGCCTGCTGCCACAGGGCCCCTGTGTCCATGTGGCTGGACAGGGGGACCAAGGGCAGGCAGACACTTCCCATTCCTCCCAGTCCTGCATTATGCACCAGGCACCTGCATCCCTGCTCTGAACAAAGCACGTCCCCCTCTCCTGGATGCATATTCACTCTGTTCTGCCACAGAGAGAACAAAAAGGAAGATAGGCTGGGTTTGCATGTCTACATGAGCCATCTGCTTCTGTTTTATTGATAAACCTGGAACAGCAGCATTCTCCATAACAAAATAAGACTGTTTCTAAGGTGTGGACAGCTGTGTGTGTGCAGGGGTAGTTTCAGCCCAGGATTCTGCAGAAGCTGGGTTTAATGCTGATTTTTTTTCCAGTCATATATCATCTAGACATTAGTATTCCTAACACGGCATATAATTAGCAAGAGGCAATATATTGTATGATCATGCACGTTAGCACTTAAGTAAAATAAAAAATGTTTCATTGTCAAATACATGAAAAGCTAAGAATAAACCCTTACCAGTTTTCCAGTTGAACATCTAAACATCTTTTCCTTGTTTCTTTCATTTTTTATCGGTTTTGCACCGCAGCTATCTCTTTCGATGACATACCCAGCAAGTGAAACAATGTTCACACCATCCCAGTGGCCCCTCACCAGTCAATGCCAACCATTCAGTAACTAGATTCATGGTACAATTTTCAGTGCAAATCTTTGATTTTTACAAAAGTTAAAAGGACATATAAATTTGTTTCTTATAACTTTCACAGTAGGAAAAATTCTCCCTCTGTAGATTTATTTACCATAAAAATAATTCATCAATAAATGCAAGCTCTAGAAGCCTTGCCTTTGCACCAACGGAAGTTAAGGACGTGGCATTTTTATTAATTTGTCTGTACTGTTATTTTTTAAAGTAAATAATTTATAGATAAATTTTGTGCTTGTCCAGAGTGGTTGTGGATGTGGAAGTGCTCGAGGCCAGGCTGGATGGGGCTCTGAGGAACCTGGTCTAGTGGGAGATTTCACATGCCAGGGGGTTGGAGTGAGATGGTCTTTAGGGTTCTTTCCAACCCAAACCATTCAGTGGCTCTGTGATCTCAGGCTGGGAAAGGCAGCTGAGATCTCCATTGCTCCTGGTGCTCCCTCAGCCACGGGGCTGAATCACTCCAAATACCAACCACCTCTCTGTGCTGAGGAGATGACAGCAGAGAAAGGAGAAATATGAAATGTTCTACCAAACACCAGGAGGAAGGTGCAGTAGGAGGCTCACAACACTGTCCTGTGGAAACAAACCCCAGGAGGGACATCTGTCCACCCACAAAGCTCCTGAGGGGAACAACTCCCACCTCATGGAAAACAAGGAGGAAACAGGACAAGGACACACCTCAGTGTCCAGCTGTGCCTGCAACAGAGACAACACAACCCTGCCAGAGATGGTATATTGTTCCAATATAGAAAGAAGTCAATACACACTAAAAATAACTTATTACATTCTGTGTATTTAAATCAACAGTCAAATATACATTGGGATGTGCTTCATGCAAATGCCCCGCGGCACTCTGCCATAAAAACCATTTTTTATATATACACACACACATAAATGTCACACAGTATTTAAATGCTAAGTCTACCAAATGATTACTTCATTTACTCTTCTTGACAAACAAAACCCTCTGCTGGGAAAAGTCAATGAAGTTACAGCTGAGAATAAAGCCCAGCAAGACACAAACCACAGCAATGCCAGCAGAGGAATACAGGAGAGATGTGATACCACTTTAATTGGAAAACTTGTGCTTGAGGTGCCACAAAGTGACAAGGGGTTGGAGGACAGGTTTTATCCTGAGCACCATGAACATAAAATATTGCTACCAGGCACAGACCTGTCTTGGACCAGACCTCTGTAGATATTAATGAGAGGATGGGAGATGCAGTGATGGAGACAGAATGAAGGAAAAACACCTGGAAAGTGCTAACAAGACATAACAGGGATGAGAAAAGCTGGCAAAATTAAATGATTTTTTTTTTTCCTGGTTGCTAATGAAGAGAGAAATTTGCAATGTTACCCTAAGAGAAATGAAGGGAGAGGGAAGTATTTGGCATGATGAAGTGACTTCCCTGAAGGTCACAGCTAATTAATGGTTGTGGGGCTCAGAAAGAATCCTGCTTTTGTGTGAACTCTAAATCCTTGTTCCTCACCCATGGCCAATATCAGCTTTTTGTCTCTTGTTTCTCAGTAAGATCAGCTCACACTGGGAATGACTCTACAGGGGACAAACACCTCCAGAATATTTGGTGTCTATTTGATGTCCTCCACCACAGCCAGAGGAAATACAAAAACAAGGAGGAAACATCCTTAGCTCCTCACACCTGCAGCTGCCAAAGCAGCTGTGATTTCTGTTAAGCAAAAAAAAAAAAAAAAATTACTTTCCAATTTCCTTGAGAGATGAGCAAGTAACAGGTCTGAATGGAGTTTCACAGCTCCCATCTGGCTTTTGTGTTTCTTCCTCAACTATTTCCAACCCCAGCTGCCTAATACTGACTGGGGGCAACCCAGTGACCATACAGGTTTTTGGTGTGTGAGATCACAGACTCTCACAGCCTACCTGCATCACTAGCTGCAGTTTCCTTCTGCTCCACCAGTGATACCTCAGAGGATTCATGGGTTAATGCCCCTGTGATAGGCAATACCCTAATCCTGTGCAGGTTCCCAAACTAAGACCAAAAAAACTCCCATCACTGGAATTTTGTCTGCCTTCTGCAAGAATTAGGTTTTCCCTGCTCTAGGTGTAAAGACCTGTCTAGTGACAGAGCTTTGCTAAGGTTGTTCAGCTTTGCAGAGAGATCTCAAAATTCATCCACCCAGGACAAACTCAGGAGCAGAGAAGAGGGGGAAGAATCTCACCTTCAGCCTTCTGTTTTGGGGGACCAGCACAGGAGAGCCCAGCCCAGAGCTCTCCTCTTGTCCCTTTATTTGTATAGAGGGTTTGTGTGGAGAAGAGAGGGGTTGTAATGCCAAAAGAGATGAATGGCATCTACCAGGTTTTTTATTGAGGCTACAGTATTGACCTATATCTGCTTTACAAAGGTGAAAAAACATGGATAGCTGTGTGGGTTGAGCAGGAGCATCTTCCTGCTGCCAGCTGGCAAACAGCTTGGGGATTACAGCATGAGGATTAATAGCCTTTGTCATTTGTAAGTGCAGATGCTAACCTTACTCATATGACAGACTGATCTTCTTTGGATTCTGTGCCTGTTTGCTGTTCCAGAAAGATGACCTTGGGCTGCTGTGAGAGACAAAATATTTACACATTCATTTCTTAGGGCCCACAGCGTAGGCTGCAGGAAGACACAAGCTCACTGTGCACTGAATAAAAAAGTTGTGTGCCTTCAGCAGAGCTGGAGCTCAAGAGTCATGCAGATAAACTGGGTTTCAGCTCAGGCTTGATGCCACTGCAGCCTGGCTGTGCTGCTTTCTGGAGTAAGGAGTGAGTAAATTCCCAGCTCTACAGCAGCACAAGCACACCAAGAGCCTTCCCCTCCTGCCTCTCTCCCCCGCCACCACCCTCCCACCACTGCCTGGGGTTTTCATTTCTTGCATGACAGCTTGTTAAATCCTCAGCAGATCCCAAATAAACACCCAGACCAGCTCTGTGGAATTATCTTGGATGCCTCTCCAAGCTTTAGGATCTGTCATCTTCTGGCTGCTTGTATCACAGAAGCAGATGAGCTCAGAGCCAGCACTGCTTCCTGGGATATGAAAATGTATTTGTTGGGGTATCACATGCTGGAGGGAAAAACCTGCCTCGTTCAAAGTGTGAGCTTCTCCACAAACCCTGGCTGCTTTGTTTCTTCCCCTCAAACCATAGCTGCAAACACCACACTTAGCACGTTTTAAATGGAAAGAGGATGTTCCTGCATACTAATTCCTGCAGGCTCCGTTGTCCTTTTGCAGAGCACAATGCCCATGAGAAAAGGAAGACAGCAAATACAAACCAGGATCTTTCTTCTGTCATTAACTTGGTCCACACTGAGGGTGTTACTCTAAATATTTAAGTGTCACAACCCAACAAACAAACTTCAAACTTCACTAGTGGACAAGAGAGCAGGGAGGCAAGGTCTTAATCAGGAACATCACAGCTTTGAGATGACCCCTCTGGGAGGGGATAATATGATGGAGAAGGCCAATTCTTTGCTCAGCTTTTCAGTCCACCTTTCATGCTGAAGGGCAGAAGGCAGGAGAGAGGAGAGAGAGGCAGAGAGATGAAGTGCTGTGATCACAGAGATTAAAAATGATGATAAATATGGGAATGGAAAGCAAGCACTGCAGGCACGCCAGCTCCAAGGTCACTGCCAGCTCCAGCTGAAGGGGAAAATGAAATGCCACCAGAGGAAAAGCCTGCTCCTCTGCCAAGCTGCCACCTTCAGCTTTAACCTGGGAAAATGATCAATAGCAGCTGGCAGCCTTTGGATCTGTGCATCCAGGAACTTCTAACGCCATCCATGACTGAAGATCAGTCAGCTTTGTAAAGCACCAAATAACTCCTCGGGATCCTCAGCCGCTAAAAATACACCTGAGCATTGTCCACCTAGCCGGGAGCTGCACAGCCCACACTGCCCCTGGAGGGAAAGGCAGACAAGGCAGAGCAACAGGAACCAGCAGGCCACAGCAGGGCCCAGCTAATTAAAGACACTGGCAAAAAGGAAACCCAGACAAATCAAAGGATGTGGAAGATGATCCAGATAAAGCCTTTGCAAATGGGCACTTCAGTGAGCGGTTGCTGCAGCTCAGTGGGCTAAAAAAGGAACTCGCTTCTGTGGGCATCAGTTGAAGATCACCGTTATTATGGGGAGTATAAACACGGTGAGATCACTCTGTTCTGTTGTCAATAAACATTAAAAAAGGAAAAATAAAATAGCAGCAGAGAGCGTGGCAGGACGGGGGCATGGCGGCTGGGGAGAGAACAAGGAAAGAACAGGCTGCAATCAGCTGAACAATGCTGTTCAAGATACAGAGATCCAGGGCACTAGCCCATAATACTCTGGGCCAATGCAGTTAATCCCTTTCCACATTTTCAGGCTTTTTTTTTTTTTCTTTTTAAGACAATTCAAATAAACTATAAAGAGATTACAAACAGGGGTGTCAAAGGGGAACAAATTATCTTAGAAAACATCCATAATCTAGACCTGTAAGTTCCCAAGCATTCCAGAACCAGGTTATCCATTCCTATTCTGCTCCCTGAAATCCCCATGGCCTTCTCACAGCTGTTCTCCCCACCTGGAACCCCACAGGAGCAGGGAGCATCAGCATCCACATGGAGAAGGCCGGGGGAGCACAGGGTCTACCAGCCATCCATGAGTCAAGTGAGAGTCAGGATTCCCAAGGAATGGAAAACTTCCTGGAAATTCAGCCTTGTCAGCCACTTCCAAAGGAAACAAGGGGTTAAAGCAGTGACTAAAAGGGCAGTGGTGTTTACATAAGAAAGACCATGAGCACAAGCCCAGCCTGTATCAATATTAGCAATGACTAATTCAATCTGTCAATGGGAAGAATTTACAGGAGCTTTGGAATATGCCAGAGCTGCTGCAAAGCCTCCATTTCACAGACAGTCAATAATGGAAGGAAAAATAAACCACAAAAGCAACAAAAATCCCAAAACATAGCTAGCAAACACGAGTACCCCCAGCACCTTGTTCATCCCAAGATTCCTGAATTTCTCCATTGCTTTAGTAGGAACATAAAGAATCCCATAAAAGTAATTCTCAAGGCATGGACATACCAAGAGTTTTGGCAGTAGCTCTAAAAACCCAAAGGTCCTGCTACCACAGCCCTTGCCCCCCCCTCCAACATTTTCTGATAAAGGGTACAATAAAAGGGTAAAATGTGGCAGCAAGGACACAGCAACCTGCTTCCCTTGGACAGCAAAGTTTTAACAAATGCTTGGGCATTGACTTACTCTAAGTAAGCCATTTTCTCTGACTCCAAAAACTCTACAATGAAATTATACATTAAAATTCAATTCCCTTAATACCATATCTTCAGAAAAGATCTTAATGTGAAAACAGCATGGAAGTCCAAACCCTGTGTACTTCATTTTTTTTTTTAAATTATCTTTTTCATTAGGCTGGTTTTTTTTTTTTTTTTAATCATGCTGTTATAAATCTGGGTTATCTCCAGTTCACTGCTGAAATGTATTACGAATTTACACTTTTTCCTTAGCTAATCATGAAGCATAGGCAAGGCTTTGCAGGTTCAAGAAGTTCTGAAGAAAATCTCAGTAAGTTTATTACACCCACACATTCCAGGTAATAAAATTAATTATAAACACTTGCATATACATTTTATGCAGTTCAGGACAAAAGATGGAGAGACTGTAAAACAACTAGAATCAGCAAATGCACCTTTTGAATTGGGCTGTTTCCTTTACTTTTTTTTTTTTTTTTCCCAGCAGAAAAGTGTATGATAAATGAAATTCTATTCCACTGGTCACCACTCAGATGTTCACTTTTTCTTGCATTGGTAATGCAGCAGCTTTGGCAGTGCAGTCAAGAACACATTTGTTGGGTGAGCTGCATTTGGGTTATGCCCTGTTTTGTGTTTCAAAGCCCCAGTAGTGCAAAGCAGATTGCCAGCTTATCTAGACAGTGGAGGAAAACCCTCCTGCACAGGATACCCACCAGACTCCCTGGAAAAATGATGCTCAGAGAGGTGATAAGAAGATGCAAGAGCGTGGTCTGTAGAATACCTTGTATCACCTGTGGCAGAAGTGCTTCTCCGTGCAGATTATTCTGTCTGCCTCCTGAGGCCAGACAGAGCCTCTGTGACACCAAGTGATAACCTGTGACTGTCACAGCAGTGCCCTCAGGGCCTGTCTAGCATGGATGTGACAAAAACCAGCACCAAGGACCAATTTTGGTCAAACAGCCAGTGCCAAAATTTGCATTAGTTTGATTTGCACAGCACCATTGAAGCAAAGGAAGTGGCTGTGGTGCAGGAGGAGGCAGAATTTGGTGCCAGGTCTCTGTAAATGGCAAAAACAAACCCTGAAGTGACTCAGTAAAGACAAACCTCTTCAGCAAAATATTTCCTGTGTCTTGCTGTCATCAGCAGGAGTGGAGAAAAGACAGTCCTCTCCTAGAGAGTGTGGGGAATGGGAGATTGGGCAGCTGATAGCATTTGGAGATCTCAGCACCTCACTGCCTACATTCCACTGAGGAGGAACATACTCCTTTGTGTCACACACAGCACTGCAACAACAACCACTTAGCCAAGCAGCAGACTGGGACACATCCTCCATCCATCATCTCCATGACTTCAGCTCACAGAGACAGGAAAAGAGATTAAAATGGAAAAGGACAGTGTAGTCTGAAAAGTAACCACGTGACAGTGTCATCACCTCATCCAGCAAGACTGCTCCTTGCATTGCTTTCAGCTGGAGGCAGGAAGAACAACTCAACTCTTTCTCCAGTGCTAGTTCAGGAGAGCCAGCAGCCCCCCTGGATCCTATTCCTGGCCTGCAAGAGAGCTCCTTCCCCAGGTTAGGTGACATGGTCTGGCTTCCGCTATTGCTCAGCATGCCAGAACCAGTCCCCTTCCCTATCCCAAGGAGATATTACAGGAGTTTTGAAGAATAGCCCTCAGCAAACTGAGTAGTGCTTTGCTGAATCACAGAAAAACCACAGGTCTGAAGCCTTCTCCTGTAATGCTCACAGAATGCTTTTCTGAATGAACCTCACTTCTAAAAATCACATTAACACATAGGCAAAAGGATGCAGAAAGGAGTGAGTCAGGCACAAAGGTGGCTGTGCAGTTTGTTCTGGTCTTTTTTTGGTATTTGTGATGACAGAAGCCATAACTTCAAGTAAACATCTAAACATGCATTGTATAATGCAATATAAAACTGATGCTTGTTATCTCTTGTGCAAACCTATGTCAATGCAGGCTAACAGGTGCACAGGGTGCTTAATTAAAAATACCAGTAGTATTTAGTCCTTATATCAATTGTTAGTACAGGAGAACAGTAGGAATGTCTAGGCACTTAAAAGTTGACAGAGAATTCAAGAGTGCTTTCTCATGCTGCCTGAAAAATATATCATCCAGTCTACAGTGGTATCAAATGCTTATTTCTAGGACTTAGAAACATGATAATAAAAGGGAGAGGATGTGATCTGCATGCAGGTTAGCTTTTTTGTGAGCTATCTGCGTAGCAAGAATATTTGCAAACTTCATTAATATAAATAAGGGAGAAGGGGGAAGTGAGAGTTTACCCCAGAAGAAAACAGCATCACATCAGAATCAGTCTGTGGTGATTAAGCCGACAGAAAAATGAGGAAGACAATGTCCAAGGAAAGGATTTTCCAAGTATTCCCACTGCTTCTCACTAGGGTTGATTATGTGGATGTAGAAAATGCAGGGCAAGCTGGTAAGGCAAGAACTAAATTTGCTTCCCAGGCCTTGCCACCTTTGATACCCATGGTGAGCGGGCAGGTTAAAGCTGCGTGCCCTGCCAGAGCTGGTTTCTGCTGGCAGAGAACAAGGGGAGCCAGCCAGCCCTTTGTGCCAGGACCTGCAGGCTGCCCTGGTCCCCACTAGGACTCCAGCAGCGTGTGCCACCTGCAGACCTGTGTCCCCTGTGACTCCCTCATCTCCTGCCAGTGGCTCTGCTCCTCCTCCCCGCTGCTGCTCTGGCCCATGGAGATCCAGCCAACCATCTCCTTGCGCTTCATGCTGCGCCTGTTGTAGATGGAGATCAGCAGGGTGACGTCAGAGAGCTGGAAGAGGGCAACCTGGAAGATGAAAGTCTCCTTGTAGACAGGGTTGGGCTGTCCCCGGCGGATGGAGGTCTTGCAGCGAGACATCTCCTGACCCACTGAGTTGCGCAGGCAGAGCTTTCCGTAGGTGTCTAAGACAAAAAAAAAAAAAAAAAAAAAAAAAAAAAAAAAAAAAAAAAAAAAAAAAAAAAAAAAGAAAGAGGAAATGACATGTTTGGGGCAGGTGACAAGCTAAATGAAAGTCCCAGGCAGTCAAAAAACACACCCCAAAAACCATCCAAGCAGAGCAGTTGTTTAGTCTGCAGTGAACAGCACATGAGGGCAGGATGGCGCTCATGGTAAAATCCATGGGATGAGAAGCAGAAGATGAAAGCATCTCTGGGACTTTCTCATATTCAGCTGAGGAGAAGAGAAAACTGATGCATGTTTCAGCCCCACTCTTGCAGTATGTATCACAGTCGAGACAGCCATGATACCCAGAGTATCCCCATACAATTTCAGAAAGCTTCAGGCATCTGCCCATAGAGAGTAACACCATGTCACTTCAGAAGACTGCTTCTCTTGATCTTTAGCCCCACCTTTTGTACCCCTCACGTTCATGCACTGCCCCTGTGTGCCCTCTGTTCCCTTTGGTGGTTGGTCAGTACCCCTGGGCACTCCATGGCTCATTGCTGTCAGGGCTGCTCACCTGCTGCTCACATTTGCACTCACTGGGATGAGGCTCAGCCACAGCCCCACTCCCAGTCACTACAAACTTTTTGCCTACAGCACTCTCTTGGAAAGAACAAGATATCAGGTGTCCAGTCCTAGCAAACCTGTCTAACCAAAACTATGAGCATCTCCATGGATTCTCCACTTCAAATGGTGCCTCCACCTTCCCTTCCTCTCCCTCAAAATCAAGCTTCATTGGGGCTGTCTTACCCAGGCTTCCCTCAGCTGCCCTTGCCTTTCCACCACTCTCTATGATCTATTGTTTGAGATACCAAACAATGAGGGTCTTTAAAAGGAGGGGAAAAAAACCTGCATAAACAGTGAAATTATTTGATCTCCATAATAGTTTCATATTTTTTTCCAAATTCTCATATTACTTTTTTGGTGGGTCAATTTTATTTACAATTTAAGTCCATACAAGGAGTGAAACATGCTTAGCAAATACAAGGAAAGGATGGTCCAATTTAGTGCTCCTGTAAATCTACTCTTTAAATTCCTGCTGCCTCCTGTATTAATCAGTTCTCCTCTGTTGCATGGTTGATAATACTGTGGTGTCAGAGCTCCCAGGGCTCCACAGACACAGCTCAGTGTAAGTTTTCACCTTGCTCTGCACATGACAGTGACAGATTGCTTGGCTAGACAAGTCCTCTGCTAACCTCTCCATAATCTGTGCCTGGGTTCCTGCAAGTGAGTATTATTTCAGAGTGTGCTGAAGGTAGGAAATAAATAACAAGCCTCCATCTCTTGTCTGCAGCATTTCTGTCCTCTTCTGTTCCCGTTTGATGTGCTATTTTACGCACTTATCTACTGAGCAACACAAGGTGTGAAATTACACTTCAGGTGTGAAAACACTTCCACGTCTCCAAAGCAGGGCTTCCCGCTCCTCTCAAACTGTTCCACTGAAAAAGCTGTCAGGAGGCTGACAATCAAGGAGCAAATTGTGAGCCTGCACAGCTGTACAGCTATCGAGTTACTGCGGGAAAAGTTCAGCCCAGCCATTAGCTGGGAGTGCCAGCTTGGCTCCCAGCATAACGCTGGGGATGAAGAGGATCTTGCCAGCAAAGACCAACTTGTCACACAGAAAGGAAAAGCTTTGATTCAATTTCCTGATTGTGTCTGGGAAGGGGAAAAAAAAACCCACTTTATTGAAAGGTAGACTAATTTCCACTGTAATATTCAGTGTTGAGGGACTGAAATCTGTAACAACTTCAGGCCCATCAGGAACACAAAGCCCAAGAGAGAACCCTCTGTTCCAGCTTGACTCAATGTGAGACCAGACACAACTCCTACAGTATTTGTAGGGATGTCACTGTACTTGGCACTGACAAACCACAATGTGCACTGAAACACTCCTCATGTGTAAGTCCTGGCAGCTGGTCTAGACTGCAGATAAGTAGGGGTTTTATGAATTTTTTTTAATGTGTTCGTCTTTCTTTTTTTTTTTCTTTTTTTTTTTTTTTGAAAAGGGGATTTCAAAATTTTGGAAGAACTCCACCAGGCTGATTTTTGAATACAAACTAGCAGGTAATTTATACAATTCTCTGTTTGAACTTCAAAATTTTTCTTTCTTTCCACAACCAACCCAGCATTACCTTCCTATGCTATTTTAGGGAAAGGTGTCCCACACATGCCTGCATCTCTTTTTCTAAGAAGACAGGGAAAGCACTGAGGTCTAGATTTTACTTTTAGTCTACCTTGCTGTCATGCTTCCTTCTGACTTTCACCAGTACTGGCAGCTCAGGTGAGATTCATCACACCTAACTGCAGGCACATTCATCTGAACAGTGCCCAAAGGAGTCAAGCAATTCATAATCCAAAAAGCAGATGCCATAATTCAGCACTGATCTAGCAGACAGTGATACCAGTACAGATGATTTAGGTGTTAACACAAAACAAGTGCCACAGCTAAAGCACATCATGGATACTGTTTCAGCGTGTCCCAGTTAATTTTGTAGGCAATGAATGGATGAGTGTCTTACACTCATAAACTCCAGGATGTCACATCCCTGACTGAGGCCTCAACTTCTGTAAGTGAGGGATAACACAGCTGGCTTTGAGGAAAATGGGCAGCACACCACCAATGAGTTAAAGTCAGAAAAGTTGGCTTTTTCTTTTATATATGTCAGATTTCTACATAATTCTGCACCAAGACCCCACCTGTTCAGTACCAAGGTGGGTGGAGATTCTGCAGGTATCATCTGGATCAGGCTGGAAGGAGACTGTGCTCAGGGCAGAGCTAATACCAGGAGCCCTATTCACCCCCAGGAAAACACAGGCACAAAACCAGTGCAAGTCAACTAAATCAGGCTGCTAATTCTCCTTAAGTTTATTCCACTGGGTGTATTTTACCAGCCAAACGAATCAAGCTTGCCTGAACAGAAATAAAAGAGTAGGTGTGGATCGTATATTTAGCATCTGAAATTTGCTTTGCAGAGTTGGTACATACGAGGCTGAGCTGTTATTCTGCTTCACTAACTAAATTTTAAGATTGTAGTTTTCCCTTCTGCATTGTGCTCTTTGCAGCATCTTTTTGGGTATCTCATCAGAAAACACAGCTTTTCTTGTGATCCAGTCTGGTCCTCTGGGATGGAAAGCTCTCCCCTCCTGTTGACTTTGCCAAAGAAAATCCATCCCCAGTTACACAGTGAAATTAGTGGAGCTACAGCAAGGATGAACTCAACGATTTACTGAGGAATGTATGTGTAAGAGCATCTATTCATTATGAAGGCAAACATTTTCCACCTAATTACATGCTCAGGTTCAGTAATGGCCTCATTACCGTGTGTCTCAGCACTCTGTGCTCTTCACAGTGTTTACTTTTGTGCCACCTCCATCAAGCACAAAAGGAAAAGAGATTAGGGCTGACATTCTTTAAAATGCTCACCTTCTGTTTAGGCACCCATCTCACTGACATGAGGAAGAGTGAGACCTCTAAATATCTGTGAGTGTCTGAGCCTGCAGCTTGCCCATGGTTACACAGAAGTCTGTGAAGATTCAAGAACAAAGTCTAATTTTGCCACGACCAATTTTAGCACCCCATCTACCAGGCTCTCCTTTCCATACAGGTTTTGGAAGAGAAGTTCTTGCTGCATTCAGAGCATTTTTACTCTGAACTTATCTTGCCTCTCTGGTATGAGTGGACTGCCCAATGTCCACGTGTACATAAAATATCAACATCTCAGCATTTAATACCAGACTGAAAAGCACTAAATCAAGGAGTGCTGTAATAAGCCAGACACATTTTGGGCTTGTGCTGCATCCTCTTACTCCAGAGGGCTGGGCAAACCTCTCCTCGTGCAGACTGCTCTGTCTCCGTCAACCATCAAACACCTCTGGAGAGTTCATCTGCAAAGGCAATCAGTTTTTCCAGGATTCTTCTAATGACCCATTTCTGTCATGATTCTTCTGAGGGAACTAACTGATAATGACAACTCAGGGGAATAATCAACTGTAATTTATGCATTCCTGTTTTTGGAGCAGGGACCATAGCAAGCGTTCTGCTCTCACTAACTGAGCACCACCATTATTAGTAATGCTGACCCGTGAGCAAGAGCACTGCAAATACAAAAGCATCCAACCCCCTGCTTGAATTTATATTTAGAAAGGAAGTAAACAACCAAAGACTCCTGACCCCTCACGTCTGAGGACTGCAGGGTACCGCACAGCGCCGTGCGGACTTTCCCACCCGCGCTCCAGGCAAGCTAGCTCATTTCCAAAAGCAGGATAACCATGTCAGCATGCTGCAATCCAGACTAATAACAGCCACAGTAGAAGAAAGCCTTGGGCCTGGAGCTTAATTTCCCCCAGCTGGCAAGCCCACGCTCCCAGCCTACATAATAAACGGCAGCGCCGCGTGGCAAAGCAGCCCCAGAGCTCGACTCTGTGCTGCTCTGTACAGGCAGCTCGACGTGAGGGCTCAGTTTGAGGCCCAGAAGACCATTAGTGCTGGCTTTGCCTCCCCTTTCAACCAGCAGTGCAGCAGAACACTGAACATTCACACTCTGAACCGGGCTCACTGCAGCTGGATCAGTAAAATAGCAGGGAGGAGGATTAGACCCAAGCTTCTGATCCCAACCCCACGTCATGAAAGTCTGGATTAAGGCAGTTTATGGCCTACTGTATAAATCATACAAGAGCTGGGAGCTGCCTACTACATTGCTGAGAAGCCAACTTTCCTTTCCCTGTTCCACCAAGCCTCTTCTCAGGTTCCCTCTCCCAGGGCTGGCAGCTCTCTCACAGGGGAGAGGCTGGGATCTGGCAACCTTCACAACATGTGAGTCATCAGAGAACAGACCAGCAGTGCCTTTAATTTAAAATGCAGCAGAAAAGAAAGCCCTGGTCCCTGGAAGCACTGTTCCAGAGGAGGAAATTGCTGGCATCAGTGACATGCAAGAGGGGCAGGAGATCAGGGCTCCCTGGAAGAAACTGCACAGTTCTCTCAGGAAGGAAAGCTCCTTCTGGAGCACCCAGGAGCTCCGTTCTTCAGTGATCCTCCTCTGCTGCCCCAACACGCCATGTCCACTCCATTTCACAGCACCAGCCCTCTCCTGGGCTGGTGTCAGGCTGCAGAGCCAGTTCACTCCCCAGCCCTGAGGAGGTGCAGCTTCAACCCGGGCTGACATAGCTAAAGCAGGGCACAGACACCTCTCGGGATGCACAGCATGACTCTCCTCTAATAAGGGCATTTCTACTCTTTCCCACATCAGTGCATTGCTGCTGCCTCAGAGAGGGGCTGGAGCTTTACCAGAGAAAGCAGGGATGCACAGCCGAGCAGATCAGGAGGCAGGGATGCACACCTGCCCAGCAACGGGAGCAGAAGGATGTAAGGATGCTTAAGCCCGGCTTTTGTCACCTCCAGCAGCAGTGCCCACGGGCATGGCTTGATTACACAGCCTGTGATCAGATCTCCTGCAAACGCTGATGCTCGGCATTGCCACTGCAGATCCCTACTAAACATTTAGCTCCAGCTGAAATTTGGAATTAGGATGGCTCCGCTCTGGTAGATATGGCTTTTTTCTTCTGCCTGTTTCAGGAGGGGATGAATTTTCTTGTTCACAGCCATGGGAAAGCATCAGCATCCGTCCACTTCAAATGCAGTCCTTTGATTCAGAAAAATCTTCATGTCTATACCCAGCAACTGTATAATGGACTGTGCTTTTCACAGACCTTTTAGAAAACTAAAGCTATTGAAAACATTACTGGATAACCACCCACTATCCCAGGATATCTAATTATTATGGAGTATCCCCCGCAAAAATCTCACAGTTGCTCCTTGAAAGTCCCTTTTTCACTTGTTTTGACTATGACACCTGTTCTCCTAAGCCTGCTCAGTACCAGGCCCCACATGTGCTGGGAGAGCTGTACCCCATCCACCCAACAGCACCCAGCACCACACAGCAGTACATCCATGAAAATATGGCATCTGCTGCTTCTCTCACAAATACTCCCGAATCTCCAGCGATTTTGTGACTCAGGAACTTCCTCAGCCAGAGGCTTTGTATTTAACAATCCTCTGTGGAACTTTCTCTGTGGATTTCTCCTGTGCTGCACAGAACTGAAGCAGGATTCCAGCACCCATGGCATTCTGTAGGGAGGAATTTTACAGCTCAGGTGAAGAGCTGTCTCCCCTTCAGAACCTGCTCCCTCCTTGCTTCCTTTTACCATCCTCTGGTTTTGTCTCAGAAGACAGTGAATTCTGTTGTTAATTCACTTTCTCAATGACACTTAGAGACCTCCGTGAATCCTCCCCCACCTCCTTTTGTTGTAGCATCGTAGGAGGCACAGTCTATTCAGCTGGAAGCTGCTCCCATTCCCCTGATTGTCTCCAACACTCCTCACCACATCTTTCCAGTCCTGCCATATTCTATTTGAACAGAGGAAGGCAGAACTGCAAGCGGTGTTCATTACACCAGTGAATGTGTATATACAATCAAATACCAATTTTCCATTTTGTCCACCTTAACTTTGGGGGTTTTTTTCACTGCTATTGGTGACCCTTGAGTTGACATTTTCCTGCAGCTATTTACCATAAGCCTAATATTTCACTCCCAAATGGCTCTGAGTCCATCCAGAACACGTTTGAATTCCACCTGTGTCCCCATGCAATATCTTACACTCATCCACACTTCTTCTTCCACCTCACTGCCCAGCTGCTCATTACTGAGACATCCTCCTGGGGCTCCTTGCATCTGGCCTCATCTTTTCCACCCAGAACAAAGCTTCCTCAGCTGTTCTTATTATAAGCTTATTCCAGCTATATTCATGGATGGGCAACAAGAATGTGCAGAAGGAGAGGTGGTTTTCTACAGTCTTACTGTCACTCACTGGCAAGCACTCAGCAGCAAGAAGCTTCCCAGCACATCTACTCCTCTGTTATCCAATGTCTGGAGGACTGAATCCATCCCAGCTTGCCCTGGCACAGATCCCTCTTCTATTACTGATGACATGGGAACATGAATCACAAAGCTTTAGGAGCTCAAGCAAGATAGGCAGGTTAAAAGTTAATTTATTTTATTCAACTTCCTGGCCTGCTTTGAAGTAATTAAAGGAATTAACCTGTGCCTTTTCTCCAGGAATGTAACAGGGATAATAACTTTTCTTCCCTCAAAAATAAGCTGATAAAATAAAATCCTCTAATGGCATTCAAGCACTCTGATCCCAGAGCAAATAGGATCCTAATGTAAAGATCCTAATTTTCCTATGGGAACATTTTCTGTACTTGTTGGCATTGTTACCTGTGGCTCAGATAGCTGTTTGTTTTCAGACAAGTCTTTACTTCAAGAATTTCTCCTGTTCCCCATAGAAATCCTGATAGCTTGTTCTCTTCCCTCCTGTCTTTTCCAGCATCAGTGCTATTGTATTTGTTTAATGGGGTTAATATGCTGCTGGTATAATAATGATCATGCACGGATGCAATTATTATGTGTGATTAATTCTGCAGCTGCCAAAAAGCTTGGAGGACTTTTCTTAGGCAAGGGAATAACTTCACAATAGTTCTTCTCACATCACATTACACACAGACATAAACCCCAAAAGAAATGCAGAAGGGAACAGAAGGAAGGCTGGATTAGAGGAGACAGAGCTGCCCCCAGCAGAGCAGCTGATGAAGGTTTAGCATCACATGGGCAGACACATTTCTGTGCTTTGTGCTTATGCACTGACTAGTTCAAATGATTCCTGGTCCATCACAGTGATCCCAAGGTATTACTTCCATGCACATAGTATGTAACTGGTTATAAATTTTTAAAGACATTTCTGCCAGTGGTGTAGTCTTCTCTTGCTGATTTTTTTTAATAATAAACACCCTTTAAAAGAACACACTGCATTTTGTTCTAAGAAGATTAAAGACCACAGACCAAAATATGAACCCCTACAATGCTAGCACAGGTTAATGATTTTTACAAGAAGCAAAGAGAATGAGGTGCACAGCACACAAGCCATTAGCACTAAAATACCAACAGTATCCACATCTGACAAAGCTGTGGATGCTTTTCTGCACGAGGCTTTTTGGCACACCCAGATAATTTACAGTCCGATGCTGGAGCCACACTCTTGAGTGCTCTTAAGTGCTCTGAGTGATAATGGATCTATTTGTGTGATCAGGGAATGTAGGCCTAGGCCTGTAACTCAGCATGTTCCCCACAACAATACCTGGACACTTATATTTGACCAAACCATGCTTAAATCCCACATACATGTCCTGAAGAGAAGACACTGCCTGCACAATTTAAGTTTCTCTAAGCTGCCCAGCTGTTTTCTAACCCATTTATTACCCACATAAGCAACCATGACTTTGACATTTACCTGACTCTGCTGAAAGGTTTAAGTGAAGGAGAAAATGTGCCCAGGAAACACTGCGACATGCACCATCTCCCTTTTCTTTATAAAACCATCTGTTTCAGCCTCTGCAGTCTTTAACACCTAAAATCACCAATGCCCCAGTCTCCAGTTCCTTGTTGTGCACACAGAGAAATCCCTGTGCAAGGATGCCAAGAAGGCAGCACACATGGTGTGGGTCTACATGTAGCAGAGAAGGGTCAAGGTGGGCAAAAAGAACAGCTGGAGACTTTGCTGTTGTTCAAAATTCCTTTGCCATTCCTAAAAGCTGACAGGACCACATATGGATCCTGTACAGGGTCTGTGTATCCAGGGCTGGGAATGGAGAGGAATTCTGCCCCTTCAGTCTTACCATAAATGGCTGCCCTGAATAGCAGTTTAGGCTTGCTGTTTAAGTGTTCCACAGTGCTATTATATCCAAAATTTCCATGATACTTTAAAGAAATCACTCCCTCTGAGCCTCGAACAACAGAACTTCAAACAGCACCTATTTAAGAAAACACAAGGGCTCTTTGCTCACTCTCCAGAAAGGGGCTCAGCAGTTTTAGCTTCACTTTGTGAAGGACTTATTGAACATCTCATTCAGCCAGCAGCATGTTTCAGACAGAAACAAACTGCTCTGCAGTGCCTGGGGGTTATCAGTGAAGTGCCACTCCAGCACCGAGACAAGGGCTGGTTCCCTTCCTTCTTTTTAATTTCTTTCAGTTTCCGCTTCACTGGGTTTTCTTTTTCTCACCACACTACTGGAGGCTTTACAGGCACAGAAGAACAATTCAGAAGGCAGAAGCAACAATGTGACTCAGAATAAAAGAAGCAGATTTTGATAGGTTCAGAGTTTGCCTATAATAATTTATGGATTTCTGTGTTTCACCTAAAAGTTGATCTAGCCCTGAGAGACATTGGTCTGACACTGGTCTATATCATCTGGATACAGAAAGGATGAAATTTTATTAATGGGAAAATGAAGTGGGCACTATAGATGCCTGAAAATTTATTTGGACCTATATTGGGACTACTTTAATTTCATTTCTGAGGGTAAAACTTTGGGATGTATCTATTCTGCAGCATATATAAACAGGAGAGCTTTCCTGTTGGGGCATGGTTGCCTTAGTCTACCTTTGTTTTAAATTACTAAAAAAGATCCAAATTTAAAATTTTATTAAAATATGTACATGCAAACAAGAACATGCCTTTAAGTGACCCACGTGGAGAGGTATGCTGTCACAGCTAATAAAAGACAGTGAGGGCTGCACAGGCTGGGGTCAGGGGTTTTACTGTTGCACAGACTTGCCCTTAATTCTCAAGGGACTGACTGATGACAGATTATTTCTGTAATCCACTTCAGCATAGTTTAGTGTAAAACCTGAGTCTTCACATCCATGTACTGAAATGTTTCATAAATATTTTGCTAGATCTGAACCAAAGAGCAGAGCATCTTACAAAAGCAATTCCAGTGTTTTGCAGCTTGAGATACTCTGTCAGATCCAGAGAAGGCAAGGAACTGCCAAAGGTTTACCTACTTTGACAAGCAGGCACACATCACAGAAAGCAAACAAAAAGGTTGCTTCACCTTGCCATTTGCTGCTGGTTTCAGACGGGAGGCAAAAGGACAGCAGGAGATGAATGAAGCACTCCTGTTCAACCCCTGAATGAGGCAACCAGCAGCAAACCATGCCCGTGACTCCATCTCTATCATGGACATTACCAGCACCATCCTTCTCCAGGACTTACTGCAGCTCAGGTGCCAACTAAACCTACTTTGAGGCAATTTCCACTTTTCCCTTTAGGACTGGAGGAAGGGAACTCAGCTGTTGCAACAACTTTCAAATCTTATTTCTGCAGATTTCCTTGTGCAGCAGTGGAGGATTCATGGCAGGAGGGTCCCCAAAGGGCCCAGAGCACCAGCTCACCCAGCACTCAGCAGCACAGCAAGGGACTAAACCAAGTGTAGCCTTGGGAAACACTTAATGGCACTAGGCAGGGCCTCTGTGGGTCACATGGTAACATTTAAACACTTGGAAAGTGCTTCTCGCTTTTTTTTTATGGATCTGCTGAGAATTCTGTGCTTTGGGTACAGCAGCACTTTTGCCATAATCAGATATTGCAAAGGTATGAGCAATAAAGAAGATATTCTGGTATAATTGTCCCATCATCTGAGCCTTCAGATGATTCCCTCCAATTGCCCTGTACTATTTATCAGCACATGGAACTGAAATAATACTTAATTTTCAATCAGGTGCTCTGCAAGGGAACCCAGCTCAGAAATGCTCTAGCTGAGTACCTTGAGGAAGAAAATAAAAAAGCAAATTTTGGCTCTATGGCGCTATTTAATAGCAGTGAAAGTACTTACCAGGTGGCCTATTAATTGCAAGGTTTCGGAAATGGCTGCCTTTGATCATCTCCACTGCCAGCCTCCCTGTAGTGGCATTGTATGACAGTCCCACGAGCAGCTCTGGCACCCCTCCATGCGACAGGGACTGTGTTGAGGAAGCGCTATCACTATGAGAGATTGCTGACAGACTCAGCTGAGAATCTGCACTCTGCAGGGAAAGAGCACTGAGAGAATCATCAGGACATTCACCACCCCTCCCCCCCGTAATTTGTATCTTGTGGCCTTGTTTAGTAAGATCTCTGCTAAGAAATTACAATAACTGAGAATTAATTATGCTGGGGCACCAGAAGAGTCAGAGCGTCACTTTTACAAAAACACATGTCTGAACTTGCTCTTTAAAGACGAGGAACTCTGAGTAAAGTGTTATCACGAGTGTAAATCAAAGCCTCTGAGATAAGCAAACATCCTGCTACACTAATACTCTGTACATCTCCTTGATAATGGCTTTTGGATGGAATACACTTTTCAGTTTGGCAGGTTTTGTCCATGTACTGTGCATTTTCTTACTTTCTTTTCTTGCTACCACAACTCTTTCACTATTCTCCACCTAAGTAGGATGTTTTATTCATTTCACGTGCACAACCTCTCTCTGAGCTTTTTGTAGACAATGAATCATGACAGAGCTCATCTACACCAATTGATTGGCATAGCCAGAGCTGGATGCAACTGTGATGTGCGTGGAAAACTAAGAAGCAGCACAGCCAGTTCCTCTTCACATGACCCAGCTCTCCACTTCCATCTGTCATGTAGAAGAACATTACTAAGCATTTCTGGCAAGATGGAAACTGCACAGAGGAGATCCACAAGCTGGTATCTGGGGCCAAATGAGGTAGCTTCTGCACTGGCAGTACCAACACAGTGGTGCACAAGAACCACTGCCCTTATTGGAATTAAGACTAATTATGCCTTGGTGGTTCCTAGATCAATATGCTGTATCTGAATGGCACAGCATGTGGCGAGTCACGCAGGTGTAGTACATCCACATGATTTTGTGTAAGCTCGCTAGCTGAGCTGTTAATAAAACACAGCTTTGCACAAGGAAGGAATGCCCTGAGCTTCCCCTTCCTGATAACTTTTTAAATGACAGCAGGTCAGATCTGCCAGTCACACTCTGACAGCCCTGAATGAAAGAAAGGCTTCAGGAACACCATATTCACCAAAAACCAAACAATTTTGTGGACTCCATCTGTCCTTCATCAAACTTACACTCAGGTTACTCCGTGGCTCCAAGAGCAGCGTCACCTTCACTTGCCCTTCCTGGCTGATGCCTCTCAGGTAGAACAGCTGCTCCCCCATCATCTTCTCCCCGGCCACCTTGTGCACGGCGTAGAGGCGGAAGCGAACGGCGTGGCTGCTCAGCTCCTGTGGCTCCAGCTTGCTGAAGGTGATTTTGTCCTGGAAGATGGGGATGGGTCCTCTCTGCACACTCGTCTTACCCCTCTGCTTCTTGCCCGGCATCAGAACCGCGTGCACCTGCCAGGTGTTCACCCCACTGCGGTCCTTGTCCGGGATGTCCCTGGCCTCCAGGACAGTGGCTGTCAGCTTTTGGCTTGAGGATTTGTAGGTGAAGATGACATCCAGGTCACCACATTTGCAGATGGGCTCGTGGGCACAATGATGAGCTGGCACACTGTTCACTTCGTTGTGCTCCTGCAAAGAGAAGGAAGAAGTAAAACCTCCACTGGAGTTCAACTGCCAATTCCAATTAAAAAGAAATTGTTCTCCTCACTTGTGTCTGCAAGAATAGTTGCTGTGTGAAACATGGATCCAAACTGTTTCTGGAAAGGCCAATGATAGTTAATTGCCTGATTTTGTGTAATAGTCCCCATACGCTCTAGTAAGCAACAGCACTTATTGAAACATTTCCAACAAAAAGTTTCATCAATATTTCAGTGTTTTGCAGGAGATGGTTAATTTGGCAAACATTCTACATAGAGAAAAACTAAACAAAGAGATTTTTACATTTCATTCGTGTCAATATTGAGGCACTAGCAAAACAATTTGACCTACTTAACCTGTTACTTTGAACATACACTGGAATTCCTTTTCAAGGTGGAAATTTTTTACATTATTAAAATCAAACAATTCAGCCAATCCTGCTAACTTTTTTGATATTTTGTTCTGCTAGAAGTTTTTTTTAAAATTAGGCACTATGTTTAATATGAAGAGGAAATCACCATGTCAGAATTTCTTGTGGAATGGAAATTTCATTTCTAGATGCTAACCCATAATTCAATACTTTTCCTATGGCTAAAGCAATGATAATGGGGATAAGCAGTCTGATTAAATACACATTGATTCTTCATACCCTTCTAAAATCTCCCAAGAGAAGCATCTGTTCCTTCTGTTCAGTTTGGGTACTAATACATTCAGAATAAAAATTCAAAATAAACAATCACAACATGTGCAGACCAATTCACACACAATCTTTTACCTACTTTTAAAACAAAAACCATCTTGATGAAACAAGATAAAACCATGGATGCTCACCTTACCTTTTGCTGAGTGGGTGTGTGGGTTTCTGTTCAACAGTGCTTTTTTATCTTAGAGCTAGAATGTGCTTCATATGATAAAGGGGTTGCTATAGTGATCAATGATTTGTATTTAAACACGAGTATACACTGTACTAGGGAAAGATTTTCAGTTAATAGCCAGAAGGTGAATTAAGGCCTGTCACCAGCGTCTGAGTCACCCTCCTCCTCAAACATTTATCTTCTTTTCACATTTCAAGTAACACTTCTTTCCAGCACAGGAGTCTTTTTGTTCAGAGAACAGATGATGGGCCACGGGACGTCTGGTGTTAAGTCCTTTCAGAAGTGTCTGGGTGTCTCAAACAGGGCCTCAGATAAACATCAAAATTTTTGTTTACTTCCTGTCAATCTACTTTTGAAGTGCCCAGATTCATCTGCCATGACATGCAAAGCTCCAGATTTTCACATTTTCAGAGGTGTTTAAGACTGGTGCACATGAACACACAAGTCCAAGTGTGCAGATTAGAGACCTGCTGTTGCATATCTTGCATAAGTAATGTCAAAAGGAGAACAACACACAAAATTACTTGCTTGGCTACAGAAGCACCTTTCTGTATGAACAGCAGGCTGCTAAAAACAAAAATGCAAGGCAGGCCAGGTTGCCTGGAGAGAGCATGGTGTTACAAAAATGTTAAGTGCTCCTGTGTAGCAGTCAAGTTATTTCTGTCTGGTTGATGAAATAATATTCAATAGGTGATGGGGTTGTGCTTGACTCATATTTCCCTCCACACTTTTATCTGTGCATTTGCTGTTGAGGAGATGGAATCAAGGCACATTTAAGGACTGCTGTTAAGGTCTGGAGACAACTGTGCTTGAGGCAAAACTTGGGTTTCATCTACATGTCTAAGCTGGAAAATGTGAACTCCAGTGCATCAGCACAAACCCGCAGGAATGAAAATCCAAGAGACACTTTCCTGCCCCAGCAGGGCTGATACCATCACCTTCTGGCAGTGTGTAAGGCAGACTGAAGGTCAGATATCTGCATTTTGACTGAACAGCTAGAGAAGATCTGGATTTCAGGAAAGCTCAAATTGTGCTACTAGAGCAGTGGCCAGACCCACTGCAGAGAAGACTGCATGAACTGGAGGCAAAGAGGGAAAGAGAAATGCCAAACTCCTTGGTAGTAAGCTTTCCATGGGAAACCCAGCTTTGGAGACCTCACAGTCTGGCCCTTTCTGAGAGCATTGTGCTATCCAGGACTCACCCCCATGCAGGTTTGCTACACACCTACAAATTCTCTTTCTGTGGAAGTTATTGACAGAATTCTTCCCTGCTTTCGGAGCCCAGCTGGGCTGCAAGTGATTTGTGAATGTGTTGGTTATACAAACACTTGGACAGAAATCCAAGGAAAGATTGGGGTTTAGTTACTTCATCTGAGTTTCTTTCTTTCCCTCTTCCCAGCACAGTTGTTGAGGGGCTAAGCCAAGAATCCTGATTGATACTGCACGTCTAACCCGGTCATTCAGGACAGCCAACATCGACTTCACTAAGTAAAATAAGTCCATTTCTGCCAGAAAAACCTGAAAGAGCAGCTAATTATGGACAAGGCTTGAAATGGTACTTGTGGTTCCACTGCAGGGGCATAAAATTACCATTTCTGTCTGTAAAGAGAGGTCCTTTGAGTGGAGCATAATAACACTTGGACATTTCTGGCATGTCAGAACATTTAGTTCCTGCAATAAAGTCTTTCATTAATCCACACAATACCTTTGAATGAGAAGCTGCTTTTAAGAGATAAACTGTGTCTTGGGCATTTCTGCTCCAGTATGCTGGAATCCTTCTTGGCACTTTTAAGATGTGGACACCAGGAGTAAAATGAGCCATGCATTCCAAAGAAACACAAGAGGACACTGGAGACACTGCAGCACACGTGAACCGTGGCAAAGCACATCAAACACGGAAAAGGAGAAACGAGCCTCAGATGGGCAGACAAACAGTGTGTGTCAGAAACACAGCAAAGAGCGGGCAGGGCTGCTGCCACACACAGCTCCCATGTGGGGTGTAGTGTTTTGTGGGATTTGGCTGTGCAGAAAGCCAAAATGCTGCTCCAAGCACCCCCTAGGGCTGGAGCATCTGCACCAAGGAGCTGCCCTCCAGGGATAAGGATCTTCCCTCAAAGCCTTGTTGCTCAGAGTCTGATGGAGGCATGGATTTCCACAGCTGTCTTTTAACTCAGGCAGAAGATATGACCTTTGTGCTGTTCTTTTAATATGTCTGATGCAAGCTGATATTTTTCCAGAAATTTAATCCTGCGGTAAGATAATGAAAATCAACACATCATGCAGAGAGATTAGGAGAGAAAAGGGGGATGCAAAGTCATCAGGTGTTTATAATGCCTTAAAATCCGAAATGTTTCCTTGAGGAATCAAAATAAAAGTGCAGAACTAAGGGAAAGCAGACTCAGGTTCTCTCCTTCCCTAAAAGTTTGCCTGGTATCAATGGGGACACGATTACGGTCACTTGGGCAGGTCACAGGGCACCCCCACCAACTGCCTCCAGCTTTTCAGATTATTCCCATTCTCTAAGTCATAGAAAATACCTGGAAAAAGACACAGATCTGACCCAGTGACCACATCCCCTGTCCTGGGACTCTCACCTTGCATATACAAGCCAGTGACCAACCTTGGGCCACGACAGAGAGCTCCTTGATCCTTGGAGTAAATGCTGCTGGGCTGCCAAAGTTCCTATTTCATTTCAGACACTGCAGTCAGAAATCAAGCAAGGAAAGCCTTTCTGTGAATTAGTGTTAGCAGCAAGAAGTGAAATACCAGAAAAAAGGGAAAACACAGAGAAGAGGTGTTGCATGGTCATGCACACAAGCACACAGGAGTACCATTATCTTGTGCTGTGCTGATCAATTTTTCACTTCATTTCTCCTCTAACCTTTTTTGGCCCCCAATATCCTTCAAAAGCTTTCACTGTGTGTAATAAATGGCAATCCACCATACCTCAGGGCTCCAAGCCGATGAGCTGTCAGCAGCATCATTTACTTCCAATCCCTGGTTGGCAAATGCTGTCTCCATTTCCAGGCGTCCTTCCCTGTGTGACTGGCTGACACCATCCCCAGTTCTGGGCTCCATCCTGGGCCCTTTGTGCTGCCCAGTGCCCCTACTCCTGGTTGTTGTTCTTGAATCAACAGACGCATGGTCATCTTCACGACAGGAGAGGTTGTCTTGGTAACTCTGTTGGCTTAGTCCATCCAGATCTAACAATTTTCAGCAAGAAAATAATTTCAGAGGGATTAGAACAAATTCCTCCCCCTTCCATAATGTGCCTTTCTCTCCTTTCTTTTATTTTTTTTTAACTTCTCCCTAATCCCCAGTGCTTACTATAGACAGTTTCTGTTTCCTGCAGCACTGAACCTATAAAGAAACCAATCCTGTTTAAATCAGCATTTGATGGAAGGGACGTGGCTGTTTATCACCCCTTGCTGAACTGAGAAACCCATTGCCTTTACTTGAAGAAGTTATCCACAAAATGCAAGCATCAGTGGAGTGTCTGGGATATTCCAGTGCAGCCCCAAAGCAATCTCTTCTATGAAAACACAAATCAAACTACAGGAAAGCACAGCAGAGGCCTGATGAGCAGGTATCACAGTTCCTCCTGTGCAGGAGGAGGAGGAGGAGATGACAGGAGTTAGCCTTGTCCTCAAGAGCATGGTGCTGGTGAGGAAGGCAGCTTCACAGACATTGCAGAGGGCCAGTATTACCCTCTCAGCCATCCCTGAGAGCTTAGGTGAGCAGCTCCAAAAACCAACTAGGAATCTCTAATTCCCATGCTTGGGCTGATTTTTTCTCCCAAGGACAACTGAGGGGAGATGTGCTACATAATTTCCTAACTGCTTTTATTAGTTTTAATTCATCTTTTCCTACACACACATGCTCTAAGGGCTAGAGTAAGCTTCATTAATGAGAATAAAATAATCCTCTCTGCTTCACACCACAGACTCCTCTTTTACACCAGTGAAATCCCTGTTATGAACACAGGGCGCTTTTCTCTACTTGAAATCACCAGTGAGAGCTCTCTGGATGGAGCAGCACAGATAATTACATGTCCAGGGACACAAATGAAAATAACATCATGATTTGGCCTTGGATGTGTTCTGCAAGCACTTTCAGAAGAAAAGCGGGGACATTCCTCCTCCTGATGCATCTCATGATGAGCCTTGCTTCAGGAACATGGAAAGAAAATTCTGCCTCCATCTCTTTGAAATAAGCAAAAATAACAGTGCAAGAATGAGTTGTGCTTCCAGACAGCTGATGACAGCAATGAAAACTTAACAATTTCCTTTGCAAACAGAGCTATTTGGGGTTTAAAGGTTTCACAGAAGGAGGTGAAGTTGGAAGGGGCCTCTGGAGATCATCTTGCCCACTCCCCTGCTCAAGAAGGGCCACATCTTTCTTTGTTCCTATGAAGGTCACTACTAAAGAACAATCTTCTTTTCAAATTTGGTCACAAATTCAAAATTTAAAAGATAGTATTAATTGTGTTGTTTAATAGAAAACCATTAGTTTGCTTTTGTTAAATGAATCAATGTTTTTATTCCCTGTCTGATAGATGAGATAGAGAATCTGGTGGCATGGAGGAGGCTGAGGTGCCCAACAACTTTTTCTGTCTCAGTTTTCCCTGTCAGCTGCTTGTCTCACATCTCTCAAGTCCATGAATCTCCAGGCAGGGGCTGAAGGAATGAAGTCCCACCCATCTTAGGAGAAGATCAGGTTTGAGACCCTCTGAGGGACTTGAACACCCACAAATCCCTGGCACCTGATGAGATGCATTCCAGGAACCTGAGAGAACTGACTCCTGCAGGAGACACATGGACCTGTTAGAGCAGGTCCAAAGCAAGGCCATAAAAATTATCTGAGGGCTGAAACACCTTTTGCATGAAGACAGGCTGAGAGACCTGGGGTTGTTCATCCTGGAGAGCAGAAGGTATCAGGAAGACCTTATTTCTGCTTTTCAGTACTTGAAGAGGGATTACAAGAAAGATGGAGAGACACTTTTTGCCAAGGCCTGTAGTGACAGGACAAGGGTAATGTTTTGAATTGAAACAGGTGAATTTAAATTGGATATAAGGCAGAAATTCTTTACTGTGAGGTGGTGAGGCCACTGGCACAGGTTGATCAGAGGAGCTGTGGGTACCCCAGCCTTGGATATGATCAAGGCCAGGCTGAATGGGGCTCTGAATAATTTAATCAAGGCAAGGGGATTGGACTAGATAAATTTCAAAAGTCCCTTCCAACCTGAGCCTTTCTATGATCCTCTATACATCCCTCTGTCTTAGAACAAAAAGCCCAAATCTTTCTGAGTAGAAGAAATCCTATTTTTGGCCTTAGCAGCAAATATTCTGTTTCTGATGCTTATCTGCTCCACACACACAAAATTCCAATGAGAGGAGTGGGGATTCTACTTAGGAAACATTTCCTGCAGGTGAACAGAAGTCCTTGTTCCTGTCCTTGGCTCCTCTTTCAATTTAAGAACTCAGAATTTAGGAGAATAACTTTATCCCCTCTCTTCAGCTATGAACAATCTCCACTCTCCCTCCCAGTAAAATGCTTCAAGCACAGGCACTTCAACCAAGTCTGAGAGCATCTCACAGCTTTGTAATTATGGCCCTCTTCCTCATGGGAGATGGTCCTTCAGGAGCAAAGAGGGATCCGAATTCACATCTCTCAAATTCCAGGTGAATGCTCTTCTCACTCCCTTCTGAAATGCAGAACCCATCCCTTCTCCTCCTCCTCATCCTCCCATCTGGCAGACCTAGCTCTGAACTGAGAGCCCTCATTGTCTCACCTCTGCCCTGAGCAAAAAGCCTTGAGTGAGGGTAAAAAGTATTTTTTTTTTTTGCCATTTCTCCCCTTCCTCTCTACAAAGTCAGAAAACTCAACATAGGAGCATAAGCAAGGAATAAAATAACAGAAATTCCACGCATTTACTGAGACTGAATGGATACAGGCACTCCTTAAGGCATTTAATTAGCAAGCCAATGTCTAATACACATTTAAACAGTGGGTCATCCATCAAAGCACACACCACACAGCAGGCTTTCAGAATAAAACGCTTCTGTAGTAAGAAATTATCCTCACACAATTGTCTTGTGGGTTTGACTCCTGCTGGGATAATATCTAGATCAATAATAGAGGAATTTTCAAAAACTACATTAAAGCCATAAAAGTCTATCCGTAACAGGAGAACTCCAGAAATACATTAATAGAGCAAGCCATCTCCCTGAGACTCAGGCACTAAATGAATGTGTTAGGAAAGCAAATGTAGTATTCAGGGGAAGTGAAGAAAAAGGTGATTCATCCAAACCAATCAGTGAAACAGTCTGGCTTTTCTTTAAATTTAAAGCAGTTTTGGTAAGAGATAATCACGTATAAATACCAGTATTAGATGATCATTGTAGGTAATAGAACAACTATACAGACTAGAACAACTACACCTCTCCAATTACATTCGTTCCAACGTTATATTCACAAAATAAATGTTGAAAACAAAAGCTCCTCCTGTAAAGGAAAAGGTCAGAGCAGTAAAATGCCTGTAATTTACCTGAGAGATCTTTAAGGAAGAAAATGTCAACCGTCTTATGAATACCTGACGTGAATAAACAGCACAGCATCAGGGACAGAGGTTGAGACAGCATTATCTGAACTTTAATTAGCCAAGAGTCCCTGCAGAGCAATAGCAGACAATTCTAAGATTAAGGACAGATAGTACTGTACAATGAAATAGTGTGATTTTTCTTCAGAATCCTGTCTCCCAAACTTTCCCTTTCAGGTCCCATGTTCACAATCCAGGAAGGAGGCAAGGGGGATACTGGGTAGCAGAAATCACCAATAAATCAGAAAAGTCTGTGTTCAGGGTTGGAGAATTGGCTGTGAAAAAACTGTGAGATGAAAAGATGAGCATGACCTCCCAATAAAACCCCAACAGGAACTGGGATATAGAAACCACTCTCCAAAGATACAAGGAATGCTTGACACATCAAACACTGAAAACCAGGCTGGAAAAATATTGTGCAGCCCCTCCTCACACTGGCAGGCAAATGTTCTGGCTAATTTACAGTATCTTTCTTTTTTTTTTTTTTCAATGACACACAATCTCTCAGTTCTATGAATCATTGTATTTTGCCAAAGAATATCCTGAGAGGTCTCATCACTTCCTGAAGCCCATTGCCAGAGTTAAAAGATGGGGACTGGTAGATCTTGCTAAATTAACACCACATAGTTCATTAACCAGCAGGAAACACAGATGAAGAATTTATGTGTGCCTGCTACCGGTGCTGACCAAGGGCACGTTTGCTATGTGAACTCTAAGGAATCACTTTGCTTCCATGCAAAAAAAAAAAAAATAAAATTAAAAAAAAAAAAAAGTATGTATTTTCTTTGAAAGAAATTAGATCCCTTCTTTAAACTACATAAAAAGTCATGATGAAAGTTAAGGACCTTTTTAAATATAGTCCAGAGGAAGAAAGGATTTCAGTATGGACCTATGTACCTCTGGACTTGAAATCCTCCTAGCTACAAGCAGTGATTTTTCAAACCCCTCTTCCCCTAAGACAGCAGAGCTATGGCTTAGTGGGCCTGAGGAATATTTGGCCTCACACAGCAGCAATTCTCCTTCCTGGGTCCCAGTTCCAAACCACTCTGCAGTACCTCTGCACCCCTTGCACTGAGACAAACCCACAGGGAGACCAAGCAGTGCTCCTACCCCTGGTAATTTGGAGTTTAGCCACCAAGAGGGTGCTAAAAGACTTCCTAGAAGAGCCTCAAAGGAGCAGAATCATTATGTAATTACAATAAATCTAAACAAAAATGGCCTGTAAATTTTAGGGGTTAAAGAGAAAAAGGATCTTAAATTTCAAGTGACATTATGCAATCAGGCCAAGATTGTTTAATTTACCACATGCTGGGTAATAGCCTGAGAAGGCTCCATGTTTCCAGAACTAAAATAGGCTCTTTATTAACAGGGTGATTTGCAGAGAGGCTGTGGGCAGAGCTGGCATTCGAGCCTGTTCCACTCCCCAGAGCATCCTCCAAACACTTCCTTCACGCTGTGTGCACTCCAGGGTCTATTCAGGTTACTACAAAGATTTTTCAACAGGTGAAAAGTTAAAGCTAAATGAGTCCAAAGTGCAGACTGTCATGACAGTGAAAACAGAACCAGAGGGTCAAGGAAACTCTCCTGTAAGAGCACAGTGTGAGAAAACTCTGCTCTATGCCAAGTCTGAGTGGGAGAGAAATTATTCAGGGCTCTCCAAGATGCTCAGCTTTGCTCTGTGCCCGAGTTTCCTAAAGATTTTGGATTGTACAAGAAATTAAAACTACCAGCAATACGTGTAAAAGGTCTGTTAAGAGTACACAAGGAGAAGTCTCAGGCAGAGTCTGAACGTGCCATGATCCCAGTCTGAACTCATCACCTCCTCAAGGTCCTTCATCCTTCCCACTCAGAGGATCTGCTCAGCTGGAACAGTGTGTGATACACCCTTGGGGCACAGTGATGGCTTTACATCCACAAATCTTTATGTTTTGTGATCATGCCACCAGCTAGGTTCCTCTGAAAATAAAAGTAAGAGCAGCTCTGCACCATGTTGTACCAGAAGATCTAGATGGAGAGACATATCTTCAAATGATCTAATTGGAGGGTGCATTAAATTCAAGCAATTATATTTCAAAATTAAAACATTCTATTGAACTAAAAACAACAGGCACTTTTATGGCTTTTCCCTCTAATGAACTTCTCTGGATTTTAGAATGTGATCAGGCCAATTTTCTAAATAGCTATGTTTTTAAATGCATTTCATCTCTGTTTATATAAAAGAGTCATTACATTAGTCCATGGAAGATCATAAAATTCTTCCCTTCTGTGCCATAAATTTTTAGTTTCTGTCATTGCCTGACATTTGGCATATGTGCTGGCAAATGATACAGCATAATTCATCCAATGTTCACCTTGTGTTTGTGAAGTTGTTACAAAAGGAGACATTCAGCTTCTGCTGAAAGGCTTGCTAGAGAGATGACTTATGTGGCACAGATAAAAAATAATTACAACCAAGTCTTGCAGTCTTTACTCTGGAAAAATTTCCAATAAAATCCATGAGAATTCCTGTGGGTTAAGGAAAGAGGGTTCAATAACAATATGCAATTAATGGGAAGATCTTAATGGACTTCAGCAAGTCTTGGACCTGGACATCTCTCTAAGTATTTTAGCTGCAGCAAAAACAGGAAATCAAGTTTAGTTAGAGAGAATGGAAGAACTAGGACTTGTTCTCCACAGCAAAAGAACCTGTCTGTGTTGAGACTACAGATCTCAGACTCCAGCTTCTTTAACCTTTTGCCATGCAAGCAGTACCTCTGCATCCAGACACCTCTGTCCTGTGCTCCTGCTGGCTGGAGGGCAAGTGGCTGAATTTGGGTCTACACTCCACACCTAATTTTTGTTCAGATACTTCTGATCAAAAACTATGTGACCATGACACAGAGGTCTCAAACTGCCTAACCACGTCATGGTCACTGCCTGAAGATGCTGCCTGTTCATCTTCTCCCTGTATCTGTTCACTGGGAGAAAAACACAACTCAGGCATTAGACAGCCTGCTGCTCCTGGCCAAGAAGCCAGAGGACACTTCTGACTCTCAGGTGCATCCTCTGGGGAGAAAAAGTCCCCAGGGATTCAGGGAGGACTGGGCATGAACATGAGAATCACTTGCTTCTTCAAACCTCTGGAAAGCTTGATGATGTCATATTGCTACATGTTATTAGACACTGCTCAACTCTGCATGTTAACCTATTTTTTTATGAAGATATTTAACAGAGAAAATCACAAAGTCACAACACACAGAAGAACCTTGTAAAATCATTTGCATGTGCTAAGACGAAATATTAAACAAAGGACTTGAAAAGATTTTCCTGCTTCCATTTTCCTGCAGCCCCTGCTAAGGTGGGGAGAGAAATTTTGTGCAAAAAAAAGCAGCTGAGATTTAACCTGCTCATGGTAGCACCACGAACACATAAATATGGCACATGACTAACAGGCACTTCTGGCTCCATCTGCAGCCCCTGCTAAGGTGGGGAGAGAAATTTTGTGCAAAAAAAAAAGCAGCTCAGATGTAACCAGCTCAGGGTAGCACCACAAACACATAAATATGGCACATGACTAATAGGCACTGCTGGCTCCATCTACCAACAGGAGATGAGCTCTGGAGACCAACATAAATTATAACCTTTAAAAGTGAAGATAACACAGTGGAGCACGTCCCTTTGATGCCATCACGTGCATGGGGCATGGCTGTACCCTCATCAGTGCTCAGCACCCTGCAGATGGGGACAGGAGGGCTCAGGACATGCTCTGTATTCTTGGCCAGGCTTGGTCGGGATGGAAGCACAGAGACACTTTGCTGATGTCCCTGCCAGCAGCACCAGGGGAGCAGAGCAGGATGCTGGGGTGGCAGCAGTCACTGCGCACACGGGGGTCTGTGTGTGAACAGCCCAGCTGGGAGCGTGGCCAGGCCACTGCTCGTTCTGCAGCACCAAGGACATGATTTGGTTGCCAAGACTCACTTTGATAATCTCCATGGCAAACCCCAGCAGCTGAGCAAACAGGTGGAGAGGGAGGCTCTCCTGTTTTGGGAGGGAAAACACTTTCCTCCACCTCAAACATCAACTTCAGGTGAGGAAACAGGCACCTGCTTTTACACATTCTGCTAGGTCTGTTAAAAATCTGCAGTATAAACTTCCTGGCAAGTGCTGTCAGAGCTCCATGGATCATGCTGCTGCATGGGAGGCAGCACTCCTCTCCCAGGACAGAGCATCAAGTCCAGCTGAGCCCAGCAGGAGCCAACTCCTTTCATGCCACCACACTGGTAGGTTTGACCCTCTGCTCTGGTGTGCCACAATTTGACAGCAAGCCTGCTCTTCCTGCTGGAAAACTGCTCTCAACTGCAGGGAAAAAGCTGTGTTCCTACTCTGATAAAAGGGAAAAAAATTTAAACATTAGTTTGTAAATGGTCAGTGAACAGCTGTCATAAAATTTGATTACTTTTATGTAAGCTATTAAAAATAACCTTCTTTGAAATTTTCTTGGGTAAAAATTATTTCAAGCTGTAACAACCCCATGGCCTAAATGTGATCCAGTCAAATAATCAAAACACATAAAAATAAACATTCCTTTTCAGCCTAATACCTGCATTTCTACCCACAGCTCATGTAAGCTCTACTAAATGTCTAACTGCTCAGCAAATGCTATGAAGTTCTATTAATGTGTGTATATCTTTTGGGTGATTAGGATAAAAGTAAAAAATTATCCCAGTTTAACCAAAAGTCCGCATTTCAACTTTCATTCTCACATTTCAACACATTCTCAACTTTCTACAAATCCTGAGTAAATAACATCTTTAGTAATTAAGCCACACCTTTCAGCATTTTCTTAAACAAGTGTAACATTAAAATCCTGGGTCCATGGGCGTGAGGCTGTAAACTTAGATAAACATACCTTAACATAATGTGAAATTCTGGTTATTACAAGAAATTTTGCAGAGGCCACGTGGATGCAGGACTCCTGGACAGCTCCTGTCAGGGCACTGACCCACCTGCAGCCCCCTACAAAACACAGCAGAGCCCTTTTGCCAAAAGAGGAGGAGGAGGCTGCAGGGATGGAGGAGAGGAGCTTGCCATGGTGTGATATATTATTGGCTGCTTGACTTTGATTTCAACTTCCCCAATCCCCAAGGCACGACTGCATCACTTGTTATGACAGAGGCTGCTATTCCTCACAAACATTTGGAAGCACACAGGCTAATTAAACGGGGGCACTGGGGAATCTGCAGCAAATGCCTGATGCGCCTGCTGCTGAATCGCTGCCTGAGCAGCGACAGCTCCCTGTCAACTTAATATCTCTGTATTAATAACAGTAACTTAACCCAGGGGAGAGGAAAACGAACACCATTCAAGCACACAAGTGGCCTGATTAGCAAAGGACAAGGGGGAAGCATTTTCTACATCACCATGGAAACTTAAATAAAGGGCCCGTAATTACAATCTAAATTCTGGAAAGATAATGAATACATCTTGAGATCTGCAGATGTTGTGTAGCATATACATATTTCTAGCAACTTCACTCAATTACTTCTATGCAGCATCTGTTTTACAAATCAACTTCCCACTGCTCATAACAAGGCATGTGGGATTTTTTTTTTTTTTTCCCAGAGGAGACAGTGGGGGAAGAAGAAGGTTGACCTCTTTTTTCTGGCAAGGTATTTCAAACCACTACTATTTATTTAGAAATTTCAAACACCCAGTCAGTTACAAAGTTAGCTTACAGGCATGCAAATACACCAAGCTAAAATGCATGAAATAAATAATTCAAGAATTCACTGCAGTGTTACCAAGTAGAAAGAATAACTTATCATTTGCTCCAAGCTTACCCAAGAAAAAGAAATTACTGAATAAAATACATCATGTAGGTGTGAAATACAGAGGTACTGCACACATCCTGTCTGCCTGTGTGTTAAAAAACACCAACAACAAAGAAGAGTCATTTTGTCTGAACAATGGAAACTTTCCAAATTCCAAATATCTGGCTTTCCTATACATGTAATGCTGCCTTTGTGTGTCCACTTTTTCTCAGAGATTTTTGATTCTGCCCTGTGGAAGTCAGTGAGAGTTTCAATGGGAACATCACCAAGCCCTGAAGGAAGCAGGAGTAGTAACAAAAAACTACATTTGATCACATAAGCAAGGCAATATCAGTACATCTATGCATAATGCATACACCCAGAGCATCCCAGGAGCACTCACTGCCGTGTTCTTTGCTTTTACAGAAGCAGTCACACAGGCCTGGCTTTAAAATTTTCATGATCAGGATGACAGAGAGGAACAGTGATCTGCAGCAGCTCCTACCTCAGCAAAACCCAGAAATGTGCACAGAAAGAAAAGATTTCCTTTGGAAAACTGGAAAGGTCTGTGGCAGACAAGGGACTTGTTAAAGCTTCTCAGAAAAAGGAGGAACATTTTGTACAGGGAACACACATGGAGCTGCTCCTATCAGTTCCTGGGGGCTGCAGCTCTGTAGTGGTTTTCAGTCTGGAGCCTTCATCCTGCTCTTGCTGTCAGCCACCTGAACTGGGAATTCAAATGCACAAAGTATAAACCTGCCTGATTTAGGCTCGACTAAGGAGGAGGGCACCCAACCCAAGCCATTCCCTTAGATCCCAAATGTGTTTAAAAATGCTGGAGCAAAGCCAAGCTTCTACACGTTGACAGGACAGCCCTGGCAGACACCCACTGGTCATTTACTGCTGAGGAGGATTTCTCCTTGCACCATCCCTGTGTGCTTTCACCCCTTCCTGCCAGGTCTAACAGCCAGGGAATATTTGGTGTCCAGTGCTAAAGGGGAGGACTGCCCCTCTCTGCTGAGTGTCAAACAGACAGTGCCCTGCTTTTGCCTCTCATCTGTCCTCACTCCATGACCAAACCAACCAGGAAGCTCCCCAAGGTGAGTTTACTTGGGTGTTTGCATGTGATACGGGTGGAGAGAATCACAACTTGGAAAGGCTTTGTACCAGGGGGTATTCACAACAAAAATAATCTTTAAGAAAATAAGAACAAAAGAGCAAAAAAGAGAGTAATCAGGAAAAAAGGACATTTTTTGGCTCTAACTGCTCCTACAGTGAAACAATACAGAAGTCGGAGCACTACACCCCAATTCTGTGCACAGCTGTGCAAAGAAATAGAGGACTGCACACAGCAAACAGCATGAAAACCAGCAGATTTTCCTGTTGTTTCCTTCCCACTCCCAAAATTGGATTTTAAAAATAGGAACATGGGATTCCACATCAAACTGGTTCTCACTGTGCTGCCTAAGGTTCCTCCATAGCTGTAGGAAATGGCAGCCAAGAAGCTGAACCACAATCATCCCTGATTTTCCCAATCACCTACTTTACATCTTACATGTGGAGCAAAAATGAGTCAGGCTTCATTTATTCTACTGGGTTCTATTAGCACAGGCCCAGGATTTGTGCAGAAGTGGAAGAAAAAAAGAGATTACACACTGTAGGAGACACTGCTAAGCCAGGAAAACCCCTGGTGTGGATGCAGTTACATCCATGAGTCAGCCTGCACCTCCCTGACAGCTCAGGTTGGGTTGCGTGCAGCTGCAGAGGCAGAAAAGCACCTTCTGCCAGCAGATGTGTTACACTGGGGATTCTGCAGGGCACAGGTGGAGCTGAGTGTGCTCTGGGTGGGGGGCTGGACATGCTCATGGGCTCAGAAACTAAACAAACTGCTGGATGGCAATGGCTGGTGAAGTAGAAAGCAGTGTCCTTCCAGTCCAACAAAAAAAAAAAAAAAAAAAAAAAAAAAAAAAAACCAAAAAAAAAAAAAACCCAACAAACTTTCCCTTCACCATTATTATTTTCATAACAATTTTCCTGGTGGTTTTCATACCACAATGGGTTGAATTCCTTCAGGTTACCCATCCATCATTTCTTCTACTTGTTTGTTTGGCTTGGATATGAACTTCCTCTAATGCAAGGCAGTCAGTTCCTAAACTTCCTTCAGTATGTTTAAGGAAGTTTCTTTGGATTAGGACTCATTGCTTTCAGCTACAGAAATCAAACTGGCCAAGGAAACATCCAGAAAACTCAGGTCACTGCCTTTGCTCCTTTTTAAAGCAGTTTCACCACTCCACACGAGACCCAGGGGATGCACTTAGCATTCCCAGCACCCAACCATCAGCTTCACACCCACAAGGCTTTGTTTGCCTATCAACAGTGAGGAAATTAACTCCCTCAAAAAGATATTTGTTTGGATTTGATACAGAAAACAACTGCACTGCAACAAGGCAGATATTTATTTTCCCACTGATTTTTCTAATTGAAACTTTGTTTGCTGCCAGAGGGTTGATTCACCACAGTCCCCCTTTGCTGTGACACCACAGCACTCCTGGGAAAATCACCAGCTTTGGGAGCAGCAGTGGGTGGGGATGTGGTGCAGCAAGGCTCACAGGACTGAAGCTGTCACCCAAAAGGGACAACACTGTCCTCCTGCCCCTCCCCTCTTCCCTTTGTTTTGGTTTTAGTAATCACATGGACAATTCACCTGGCTCTGAAGTAGCAGGGAAGGGGCTGCTGGCTCTTGCTTGAAGCAAGAGGCTGGGCTGAGTCATGGGAAGCAGTTCTGCTGTGTGACAGGGGAAGGATGCTGTATTTCAGCTGCAGTTTTACTTCAATAAATGGCAATTGCAAAACTCAAGCCCAAGGGTTTTGTAGCTACATTATTTATGGCAGTAAGTCTAACCCCCAAACTGACCTTGAGACACAGAACTCCAGCAAACCACAGGGCTCTCATTAATCCAAATTCAGGGCTTTCTCTCCAGCACCACCAGTCTCATTATTTGCTAGAAAATACTCCCACAACAATTATGCTGTATAGACTGTACAGGTTTGAATCCCTCTCAGCCTGAGGAGGTAAATTCCTCCAAACACCCAGCTTGTGGGGGCAAATCCTCATGAGTCCCCCCAAGGATGCTTCATCTCACAGGGGTACTGAGTTCTTGAGTCAGAGAGGTACCTGCCTGGACATGAGAGAACTTTTAGTTGGTGCAATGACGCCATGAGAGCATCAGCTATTTTCATGATAATGGGAAGGGATTTTCTACAGATTTAGCTATGAACTGAGATTCAACCCAAGATTCAACCCAAACCATTCTTGTTGGTCTGCAAATAGGTTCTGATGAAGTGTCCCAGAGTCCATCTGTGGAAACTGCATGAGAATCACATAAACAGCATCTGTGGAGGGACAGCCCAAGAACACCTTCCTTACTACCTGCAAGATTCCCAAAGCCCAACAGTGATATTCCCTGGCTTTAAAACTACACAGTTTTACCTCCATGACTGTAATCTCCATATTTCATTGCAGAAAATTAATTTTCCTCTTGGCTACTAAAACTACTTGAGGAGTCTGTGAGGCCACTCAAAATGATGGCTGCTGCCACCAGGTCATTACAACAACCAAAAATTACCTGGGCACAGGGAAGTCATATCCACACCCCTGTCTGGCAAAGGGTGAAGATCAACACCAGCTCACTTTTTGGCAGAGTGATCCCATCTTATATGAGCTTTCATTAGTGGGTTTTGTGCTGTCAGGCATTGCAAGGAGGGAACAGGGGTGGATCACCTGTGCTTCCACCAAGCTCTTGCGGGCCAAGCTGGCTACAACTGCAACAGAAAAGAAAAACCACACACACACCAAAAAAAAGACAAACAGTAGTACTGTTTGTGTCAGCACACAGAAATACTATGTCCCAGCTCTGCACTGAGTGCTGCTAGTATAACCTCCACCACAACACAATGAGATCATTCACACCTGCCTCGCCTGTAGTAGGAGAGGGAAGGTGAGGAGGCAGGGTTTCTAGGAGAAAGGCAGCATTTCCCAGATGCTGCCAAGATGCTGTTTATTGGTAAATGAACTCTCTTGAGTCCTAAACAACCTTCCCAGAGGAAGATAGAGTCGCAACTGCCATATGGAGAGTGGGAAGAGGATGTCACTTAGCAAACTGGATCAGAAAATACATGCACAAACACACACGCTCACACACAATTTGTTCTGTAACTGCACGGAATGGCAAAAGCCATTTCATCCTCTCACATAAATCCTTCTCCATAGAGCTTATGCAACCTTCTAGATGACAAGAGCAGATGACAAGTACTCCTGAGCAGAGCATCCTTCCCTATGGCCCCAGGAGATGGGCACCAGGCAGTTCTGCCCAGATGAGGAACTTGATGAAAACCCAAACCCTGATCTGCTGTGGGCTGACAAAGACACCATGTCTAAAGTCACTGACTGAGGATGAACAGCAATGCTGACAGGCCCAAGACAGCGCTGGCAATGGTGCCACCTTTGAGAAATTGTGGTTTGAACCACTGTTTGGCTTCACTTTCACAGCTGTAAAGCTGACATGCCACAATCCACCCTCCTTTTGGGGCTGTTGTGTTCTGCCATCCCCACTCACATGTGACATCCTGCATGAAGATCCCTCATAATCTGAAAATTTGGAGAGACAAAGGAAAATTTGGAGAGACAAACTACAAAGGAATACTCTAAATACAAGTAGGAACATTGTACCACCTTCTCAAGGACAAAAGTCTGTGCACAACCACTTGGAGTGGTTCTGAATTTCCCAGAAAGAAAGCATTCATGCAAACTCATGTCTGCACTTCACTGCAGAAAGCCACGGGCTTGCATCACATTCTTCAGAGAGCAGATGCTGTCCCCAGTCACATTTGTGCTTTGTCCCACCCGAGCTGCCAGGAGCATTTTCTCTGAAGTGTTTTTGTCCACTGTCTGCCTTTGCTTTCACCCCCTCAGTCTTCACGGTGGTATTGATTCAGTGCAGCCACTTTGAATGTCCTTCTTGGAGTACAGGCACTGATTTTTATAGGGTTACATTCTGGCTGGAACACTGGCTGGCTCCATACCCAGACAGGTGATAAAATTCATAAACACTTCACTTCTCAATGTGGAGACTGGCTATCCATCTATTTTAGTCTCAAGTTCAAGCAGAAATTTAATTTATCACATAATCAACATCTTCTTCTTAAGGGTATTCTTTGCTATATGGGTTTATAGGACCTAATGAAAACTTCACTTCTTGCCTAGGATTTCCTGCCTGTATGAAGGGTCATTTACTGAGGTCAGGAGTATTCATATAGAGCAGAAAGAATAATTTCTCTTACTACAGAAATTACTGGCAAAAATCAATGACCCCTGTTAAGCTGGAGGCCAAGGTAAGTAAAATGCAATAGTGCTCTCTAGATTTAAAAACTCCCAGAGCCCCAGAGGTGTGCTTCCCCTCACACATGTGCTGAGGAAAGCTAGCCAGCCATCTAAACAGAGGTGTCACACTTCCTAGCATTCCAAGACCACAAAAATTATTTTAGGGCAACTGAAATTCAGCCTTCAGCTGGCACTGAGGTTGTCCAGTTGATGGAGGAGGAAAAATCTCTAAGGACTTCTGGCAGTGGAAGTGCTGTGCTCACCTATCCATTACCAGTGCTGTGAGCAGTGCCAGACAGCCTGGGAGACTTCCACCCCAGCACTCACTTGTGCAAAAATAGTTCAGCTCTCACTCAGAGGGCTCAGCTCTGCTGCTGTGCAGTGTCTGGTGAGACTGAGATCTTAATGGTCACTTTGACTTTTTGTTTGCAAAGGACAACGGCCCTGAGGGAGAAGTGGGCTAAAGCCCTTACTTTCACTGCACATTCATTGCTGTTCTTCACTTTTCTCATTATTGCTGTTCTTTCCCCTTTAGATTCATGCTGGGAAGCAGAAGCACTGGCCACCTCTACCCTTCTACTCGCAGTGCACTGCTTTCAGACGTGGTTTCTTGCTCCTCTGTTTGCTGGTTTGGATTTTTTATCAGTTCTCAAGCCAACTGTGCAAGGATGGATCTGGCAGCCACGCTGTTGCCAGCCACCCCCAGTCAGCTGAGCAGCAGCATCTCTGCCGTGGGAGATGCAAAGGCTGCTCCCTCCCTGCTCTGTGTTGGGAGACAGCTCCTCTGCCACAAGCTCTGAGCTTAAACAATGGACAAGGCTCTGAGAGAGAGAGTTCGTGTGTTTCTGCAAAATTCACAACTACACGATTTGCCACTGGTGGCAGCAATCTGCATACACAGAAGGCTCTGCTTTGCTGTCATTAAGTTCTTAAGCCAAACACCTGGCACTGCAATAATTCCTGCTGAGCTACCTTCTCAGTATTAAACTGTGGATCAGAAGCATACAAAGTAAAAAAAAAAAAAAAAAAAAAAAAAAAAAAAAAAAAAAAAAAAAAAAAAAACCAAACAAACAAACAAACAAAAAAACCCATCCAAAAAAACCCCAAAACTTTTGTTTGCATTTGTTTGAAAACTTGCTACAACTTCGCTACCATAATTTAATTACAGAGCAGCACTCCAAACCTGCACCCCGAGATTAACCTGCCTCATGGTGTCTGATGGACACTTGACTTCAAAACACAAGAATTTCATTGCCCAAACAATTTACTAGATCCCTAAGCCTAAAACAGATTTTTGGTAATATATGTGCTGCTTCAGAGCCTAAGAAAATCTACTCTGGGAGCCAGGAAACATTTCCTAAGAGGCAAAAATGGAATAAAAAACATATTTGATAAAAAGGAGAAGTAGTAATGATGGTTTTTAACTACAGTGTTATTTTATTTCATCTCAGAAGCATGCTGTCAGTTTAAAAGAAGGGAACATCTATTGGATTTTGTTTTGCATCTCTTTTAAAACAAAATTATTCTCACCTAGGGCTGCAGGGCTTTTTCTCCCTAAACCAAATAAACTATATATTGGAATGACCTTGTAACAGGTTTCTGTGGCTCTTTAATCACCAGTGGCTGCTAAATGAAGCATATCTATTTTCTCTGTTACATTACTATTGGCAACCAGGTCTTCAGTAAGTGCCCAGAAATATTTCCATGGCAACAAAAAGCATTCAGCATTGCTACTGTTTTGTGCCAATTTAGCTTTAAAATATTCTATTGTGGAGAGAAATATGGTACATTAAGTGAAATAAAGTCAAGATGCAATGTTCTGAAAAGAATACAAGGATAAACAGGAAATACGTATTTTGCAGAAATGGGGGGGAGAAACCTGCCAAATGGAAGGAAAAATGTTCAAAGCTCATTTTGATGCTACTGAACAGCTTTGCTGAATGTCAGCAAGTCCATGTGTCACTTACATTGTCACTTAGGGTTAGGTAAAAAGCTAACAGTAAGGATACCTCGAACATCTTCTCTTGATCATTTTAATCCATGACTGAAATTTTAAGTTGCCAGGGTATTACAGCCTCTCTGCATGTCTAGGTTACCATCAGAAGAGTGCACACTCTTGATGTTAGAGAATGAATCTAAAGAAAAAAGAGGAAATAAAGAGCTGAAAAATAAAACACAAAGAGCATGTGTGTTTTGGAAGTGAAAGTTCACTTAGAAGAGCAAAACGAGTTCTTCCACTTCAAAATGTCTGTGGAAGACATTTTCCAACCACAGCTCATGCATTCAGTTCCCTCCCATTATACAACTTAGTTCTGAGAGAAAAAGATATCAGTTCCCAGCCCTCTAACCCTCAAACAGCCAACTTTTGTGACTATGAAGTCTTGAGACCATTGGCTGGCCCTTTGTGCAATGCATTGCAGAGGTAAAAATATTAAAGTCTGTCTGAGACCATTTGGAATGACATTCCCTAAGGTGCAAAAAGCTGTGCAGTGCTCCCTGAAGTGCCTGGTGTGCAAGCAGAGAGCTCTCGGAAGCAGCACTGTAGGTGCTGGGAGCTCCATGGGACCAGCCTTCCAGCTCACAATGGCTCCAGGAAGGTCAGGGAGAAGGAAAGCCAAAAAAAGTAGAGAGAGTCAAACAGCAAATTCACCAGGACCTGCTCTCATCTGGGAGAGATGTCCAGAGGGACCCTCCCTTGAGCTGCAGGGATGGCTCACTCTGGCAGCTGTCTGTCACTAAGTCCCTCACCAGGAAACTCCACCTGGTCCATCACCCACCCCTCAGAATCTCCAGGTGACAAACAGCTCTGACCAGGACAGCAGCTCCTTCCTGGGCTCCATTTCCCTGACAGCTCACCAGCTTTCCTCCAACCACTGTGAGCAAGGGTCCTGTAGCCCAGGGACAGGAGGCTGCCCTGGGAATGCTGCCCTTAGCACCTGGCTGAGCCCCGGGATTTGCTGTGAGCTGCTCCAACAGCCCCTCCTGAGGCTCAGGGCTGCAGGCTCTGCAGGAGACAGGTTGTGCCCTAGGACAGCACCTGTCCAAGAGGATCCACAGCCCCAGCACTCCCTGAATGGACACTTTGTGCCCTGCTCCAGGACTTCTGTGCGCTCACTGGTCACACAGCCCAAGCACACACAAAAACCCAGCCCTGCAGCACTGGCTCAACGCCTGTGGACAGACCCTGGATATTGCGCAGGGGTCCAGAAGGGAGGGGTTGGGCTCCAAGAGATACAACTCTGTGATCTTTAGTCTGGGAACTGGCAATCTTTCATTTGGAATACCAAACAAGCAGTCCCAGTTTGGGAGGCAGAACAGCTAGACCAAAAGAGCTTTTTAATTATTTACTCCCTGGCCATAACAGAGTGAGAAATAGCAATAAAGAAAAGAGCTAATTTTACAGTCATTAAACAGCACCGTCAAGGTTTATACCCTCTCAGCCTGATATTCCTGTTAAATACAAAAACAAACTGGCTGATCTTCCACAGTCTGCACAGAAAAGGCTAAATATGTAAGACTTCCCTAGAAGCCAAGAGTGAAGAAAAGCTCCTGGTCATAATAAAACAGACATTTTCAAGAGCATTTGCCACCTGCTTAAAAAGAAAAAAAACTTAGATATTTGAAGCCAAATTCTGAAGATCTTCAGTGAGCCTCAACTCCTTCATCAGCTCCATATTGCAAAACCCAGTCCCCTCCATGCTCTTTCCACCCTCATTCCCATTCCTAGGATGTTTGTAAAGAGCAGCTTTATGCCAACAAGACCCAAGGATGGTGTCAGCAGGACTGCAGCTTTCCTGGGTGTAGTCAGGACCTGTGTCACCATCAGACCTCTGTGACCCAGGAAAACTCCAGCCTCACTCATCGTGACCCTGAGCAAGCACAAATCATGTGGCTGAAACTCAGTCCTGGGCACAATCCCCTGAAAACACTCCTGCTGTCATTTAAAGATCAGAAGTCACAGTTAGGCCTATTTAAAACTGAAAATATCAAACTCAGTTCTCCTTCCCATAATCTCCTGCCTGCTGTCTCTTCAGTCTTGTTTGAAAAGCCTGTGGGGGTGGTGGGAGGGGAGGAAAGTGATTTGGGAGCCTTTCATCCATAAAATCATGAGATACGGCTGGCTTTTTAGTACAGCATTTCACAGCACATGGCACAGTAACATCTTGAGATTCCTGGCACAAAGAAACAAGGTTTGAGATTACATATATATATATATATATCTTTAATAGCAATGACGCAAAGGCAGATCGTTCTCAAAGCAAAGGCTTAAGGCTAAACATTCCCTTTGAAGGGTCCTGCTACCAGAAACTGAACAGGGAGGGAAGCAAAACACTCCTTGCTACAGCAGCAGGGCCTGATTGCCTTCTAATACACAGCAGTTCACCCTGGAGATCCCCAGTTCTTTCAATGAGATTAGTCTCACAAATGAGGGAAGAATTGGAAAGGTTAGATTTTTTTGCTTTGGGAGTTGGGGAGTTTTATTTTAGCCGTGGGAAACAGAGACAATGCAGAACATACTGAGCAGATTAGCAACTGAATGAAATCAGAGAAGAAAGGCCTGGGTGATGCAGTCAGGGAGTGTGCCAGCTGCTTACCTGCACAGCGTGCCGTGCCATTAGCACTGCTTAAGGAGCCACCCAAGCTGAGGCTGTGCTCATGACCTCCCATCCTCCAAGAGGGCTCACCTTCTTCCTCAGCAATGGGAGGAAGCCGATCAGGAGACTGGAGATCTTCACCCATCCAGTAGGATCCATTGGCTGTCAAGGTCCTGCTGCTTTCAGCACACTGCTCTGCCAAGGTGCTGGTGTTTTTAACCCGTTTTTGCCTCTGTGGATCCGTGTCAGAGCCGTGAGGGAGGTTCTGTGAAGCGAGATCAGGGCCTCCAATGTAACTGTCTTCTCTAGGATAGAAATAGTCCTCATCCCAAAGGTCCAGGTCTTGTTCATCATCTGATTCCTCAGAATAATCCTCATAAACGCCTCCATTATTCTCCAGGTCCTGGGTCCTTTCTCCTTCTGGCTTACGACCCACTCCACTCAAATTCAGCAGAGAGGCAGATATGGAGTCTCCTGCTTGTTGGATCGCTTCGTATATTTGAGACATCCAAGAAGACAGTGGCTGGAGGAAGTTGTGAGCAGCCTCAGAAGCCATGATTAACACTATGCCAGTGTCTGGTGATCAGTTGTTCAGCTTTGCCAGCATGTCACTTACAATTCAGGGAGCTACAGAATAAGCACCATAAGAAATTACTGTTAATTTCTTGTCCATCAACACCTGTCGACACACTATCTATGTAAGAACTGAGAGGGGGAAATGGAAAAAGCACTGCTACCCATTGAGAATACTACCAGAAATCCAGAAATGATGGACAAATTGCACATATTCCTGCAGAGATCTGGAAAGTTTTTATTCACTTACTAAACCTTAGATAAAAATAAGAACACAGAACCTTGGAACACAAGTAACTTTCTGAAGTGCACACACTCTGGTTACAGCTGTCAACAGACCTGGGGAGAAAAGGTACAAAACAATAAAAAACCTCTCAAATAACCTCCTGGCCCCGATTTCCTTAGCATTAGCATGAGCAGGTGAGAAAACTGAAGGGAGGAGAATTTGGAGAGAATTGTGTTTTGAGTTATGAAAATGACAGGCCTAAAGCTTGCAGTAGCAGCTCATGGCAAACAAGCATTTCAAATGCTTTGCTCCAGAAAAGCTATGAAGAAACTCTCTCTGCCCATAGCTGTTTTGTCATTCACAGAAATAAAAAATAAAAATAAAAAAAATTTAAAAAATTTTTTAAAAATTTAAAAAAAAAACAGAGGAGGTGTAATACTATAGGTACGAAATTACTGGGAACAGAAGCAAGTTAACAAAAGCACTGGTGTCATCTCTATATGACGCTTTCTCAAAATTCATCTAAACTCTAAATAAAAACATAACTTGCAGAAAGTTAGCCTTTTTCCCCAATATACATCTTCCCACAGTATCACAAGACAGATATTCTTTTTGGAACTCTGAGAAGGAGAAACCTACAAATAGGATGATGGGTTTAGGAAGAAAGCATAAAATAGGTGCAGATTTTAGACTTAAAGACAACTAAAAAGAAGCTTCAAAATAAATATAAATGTCTTCCTGAATTGAGAGGTCTAAAAGCAATCAAAGTATAAAAGGGTAATACAGTGTAACAGCAAGAAAATAAGCTCAGCAGCAATGTGTATTACCTTGTGGAATGATCTCCAGAGAAATGTAGTAGGAATCTTAATGTTGTGTATTTTAAATGGAGCATGGACTAAGGAGATTCCACTTTGCTTGGCGAGACATGAGATCAGTGACTTAAGAAGACTTTAGCTTTTAAAACACCTGTGCCAAATAATTTTGTTCAGTCGATTTATGCTGCAGACACTTCCAACAGGTTTATTGTCAGCTTCAGCATGTGCTAAGAATTGCAGCCCTAACAAGGGCAGTAAATGAATGTGGGTTACTAAAGGCATTTTAAAAGCTATGGCTGTCATAAAATCCCTGGGCTCAGGGCACACACTGTTCCAGCATCCATCTGGCAGCCTCCAGCCCTCAGCTCAGCCCCTGGGATCCAGGTAAAGCTCCCTGCCATGCATTAAATCTTTGGCAAGGAACAGACAGTGCCATAGCCTCACCTCCCAGGTGAGCTGTTCCCTTCACCCACTCTCCTCTTTCCAAACCTACCCTTGGAAAAGTCTCTCTGCTTTGTGCAACCGATTTTCTCATGGACCAAAAGAGATTAGAGGCTCCAAACAATCCATTTGCAGCATAATGTGGATTGGCTACTGGTAAATCACAGCACCAGAAGAGTCACTGGGAGGAGATGGTACTTTAAACAGGGAGATTCTCCCAGGCATGGAAGAACTCTGGTGGGTAAGTGCTAGATACTGGATACATTTTTAACCTGGCATTTATTTACAGGCAAGGGCAAATGAATCTCTGGTTTCTGATGAAAGGAGAACCTCACAGTGCTCTCCCTCTGTCTCGTGGCAGCAGTGACCCTCAGAGGGATGCAGGCATCCAGAAGTGATGGCTAACTGGTGGAGGTAAAACATATGGGTGCTGAAATGAAGTGCTGATCTGTTCTAAAAATCAACATAGCCTTGTGGTATTTGCATGGGGAATAATTAGCTCCTCTTGTTATTAGATTTTGGAGCTAACACCTGATTGGTCCAACAGAGCTACCCCACTTCTGGCTGGCTACATCACAGACTGACACAGGGAGGTTGGCACCACAACCATAAAGATGGAGGGAGCTTCCAAGGCAAGATTTTGCCTCAGTAAGGGAAGTAAAGCAGTGATCTAGACCCACCTGCAGAGCTTGGATGTGATGACTCAGTCATCTGAAGCAGCAAATAGAACTTGAACTTTCATTTGCCAAGCAGCTGCCTGTAGGTTGTGGGGAAACATGATACATACATGTGTGTACACATGCACAACTCTACCCAGGACTGGGACATTTAATTGAATGGAATTCAATTAAATGGGGTTCCTAGGAACCCCAACAAGTGGTTTGTTTTCAGTTTACAGACAATAAACAGACACTGATGTGTATTTCACTAAAAAATCTAAACCACTTTGCAGTAACACCTGCAACTCACACATGCAACTTGCAACCTAGTGCCTACATAATCTCAAGAGACAAAAGTAATGTCTTTTCCAGGGTGCCTGACTCTGTTTTGTCACCATGATATTTTTATGAAAATCCTTTTGCCAGGACTTTTCTCCTGAGAAGCTGAGAAGCCTCAGAAAATAAATGTAAACAATAAATATCTGATTGCCTTGGAATGTGGTCTGGAGGTTGTTTACCAACAGGTGCATCTTTCATTGGTCTCATGTGAGTTGTTTTTACTTGGTGACCATCCAGCTGTGTCAGACTCTGAGTCTGTCACGAGTTTTTATTATTCATTCCTTTCCTAGGATGAATGTGTTCCTTTCTTCTGTGTTCTTCTGATGTGTTCCTTTCTCTATTATTTTAGTATAGCTTTAGTATAGCACTTTTTAATATAATATCATAATATAATAAATCAGCCTTCTAAGAAATATGGAGTCAGATTCATCTCTTCCCTGTCCTGGGACCCGTGAACACCTTGACACTGTTTCACCTTTGCTTTGCTTTTCCTACCATCCTCTTACTAAAGACTCCACAGTCAGTGGCATGCTGAACAACTGGAGTTCAGCTGAATTATAAACGGTTTATTTTTGTTCTTGCAGCAGATGGATGAAATGTGTAACAAGCTGCAGACAAGTTTAGGCGGGCAACAATTTTACAAACTCACCAGAGGATCAAAGGGGGCTGAGCTGTGTTGCAGGCTTGCTGTTTCCCAGGAGCTCTCTCCATTAATTAGGAGACACTGCTCTAACAGCGTGTTTATGATCTATTTCACAACGTGGTCTTTTCAACATAACGGATTTTTACTTTTGATTTCTCTAACAGTTTTGACTTGCATTAGAAGAAGAAAAAAAGAACTGAGAGAAGCATAAAATGTGTGGGAAATAGGAAAAAAAATCCATTTCTTTTTAAAAGTATTCATCAAACAAGAGAGAGGGAAAAAGCAGTTTAGCAAATTTACTTCAAGTTTCATCTTCTAAAACCGCCCATAAGAATTTTCACACCAAATCACATGCTAAACTCAAAGTAGTTAGGGTTTTTTTTTCTTCTCCTGGAAAATCAGATAGCTAAAAGGATCAATGTTAAGCCTCTCATAGAAACCATCATAACCTTTACTAGAATCTATATTCCCTTGTCTTGATAAGATCATTATTCCTGAGTAGCATTCCCATTGAGAGGTGCAATTACTATATTGCTAAAAAAGGAGACTATTACCAGAATTTCAGACACGACCACAATGCAGAGGTTTGTAATATTCCCAAAGTGTCTTTCAATCTTCTTGATAGGTAGGTTCCTAAAAAAGTGCCATCATTTGTGCATTTCTTAATGTTTCCCTAACTCAAGATGTGCAGAGTGTAGGCACAAACTTCCTTTTCTTCACTCAGTTTTTGTGCGGCCCTTGGAGAAGTTTTCTACCAAACCCTTCCCTTACAAGCAGAACACAGGCTGAAAATGGATTGTATCCATGAGCAGGAGCTTTATTTGTGTGGATGTCAAACTGACCCAGCAGGAAGCTCTGCCCCAAGTTTAGGGGGAAAACCAAAAACAAGGTGTGAATATAAGCTGATGCCCAGAATATCAAGGATCTGTGCAAAAGGTAAGAACATTTTGCTGTTCACAGAAAGGGGAAATAAGGAAGCCTTGGACAGATAAGATTTTTTGAGCTACTGAAAAGTTTAATGAGCCTGATCTTCCTTTCAGACTAGAACCCAATTAAAATACAGATAAAATAGCAGAGTGTAGATTAGAAATGTACTCAGATGAAGGCAGGCAGCAGCAACACTGGGCCAAGAAATCCTCTCTCCTGGTTCTGGGAACAATCTGGACTCTTTGCTCCTCTTGCTGTTGCCAGAATTGTATCTAACAAGATGCTTGCAAAGCCCTTGCATTCCCACCAAACATTACTATGATGAAAATGTATTTCCAGCTGAAATTGTCACAGTGCCAAGCCCAGCCTGTGCACTTGAAAGTGTTCAGAGGGTTGGAGCTTCTTGCAGAAGTGTTATGAGGAAAGTTCACAGACAGTGCCCAAGGTTCACATCAGCTGTGAGCATCACTACTGACCACACTTCCCTGAGGGAAAAACAAAACAGAAATACAGAACATCTGGTACCTTTTTGGCCTATTTTGTGCTATAAAAATGCTATTTATGTGGTTGAATTTAATACACAAAAAAAAAAAGAGAAGACAGAGGCGCTTTCCAAGTGATTATGTGCTCTATGATAATAGTTTTCAGCTGGTGAATCAGAAACTCCAGGGCACTGAAGGAAAATCTAATGGTTTATGCCAATAAATTAGACACATCTCATTGGAAACATTCACGGGTTACAAATCAACACAGCAATAAACCCACTGCTGCAGAGCACTGGTCCTGCAAGCCCCAGAGTGGTGAAGAGAAAACAAAGATGAGCTCAGGCAGACAGCGATGTACCCGGCTGCACGGGGCTCAGCCCACGCACAGGAAGCCTGCAGACTTATTTCTCACTCCCAAATCATCTCATGTCTTTGCAGGCAGCTCGCTAGTGATGCTGTGCCAAATTAGTTGTAAAAATTGATGCCCAAATGACAAAAGTGGTTTTGATCAGGATATTTTGCCCCACGTTGTCTCCTACTTTCTTTTCATGCCTTTGTTCGTGCTCTCCTTTTGTCGATAACAATGGCAAGAATTTACTGATCTTCCCTGCTTCAGTGGGATGGGGAGAAGAGGAAAGAGGTAGAAGAAAAAAAGGAATTATGCAAATGTGACATTTATTGTTCGGAATTGTGGAGCTTTTTTCGAAAATCCAAGTCTCTCCATCACACAGAGTATGTGATGACAAATTCAAGCAAAAAAAAAAAAAAAGTTTCTGGAAGACCAGGATTCAAATATTGTACTCAGAAGCTCCAACAGCAGTGGGGCTGAGAAGCTGATAGTGATTTCCTATGCTGACCTCTTCATAACTCTGTTTTGCCTAGATTGTAAGAACTACTGAAATCAGAGGTGTTCATCTCATGTAAGTCCAGAGCACCCAGAAAGCAGAGGATCTGTGAATGCACAGATAGATATTATTGCCACCAAAATATTCATACAAAACCTGGGGGAATTTCAGGAGAGAGAAAGTGGCAACATCTCCCTGGCCACAATATTTGGTTTGGATATTCAGGTGAGCCAGATTCTGACTTGGCACTGGTGTTAAATCCAGAGTCACTCCACCGAAGGCAGTCACATCCTTCAAATCAAAATAAAAGCATTTAAAGAGCTACTTGTCACCAGAGGCACAAAAAAGCCCCTAACTGTTCCATGCCAAATGGTTGCACAAAAAGCAGCAATGAATAACTTCATTTATACTTCTCCAGCCGAGGGTTACATAAAGGGCATAAAGAAATTCACAAATTATTGGAGTATTAGAAAAGTGGTGTTAGTAGTGGCAACTGTGCTCTTTCAGGCTGAAAGAGTGAGAAACATCTGTAATTACTGGATTAGGGGAATGAAAGAAGAAACCTGCAGTCAGAAATTACAGCAAGTTCTGTAATTGAGCTGCTGCCATTCTCCAGCTTGCACGAAGACAGAATAGCCAAAAGGAAATCACAAGTTCAAAGGGCTGGAGAAACACCAATTTACACCACCACTCCAACCCACCCACCTGTGCTGTCAAGCTGCTCCCTAGAGCAGATCCCAAAGGCTCCACCCTGCCTGCAATTGTGCTACCCAGTTTGCAGCAAGTGAACAAACCAGGGTCAATCAGAGCAATTACTTGCATGGAAATTAGCAGTGGGAGAGCATGTCTAGCTGTTTAACAAAATGAAGTTATTTTAGAAACATTTAGAGGAGTCACCCAGTTCCTGTTACTCCTTCCCCCACATGCACACTCCACCCTTACAGAGCCTGTGGGAATTGTTCTGTGTGGACCAACGAGAGCAGTGCAGGCAGTGCTGGTTGGGACACAAAAACACAGTGGATGATTCCTGGTGATCCATCTTGGTGTGCACACGTGGCTGAGTCTGCAGTTTCCATCTCCTCTCACTTCTAAGTCAACCACCACTCCAGCCAGAAATGCTGGGAGGCTGAGGGGTCGCTGGGAAAAGCAGACCTTGACTCAAGGGATTTAAAGGAATCTGGAGCCACAGATCTGAACAGGTTGTCCCTACTGACTTAGGGCTGCTCCCTCAGCTACTCTAATCCTCCATTTAATTCAGCTTGTTGCAAACCAGGCTCATCCAACACCAGTAGCAGCAGTCCCACTGTCCCATGGCCACTCACTCTTCCCACGAGCCTCTATCGAAGCAGTTGAGAGAAAAAGCAATTTAGAAGAGCAGCTTCATGTGGGCACTGAGAAACTCCCCTTTAACAACCTTCTCCCCTTCCTGCCACAGGTTGGTCAGGGAATCTGAGTTACACCCCTCAGCCGGGTGACAGAAACCACCTCAGGCTCGCTCTCAGTCTGCCCTTGCCCAGGACAGTGGAGCTGCTGGGCGCTCAGCACCAGAGTGAAAAGGACCAACCACAGCTGTGTTTCTTTGGAGAAGCACACCCCTGGGTTTTCCACAACTTTGGAGGAAGCCAGACTGGTGCTGTCACACTCACCCACATTTCTTCTTTCTAAACAAGAGTCCCTGCCTCTGCTGCATGTGACAGTCCCACTCACTGCATGTGACAGGTCCCCATGGCCCTCCTGGGCCCGGGGCAGCACTGACAATGAAAGGCAGCACTGCTAACATTCCAGCCCTGGCTGAGTGCTAGAGGTGTTGATGCTTTCCTTAAAGCTAAGGGAGATGAGTGGTTTATATAAGAACTGCATCTCCATTTATTTATTTTAAGTGTGCAGCTAGCCCTAGAGGCTGGAACAGTGGCTGTGCAGAACAGCTTGAGAACATGAACTGAAAGTGCTCTTGAGGCTGATAAAACAGAAGGAAAAATGAAAAAAAAAAAAAACTTTCCTTCAAACCTCATCATATTTATGCTGTTTTCACACATCAAGAGTACATCTTTAACAAGCGTTCAAGGCAAGGCACAACTGGAATATTTTCATATAAAGCACATGGTACTAAGCTACAATTTCTTTCCTGGTCTCAGGTGACCTCATTATGAAAAGATTACTGTGTAGGACAAAGAGGACCCTTCACTCTCTTGAGCCACAGCACTGCAGCCTGTGGTTGGTTACAGCTCTTTGCACAAAGGCTTGCCCAGCATTGTCACAGGCACCTGAAATTCACTTCACCCATGAGCTTTTGAAGGGCTCCCCAACACTATAAACTATACGTGGGAACATCACCACCTCCTCTTGGTCCCAAAATCCACACTACAGACAGGGACACCAAACCATCATAACATCAAATGTTCTCACATGAGACCTCACTGAGTTCTCTCAAGCCTCTGCTCAAGGGAAGCTCCTCCTGCCTTGTGTGGAGAGGTGATTCAAGGGGCAATTTCCCATACACACTCTCCCAGTGTCTGAAAGACCACCAGTGCTGTGAAGAACCACTCCAGCTGACTCTAGAGGTGTGGCAGTTCATCTTTCCCCCACTGAGGAGTTCTGCACATGACCTCTATAAAGGCTCTACATCACCCTGGAAGGACCAGGACTGCTTCATGCCACCACCTCTTCCTTCTGCACATGCTTGGGCATAGCCAAGCAAGCTTGACATGCCCTGTGCTACCTTCCTACCAGGTATGTGGTTACCAGCTTCTCTACCTTGGCAGCCTGCTCTCAGCAGTGCCAAGTGCATCCTAAATACAGGCTGCCTGTGTCCAGATGAGCTCCAGCCCTGCCAGTGAAGGGACTCCTGCAGCTGAGTGAGAAGAAACCAATGCAGCACATCCCTGCTCCAGAGATGGCCTCATCATTGAGATCAACGAACCAGTCATGAACAGGATTCATAGAAGTATAAAGTATCAAAAATCTGCCATCCATTTTGCCCCAGTAATTAAGAGTCTTTGTCCTGAAGCTTCCTAAAAGGCTTTCAATGAAATCTTCATTTTCACAATGATCTTTTCCTTATCTTTCTCCCTCCACAGAGACACAAACTGTGCAATTAAAATTAAATCAGGAACAAACCAGCCAGATGTGTCCTAGAGCCATGTTGATGGGAGCACCTATTTCATTCTGTCACTTGCTTTGTTCTGGGGTCAGGCTCTATACAGGAAAGCAAAAACAACAATAAAAAAGAGGCTCTGACATTTTACAGTACATTTTCTAAATGTCACCCTGCACACCTGCAAAGTAGACTGATTTCCTCATGTTTCTCTATCAACTCTCTTCTTCATTGGTAGATAGCTCAAAACTCACCTGGATCCAAGGGCAAGAGGGGCAGCTCATGCACTGGACCCATACACCCCTTCCCAGGCCACAGCCTTCATTCACCTGTGCTGTTGCACGTGGGAGTTCATCCCACAGCAGATGTCACAGGCATGCAAAATGCCTTCTCTCCTAGTTAGATAAATATGTTCTAAGCACTCTTAATTCCAGACGTGGAGAATCAAAAATCTTTCCACAATTTGAGAACTTAGAACTGGGAAGAGCAACCATTAGTGGGCTGCGTGTTAAAGAAGACCAGAATCCTTGGAATCAGGATCTCCTTGCAACATGCACAGCTCAGAAGAAAAGAGTTGAAAAGAGGAAAAGTGAACGTGAACCAATGAACTGCATGTTGCAAATGCTCCCCCATCCTGCTCCTTCCTACCCACCAAAGCCATATTCCAAACCTGAAGCAAACCCTTGCTTGTCAACACTCTCTTGGGAGAGCTCCCTCACCCTGCTGGAAACAGCCTTGCCTGGCTTCCCTGCCCAAGCTCAGCCTCCAGGTTTCTACATTCGCCATATGACACACTGAGTTAGCCCAGGGTTTAATATATTCCCTCATGCTGCTGTCCTTTAAAAGCATTGGCATTTCCTACACACAGATTCCATATTGACTTTACAAGTACCAAGACACCATGGTGAAATTTAAACTAAATATAGTGGTGATATTTTTAAATAACTCTCAGCTCTAACTCGCCAAGCCCATTTTATTTGAACAGGAAAAGCAGACTCCAGCTTTAAGCTTACATTGTAATTAATGATTACAACACATTCCTCTGCCGTATCAGATTTAGCACCTCATTAAGGTACGTGGTATTTTTCTTGCATGGCACAGCTGTAGTTAAAGTTGACTTAGTGTTTCCATTATAAGCCCATGTTTTCAAAGGTTTATCACTCAGACACATGAGATTTAGTCTGAAATGAAAATTGCCATCGAGAGTGTCAGCTGGGAAGCAATTTCTTGTCCTTCAAAACCTGGAAGCAACAAACACCAAAAAAAAAAAAAAAAAAAAAAAAAAAAAAAGCAAGCCACTCTGTTTATTAATAATTCACATTTTAAAAAGCATTGCAAATACATGTTTACATGATAGCCTGTGACAGCTCCATAGAATGTCAACACCCACACGCTCCTGGGAGATGTGTCATCTTAAAAACCGAAATAAAAGCCACATTTTTACACCACTTGATGGGAGGCGAAGAGAAGGGGAAAAAGACTTAAAAGTAATATCGATGAAGGAAACTTATAAAAAAAACCCCAGAGTCTTTGTTTAGAAACATTGGAGTTAGGACTTTCAGTCGAGAGGGGTGTGGGTGGGAATCATTTCAAGTACCATTTGTACTTGTACCTTTTTGGTGCCTGTCCCTGGCTCACTAATTAATTCAGCAGGAATTAGTGCCACTGGGTTCCTACCACAAATGGCATCCAAGCCTTCAACTGTCCATGAGCCCTGGAGTCCCAAAGTGCAGCCAGATCGTGTCCTCAGCCACGCTGAGACATGAGGCAAAATGAACAACAAAGCAACCTTATATGAGCTCTGTGATTTGGGATTGTATTCTTCTGCCATTAGATTTAAGACTGAATCATTGAGAAGCAGACCTTTCAGTTGGGAGACTTCTGAGGCCTCTTCTTGGCTGACTATCTCAGTGATTATACACTTCTGACGTGCAAATTTACAAACAAATACAGGAAGAAATTACCAAATTCACAGTGACCACCATTACCAGAACATATGCATTTTTGATGGTTGAGAAAAATTAAAATGTTCTTTTTCTAACATAGTAAAATTCCCAGCTGTTCTGACTCCAGGACTTATGGATTTACCCAAGACATAACATTTCCAGAGCACAACAAACACATGAAAGAGCGTGTAATAGCTACTACAAGAAAACCAGGACAGACATATCATTTGTGAGCAGAAAGGCACAGTTGTTACTCAGAAACACTCACAATTTTGCTCCTCACTGGATAAACAAAACACTCCCAAAACAGACAGAGCAGGGAATGGGCTTCTTTCCCCAGTGTTAGCTTTCATTTTTCAAGACATTACTCCAGACAACAAAATAATGGGAACACAGTAGTAATTTCATATCCTTATGATCAAATTTGGGACGTTATTACCCAAAACCCTACTGTTTTCCACACAAACAACCTGAGAAATAGCAAGTGGGCCTGTGTCTGTCCTGTCCTGTGTCTGTCAGTCAAAGCCTCCAAAGACTCTGTACATCAAAGGCAGTGTAATAAATACTGTGACACTCACCAAGGCCTTCACAAGCTCTGGACTTTTCTTTGCAAGGTTTTCTTTGCCCTCATTGTTCCAGGCATGGGAGCACACTTCTCTCTTCACAGCAGAGCTTCTTGTTGATGAAGGGAAAGAGGACTGCAGGGAGGATAATGAAGGCTCCCACTGCAGACAAAAACCACTGGCACCAGGAGTAACTGAAAACAGAAAGTCAAAAAAGAAATCATCAGCACTACCAGGAAAAACTGCCTAGGGAAAATGTGGTTTAAGCACAGCTGTATGCATGGCTCTGCTTCCCCATCCTCGCCACAGAAGAAATGGAACTGAAATCCAGCAGAACTGGGCTTGGATATAACATCCATCTAACACATCGATCTGGTCTGCTAAGGATGTGCATCACACAGACTTGGTTCCCATTTAGGTCTTCATTTCTCTCACAGGATGAATTCCAGCACAGGAAAGACACCAACTGATTTTAATAAACTTTTGTAGGAATTCAGAATTCCACCAGCCCAAGAAAGACACTCTCCATCTGTACTACAACAAGAAAGGGTAGTTGGTCATTAAGGCCCCAACACCTCCTTTGCAATTTATGTATTTTCTTTAAAGCAATCAGATTACACATAATGGTACTCACTAACTTCATTACATTTACTAAGAACCAGGTTAATTTACAGCCTATGATCCTCATTCAACAGCTTCTTCGCCCTTAAGTAACAAGTGTATTACTGTACCACATAATTACCATTATTTTCTGGGGAAAAAAGAAATCATCAGCCTCCAGCTCAGGTAATTCAGTTTAGGTCCTTGGGTGTCAGGTTTGGCCGCAGGTGATGAGCACAGTGGTTTTGCACTAGCAGATGCCCCAGCCCTGTACATCAACATCCCTATGTCAAACTGTAAAGAAACAGTCTGGTTTCAATTTGTCATGTTCTGCCTGTACCACTGGGTCTGCAACAAACCACAGGCGCCAGCTAAAAGCTTTTAAAGCCATTTCACCTCTCTCACACATATCAAAATGCCAAAACAAAGGACAAACACTACATACATCACTTGATGTGGATGGCAAGGGCACACATGTCAAAAACTTTCAGTGTCATCTGCAAAAAAAAATTGGTTTGTTATTCTGGTAATTACTTCACCAAGAAGGGGCGAAGTTCAGCTGCTCAATTCGAGTCGAAGACCCCATAAAAATGAAACATCAGCAGCATCAGTGGCACACCAGGGATGCTTGTGATTGCAAAGCTGCAGCTCAGAGATGAGATGAGCAGGATGAAAGGATGTAAACAGAGCTCTGCCTGTGGAACATCCAGCAGGGAATTTATAAGACTTGACTCAGCAAAAGACTTGGGCTAGAAGAGCTACACTCACCCCAGTTACAGCCTTGACAGTGAACTGTATGACTGCTACCAAGGAGATTTAAAAAACTTAAATTACTACAAGCCAACATGTCTCAACTGGAAGCAGAAATCAGCAATGCATAGAAGCAGCCCACATGCAAAACAAACGAGTGGCTGGGAGTGAACCCAGGGGAACACGTGTTACACAAACTCTGGAGGTGGCTCTGACCTTCCTCATCCCAGCCTGAGGAAGGAGCAGAAATATGTATGCACTGAATCACAGCAGCTGAAGTGGCAACAAGGTGAAGTCTACACTCCCCTTGCTCTATTCTGCATAGGCACAGACAATTCACAGAACCACAGAATGGTTTGGGTTGGAAGCACTTTAAAGACCATCTAGTTCCAATCCTCCTGCTGTGGACAGGGACACCTTCCCCTAGGATGCTCAGAGCCCCATCCAACCTCTCCTTGAGCCTGCCAGCACTGCATTTGGTGCCACAATTTCCCTAGATAATTTGGCCAGCACATCTCAGACCCATTTTCCCCTCACACCTCAACCCAGGGAGCTGGGGAGGTGAGAGTGGCTGAGTGAGACATTGACTCTGGCTATTTTCAGCTGCTGAAGTCACCATTAAATGGCTGCTGGAGCCAAGGATATATCAAAGGAGATGAGTATAAATCACCATAGCCATAACCTCAGAATATACATGAAAGCCTGGCTGCATCCCATCACAGACTTGTCCTGTTCTTGAGTGCAGAATAAGCAGGGAAAAGGATAATGCTCTACCTTATATATAAAACACATGGGAACCCCACCTCTCAGCACACAAGAGGGTGTGTGCAGCAAGGACACCACTGTTACCATTTATTTTATTTGATACAAATCTCATTGAGCCCAAGGAGACACCAGGGTTTCCCCTTCTCAGACAGGGCACAAGCAACCCACCAATATTTTTAAATATAAATTATTCCACACATGCTCTGGAATGTTACACAAGCCCCAGCTAGAGAAAATCCTTAAAGTACCCCTTTTTCCCAAAAGACCTTCAAGTACCTTGCAAAATCACGGAAGAAAAAGCAGATCTTTGACTAGACAGGAATCCTGAAGGAAAGCTTGGAGACAAATGATCACCTGCTATGTATTTGCTCTAAAGCAACTCAGACTGGCACAACAGCGTTATTGCCCTTCTAATTCTTGTTTCCTGGTCAGATACAGAGGAACAAGAAAGTAGCAGCTCAGTGACATAGGACTTGGGACAACTCTTCTGGTTTCCCCCACTCCTTGGGGCAAAAATATAAAAGGCACCACCTATCAGAGCTCACCAAAGGTCCAGCATCAACTTCCAGAAGGAAGTTTTCAAAGCCAAGTACTAAAAACTGTCCCCACAGAGGCAGAGTTTTTGGGAGCACAAGCAAGAAGGTCTCAGGATCTCCTCTGAGATGACCCTGAGGTGTGTTAAAAGTCTCTTTTCCCCAACCCAGCTGTCAAAGAAGGAGTCAGAAGTCTTTGGCTCACGTTCTCAAGGTTGTTTATTATTTCTTATCTAAAACCTTTTCTGTCTGGCCTGCCAAGGTCTGTTCAGCTGGTCAGTCTGAGGCACACTGCCCTCCCATGGGGCTGGCACTGTCTTTTATACCATAAACTACGTATTCGATATTTACAGTTATGTCCCAATACCTATCACCTATGTTAGACAGTGACTTTCTACTTTACACCAATCCAAAAATGCCACCATCACCAAGAAGATGGAGGCTAGGAAGAAGAAGGGAGAAGAGCAGGACAATGCCCAAATCCCTCCATCTTGCCTCCTAGACCCCCACAGTAAAAACCCTCAAAATTTCTCTTTTCACCCTATACCTACTACTATTATGCTACCTAAACTTTTGTGACCTTTAATTCTTCATACAAAGGTGGTAATTTCTTCAATGGGTCGAACTCAAAGCCGCAGAGGTCTTTGGCTGCATGCCAAGGTCTCTGACCCCCCTACCAGGATTTTGAGCCATCCAGGGCACCCAGAGGAATGTCCTGGGTTCTGACAAGAAAGGACTGCACAGGCTCTTCCTGCATGGAAAAGACCAACAAGGCCTCAGATCCCTCATCTTCCTTCAATATGGAACCCAAGCAGCTCTCCTATCCCTCCTAAAGACAGTCTGTTCACACCCAAGGAGGTGACCGGGACTTCTACAGCACAAGGCAACACAGCTCCTGTATCCTGTCCCATGGCTTTATGCACAAATTTCCTCTTTTCTCAACCACAATATTCTAGAGCCAGAAATCAGAAGTTTGTGCCTCAATGTCTGTGATGGAGGGCTGAGTTTGCACCTGAGCACTGCCTCACACGCTGCAGCTGCTCCAGCTGGAAGCTCAAATCCCTCTGGAGGGGGGGCATGCTGGCAATTTGCTTCTCCATCATCAAGAGGAAAACATCCTGCACCTGCCTACAGTCCTGATGATACCTCCCAGCCCTCAGCTGAGGGGCTTTCTCTGCAGATTTAAAACCCCAGACTAAGGCTATGCCTGGGAAATGGCTGTAAAACTTATTTGGGGCAGAGCTCTGTTCTGGTTTGTGGTGGCTGTCTGGGCCCGAGAGATGCTGAGGAGGAAAAGTAGCAGAAATGCACAGACATCCCTCGTGCTGCAGCATTGCTGGAACGTGTCACATTGCTGGAATTTCCAGGGATAAAATGTCCATCCTCACACCAATGGATGGCAGACTGTGCCTGGAGTGAGAAAATGTGACACAGTAAGGCATTCAGCTCTTGGTCCAAACCCTGGGAGGTGCTGACCACCACATGCTTTGGGACATAAACATTCAGCCAGAATCCTCCCCCATTTATCCATTTTTAAGCCAAGAATTCATGCCATGGACACCTTTGTGCAGTGCCACAGTGGGTGCAGTCATTCTGCTGCTCTGGTGGAGGGCCACAAGGCAAAAAATGGTGTTTGTGCTCCTGGCAGGCTGAGGCCACACAACTGCACACACTCCTTGCCCACTGCTCAAGAGCAAACCAGAGGTGCAGTGTGAAGGGCCCTGAGGTAGAAAAGAGATCAGAAATGGAGGTAAGGTCAACAGAAGAAATCTGAGAGAGGACATAAGGCATTATAAGGAGGAGAAATCTGAGAGAGGACACAGGGAACACAAGGCATTAAAATGCTATTCCTGCTCCAACCTCTCCTCAGAGCCACATCCACACTAGAAGATGACTTCAGGGAGAGTCTGTCCAGAAGAACAAGAGAAAAGTGCTGGCCACAGTGTCACATGCATGGAATCCAGCTGGATTTTGGGCTTGTAGCTGATTTCACAGCAATCCTGCTACCAGAGCTGGCCTCTCCTGATGGAGCAGGGCCAGGGGAATGAACACAAGGAGCTCCACAGTAGATTCACTTGGAGAACCTGCAAGTAGCAAGATCCTAATCCATTCTGCTGTGCAAGGGTTAAATTATGCATGAAATACTATTCCAGGCAATAGTTCTTTAATTTCATTTGATACCAAACTTCCTGAAAAAGGAATGTTTACTGGTACTTTTTAATTACGAAAAATAAAAGAAACCATAAATTGTCTGTTTTGCTGTCTGTGCTAATTACATTTCATTATATATTTGGAGTAAGCTATGATTTTCCTGCTGGTTCCCATGACATTTTTCATTATCAGCCACTAATTGTCTAGCATGCATACTGCATTGTGAACCAAGTAGGCTGGTGCGTGGGCAGAAGTTCCAGTGAAAGCTGCAAGGCAGTACAAGTGTACATTATTATTATTACTATTATGATGTATTAGAGAGTTTCCACCTACTTGCATATCTACATATCCTCATCCCTACCAGCAGTGTCACAGCAGAGCCCAGGAGTCCATCCTTGTGCTTGGCAAGGCTCAGCAAATACTGAAGGGAAGTTATGTGGGATGGGATGATGGCAGCAGCCCCACTGCAAGCACAAGTTCCCTGCTGGGTGCAATGGAAACACCAAGCAGCTTTCTCAGTCACTTCCTCTACTCAGTGCCCAAAGCACGTGGGGATCAGGATCTTGTCACTCTGCCCACCCACAAGCTGAGGCCAAGGTTATCAAGGAAAGCACTGCCATATGTGGATTCCTAAAGGAACAGGATAACTAATAGGATCTTTCTGAAGGGCAGAAGAAAAAGGTAAGGGGTTTTCAGAAGCCATGGCTAACACTGTATCCATTACAGAAAAACCTCCAACAAATCCCCATCTATGCAAACTCAGAAAGTGCCACAAATGGTGAAGCAGCTCCTTGCATGCAGCTTTTCATAAACTCAGACTGAGGGAAGCTGTAGGTGCCAATTCTTCACACAGCAAACTGCAAGAACATGACCACTGCTTGTCCTTATCAGCCTTGGACAGGTGGCAATTCTATTCATGTGCACCACACACACAATACACAAACACTTCAGAAATAAATGTGTGTTTTCACAGGATTGCAGCTCTCTCCTGATATCTATTTCAAAGGAGACAAAGCCCGACCCTTTCCAACAGCACTGTGAGGGAACAGTTGTATAACTCCCCCTCTTCTCCTCAAGGTGATCCACAAATACATTATCAGAAATGCAATCAGACCACATTTGGTGCTGTAGCAGGAGTGAAATTCCCATCCAAGGCAGGAGGACTTGCCCTGCATAGAGGCTGGGTTTCACACACTTTATTTTAATGTGCAGATTTACAGATAGCAAGAATGAGGAGGTTCACCAGTCCTTTTATATAAGGAATATGAAGAACAGAAAGCACTTATGACCTGACTATACCTCTATTTACTTTGACTGCCAATTTTGTCTGATCAAATGGTGGAGGAATGAGCCCACTTGTAGCTGCTGCTGATGTTATTTGCAGGTCATCTTCAAAGATTAAAGCTGCCCTTACAGCCTCTGACATAGGCATGCAATTTCAGAGGTCTCAAAGACAGTAAATCAACTTCATTTCCCTCTCTTCTATCACCCCCAGAGCCACCCAAACACCTTGCAGGTTTCAATGCATTTATCCCCCCAGCAGGCCTCTGGAGCATGGAAACACTTACACAACTGCCCCACAGAACAGGAGCCATGGCACAGGCACAACCCCAAAGGGTGGAAGTTAGACCCAAAAGAACAATCAAGGAAAGTTACATCCATTTATATGAGCATTTCAGTGTTAGAATTACCTCATGTTTCACCGCAGAGCTGAGGCTTCATCTACAGATGACATCATGGTGACAGTCACAGGACTCCAGGCATCTCTCCTCAGTCACACTGGGTCACACAAAAGCCACAGAATTGGCAATTTTTTCCCAAAAACTGAGGAGCTGCATTCTCTGAGGGATGCAGTCCAGTCGAGGTGCTCAAAACCTTCAGGCCACACTGAACTGAAGGCACATCAGGCACAACAGGAGACACAGTGCTATTTAGCAAGTGGTATTTAGCAAGTGCTCTCCCCTTAGAAATGGAAAGCCTGAGACAAATTCTGCCTTAAACCCACACTTTCCTTTTGCCTGTACCATGTCTAAGGTGCAGGACTAGAGGAGGGCAGCCTCCACCCCTCAGGCTCAGCTTGGCTCACTGCGCAGCCTGTGTTGGGGCCAGAAGTAGCAGCAGATTTGATTTTCCTCAGCCTGCTCATAAAAGCCAGACTCAGACTCGAATTCTCAGGACGCAGTCTGGATTTCACTTAGAACCTGCTGTAGATAAATGACCAAGACATAGACACTGGGAGGGCAGACCTCAAAGCACCCGCAGCCAACCTGTGAGAGCCACAGGCCCAATTTCAGAAAGGCTTTCCCTGAGGCCAGGTTTTCCACCTCACAAAGGCTGCTCTGTGTTTTGCTATGCACGACCCTGGGGCAGCACTCTTTTTCCCAGCAGCAAAAAACCCATCCTGACCTTGAGCAGTGCTCTTGATGACATTTGTAGCTGAGCACACAGGGTTCTGTGAAACATTCTGCCTTCAACAAAAGGCACTTTTCAACTAGAAAAGATGAAGTATTCATTTTGCTGGATGTGTTTCAAACGAGTGTGGAGCACTAGTTCAAGTCCACAGCAAGTACAGAACCTCTGCAAACAATGGCACCTGAAATTCTGCATCCAGAAGAGTCCTGGCTCTCTCATTCCTCCATCTGTAAGCAAACACAGCAGGAAGAAGGGAACAGAAATGTGTCCTGTAGACAGGGACAATTCACACTGTCTGGTGGAGGTCACTCGCAAGGGTGATCCAGAGGTTCACCATCAGTTTGAGCAATAACCATAAAAATGGCTCCAGTTCAGCACAATATTCAAATTCTTTGAAGTTAACAGGGCCAGGGAGATGGAGAATTTGAGCAGCACAGAATTTGAATTGTCATTCATGAAAGCTGGGCCCCTCCATGCCAGGGCTGGACAGATTCAATGGGGACAGCACGAGGAACCTCACACCCATCCAAGCCTTGCTCCTCCTGGCCCAAGGTCGCTCCCAGGATTGTCCCCAGGGCTGGGCCCACAGCTGAGGTAACCAAAGTGAAACCTGCAGCCTCACCACTGTTCATCTCAGTTCTTCTCCAGAGCAGGGAAGAAAAATTAGAACCAGGTAGAAAATTACTTTCCCAGCCCAAAATCTATGAGGTACCCTCACACTCAAAAGTTTGCTCTGCCATTTCTTCTCCATCTCAACATTCACTCTAATCCCTGAGCTGTGCCAAAATTCTCAGTTTTGCACTCTGGAACTATTTTCCATTGTCAAACCAGCTATCACACAAAGCAGTGAGCTACCTTGGAGGTTGAAGCTTTCACCTAAGGCATAGAAAAGCCAGAAAATGGCTGGAGTGATAATGATAAATACAACTTGAATTACAGCAAATGAAAGAATCTAGTCCCTAAAAGCCAGTCTCTTGCTGCTTAGGGCTCTCATGTTAGAGATGAGACCTGTACTCAAATGCAAATAAATCAAACAGAACAGAGGCCTCAACTTGCCCCTTCCACATATCCTTTGACTTTCCAGCCTCTGGAAAAACTACACAGTAGCAGGGACAGGCTGTTTTTTCTCACAGAATGCTCAGAGGAGAATTCCATCCTGAAAGGGACACAACCTGGGTCTAAGAAAGTTTTTTCAAGATGATGCACTTCTTAGGAAAATTTCTAATTTAAACGGAATTTAATTGTCCAACAAGAGCACCTTTTCTCAGAAGGTCCTCAGCCTGCTCTCCCTGTAGTAGGTTTGTCTTTGATTGTGTCCCAGGTTTGTTTTCAGTCACAGTGCAACACAGAAATCACAATCTGATACCTTTTGTCATAGCTGACACTAACAGTGCCTTACTGCTAGAAAGGGAAGACTAGGGCTGTCAGTCTGCCACCTTTCTTGAACACTGAAGTCACGCCTTTTTTTTTTTTCCTTTTCTTAAAGACAACTTCTTTGTTGCCATGGTATCACTAATGCAGTATTTTGAGACAGGGAAAGAAGATAACTGTGCGGCATCACAGTGACACATCTATCAGCTGCCATCCTCTCAAAAAGGATAAATAAATAAGGATGCCAATGCAGGCTTTTAAAGGCTCCTCCACCCTTTAAAATTTTTCCCTCTCACGTACAAGTCATTGTCTATAAAGTTCATGCCTCGGTTTTATTATAGAGAAAGTCATAATTTTTTTCACAGCAAGGAGTGTCTAGAGTTATTTTTCAATTCCTTCTCTTGTCCCTATGCTACATGACACCGGCTGAGGTCCACACTCAAAAGAGAACAGCACCTGCATGTCCAGAAAATGCCAGCCTGGCTCCCCATGCCTTGACTCTTAGCAAATCCTGCTTGTACAGTGATTTCTTCCTGAACTAACAGGGTATCCACTGGTGAGAACAACTCACATTCATCTCAACAATGAGAGAAACAAATTGGGGCACTCTGGTGGTGTCTCCTATATAACCACCTTTAGCTCCCTGTGATCCTGTTATCCTTGTAGCCTTGGAGTCTTTCCTCCAGAATTATTTCAAAACAGAAACCTTTACTGACTTAGCAAATTAAGGCCTGACACTCAGCACAATGGCACTTCCCTCCTTGGCTTGTGAGAACACTGAATCAGGTCCTTTTAAAACTTCAGAGATGGCTGTGCCCACCACTGGCACAATTCTGCTGTGTGAGTAAATCCAGGGAACAGCCACAGTGAGAGATGTTCCTTTTCCCATGCACTCTCTGATTTGGGATCCAGATCAATTAACAGGCAACAAGAGACACAGTGACTTTCTGTGCATGCCACAGCCACGGTGGCATGATGAGATTTTTCATCTCCCAGCTGATACAAAAGGAGGAATAATGTAATGAAATGGAAACTTTTATAAGCTGAGTTTACCAGGGCTTCTGTAACAGAGAAGGGAGCAGAGAGCAACAAGCAGAGCAGTGACAAAAGGTCAAACTGGAAGGACCTCTGATATGAGTCAAGAATTAAACAGTGAGCACAGAGTCCTCTAGAGAATAAAAATAAGTATTTTACATTTGGGAGAGAGAGGAAATGGGAGAAGAGGGGGGAGAAAGGAGGATCTCGGTTGCTGTTTCACTTATTTGGGGGGATAAAAAAGAACAAGTTGTCTCCACTCAGAATTGAAGTGCTCCCTCCAAAGAGGAGCCTAATTGGGACCTTTATACTCTCATGTTCTTATTTCTCTCATCCACAAAACCTTGCTCTTAGTTTCACCAGTTTGACCCAAGGCACAATGACTCATCACAGCAAAAGGCTGGACAGCAGCTTTGGGGTTTTTTTTCAAAGACCTAAATAAACCCTACTCCATCAATTGACCAAGGACAGCGCCACAGCAAACCTCTCACTGAAGGCTGCACGTTGCCTTGGCAACCTGTCTGATCTCCGCTGCTCCAGGGACTGCAAATGTGCTGCCAACAGGAGAATTTAGCTAATCAAACCAAATCTCTTAATATTTAGACGATTTCCCATCTGTGGAGAGCGGGCCACGTGCCAAGGGAAAGCAGGGCACCCTCTGAATGCAGCCCTGGCTCCTCCTTGACCTGACATTTGTTGGATCCTTGTAGGCCACAGACATCTCCTGGCAGGTGCCAAAGGACAAGAAAGGTGAGACCACAACCTCACACCTGCACTCAGCACACCCAGGCAGGATGCAGGACCCTCACAATACCCATGCCTCAACCCCTGACTTGGGAATTAAAATAAAGTTTCTAATACCGGCATCGCACACCCCCTTGGTGCTACTTGTTTTGAGCCTTCTGAAGCTGCTCTGTCCCTTTTTTCAGCTCCCATTAGATAAATCCAGGCAGCAGCAGTGGCAAACTGCTGACCTAAAAGAAAAAAAGAGACAAGCATGTGCCTCCCAACCTTCCTTGATCAGGGGCTGCTGTCAAACTGCAGCACAGAACACCAACTTTTTTCTAAAACTTCTAATTGGCCGTGCTAAAGAGGCAGATTTAGTGGCTAATTTTGTCTTGAAAGCATGACCAGCCATTGATTTTTACTTTTTTTCCAAGGAGTAGCCAGGTCAACCTTTATAAAGTTCCACTAAAGGTTTCTGGGCCCTGTATTTAAGCCCAGCCACAAATCCAGACCATCAGTCTGGCATTCAGCAAGCCAAGGGGACACAAAAAGAGGCATGAGCAGCAGCAGGGAGAGAGGAGTTCTACAGTCCTGCTGAGACAAGAAATTCTGTGTGGTGGTGATGAGATTCACACCCATGAACAAGCACCAGTTTCCATCTAACCACCACCAGAGTACATCACCAAAGGTGGCCCTGACTGTGACCTTTCCATGCAACTGCCAAAAGAAATCAGGGTGTTTGAGCAGCAGTGTAGCTATGATATTTTATTAAAAATCCTTTCCTAGGATTTTTTCCTTCCTGAGAGCTGAGGTCCTCAGGAAAGAAATGTAAACAATAACTATCTGCTGCTGTGGAATGCAACAGGTACATCTTCCATTGGTCCATGTGGATTGTTTTCAATTGATAACCTATCACAGTCACCTGTACCGAGGCTGTGAGCAGACACAAGATTTTGTTATACATTTTTGTAACCTTCTGATGATCTTTTCTCTCTGTTCTTTTAGTATAGTTTTAATGTAGTATTTTAATATAATTTATAAAATAATAAATCCACCTTCTGAAAAACATAGAACCTTGTGTCTCCACACATGGGGTGTTCACCTCAGCACAGCAGCAGATGTAGCTTTGGCATTCAGGTTCTCCTTTCCTTCCTGTGTCATTCTTTACAGCATCTCAGAGGACACTAATCCACAACTCTCCAAACCCAAATGTCACAGACCCTGCATGAAGCTTCATTCCAACAGGTTATTTGCTGCCAAGTTAACTTCTGGTGTAGCTACAATTGGCATGAGGGATCCTCAGATGATTTTTGAGCTGGTACAGAGGATGTCTGCACAGCAGAAGCTGCCCCACCACAGCTTCCTGGGACCTTCCTGGGACCTAGCCACCAGCCTCAGGCTCTGGCTTTTGAGGAGCAGGATGGAGGAATTGTTGGCATTTAACAGGGAAGCCTGAAGCAAAAGGCCACTGCTCATAAAGCAGGGTGTGATTTCAAAGAGAGAGAGTGTTGTGGAAGACTTCTAGGCCTCTGGTATTGACCAAGTGACCTACGCCCTGAGAAAATATGTTCCAACAATAACAAAAGCCATTAAACAAATGCTTGTGGGGAAAAAAAAATGTCAGCAGTTTCTAGAGTCACGTATTTAATTGAGTGAAGAGCTGAGCAATAACTGCCACCCTTTACCATGGCCCTGGGAATATTTCTCATATTTCTCTCTCCACATAGGTATTAACCAGTTAACCAGTTACTAGGAGAAAGGAAGGAACTGAAGTCGTTGCTCAGCTAACCCAGGGCTCTGTGACAAAGGAGAGGCAATGAAATCCTGCAGGCATAAGGAAGAGGGAAGCAGAGCTCATTTTAAATGGCCAGGAGAACAGCTCGTTCCCTATGTGTGCTTTCCCAGTTTATTCTTTCCTACATCACACCTTCTTCTAGCCCAGGCACTCCTCAGTTTTGCTGAACCTGAGTTCAGCCAAAAACTGAAAAGCTCGGCCAAACTGACTGAAAGATGAACCCTGGTACTTATGCCTGAAATATCTGGCTCTACAGGACATGGAAAATCAAAAGGAGAGTGGTCACTGATTTAATGGGGAGCAGGAATGATCTCAGAGAAAACAGCTGTTGAAAGTCACCCTCCATAGTGCCCTTGTAAAAACAAGATGCAGGGCAGGACCCCAGCACTTCAAAAGCTGGGAAAGGGTCTTCTCCAGATGGAAGCAGCCACAAAGTTGTTTCAGAGGATTCATTTTCATTTTCAGGTTTCAAAGCACCTACCCAGAGTTTCTTCCAAGCAAAAGCTGTGATGTCCAGCTGCTCTCAGGGACCTATGGAGATCTGTGCCACTTCAGAGCCAGGAGAAGGGCAGGGGGGAGGCAGATAGAGCAGCTCTTAGCCAGAACAGAGGCAATGGAGATGGACTAAAATAGATTCTGTGCACTCCAAGGGCTTCTGCAGCACCAGTGCTCCAGCCCACGTGAGCAAACATCCACACACACACTCTGCAAAACACTTGACATAAAGGGCCACAAGAACAAAGTGCAGACTGTACCTGGGATATTTTCAGACACACTGAGCCAAGCTATGGAATCTATTTATTATTTTATTGGGATCCCTTCAGCTGTTTTCTCCCCCAGCCACCATGGTACACTAAGTTCCTTTTTTTCTTCGAACCTGTCCTAGTCACAAACACCTGCAAGCACCCATGGCTTCCCTGGCACAGTAATCAGATGTGCCCTCTGCTTAACAGGAATGCAAATACTTTGCACTTTTGTTACTCATTATGGATCTAGAACTACAGTCTACTACTGCCTTAAAATAAAATCTGGAATGACAGCAGGAAACAGAATAATGTCAAAGTAGAAAACAGAAGAAAAGGCTTACTCTTATCTAATTCCTTGCAGTCTCCAAGATCTTTGCATTTTAAGAAAACCAAAGCAGCATGCAAATCCAAAGTTAGAAGTGAAGGTAGGATTTTCTTCTCAAACTGCAATTGTCTCAAAAGTAACAAACTAGGGAAGCTATCTTCTCACCAAGAAATAGCCCCAAAGCATTTCAAACTCGAGACTTACCTAATCACACTTACATAAAGCAGCAAGATGAGTCAAACCAGAAATGGAATTTCCCAAGAAAGCTTTGAAATGTGTTGTTTATGAGAAAAGTCTTCTTCCTAGGACATCTGCTAAATCCTTAGAATCTGTAGTACTCACACGAGCTGGGCAAAGCTGAAGAGAGGCACAGTCCCGAGTTTGAGAAACAGGAGTAGTGCTGGTGTTCTTGCCCTTTTCTGTGCATGTGCTTGTTGATTTAACATCCCAAGGAAGAAGGAACTGCTGGTTGGTAAACATGTGACAGCCACCAAAGGAATGTGAGCCAGGGAAATGAGATAAAGCAGCCTATGCCACTTCCTAAAGGGAATATTTAAATATTACTGCCTCACCTTTCTTACTGCTCTCACCTTTTGAGTGCTAGGTGATTAGTCAAACAATTATCTTCCTGAAAATTTACCTAAAAAAAAAATTTATTCATTTATGAGGAAATTGGAAATGATAAGTGATTTTCTCTCTTCTACAGAGTTATCATTTATTACTTGGCCTAAAGTCACGGTCTGGTAATAATATTTTGGATCTACTTTGGAAATGTAGCTTTCCCATCCTGGATTCCCACAGATTTGCAGTAAAAGGGTAAAGTAAGGATCACTCTTCCAAAGCAAAGGGAGCAGCCTGCTCCTTGCACTTGCCATGCTCTGCCAGTCATTACTTCAGGGTCAGGCCCTGCTCCATCTCTGGGGCATCCCAGGCTGGAAGGGCAAAGCTGTGCCAGCAGCTCTCTGCTTCCCAATGGGTTTTTACACAGAGGTAAAAGCTGGTTTTGGAGCAAAAGGTGTAAGCACAGCACTGATCCCAATGCATCCTTTGTTAACCTTAATTTTGAGGAAGGCTCTGTGTAAGCTTCATGTACCATGAGGGCACAATATCTCTCTTCACTCTCCACACAACTGCTACTTTGAATGTGTATTTTGGATGTAGTTTTGACTCCCAGCATGAGAAGGGTCATTTTCCCCCTACATTCAGGGCAAATCTTTCTTCATTGTCTGGCTGCAAAAGGTCTCTCTGTAGTGAAACTGAAGCTCTTCCCAACAATTCATTTATTGGTGTAAAAAAATTGTTTCAAGCTTCTAGAATACCTGATATTCCTCAAAAACAGCACGGAAAAGCTATAAAATAAAACCACACATCTTAATCCAACTTCTCTCAATGCTCAAAACATGAGAAAAGGTGGGGAAGTTGGACAGAAAATGAGGGGAAGGAAGGGAGTACCCAGACGTGGCTGCTCACAACCAAAAGGCTTCTGGCCCCACTGCCTGCAGCACTTTGTAAACTGCCTCTAATCTGCTCTCAGCAGTATCTTGCCTTTCTAAGGCAAACTGCTTCCTGAGGCAATTTTCTGCAGGTGTTCCTAATGCAGCTCTTTCCCCACCACCCCCCACAAAGGGAAGGGAAGGGAAGGGAAGGGAAGGGTAGGGAAGAAGGGAGAAGGGAACGACCACCACATTCCTCATAGTGTCTGTTCTCTCCCTGGAAAACATCATTAACTGGAAATGTACTCCAATGGGAAGGGAAGGGAAGGGAAGGGAAGGGAAGGGAAGGGAAGGGAAGGGAAGGGAAGGGAAGGGAAGGGAGGGGAAGGGTGTTTTGATGATCTTGTTGCAAAAAGCTGTTGCCTGGCAGATCCCCCAAAAGCAGTCCAGACTGGCATCTTCAAAATAAAAGCTACTTTAAAAGAGCTTGAGGGGAGGAAAAAAGTCCTTATTGGGACCTCATACCCTGGATTTACATGAGTCTGACCATGGCAGAATCCCAATGGATCCCAGCTGGAGAGGGTGTCTGGCTCCCTGGGCAGACATGTGCCTCCAGCAGGGCTGTTCCCAGACTCACAGCCTGTCCCCTGTCCCCGTGGTGACACTCAGGCATGGCTGAGTGGCTGTGCTGATGAGCCAGAGCAGGAGGTGGCCGTGGAGTTGTGGCTAAAAATACAGGGGAGCACAGCAGAGCCACGAGGGAAACACCAACTCTGGTTATGTCAGAGTCATCACTGGAGCCAGCTGAGTGAGCCACTTCATCCATCCATCCATCCATCCATCCATCCATCCATCGCCCAGGAGAACTGAGTGTGCCACCTCCATCTATCCATTGCCCAGGAGAACTGAGTGTGCCACTTCCATCCATCCATTGCCCAGGAGATGTGTCTGTTATTCCCTTACTTTTGAGCTCTTCCCTTTGCAACTTTCTCTGTAGCCCCTAACATGTTTTCTGTGGAAATAAGATGCTTATCCTCTTCTATTCAAATTTGTCCAGAATTCATCAGGACTGTCACAATTATGGAAGGAAATGGGAGACCATACAAGTCTCCCCTCTGATTCCCATGCACTCAGCTGCCTTTCTTCATCTCCCACATTAAGTTCTTACTCTGCTTTATTCTTGAAACCTTCCTTTACAAAGTTGCAATGGGGAAAAAATGTAATCCAGAAATAATACCACAATAATGTTAAAGAGAATAAACTCTCATCCTTGTCAACTCAACACTGCCCTTTCTATGGCTGTTTTTTCCAGAGCTGTTGAGCTAAAGAGCTAGAGCACAACTGGCAGGAATTCAAATACATTTTCAGACGCAGTCAGTTTTTATTATTCTTTGTCAACCACCAGCTAAACTGTAGATATATTCCCTTTATGTCCCACTAAATGTCAAGCTGGTATTTTTAAAACCCAGGAAATGTATTTCACGTAAACCTTTACACCATTATTCTAAAGATCAAGCATCCTTTCACCTGGGAGCCACTGGAATGGCTGTTCCTCCAGCAACAGGATGTGCTTCTGGCTTGGCCAAGCAGTGAGATCCCTTTCAGGCATCTCCTGCCCTGGGCCTGGATGGCAGATCAGCCCTGACACAACCCAGTTATGCCAAGGAAAAGAGTTTTTATGCTGGTGTGGCTGATTTAATTCCCTCACGGAGCAGCAGCCATGGGATACCTGCCACCTACCTGATATTTAGCAGGCACGACTCTCATTGTAGTTCTTTGCAAAACAATTATTGCTGCAGCATTTGCTAGAGGTAAACTTGGCTGAGCAAAGCATGAATGTGCGGGGAAGGCAGGATGGCAATAAAACTGCACACAAGCAGCAGCAACTCACACTTCCACTTTGTTCAGTACATTAAGCCTTCCTCAACATTCTCTAGACTTGCAAAAAGCAAATACACTTGAACTTGAAGTCCAGTTATTCTCCCTTCTCAGCCCCAAGTCTTATTTGAAAGAAATATAAGATTAAAGAGCAAACTGTATGCAACAGTCAGGTCTCTGAGTCAAGAGCCCCAAAACTAGAAAAGCTTATTAAATAGAGCTCAGGGCAAGGCCAAGGCATGAATATCTGAGTGAAACCTCTCTGGCACATCTTGCTGAGATCAGACAGGATCTCCCAGTACTCCTCTGGGCCAACTGCAAGGAATGTGCCTGTGCTGGATAGGCAGGGCAGAAATATTTGCACTACACATTTCTGCCCAAGTCATATTCACCTGCTGTCTGCTGACAGGTACAGATGACAAGGCTCTGAAATCCAGAGGAGGAGGAAACTGTCTTAGCAGAAGCAGTATTTCAATTAAACATGTGTATGGACACCACAGCATTTCCTCACTAAAATTTCCGTGAAGCAGCACAGACCAAGTGCCTGAAACCACACTTGAAAATGAACTGAAATGAGGCTGTGAGCCATTAGCCACAAACAAAAAGGGTTAGCTTCACCTAGAGTCCAAAATACCAACAAAATCCATGTGGCCACTAAGCCTGTAGTAGAGCAATCTGACCTGGCTTGCTGAAGTGTGCAAATAAAGGTGTAGATTATCAAGCAGTAATTTGATAAAATAATTTCCCTGTGGCTATTCCAGGAGGTGCTGCCTGATGGCCAGGCAGTCACTGTTCTGTGTTCCTGCACACTTCACAAATGGGTTTTTGGATCCAATTCTGGCTTTCACCCCAGGCTTGGATCTCCCAGCTCACTTATTCCAATCAAACAGTTTCCCACTAATTTAACAACCTCTGAAGTGGATCTGAGAGATCCAGTTCACAGGAATTTGCAGAAGTTCAGGAGAACCCCAGGGGCTCTCTTGCAACCTGCATTTATTCTGGTGGTGGGAAGAAGGAAAGCCTGGAGCAGCACTCAGTTTAGGGGGATGCCCAGGAATTACAACTGAGTAGGCAAATCAACCCCTAAAAACAAAGCAAGCAGACACATAAGGTAGATTTTAAAAAAAAGTCTGTATACACAAGGGTGGTTCAAGCCTACTTAGAGACTTGAAAATCAGTGACAAGGATTTTGACTTTCTGAGTAAAGCTGGGTGATTATTATATATATATATATATATATATATATATATATAAAAGAAAAATCCAGCATTAAAGGAGATTGTTGACAGAAATGCAACCAAAACCATTACAGTTGCAAAGGAGATGAAGGAAGGCTGGAATTCCCCAGGAAAATGGCAGTTTTTGATCAGAAATCAAGAAAGAAATGATCACCTTGCAGCTGAGTCCACAAACTACTGTGTCAACATCAAGCTAAATAAAAACATTGTGGGTTACACAAGACCAGCTTTCAAGCAAGAGGATGGACAAGAGCAGACCTAAATCTCCAAAAATGCAAGTAAAGTCACAGGCAATGGCTGTATTTAGAGAAGGAACCAACAGGAGCACAAATGCTGGGTCAGCACGTGGGTTGAAGCAATGTAGCTTGACAGATGTGGCAAACAGAGCTGGAACACAGGCAAAAGCCACCACTCCACCATGGAAAGTGATACAAGGGGGAAATACCCTCCCAACATCTCTCTTGACAGAGATGGGTGAGACAGAACCAAATACCCCAGGAATAGAAAAACAAAAGGAGGAACCAGCAAACAGCAACGCGTGCACTGATAGGGAACATTACCAAATAAGAGAAAAATCCTCCAGAGAGACTTTAGCTAATTAGAACCCTTGCCATGTACAAACACTGCAGCCTAATCCCAGCCACACTGATAAGCAGCAGCATCAGCCTGGAGGAAGAGGAGCAGCTGCTCAGCATACACAGTGAAACCATTTAGAGGTGCAAGAGCAAGCACAGGCAGCCAAGAAGGAGCTCAAGGCACCAGGGCTGTTATTGCAAAACCTTGACATGGCACAAGCACTGTCACCTGTCCATGCTCAGCACTCCTGAAAGGCAGCCAGGGATCTGCCTGAAGCACACCCTGGGAGTTGGAGTTCTGGATATGCTGAGAATTTTAGGCTTTCTGTGCTGACAGACACTGCATTTAACCTGAGGTTGTGGAGAAGGCTTCCAAAATTAAATTATAGAACTGGGATTGTGGGTGTGGAGTTGATTGGAAGTGTGTAATATCACAGGGTGGAAAACTTAGAGTTTGGGGGTTTAGAATATAGCAATATATATGGAGCAAGATGGAGGTTTTAGGGTGGAGGCTGGTCCTTCCTCACTTTCTTCTTCATGGGTTTGTGTGGTGTTTTGTAATAGGACAGAAAAGTCCACAGTGTGCAATTCAAGGGATTAGTCATTGGGTTAAAAGTGAAAATAATTCAGGTGTCATTTCTTAATTGGATAGTTTAGCCTTAAAAGACCTTGTAACAGGTGATAGTTATCCATTTGGTGCCTTGTTAGTGAAAGACTGCAGAACTCACTGCTGTGAGACTGTAACATAGATAAGAAAAAATAAACATCTAATCCTGAATGCAAACTATTGTCTCAAGTGCCTTCAATCCCAATCTTGACAGAGGTAGAAAAAAGAAGCGGAAAACTGGCACCTGGGATGCTGGGGAAAGGAGTATGACAACCCATCCCAGCTCCAGCCTGCTTTGGAACAAGACAGGAAGAGGGCAGGGAAATAAATACCTTAAAAATGGATTTTAGAAGAATGATCCTTGAAAATTTTCAGGAATGCTGAAGAGAAACTTGGATGCACTGGGGAATGCTCACACCCCAGAAAATGCAGAGTCCTCACTTTAAAGATACCAATAACACTTCCAGAGCTGGTGCAACTCCTCCTATATGGAGCTGGGGCAATATTATTATCTGACAGCATTGAAAAAAATAAAACAGTGAAAAGACAGTCATAAGACAGTGCAGAAAAATGTGCAGGGGGGATTCACCACCAGTTGAACTGGTAGTTCAGTTCAGGATTTAACTGGAGGGCAAATAAAAGTTGTCTTTTCAGTGTTAGCAACATGCTTTAGGTCATTGAAGTGACAGAAAGGGCACAAATGTCTTTGAGAGAAAGCCAAGCAAAGCAGGCAGCTTCAACAGTGCAGGCACCAAGGATTATAAACAACAAACACAGCAGAGGTGAATGTGTCTGGGCTCCAAATACCAAACAATATGGAAGCAATGGAAAAAATCAGCAGATGATATCCAGAGTGGTGAAAAAAGGAACTAAAAGAAAGTTGGGGTACATTAAGAGACAGCCAACATTGCCCACAGCAATTTGGTTTATTTAATTGTGTTAACACTAGTAAGTAAGGGATTTGAACACTTATTACAAGAAAGGGAACAGATGTGATTTTCTGGAGCATCAGAAAAACTCAGCATCAACCAAACAAGAAAAGTGCAGTTTGCTTACCCTCTTCCTGCAGAAAAATGAAGTCAGAAGGGGGCTCAGAGGATGAGCAGAGAGCTCATAAACAGGCCTGGCTGGAGAAAAAGAAAAAACAATCACCCCCATGTCACTCCTGACAGGATGTCAGCAGTGGCTTTGCTGCCCTTGGGACAGTGCCACAGTCTCCAACTGCATCCCTGCACTGCCCTTTGCTTCAAAACACCCCAGCACAGAAGACACTCACCTAAATGAGTTTGGCCATATAGGAGGAGTAAGTGCTTGCTGGTGTTTATTCTGCTTTAATTTTATCTTATTTCACAGTGCATCTTCAATTTAAAGCTCTTAATAGATGTCAGTCAACATCACTGAATGGCTGTTAACTGCTGCAACTCGGCAAACGAGAACCTCAACTCAAAAATCAGGTCCTACATTTCAGCAGCATCAAACTTCAGAAGTTATCTAGATCAAAATTAAGTGCTTTGAAAAGGAAATACTTTTAAAAACTGAAAAATAAGTTTAAACTCTATTGCTTAGCCGATCAGTTTTCAAGGTATTTAAATCCAAGGAAAGATTACAGATTTCAGCTAAATTTTAATACTATGGTCAAACTCCTGAGTGAAATTAGTTAATGCAGCTACAAAACTTAGTTTTTAAATTACCACTTAAGGTAGCTAAGTTTAGGAATTTTTATTATGTTTCAGAGATTATAATATTGAAGTTTACAGTAAACCCACAGAGTTCAATAGAATTAACTGGCTGTAAATCTCAGAGGCTAAAACTGGTTTGCAGAGTAGCATGTAAGTGATTCCCTGACTCTCTGCAAGGTGCCAGCCATGGAGAGAGCTGATTAGTCAGCCTTTGATTAATTGCCTGTTACATTAGAGCCAGGGTCAATCTACTAAATTAGGGGAATGTCTGGTGGAGATCAGAGAAGTGAATCAAAACCTGCAGCAAGAGCTTCGGCACAAGAGGAGAATGATCCAGCAGCTTTTCTTCCCTGCAAGTTCCTGTGCCCCCCAGGCAGCTGGCTCTCCAGCCACAGCTGTGGATCATGGAATCCCAGACTGGTTTGGGTTTGAAGGGACATTGAAGGTCATCCCATTCCAACCCTTTCCATGGGCAGAGACACCTTCCACTGGACCAGGCTGCTCAAAGATCCGTCCAGCCTTTAACACTTCCAGGGGTGGGGCATCCACATCTTCTCTCAGCAACCTCATCCAGGGCCTCACCACCCTCACAGTCAAGAATTCCTTCCTAAACCTGCCTTCTCTCCGTTTGAAGCCATCCCCCTCTTGTCCTGTCACTGCATCCAAGGCTGCACCCACTGTGCTGCCACCTCCAAACAGGTGAGGCTGGAGCTGCTGTGGGATGGGAGAAACAAGAGTGGACACAGCAAGAAGAGGCTCAGTGGAAGACAAAACCCAGTGGGAAGCTCTAAATCCCTGAATATGAGAAGCATGAGAACTTCAGAAATGGTGCAATGTGTTAAAAAAAAAACCAGAGATTAAGATTAGTTTAAAACCCACCAGATTGTGACACTGTCCACAGGGTGACTGGGTATGGAGACAGAAATAAGGGATGATTTGAAACTAAAGTTATACCACAGAGACTGGCAAATTGTCTTGACAGGGTGCTGAAAACACTGCATTTTTATGCATTATAAATAACTAGTTAAAAACCTGTAATAGAAGAGCAACTCGTCCCCAGCAACACATGAGAATGGCTATTCTTCAACACCCTATAGAAGAAAAAAGAAGACCACAGAAATCTAAGGAATAAACCTGGTTTTGAAAAGGGAGAACTACATAAAATTCAGTGTAGCATTATGATGAAGTAGGTGGAAAGGCAGAAATACTTCAGGAGACCATGTACAGGTAATATAGGAAAGCATCACGACACTTATTAATTCAAAATAGTATAAAAGAACTAAAAAAAATCAATTTGTTGATTGTGATTGAATGGTTACTTAAGGCAATTACTGGTAGTAAAGCCAAAAAACAGGGAAAAAACTATCCTTCAGAATGTGGACATCATGTTCAGAGGAGGAAAAGAAAAACAGATGGTGAACTTCTGTCAAGTCCAATGTGGAATCATAGGAGGACAGACCAAAAAACAACTGTGGTCAGCAACTTTCTAATGACATAAAAAATTAATTCCAGCTTTTTTTCAAGGGTAGCAGAAATAGGACTCTTTTCTGAAAGCTGGTGGGGTCACCAGTGATGGTGGACAAAGAACATTGATGATGATAAGCCTAGAGTACCAATTTTTGCACCAATGTTACCTGCAGAGAAGTTGAAAGATGTAATTCAGGACTATTTTCACCCAGAAAAGGGATCTTGGTGACTGCCCAAACAGTTCCTTGAAAATAGCTCAGTGCTCAGGAACAAGGCAAATGAAGAAACATTATGAAAACTAGTAGAGACCACAAAAAAGCATTGCCATTACAAATTCACACTGTTCCCCTTTCTTACTAGAGTGTAGAAGTCCTAAAATACTTAAAAGACTTAATAGACACACCACATTATAGCACCATGCTGGTACAGGCAACTTGGGTAATGAGAGGTCTGTAAGAGCTTCTGCTCAAGGAAAAAACTAAATTTTGTCAAATAAAGAGGTAATCATGGGATCAGAGCAGATGGAGGGGTAATAAAAGAGGGGTAATAAGTGCTATGGAGGCGGCAAATAAGGAATGAATTGTAGCTACACCTTTCTAGAAAACAGCTAGAGGGCACACAACAAAATGAACAGGTACAAATCCCAGTGCACAGAAATAATGTTTGATGCAACACAAGACTGTGGAACTCACTGCTGCAGGTGTTGCATGGCCTGGAAGCATAAGTATTTCAAAAACCCAACAGATAAATGGGTTCACCATAGGCTATCAAACATAACCTCTGGGTTAGAAAGTCCCAGGCTGCTGATTGGCAGAGACTGGGAGCACAAACCAGACTCTGCTCTTAAATATTCTCCCCGGGTATTTGCTACCAGCCAGCATCAGGGATCTTTGCTTTGACACAGCACAACCACTCTTCTGGCACTGCACCACAGATTGCTTTCTTGTTTCACTTTTAAAATTATTTTTAAATTTAAAAATAATCTGAACCCATAGGATTGCGAGCTGTTAACAAACTGTAAAAATATTAACTGCTTGGTTTGAAGCTTTCACTCAGTAAATCAAAGAAAATAACTTTCTTCAGTAGCTTTATGTGTCCAATAAGCCTTTCTGATCATTTGCTTTAGGTTCAGGGGCAGCAGTCCCAGCAGGAATGGTGTCTGAAAGCTAATTTCCACTGCTAACCACCCAGCAACTAACAGAGGGTCACACAACCCAACGGTGAGCACTCAGTACCAGTCCCCTGGCCTGCAACTCACCTTTACAAGACTATCACAGATGTTCCATAAGGCCAGATCACCCCTAAACTGGGGTGAGGCATTAATCTGGAACTTTATTCATGTTCATGAAACTGGAATTATCTTTATTCATGCTGGTTTTCCTGAGGTGCCCCCAGTTTGTGCCAGGCAGCACAGGGACAGGTCACCACTCTGGTCATGGATCCTCTGCCAGGAGGGCAGAGCCACTTCTGGCTCTTCTGGAGAAAGGCTGAGGGAGCTGGGCTTGTTCAGCCTCAAGAAGAGATGACTGAGAGGAGACCTGATTATTGTATTCAAATATCTTTAGGGTGGGTGCCAAGAGCATGGGCCAGGCTCTTCTCAGAGCTGAGCAATAGGACAGAGGCAACAGGCAGAAACTGATGCACTGGAGTTCCACCTGAACATGAGGAAGAACTTTCCTCCTCTGCAGTGACTGAGCACTGGAACAAGATGCCCAGAGAGGGTGTGGAGATATTCCAGAACCATCTGGACACAATCCCGTGCTGTATGCTCTGGGATGGCCCTGCTGGAGCAGGAAGGTGGGACAAGATGACCCCCTGAGGTGCCTTCCATCCTGACCCATCCTGTGCTTCCAGGACACCAGAATGGAGTCTCCTCCAGCCTGGGGCCTCCTCCATCCCAAGGATATGCACTAAAAGTGGTTGTTCTGCTGGCCAAATAATGTCACTCCAGCTTTGGCAAAACAGCTTCCTTCTTTCAGCCCCCCATGTGCCTGTGAGCACTGGGACACTCAGGAGACACAGAGAGTTTCCTGGATGGGCTTTGCCGCCTGGTGGAGAGGTCTGGGCACCAGTGCATGGAGCACCAGCCCAGCCCTGCCCCACTGGCTGCTACTTGCCCTGATGGGCATGCAAACCACAGAAGCCTTGGTGCATCTTCACTGATCCCTTGTGGGTCTCTTCCAACTTGTGTTGTTCTGTGTTTCTGTCTGAGGCAGAAAACAACCCAAGAATAACCATTAAATTTGGGGGGAAGGGAAGCTGGAAAACATCTGATTATTTTTTGAATGAAAAACACTCAGCTTGGAGAGAAAGTCTTCATGTCAGCCTAGATTCCTTTGAACTTTCTGGCACAAATAGGGAAACACAGCCAAGCAGGGAAAAAAGAGATGGGGTGGGAGAATGAGGATGGAAGAAAAAGGGTGAGAAGGTAAACTAGAAAAGGAAAAGCAATTGGCAATGTATTCCCCCTCAACTGGGTGACAATGGTTCAGCTTCCAGCTTTTAAAAGAGAATTTCTCCCAGAAAAATGACAGTATATTTTATTTATCTTTTTCTTTGATGCTGCCAAGCTTGGCTGCCAGCAAAATAAGTTTTAAATAAAAATGTTTTGACCAGCTTTGCCTGAAACACTCAATTAGTGGTGAAGGGCAGAGCAGGAATTGGTGGGGGAAAGAAAAGAGGCCAGCAGCAGGGCTGCAAACAAAGCCAGGCTGACAGAGAAGCTGGCAGCACTCAGCCCACCAGGCACCTGACAAATCTGTGTTCAAGCTAAAAAATCACCCTTTATCTCAAGCAAGGCTTATCCTTTCAAGGATGTCCTGCACCATCTTCTCCAGGGAGCTCCCCCAGGGTGCCAAGGTCCCTCAGACCCTGCTGGGTGCCGCGGTGAAGCCTGCAGGAGCTGGGTCTAGCAACAGGGATGGACAGCACTGAAAATAAATCAGGAGGCTCCTTAGGAACCAGTCATCACAATGACAGCCACCAGGCTGGCTTAATATGACTCCAACCACACTCCATGCACTCAAATAACAGCTCAGATATAGCAGTAGGTCAGACTCTTTTCAGTCCTCAGATTCACCCTCTTCCTTTCTCTAATTCTCTCTTTTATTATATAGCACATCTTTCAGGCATCTCTAGCTCGATGCTCCGTTTGCTGGCTGCCTGACAGGTCTCAAAAAAGCACATCGTTCCACTTCCAGAGTAATTCTGGTTAATCGTGTATGAAGAAGGTGTATCACTTAAGTAACTTTTTCCACCCCTCCTTTTCTGCAGGAAAAAGGGAAGAAGTTGGAAAGAAGAATGACAGAAATGTTTCAACCTAAACGGGAGCAATTTGCATGCAAATCAGGTTTTTCAGGTGCCACAAAAGATGTGGGTGCCCTGACAATCTGAAGGGAAGGAATAAAAGGAAGGGTGAATTTGACACAAACACTGTCAAGTGATGAACCTGAAACTTTTAGTTTCCTCACTGGGGCAAAGAGTCCTAGAGAGAGAGTTTCTTCCATACCACCTACGTACTTATTTTCATTCTCATTGGCACTACCATTGTAAGAAGAAAAACCTATTTCTTCTCGTGTTTAGGTTATTCTTCTCAAAGCTCCTTGCACGCAAGAGCTACAAACGTAGTCAACATGAGAGTAGGTGCAACTGGAGGTAAAGCCAAGTGGGAAGCGGTTCAGTTACGGAACTTGATGAGAAAATGAGTTATACAATCCATAAACTAGCACCAGACTGCAGAGGAAGAGAGAATCTTGTGATGTACTAAAGAGCACCCAGGCATTACCAGCAATAAATCACAAAACTGGGGGGGTTAGCAGGGGCACAACAGGGGTGCTGAAGCTGCTGAACACAGAGGAGCTGCAGGAAAGACAGCCACCGGCACTTTAGCTCAACCAGCTCCTGCCAAGGGAGTTTCACCCCCAACAGGGAGCATTTGTTATCCATACAGAAAAATCTTTATGCCCCAGAGCTGGCACTCCTTGCTCTAAGTATGGTTATTTGTGCTTTTCAGAGAGAAGCCCTTCAGAGACTGACTCCCATGGACATTTATATTCTCCTGGCAGCACTGAAGTAATCTTTTGGGGAACCTGAAGGCACAAAGCCCTGTGGCAAGGGATACCACAGCACCCCACATTTGGGATCACTGCACCCCACTGCTCAGCAGCAATGCAGTCATACCACCAGAGGTTGGGTTAGCTTGGAAGGGAGGTTAAAATATCTTCTTGTTCAAACCCCCCTGCCATGGGCAAGGAATCTTTCTCTAGACCAGGTTACTCAGAGCCCCACTCAGCCTGGTCTTGAACATTTCCAGGGATGGGGAGTCCACCACTGCTCTGGGAAACCTGTGTCAGTGCCTCACCACACAGAGAGGAAAAATTTCCTATTTACATCTATTCTCAACCTACCCTCCTTCTCTTAAAATCCATCCCCCCCTTGTCATGTCGCCCATGTCTTTAGGAAAATTCCCTCTCCAGCTCTCTTGGAGCCCCTTTAGATACTGGAAGGGTCTCAAAGGTTCTCCCTGGAGGCTTCTCTACTCCAAATTGAACAGCCCCAACTCTCTCAGCCTGTCTTGATGTGCTCCAGCCCTGTGATCAACTTTGTGGCTTCCTCTGGGCTTCTTCCACCAGCTCAGCACATTTCTTGTGTTGGGATCATTCAAACCAGATCTGTAGCACTGCCATACACAGGCAGACAACATTTTCACTGAAGCCCCAGCATCACATTTAACAGTTTTATCTTATACCTGAAAACACACAGAGAGCAACAGAAGAAAACTCCCTGGCTTTGCCTTCCCATGGATTTTGCACAACAGACCTGCTGTACCTGAGACCAGCAGCCAGGTTAGCAAACATGCCACAGCTGCCCTTCACTAAAACAGACACACATCTGGTCTTGGAAAACTTTTATTGAGCACATGTTTTGCAAGTGTTCATTTTTCCAGGTTCTACTTCCCTGTTCCCGGTATTCTAACACAATTTACCATCACTGCTCTTACAAAAGAATTACACCCTTTCTAAAATAATACCAGGGCTGTGTGACAGGTCAAAACCAGCAAAATGCATCAGAGCAATTAGTGGTTCTGCTGCCTTTATGGCTCTGATTGGAATTCTGATCTCCAGCGAGGAAATACGGTGGCTCCATCTGCCGGCACGCCGCTCTCCCAGCTCTGCTCAGAACATAGTAAACTGAAACAAAAACCTACACAGCCATCAATTACATTTTCTTCCCTCAGCCTATGAATTTCAATAAATACACCATCTGTTCATCTTCTGTGTGGGAGTTCAGTCATCTTCTTGGCAGCAATATTATTCTCGAGCAATTACCTGTGTCTTTATCACCTATCATTGTGCTTCATCATCTTTTCATCATGTGTAAAAACCAACCACTTTATTACTACAATTTCTGTAGGCAGCCCGGTCCTGTTAGTTACCATGGAGATGATCTGTCAAAAGAAGTCTACATTTAAAGAAGTAAAAGCTGTGAAAAGGAGGAGGAGAGAAGCACAAAGAGCCTGAAATGAACTTGTTTCTCTAAGTCAGAGTTTAAACACAAAAGGCACATCTCAGGCAGCAACGCTGAGATGCCACTAACAACCTGGTTAGGAATCCATCAACCTGCCAATAAAGAGGATGAGTCAATGGCTCACAAGCATTACGATATGCCCAGAGGTCGGAGACTCGGCTTTAATCCCTCAGCCCAGCGCCATGACCTGCTCTTAGCAAGGCTGATTTCTTATTACGATAAATCAAAAGATAAAGCCCGAGGAGGGAGGACAGGCTGGGACGGCAGGCAGGCGGCAGTGGCAGTTCCCCCCTCACCACTGGCAGTCACAGCACGACAGCGACTCTTACATCAGCTGCACTACACTTTATACCCATTCCTGAAATCTCTTGGAATTAATCTCTTTCTTCCCCAACTTCACTCTTGTTTTGCCCCACTTTCTCTCATCTCTTCCTGCTTAGCTCTGCTCTTTTGCTCTTTCCCTCACAGGCTGCACATTGCTCTCCTCTTTCCATAAACCATACACACACTTGCAGCTGTTCCACCTCTCCCTTTCCAGATTCCCACATATTTTTAAAAGCAGCTGTCAGTGCCAACTATTTACAGATGCTTGCTCCCTCGCCCACCCACATACACTCCCTGCCTTCACTTCATGAAACCCTGCTCTTCCCTTTGAATTTTTTCATCTCCTCCAGCCTTCCAGCTCCCATCCTTCCAAGCTGTAATTGCTCTCGTGTTACTGCAGGAAAAATATTAGCAAAGTACAAAGGACTTGCTGATGCTCTGTGTTTCCAGGATGCGTCATTAGCAGCCTTGAGCTGAGACACGCCGGGCTGCAAACTGCTTTGGCTCAATTCATCCTTGTATCCCTGGAAGAAATAAGCAATCTCAGAGCTATCCAATTTGTTTAGTATCAAGTGCACATGCACTGAGTTTTAATGGTGGGGATTGTCATCCTGAATTGCAAGGGAACAAAAAGTGACCACCTATACTCGCTGTGCTCACAGCTGCCTCCCGTAATTGAATTTCCACAGTCTTGAAAATCACAGAAAGACTGCTAGGGAGGGAGATAACATTTTCCAGAAGTTCTCCAGACTTAAAAGCACTTTCTGTCTGCCCACCTTAAGACTCAAGTTTCCTAAGTGTCCATACTTCCCATGGATTTCTGCCTGCAGAAGGCTTTCTATGTTAGATAGCTGAGTCTAAAGAGCCTCAAATTAAGGTGCTGTAAAATAGGAGGGGGGATTACAATAAAACATTAATCAGGAAAAGAGAGAGAGTGACGAAAATAAAATAAATTAAAAAAAGAAAAAAAAAAAAAAACAAAAACAAACCACGCCAAAAGCTGTATAAGGAATGTGTTTCCAGAGTTCAAAGCAGAAATGTCATGGACAAAACCAAAAATATCAAATCTGAAAAAATCAGTGTGTTGTGACAAAATATAAACAATAAAAATTTAAAAAATAAAATAAAAAAAAATAAAAACCACATTCTGATCTCATATCTAATCTCCCTTGAAAATTTATTACGGAGCAAAAGTTCTTCCCAGCTGCCCCCTTAGCAGAAATGCTGTAGAAGAGAGACTGAAACCACAGACAAATCAGACACTGCAACAGCTTCAGTTGCTGAGGAAATGTCACCCACACACTCTATCTTTAAATATGTGGGCCTGTGTTCCCTCTCTCTCTTCAGATACCTTTTGCAGGCAGGTCGAGCCATCAGCTTCCATATGGTGCTTTACCTTCTACAAGACAGGTCCAGGGAAAGTCACATTCCTGCTCTTTAGCTGTGTGGCTGCACAGATTGGATGGAGATGGAGGAGTGCCCAGGCTAAAAAGTGGTTTCCAGCATCCTGGGCCAACTCGGTAGGCAAGCTGTAGAAACTTCTGCTTCTGCTAACCTAATTTCCTCCATCCAAGCCTTCCAGACAGGCTCAGTGGATGCTGAGTCCCTGCACAGGATCTCTGTGCCCTTCCAAAGCAGATGCCCTCCACCAGCAGCATCTGTGCTGCCTCTGCCCTTGGCAGGAGCTGGCAGGAAACCGGGACAGGCGTTGGCTCCGCTTTTCCCTCTGCTTCCCCCACAGGTCTGCAGGGACAGCCAGGAGCTGTGCCCACAGGGAATGCTGCCTGCCCCGGCTGCTGGGGCTGCTCTGCCTGGGGCAGTGACACCCCTGAGCCCTCACACAGCCACCATGGGACACCAAGATCCTCATCTGCCACCCCTATTCTCCTGAACCCTCGGCAGCTTTGCAAAAATTACTGTTTCTGCTTACTCTTTGCTTGAGCAGATGTCCCCAGTCAGGGCTGTGTGCTTGCACAGTGATTCTCCCTCTCTAGGGCTCGTACAAGGGCATGCAGGAGAGGGAGGAAAGAAAGCAATGTGGGGATTGTGGTCCCAGCCTGGCCACCCAAGGCTTGTGAAAGACACGTGGAGTGAGCAGCAGATGATGACAGACAGGCAAGAATAAAAACAGAGTATTGGATAAAGAAGAATTTTTTCTACTCTTTCCATTAAATCAAATACATATGAGCCAACCCATTGCACACCTGGCTTATTAAAATGGTCAAGACACCCACCAGGAATGGGCCTTGCAGCTCCCTTGACAGGGCAGAAAAGGAGGAACCAGAATGACCCCTCTCACTCCCCTGCAGAGAGCCAGAAGCACATTTCCCCAGTGGCACCCAGGAGCTGCTGCTGCAGTGACAGGCCAGATCACTGCTCAGACCAGGCAGGAGTTGCTCTGCTGGCCGGGGTGGCACAGCTTGGGGTGGTGGGGCTTGCCAAGGGCATCACTTGCATCTGCAGCAACCCCAATAACCCTGGCAGGCCCTGCACCTTCCCAGAGCAGCTGCAGAGCCCTCACCACTGCTGCTGAGCAGGGTCTGTGCCTGGACAGTGGGCAGAAGCTTTCTGTTCACCCCTCAGCAGCAGCACATGTCTACAACCCCCCTAGCAGCCAGCACGACCCTCCAGCTGCAAGCACTGCCTTCACCTTCCAGGCTGCCATGGCAGCACACTGAACATGGGCTTTGGCTGCCTCCAGCTGACACCTGCAGCCCACACTGCCATGTCCTGTAGGATCAGCCCTTGGCATGGGAATTGACCCGTGGGCTCAGCGACATTCCTGGTCTGGGCTGGTGTTTGGCAATCCCAGTGTAAAGCAAGCACTGGCTGCACAGAGGGGTGGGATGGGATGACACGTGGCATGCCGGATACTCTTCCAGCACAAGGTCACTGCTGCTCGATTTTTCTTCACCAGGACCACCTGAGCTGTGCTTTGAACTGTCATAAATTAAATCCTCCCAGTGATCCAGCATCATTCTTTACCAAACCAAAAGGTAGCAGTGGGAAAGGCACAGGAAGAGGCTACACATCAATGCTGGTGGCAGGGACGGAAACCAGGACCTAATTTACCACTCTGAAGGATTAATGAAGAGGTACCATTAACACCTTTCACTTTTTCCTTTAACTTTGTATAAAGACACAGACAAAGCAATGCCTACTTCTGTGATCAAAGCTGTGTTAATTATTTCAGTTCACAGCATGTTTCTACCCTCAGTTCAGCAACAGCCTTGACTTGTTCCTTAAAAACTTAACAATTCCTGGCCTCACCCTAGGGCAGCAATTTCCTGGCAGCGCTGGGCAGAGTGTACAGTCAGCACTACCCACAGCAGCCTGCCTGGCACAGGAGCAGAGCTGGGCTGGACCGGATTCAAAGGCAGTGCACGGCTGAGGAGATGGTGAGACAGAAATCATCAATTCTGCCAACAGCCAGGTGGAAAAACAGGAGTTCCCACAGAGATTTGGGGGTTAAAAGGTCAGAAGATCTCAGGTTATCACATCCCCTGTTGTCCTCATGTCACTTTGGGAATGCACACGCTTTTTAGATTTTCCTTACGCATTGCTGATTTATTGGCTGTTCCACAGGGTTTTACAGCTTTTTCATTAAACAGCAATTAGAGCAGGCAGCCAAAGTCAAGTCAGACCTGTGCACTGAAGAGGCAGAAAGTCCTGAGCAAACAGTTTTCCCTTCCTCATTTTAGGTTTGAGGAAGAAAGTGACACTGGATCTAGCTGATGCTTCACCTTGTGTCTGCAGGTAGCTGCATGCAATCTTAGTGAAAATTCTTGAAAATATCATTGTCAATTCCCTTCATGTGGCTTCCTGCCCTTGTTAGATACAGATATTTCAAGAACAGAGTAAAGATCCGTGCTGACTTTTGCTGATATTGATGCACAGGGCCAGCAGAGCACCCCAGGGACACCTTCTTTGTATCCCTCACATAAATGCAAGCATCTGAATTTCAGCTAAGCACACCAGCAATCCATTTGCACACTTCATCACATGGCCTCCTGCACCAGGCAGATCTGGAATCTTTCAGCCATAATTTGCCTTTTTTTTTCCTTCTACTTTGAAGCCCAAACTCAAGTTGAGATTCCCAGACAAGAGGTTGCAAGTCCTTAGGAAGCTCGGAGCATTTATCCTCTCCAGGGAACAGCTCATCACACGAGTTGCTGCCAGCACTGAAAGATAGTTAGGATCCTCCTGACTAATACAAAAGTACCAAAGTAGCATATAAATACTTCCATCAAAAATCACTGTGTCTTATTTTCTAGACTGGGAGGAATCAAAGTACTCTGACTGCATCTCATAAAAAAAAAAAAAACACCAAAAAACTCCAAAACGCAAACAGAAAAGCAAAAAGCCTGCACAAAGCATGTGACACAAGGAGATACAAATAAAGGGGAAATAAAAAAAAAAATCACTATTAATAGAATGGAGATTATCTGTCTCTGTGCTTAAATTGCAGCAAGAAAATCTGTCAGCAGTGAGTTAGATACAGTTCATCTGGATGTGGGGCAAAGGGATGGATCTGTTGTCCTTCCAGCTTTATTTTCTGTGACTATCTGTGCTCCTCAGCACTCATAATTCAGGACACACTCCCGGTGTTTAGTGTACAAAGCCAGCAGAACAGGATTTGTTTCCCACTTTGTTCGAGCTATAGAGCTTCCTCATGAAAATAATAATGTCTCCATTTAGCCTGGGGTCCTAAACATCCAAAAAAATAAGAGTGAAAAATAACCACAACTAAACAACAAAAAAGAGAGCAATTCTACAAAAAGAAAGTCAGTATTAAAACCCATTAGGCAGAGAAACACAGCATCTATCAAATTTATTGCTTGGTTTCAGTACTTGGGAAGATTCTCTTCATTTCCTGTACCTCTGGAGTATTTACTATGTCCCCTATGAGCTAAGTCTCTCAGAGTCATTTTAATGTCATGTTCTAAGCACTTCAGTGTTGTAAATCATTGATTTTTACCTTCTTCTCCCAATCAATGCAAAGATATTTATGCTGAACACATAAAAGCACTTGACACTATAGAGAAACCAATTACACCCTGCGAGACGTTTGCTTCTGGTCGTTGACATCATGGAATTATCCATTACACTTTGCACACGCCTGCCATTTACAGGAAAGCAGTGTGACCTTGCCTGCCTGCAGTTTGCATCCCTGCATCCTGGTGGAGCAGCCTGGCAGGAGCTGGAAGCAGAGTGCTCATCCCTCTGTGAAAGGCTGTGAAAGTTGGGTGAAATCACGAAAGGAGAGGCAGCTCTCATGCCAGCCCTGCTCCTGTGCTCCTACCAGGCACTACCTGCTGTCAGAGATGAGGTGCTGACCAGAGAGACTTACTGCTGGCTGCAGTCACCCTTCTCTCCACAGCCCCAGGGACAGGCTGGAAAACTTCATTATCTCTCTGAGTTTGCCAGTGCTTCAAGGATGGCTCCCACATCCACCTTCTGCCGAGTGCCAGGCAGGTCCTTCTGTCTCTTCCCACTCCCACACACCCGGCTAGCAGTGACTGCATCAAACTGCAGGGCAGGCACGCCCTAAAGCACCTGCAAGATGTCTAGAGCACCCCAGGAGCCCTTGTGGCTCCCATCCTCCATGGCACTGGCAGACAGGTTCAGGGATGAGCCAGGAGCCAGCTCTTCCATCTTGGCAAAACTGCGACAGACTTGTCAGGTCTCAGGGAGATTTGCATTCCTGACGCCCACCAGTGCCTGTCTTGCACTTTCTCAGGTAGCAGCAGCAATTCACAGCATCCCAGCAGAGCTCAGACGGGTCTGTGCTCTCTGGAAAAGGACCCAGCACCAAGGGGTCTCCCAGCTGATCCATCCTCAGCATCAGCTTCTCTCCCTGTCTCCCCCATGTCCTCTGCTCAGCAATGGAAAGGAGCTTTCCTGCCAGGCTGTGCCTGACAGTGGATGTGCCCTGCTACCACACAGCTCAGGGCTGGCTTTCTCACAGGTTAGACAAAAAAGTGTTTCTCTCAGCCCTGGAACAGCCAGCATTGTCTGAGGAATAAGCGTGCTGAACAAGACCTTGCTGTGCTTTCCCCAGCACTGCTGCCAACTTTGCCTTTCCCCCTCCGGTGCTTGCTCAGATTTTCTCTGAAGTTGGCACATGCCTGCAGCTCCAGCAGGTGAGGAGCAGCCCTCACAACTTGCTCAAGTGAACTGAAATTGGTTTTAAAACCTTGGTAAGATCTTCCTGTGTAGAAAGTGATGCCAGTGAAGTCGGGGAGCTGCGATGGTTCCATCAGATCCAGCCTGCAAGCCATGAGCACAGATTTAATGAGAGCACATAAAGAGAGGGAATATTAAACTCCAGACCGTTCTCTCTCCTTGCAAGGGCAAGAATTACAAAATAAGTGACACCAGCAGAAGCTTTAGGGCCCAGAGTCATCATGTTTGCTTTTCTACATTCCCAACTGATCCAGCTGAGGGAGGCAGAATTCTCTCTCATTAGCAGAACAATTAACTTTCTGTGTGCCCTGGCACTACTTATACTGAATCTATTTTGACTTTCTGAACTTTTCCTTAGAGAGTGTTGAGGGCTTTACCTCTTGTTGCTAAAACAGGCAGAATTCAGCCAAGTTCACTGCGGATCACCCCCATTAACAGGAGGCCAAACCACTCAGGGGGAAAAGGGCAATAAAAAGAGCTACTGTATTTAAAAACCAACAACCATATTCTGACTCTCAAATTTTAGGAAAAATAAAATCCCTCCTCCCTATTATTTATCCACTTCTGAACACCTGGAGCATCAGGCAGGCAAAGGAATGGTGTGAGAACAGCGAGCAGAAAAGATGTCCCTTATCTTAAAGGAGCTGCACACAAAAGAAATGCTAATGACAAGGACTTGCAGCGCATCAATTGAATGGCATTAAGCCCTTTGGCTATCTCCCTTCTCCGAAAAATCAGAGCAGTGTTGAATAATAACAGTATGAAATTAAGCTGATTTCTTGCTCCTTAATCTAAATGAAGACAGCACACATGGCTCAGTTTTAAACCATAGAGGAAATAACAAGCTTCATTCAGAAGGAGACTGTAGACAGGAATTTGGCATCATTCTGTTAATCTGCTTTACAGTCATACCTTATTTAATTAGGAAACACATAGGGAAATTAATTGGTACAAACATAAATTAGCAGTAATCTCTACTACAGTAATAGCTATGCAGCATTCATCAGGCAGCAGACAGTCTGATTCACAAAGTGTTACCAACAGGTCTCCTACTTGAAAATTCTATATTTTGGTGTCTGAAAACCAGGGTGGTCTGACAGGCAGCTTGTTCAATTCACCTGGACAAAAACCATGAGCAGCAGCTCTTCCAAAAACCATAGAGAAGGTGGACAGGTACTGCTGAAAAAGAGAATTAAGTCACAGTAGAACTGTGGCATTTGTAGGTCTCATGTACCTTCTCTTTAAAAGCAGAACTGAAGAAAATAAAGAAAGCAGATAGAAGGGAGAGAGGAAACACTGTGGATTTTTTTTTAAAAAGAGATTCTTCTGGAAGTGTATATAAGCAATTTTCCTTCCCTCTGGTTCAAATGAGAGCATCTTATTTTTCACCTCAATTATGTAAAGTCCTCTCAGTTATCCACAGCCCCTCCTTTCCTCTCATCATCTCTGATTTGCAGAGATGAACAAGATGTACTCTCCTTAGAAAACAAACAAACACGTATTTCAGAAGTATCAGTGACCTAATGCTGAGCCCACATGCAGCTCCTTTGCATTCACCCACAGGAACTGCTGGGGATAATCTCCTCCCTCCTGCTGTGAAAGGCAGTCGAGCTGAATTTGGAAGGACTGCTACCTTGGAAGTTGATAGAAATCCCTCATGCTCTGCCTTGCAGAGGGGAGCTGGGGGCACAGTCCTGCCTCAAACTCCTCTCTGCAGGATTTTTGCCCCGATTCCTCCATTCCCAGCCCTAAAAGACCCCATCCACGTGAGCAGAACAATCCACACAGTCTGGAGACATGAACTCTCTCACAGAGCGAAAATCCATGCCAAAAGCTCATGAAATAATCAGCCAGCCATACACGAGCTGTTTATGGGGTAGCAAGGAGCTCCTGACCCCTTCTGACAGCAGGAGCAGGCTCCAGGCTGTGGCTGCACATCCTGGGGAGCAGGCTGACACCCTCAATCACCACCCTGCCATTCTGCACGCTGCCCTGGAATGTGATCAGCAGGCAGGTGTGTGTGGCACATCTGAGCTCCCACCTGAAGTGAATTCAAAACATTCCAGCACAAGGAAATGTTGCTTCAAGCTGTGCTCTGCTGACACAATGATTTATTGATTTATCTCCCCACAAGGGAAACAGGAGCACATCCAGTCAAAGGATGTGTTGCATTATAAGGCTGTGCTGGAGAAGGGGAAAGACAACGTGAAAACAAATTGTTCTCATGTGGGCTCTGCTAGGTGCACAGGAGGGATGGGCTTTGGTTTGTTTGTTTCCTTAAATTCTACACAAATATCATACTTTTTTTTTTTTTTTTTAAGAGATTAAAACCTTTTCAAAATTAGTACAGCCTGTCCAATGTTCAAAGCTCCTCTAAAAAGAGGGCTAAGTCTTCTCGGTGCAAAAAAATTTCATCAATCAAATCTCTCTGTGAAATAACAAAAACTACTGCTTAATTCTATCTTCTTTTTATCTATTTTAAGCAATCATCCTGCCGAGTGAGATTCCTATGAACGAATCCGGAGGCACTCCCGTCACAGGGATGCTGCACTGCCCTCTAGAGCCTCTCTCATTCCAGCATCGAGGCAAAAATTCTTACAAAATCGGCTCTGAAGACACCACAGAGGGGAGTGCTGTCTACCAGATATGAGGCACGGCCAATAATTAAGACAAGAATTCAGATTCAAGCTCTTCAGGTGGTTGTCAGTGTATTTTGGATAATATTTCACCTGCCCCTGCCTCTGCTTAGGAAGGCACATCTATGAAATAAGGTATGGCTTTTAGGAAGGACTTCCAATATCAAATAAAAAATTGATAATAAAATGAAAAATAATAAAAATATAAATAACACAGGAAAAATAAATACAGTAATTTTAAATACTTGCTCCGTTCCCCAAAGCCACAACTATTCCTGTAACTCAGATCACAGGATGAGGAATCCACCTGGTCCTTTCAGGATGGAAAATTGCTGTACTCAGACCTACTGCATCCAAATCCTGTGCAGTGCTAGAGAATGATGGCTATTGCTCCTGGGAGTGCTTTGCTTTGATTTAAAATTAGTTTTAGTTCCTTTCTCTCAGATTCATGATGAAAGATCCTCCAACACAGCTCACTACCATGCCTACATACCTTCAAGCTGTTGAATGTAATAATTTTTTCCGTTCATAACCCAGCAAGGAGAGGATAAAACACTCCTTAACCCTGACATATCAAACTACATCAAATGTGTCTGTCAATATCACATCCTAACAGCCACATGGACACATTTGCATCACTCTTGCAACAGGAGGTGAGCTGGCACATCTCATCCTTCTCCTCTGGCGTTGGCAGAGCATCTTGTACACATCATTCCAGACCTCCTGCTCCACACCCACATGCTGTCCCCACAGGTGATGTCTGCCTTGATGTCCTGAAAGACACAATTTTGCCCACAAAAAGGGATTGGTTTCTCTGGGTCTGGATTGAAGGCACTCCAGACCGTAGTCCATGTTCAGACTCAGTGTTTATTATTTCTTATCAGTGAAACAGTCTCACAACCACGAGTTCTGCAGCTTTTCATTAGCAAGGCACAAAACAGCTAACTGTCTCTTGTTCAAGGTCTTTTAAGACTAAATATCCAATTAAGAAAGGACACCTAGATTATTTTCCCTTTTAACCCAATTCTGGGTCTGGGTTGAAGGCACTCCAGACCATAGTCCATGTTCAGACTCAGGTGTTTATTATTTCTTATCAGTGAAACAGTCTCACAACCACGAGTTCTGCAGCTTTTCATTAGCAAGGCACAAAACAGCTAACTGTCTCTTGTTCAAGGTCTTTTAAGACTAAATATCCAATTAAGAAAGGACACCTAGATTATTTTCCCTTTTAACCCAATAACTGATCCCTTGAAGCCTGCAATGCGGACTTTTTTGCCCAATTACAAAACATCACCCAAACCCATGAAGAAGAAAGAAGAAGGTAAAGAAGAACAACCAGCCTCCACCCTAAAGCCTCCATCTTGCTCCATATTTATTTCTATATTCTAAAACCCCAAACTCTAAGTTTTCCACCCTGTGATATTACACACTTCTAACCAACTACACACCCGTAATCCCAGTGCTATCAATCATTTTTGGAAGCCTGTTCCATGACCTCAGGTCAAATGCAGTGTTCTCTTGTGGGTCTGTGCCTTTAGGCACAGAAAGTCTAAAATTCTCAGCATCCAGGAGTCCAAAAAAGGGGGTGAGATAAGGGCAGGACCTGTTTGGTTTGGTTTGTCACTGCCCACATCAAACTGCACAAATGCTGTGGGAGATGATTCATTTCATGAACGTAGCAGGACATGTCTGAAGGGACACAGACACACAAAATACCCTTCAAAGGGCACAGAGACGTGGCTGAGCCACCCTCCTGCTGCCCACTGGCAGCTGCCTGCTGACCTTGGCAGCCTCACAGCAGCAACACTGGGATCAGGTCTGGAGAAAGAGATCTCTGCTTCGTGAGCCACACAGGGTAAAGGGAGCAGGAATAAGGAGCACTGGGAAAAAGCAAAAAAGATAAAAGAATGGCTGCCCAGCTGCCAAAAGTCATGCTGGGAATTGCAAAACCAGGACTGCTGGGACACTAATAAAACAAAAAAAACACACCATTACACCTCTCAAAGAGGTTTGAGTTTATATTCAGACTTACACAGCCAGAGGAAAGGAAGAGTCTCTCAAAGATGGTTCTGGACACCACCCAGAGCAAGAGCTGGATTACAGTGGGAACGTCAAGGACTGCATTTTATGCAAGCCATTTCTAGTCACAGAGGAAAGGAGCACAGGACATATCTCTTGAGAGACATGCCAGCGTCTGGAAGAGGACTGATGTCTCAGAGAGGCATCACAATCCCTTAGTCTCCAGCAAACATCATAAAATAGTCAAGAAGTCAGAGATTTTGGGTTATTCTCTGAAGTTTACCTGTTTTGCTGAGCTCCACATCATCTCTGCTGTACCCTGTCCCACCAAGCTTGAGCTTGCACGGAAATTACAGCGCATTAAACTCACTCCATGGCCTAACTAAAGCACCTTGAGTGTCACTGAGCCTGCTCAGGAGATCCTCTTCATCCTTTTCTATTAAAGGCAGGAAAGATCACCTGTCTGCTAAAACACACGCTCTCCTGGATGTCACAAACACAGCTCTGAAGTCTTTAACTCATCAAGGCTCAGTGTAAGCAAATCCCTGCTCCCTCTCATGACACAGGGACTTCCCAAAGGCAAACTTACTCTGCAGCTTACTCTCTCTGCCCCTCTCCTCAGACTGGCCCCCAGGACCACCCTTAGCTGTCTCTCAGTTTGGGTCTGAGCTTCAGAGGCCTCTCAGGTGGAAACTGGAAGGAGTTTGCTCTTGGCAAAGACCAAGGAACAAGATGTGAATGGACAAATGTGTCCTCATGTTTTAAATGCTTTCCAGCCCTCCTGGAAGTGTTACATCCCTTTGGCTTATCCATCTTCGCCTGCGTTCCCTTCCCTGCTGCTCTGTCCTCAGACATGTGCTGCAGTCTCTATCCAAGACAAAGTTGGAAAGCTTTTGAGTTGGCCAAATGTACATCACACTGAGTCACACTCAATTAACCTAATCAAGCATTTCTCTAATCAAAACATACGTTTCTGGGCTGGCAGTTTCTGACTCAACCACAATTCATTCAATCTTAAGGAAAAATCATTAGAAAAACCATCTGTTCTCTTTAAATAGAGGAGCTATTTTTGCGTTCATAATGAGCCCAAGTAATTATAAAACAAGTGGAGTGGGTTTCAAAAAGAAAAATAAAAAGAGAGGGTATGACAGCCGCTACCTTGTGATTATCATGGTACTGACACATTTCCAGCCATGTGAAGTTCAGGCCTTACAGTCCTCACCTTATTATGCAACCTGTGACCCATTGTCACCCCATTAGCACAGTAAATGCTGCAGGGAGGCACTGGGGGCAGAGTGCACAAGAGTGAGATTTGGTGAATGAATATTTACATACTAGAACTGAACAGCAGCAGAATCCCAAAGTTAAAGTTCTCAGAAAAGGGTTGGTTCTCAAAGGAAATCAGTGACAAGGTCCCACGCAACTGCTATTTTTATGTGCCAAATTCAAGACTTCATTCCTCAAAATCATCAGTCAGTTGACACCTAATCCTAGGGGATCTGACATTTTTTGCATTAAAATTCCCTGGGCACCCACCTGCTCACAGAAACCATGACAGCATGAACCAAAACAGCAAAACTCTTTCGTACCTAATCCTCCCCATAACCCATAGCACAGAAGCTTCTGCCTACATTTCCTGCTGAGATCATCCATTACTGAAGAGATGAAGCACCATGTGAGATCATGTGGGCAGCACTTTTCCTTTCCAGCATGGCTGCAAGGTGGGCCAGCCCTGAGGGGAAGTCCTGGCTTTGCCCAGGAGGACCTGAACCCCACCACCCTCATTGCCCTGGCCTGTGGGACCCTCCTGAAGAATTCTCTCTCAGTACACCCTGCTGGAGCTGCTCCTTTTAAATGTTCAGTGGGCCAAAGAGAAAGGCCAGAGGAGCACAAGCCCCTTGTGAACTCCATTGCGAGGAAGTCTCCTGACCCAAGGCAATCTTGGCTTTTTGCTCATGCTCCAGTGGTTGCTGCTGCCAAGCGCAGAGAAGGTGGGCAGCAGCTCAAGAGTCTGAAGGCTCCTCTTTCCAGCCCCAGAAAGGGGCACATTCTCCCTCTGTGCTGCTCTGCCACTCACACTGATTGACTTAGAGCAATCCACACAGGCTGCAGGGCTTCCCGTGGAGACACCTGGCAGGTTACTGGATCTGTGGGACTGTTTCAGCTCGGACAAAAGCTCCTCCTGGACCTCTCTGCAGTGTCTGGGAAGGAAACCTTCCCTCAGGGTCTCCAGCTCCTGAGTGAGTAAGCCAAGCACAGCTCCCAGCTTTCCATTGCCCTGGAGCGGGAGAGGAGAAGTGAAGAGGGTAAAGAACTGAACCAAAAAAGCAAGGAAGCAATGGGAAGGCAAATGGGGAGAAGAGCAGCTCTGGGGATCTGTCCTTGTGCCTCCAGCAGGCAAATAAATGACTGCATAGTCATTGCTGTGGAAGCACTGAAAACAAATATTCCCACTAGAATCACTCCTTCCCCTCTTGAGATTGCCTGTTGGGAATGCTTAAATCCATTCCTTTTCCTCTAAAAGGGGGACTCGGTTCCCAGAGTTGCTAGCACATTTAAGTTATTTGGTGTTTTTCTTGATTCTGTAACACTTGGACCCAAGTCAGCACAAAAGAGAAGGTCAGCTTTGTTTTACACTTCTGTTTCTAGCTCATGCTTTTGCAGGAGAAATATTTGGAAACCAGAGGTGAGCAGAGTAAAGGTCAGTCATGGTATGTATGTTTTTTGAGACTTACAGCTAGTGATTTTTCAGCATTAGCTTACAGGGTTGGGAGCAAGTGGCAACATTGTCACCTTGACATCTTCACAGAGCCTGAAGGATGTAATTCTTGATAGGACAAGGAGTAATGGCTCCAGACTGAAAGAGAGTAGGTTTAGAGTAGATATTAAGAAGAAACTCTTGGCTCTGAGGGTGCTGAGGCCCTGGTCCAGGTTGTTCAGAGAAGTTGTGGCTGCCCCACGCATGGAAATGTCCCAGGCCAGATTGGATGGGGCTTGGAACAGCCTGGTCTAGTGGAAAGGGATGGCAGGGCAGTTGGAACAAGATGATCTGCAAGGTCCCTTCCAACACAAACCATTCTGTGACTCAGACATACCTGAACCAATTTCCAGAGTGGCAAGGAACAGCACATCCCCTGCCTCTCTGCCCCCCTCGACCTTCAATGCTCCAGTGATAAATCATGAGCAGCTCCAGAGCAGGACACACTGGGTTGTACCAGCATGGACAGCACAGTTTGAGGGCTCCTCCTGCAGGTGCAACTTTCCATTTGTCTTTACTAAATCAAAGCTCTCTGGTTGTTTTGTCATTTTGGACAGATCAGGTCATTGGCCTGGGTTGCTGGGTAATGAGAAAGGTGAGGTTGCCAGTATTTGGGCTAAATTGAGAATATCACACAGTCAAGACTCTGTAACTGGGTGATGGGTTCACTATTTTCCACCTGTGAAGTGTCCCTGACATATGCATAAATATGTAATTAATGCACAGTTAGGTGCACATCCCGTGGTTCAGTCCATGACAACATTGGCATGTGGCTCCTGGAGCCAGGCAGGACAACCACTGGCACACAGCAGGAGCAGCACAGACAGAAACACCTGCAGATTGTCAGATCCCTCCCTGTGAACTGCCCCAAAGAACACAGCAGAACTTCCCAATGCAAATCATGGCAACAGAAACACACCCTCATTTGTTTGCAGGCTGTCATCCAACTTCAGCATGGAATGCATTCTGCTTCCAACTAAAAATTCTATGGTACAACAATCATACAAAATCCAAGTTAAGCTGGGGAAACAACTATTAATGTTACACTGAAATGCAGGGAGAAAACCAATCAAACTGCAGAACAGAACCCAAAGCACTGCTGCAAAACGCTCTGAGCATTTGTACAGCTCATCTTTTACAGCTTCAGTAAAATCTCAACAAGCATTTACTCTGAAGTACAGCCACAGAACGTCCTGCATTAATTTTTCAGCAGGGCTCCCAGCACAGTTGTGTCCCCCACATGATGACCAATAAATATAATTGCAGTGTTGATGCTACAGAAATTCTTAAGTCATTTTCTTAAGTCAGAAAATTAAATAATTTGTAACTCTATGCATGTTTCATGGAGCATGCACATCTTTTTAAGACTTTAAAGGCGAGTATCACAACTGCACCAACTAAAATCTACACCTCCATCAAACAATAATAGATATTTTACCTAAATGTGTAGATCTGAAGTAAATCATGAGACAAAAGTATCATCTGCTATAGCCTTCTAGTCCTTGTGGCAATGAAAAAAAAAAAACCTCCTTTTTTCCTTCTATCTGCTCCTCTGGAGAGAAACTCTGAAGATTTCAAGTGCTGCAAAACAAGAAAGAGGACAAAACCCACGCACACATGAAACATTTTCTGTGATTTCTATGGTGATTGTGTTGTTCTTCAGGGTTGACTCAAAGATTTTAAGCACAAAGCATAACCAAGGCATGTTATGCAAAATGGGTTTCAGACAACAAACCTTCTTAAGTATTTTCAACAAAAGTTATTGATAGAAAATGTTGGTTCCAAAGAGCCACTAGGAAACAAGAGAGAAGAAATACCCACTCTGGAACAGTCCTTCATGCCCCCCTGCCATTGTCTGATAAATACATAACAAATCCTTTTCTGCAGACAACATCCTCAAGATCCCAATAACTGCCTTTAAACAGTGGCCCAAATGTTTATCTTGAGATCAAATTCACATTACCAGCAGGAAACAGCATTGTGTAGATGCCTTCTCTTTGCAGAATCCCTCTCCCCACACTGGCAGAAATAATGCTTAGGAAAGGAGAAAGTACCAAAGAGCAATAAATTCTTTTAGAGAGCTCTCTTCTTTCAATTGCAATGAGACACCAAAAGGACCTGAGTAGACCTTTGTTAAAATTACTGGGCTTTTGTTCAGCTACCAAACATTTTTGTTCCAACTCTGCAAGCCCTTGGCTGCCAGGATAATGTGATGGGAAACGTTTGGGGGATTTTTTTTCAAATTTATGTACATTGTCTGAATATGCTCCCTAAACACCTCTGAGATGTAAACCACATTTTGATTTTCCGCATTTTTATAAGAAGTGCTTAAGTGTTTGAAAACTCTGGTTTTGACCCAAAATAAGTAGTTCTGGCACCTGAAAACCTGTATTTTTTAATAAAATAATAACAATCTTAAAAACATACCTGCCAGCTGTAGGAGCAAGAGCAGGTGTTTTCAAACAACTATCAAAGCCAATCAAAGCCAATGAAGGCTAATTAGGGCTGACTCCCTGCTCCTTGAAGGCACCCAGTGTCTTGTGCATTTGAGTAAATAAATAAAAAAAATAAATAAATAAATAGTATTTTAAGCAATAATAATAATAATTAATTACAGAGCACTATAGAAACAGCACAGGCAAACAGGGACCAGAAGCAAAACCCCCACAGTCTCAAAGTCAGCATCAGAGCAAGGTTTGGTCCACTGAAGTTGTCCCTGCCCATGGCAGAGGAGCTGCAATTAAATGATTTTAAGGCCCCTTCCAACCCAAACCACTCCAGGACTCTGTGGCAGAATCCCATCAAGTCCCAGCTGTGCCTCCTGCAAGGGACAGAGAGAGACACGAGAGGCACTTGTGGAACAGGGGGGTCAGAATGGTATGAGGTGCCCTAAGAAAGAAAATAAACCAGCAAAACTATCAGCTTTATAATAAATAAAAACACCCATCCCACCCCTGCCCAGTGCCACTCAGGGGCCCTGCACTGCCCGTTTCAGCAGGGAGCACCACACAGGTGACTCCAAGCCAGAAATGGGGACAGGGTTAATGGAGAGATGTCACCAGCAGCTCCCCACGGGCACACAGTGCAGCTGTGATCCCAGCCCGTCAGCTGGTGCAGTCACAGACTTTGTTTGTCATGTCTCCTCTTGTCTCTGCTCTTCTCAGGACTTCACAAATGGCATCTTGTCCCCAACACACCCACTGAGAAGGCTGCCACAAGGTCAATTTTCATTGTTTTAACCAAGTCCTGCAGCTGCTGATGGATAATTTTGTCAATTTTAAGTGACTGTTTACCCCCCTGTTTAACTCTCCAACACAAAGCCAATCTATCTGAAACATAAGAAGGAAGGTATCCAAGAAATTCATTCCAGGCAGCACAGATAACTTAGCACCCCTGAGTGATTAAAGCATGCCTAATTGGATTTGATTACAGCCACTGTCACAGGCTGGGTGTATATGTATCTGGTTGATAACCATATTCTCCTCTGATTGGGAATTCATCTCCCAAAACTACACAAAGAACAGTCTGTGCAAAGTCAGAGTGCCTAGATAACAACCAGCCACACCAGTCTGTAGAGGCAGTGGCTTGCCAGCTCTGAGACAGCTCAGACTCAAGCCCTTGCTGAATAATTGATCAAACTTTCTGTGTGCAGAACCAGAGCCATCAACAGCAGATCACACAAAGGGGACACGAGCACAAAGGCTCCTCAGTGACTACTCAGCCCCATCAGCCATGACATCAACCTACCTGAGGCACACCTGAGGCTGCTTTTCTAAACAAAGCTGCCTGATGTTTTTAGAAATGTCCCCTGGTAATTATGACTGCTCCTCTTTACTTAAGAGGTGTCTCTACAGCTGAAGCATGGGCATGGAAGGATGTACCCAGATGGGACTCACGTGTTCCCCACGTGCACAGAAAGAAAAAGAACACTCCAGGAAGGCAAATAAACATCCCAGGCTCCTGCAGATGGCTCCCTGAGGAGGAGCTGGCATCATTACTTGGAGCAAAGGCAAGGCACAGTGCTGCACTTCCCAAAACCTGGCACAGCTGGAAGTGCTCTGGCTGCCACAGTGCTTCCAGCACATCCTCAGCCACACCACAGCCACAACACTTCCTCCATAATCACCCCTCTGCACTGAGCAGGACCCATTTCATGGTGACCTAAGCATATTAAACCAGTGCTGCAGCCCTCAGTAACAAGGCTACAGGGATGCATTCAGCTTAAGGTGCCCTGCAACCTCAAAAATATATGTTTTGGTAACTCACTTTTGTCTTCAAACCTCTAAAAATGTTGTTATAAGCCTGGCTGTAGGATCCACAAGCCCAGCAGCCCTTTGGCTTTTGAATGCTCTCTGCACCTTTGTAACAGCAGCCCAGTTCTTCAGTGAAGCCCTCCCCATCCTCTCCTCCAAGACATGTAAAGGTGCCTATCTTTGTGAAAAACAAACTCTCCTCAGAGGCAGCATCCCTGGAGAATATCCCTCCCATCCCTTGAATCAAAACAGGCAGGAAACAGATTTTAAATATTCTCCAATTTACTTTGAAGTCACAGGGACAGGTGGATATGGACAAATGCAGGCTCTTTGTGGAAGTACCTGTGTTGCACATGTTTAGAAAGGAACACACAAGTGAAATCAGTATTTTCCACAAAGCAGACATTTCTTAAGATTTGCTTTCAGCACAGCCAGATGTGATGCAGATCTATTATTAGCAAGAATTTAGGCAATGTTACATCAAAATGAAGCAAGAATTAAAACCAAAACCAAGATGCAGTGACATGAACTTTGAAATGGAAGTCAATATACTTCCAGTATTTAAAACCATCAAATAATGAAATCATTTAGGCTGGAAAAGACCTCTAAGATCACCAAGCCCAACCAGCACTGCCAAGCCCACCATTAAACCATGTCCCCAAGTGCCACATCTACACTTCCTTTAAATCCCCCCAGGAATGGTAACTCCACCACTGCCCTGGGCAGCCTGTTCTGATGCTTGACAACCTTTTCCAATTTTTTTCCCCTAATATCCAATCTAAACCTCTTCTAGCACAGCTTGAGGCCATTTCTTCTTGTCCTATTGCTTGTTCCTCCCAGAGCCTGCCCCCCCCCCCGGCTCCACCCTCCTGTCAGGGAGTTGTAGAGAGTCGGAAGATCTCCCCTGAGCCTCCTCTTCTCCAGGCTGGCCCCCCCAGTTCTCTCAGCTGCTCCTCATCAGATTTGTTCTCCAGACCCTTTCCCAGCTCCGTTCCCTTCTCTGCACATGCTCCAACCCCTCAATGTCTTTCTTGACATGAGAGGCCCAAAACTGAGCTCAGGATTCGAGGTGCAGCCTCACCAGTGAGAGTACAGAGGGACAATCCCTGCTGTGGTCTGGCTGGCCACGCTGTTCCTGGCACAGCCCAGGGTGCCATTGGCCTTCCTGTCCCCCTGGGCACACCTGGCTCTGCTCACTGCTGCCAACACCCCCAGGTCCCTTTTCTTCCTGCCCCCCTGGGCACACCTGGCTCTGCTCACTGCTGCCAACACCCCCAGGTCCTTTTTCTCCAGGCAGCTTTCCAGCCACTCTGCCCCCAGCGTGTGGTGGCACATGGGTTCTTGTGATCCAGGTGTAGGACCTGGCACTTCACCTTGTGGTCTCACAAAATTGGGCTTGGTCCATCCATCCAGCCTTCTGCATCCCTCTGCAAAGCCTTCCTTCCCTCCAGCAGATCAGCACTCCCACCCAGCCTGATGCTGTCACCAACACACTCAATCCCTTCATCCGGATCATCAATAAACAGCACTGGCTCTCCCACCTTTAATTAAAACCATTAGAAACGTTGTCAAATGATCCACAGTTCTGTTTGGCACTGACCTGAACTGCGTCCAAGCCAAACTCATTTCCAATTGAGCTGAAGCCATAGTTACTGGAAACCAAACTTCCCTCCATTCCGATCCTTGAGCCAGCGGGAACAATGAATTATTCAGCAATTAAACCAGAGCAGACAGCTGTAAAATGGATCTCTAATCACCTCAAGTCATCACTGCCACCTCTTCTGGCAGCCCAGAACCACAGAGGAAGAGAAACTTTCTGGCTCTTTCTGCCTTTTTCAGAGGACCAACTCTGACACAAGGACAGAAGTGGACACTACCTGAGCTCTCAGGATGCCCTTGCTCTCCTTCCAAACCTCCCCAGAAAAGACAATCCCTGGTCCTGCTGATGGTGCCACTGCTCCATCCAAGTACAGGAAAAGCTGGCATCTGCTGAGGCTGGATATTGAAAACAATCCAGATTTTCCCACTTCAATAAAAAACATAGTATATATCTGAGTGGAATTTAATACAAGTACACCAAGTCCAAGGAATGTCAATTTATTCATTTTAACTTCAGGCTTCACTCCAGTCTTTTTCATTTCAGGTTATTATTTCTCAATCAAAACATTTAGCAATTTTCAAACAGATGAGGAGTCAACTGTCAGATGTGGATCCCTGCTGTAAAATCTAACTCATGGAAGGAGAGATTCCGCAAGGTAAAAGTGTACTAATACTACTCTAAACAAACCAGGTTAGTTCCTAATTCTGCTAAGGCCATGCTGAAGCACCACATGACTCCATCTCCATGTTGTGGAAAATCCACAACTCCACCCACCAGCCTGGGCCTTGCCTGAGATGACCCTTCCTTAGGGACACAGCCTTGAAAGAAAATGAGGAACAGCAAACACAAAGGAACATCACCAAATGGCAAAAGGGGGAGAGAAATTAGCCTCCTGATTAAGTTCAATTATTTAAATTAAAAGCTCAAGCCTAGGATTTTTTTCCTGAGAGCTTATACACTGCTGTATGTCATCCTGGCATCTCTTAAAGGCTCATGTGATTATTTTCCCCAAAGCTAGCAAAAGATGTACCAAAATCAACCCAGCAATCCTCAGGAAACATTGAAGTTGTCATTTTTTTAGTAAATCATGAGGAGACTGCCAGGACTGTGTCTAACAGCAGCAGTTCAGGTTCAGCAACTCACCAGTGCTGTGATCTGAAATATTGAGGGAAATACCTGGCAGCAGCACCACTGTCACGACCATGAGCTGAGCCAGGGTGGGTCAACAACACCATTAATCAAAACAACACCCTCATCACTCAAAAACCCTCCCTCAAATCATTTCTATTATGCTGTGGTAAGAAAACCCAACAACTCCCAGGCTCCCAGACACAGACAAGTCCCCCATGATTACAAGAACACCTGTTCTTCGTCAATATCTCAAAAGCCAGCTTTCCTATTCCTTTATTCTCCCTAAAATTCGTGTCTGTGCACAGGAACATTTCGGTGGGAAACACACGGGCAGCACAGCCCAGCTCCCCGTGAGACCCGCGGACAGCAGCCGAGGGGCCCCGCCCGCAGCCGGCCCGGGCAGGGGGACAGCGACCCCCGAGCCTCCTTCTGCCACCCCGCCGGGCCCCAGGGGCAGGGCCACTGCAGCTGGGCCCGCTTTCCTCCTCCGAGCCCATCCCCGGGGCCGTCAGCATCCCTCAGCATCCCGCTCCCATCAGCATCCCGCTTCCTCTCCCGTCAGCATCCCTCTCCTGTCAGCATCCCGCTCCCTCTCCCGCCAGCATCCCGCTCCCTCTCCCGTCAGCATCCCGCTCCCCGCAGCATCCCGCTCCCTCTCCCGTCAGCATCCCGCTCCCCGCAGCATCCCGCTCCCTCTCCCGCAGCATCCCGCATCCCGGGCCAGCGGGGGCTCCGCCCGCGCTCACTCACCGTCCGTGGCCATGGCCGCGGCCCGGGCAGCCGCGCTGGCAGCGCGGAGAGGAGCGGAGCGGAGCGGAGCCCCGCGGGGACGCGGCCGCAGCGCGGAGGGTGCGCGCTGGCCCCGCTCGGTTCGGCCCCGCTCGGTTCGGCCCCGCTCGGTTCGGCCCCGCCCGGCGCGGGCAGCGCGGGGAGCCGGGCGCGGCCGCGGGTCCCGCGGGGCTGCGGAGGGAGCGGCGCTGCCTCTGCCGGGGCGGCACCGGGGCCGGAGCTCCGCCACATTTCACCCAGAAACGCAGCTTGGGGAGGGTAAAGGCTTCGCTTTGTCTTCCAAAATGTTGTACCGCGTCTTTTCTCGGGTCCTCAGGACAGGGCTGACCGGCTGGCGGCACGTGTGAGATACAGCAGGCAGCCCCCACCCCAGCGGGATGGACAGCGACAACTCGCAGCCCTGTGCCAGGATCACCTGCCCAGCAGGGTGCACTGAGCCTGTCTCTCGCATTTAATCGCTACCTCACTTTTCAAAACCTGCACAAAACTCACTCACCGTCCGTGGCCATGGCCGCGGCCCGGGCAGCCGCGCTCGCAGCGCGGAGAGGAGCGGAGCGGAGCCCCGCGGGGACGCGGCCGCAGCGCGGAGGGTGCGCGCTGGCCCCGCTCGGTTCGGCCCCGCTCGGTTCGGCCCCGCTCGGTTCGGCCCCGCCCGGCGCGGGCAGCGCGGGGAGCCGGGCGCGGCCGCGGGTCCCGCGGGGCTGCGGAGGGAGCGGCGCTGCCTCTGCCGGGGCGGCACCGGGGCCGGAGCTCCGCCACATTTCACCCAGAAACGCAGCTTGGGGAGGGTAAAGGCTTCGCTTTGTCTTCCAAAATGTTGTACCGCGTCTTTTCTCGGGTCCTCAGGACAGGGCTGACCGGCTGGTGGCACGTGTGAGATGCAGCAGGCAGCCCCCACCCCAGCGGGATGGACAGCGACAACTCGCAGCCCTGTGCCAGGATCACCTGCCCAGCAGGGTGCACTGAGCCTGTCTCTCGCATTTAATCGCTACCTCACTTTTCAAAACCTGCACAAAACTCCATTACAAGAAAAAAAAAAAAAAACAAGTTGCTCCCCATCTCCAACAACAGCTTTGTCCTCAGAAGCTGAGGGCTGGCTCTTATGTCCTGCCTGATGTCCCATATCCAGGTTTACATCACTGTGACTAAAGAGGAAGCAGTTTGATGTCTGTTACAGAAAGCTCGATCTGCTGAAAGGTAATGTTCCTTTGATGGTTCCTATTACAGCCAAACGATGTCACAGCATAGAGGTTGACCCAGGGGCTATGAAGATGGTGAAAGGCCAGAGGGGAAGCCACACAAGAGCAGCTGAGGTCACTTGGTCTGCTCAGCCTGGAGGAGAGTGTGGGGAGAGTTTATCACAGTCTACAAGTTCCCCTTGAGGGGAAGAGAGGGGCAGGCACTGATCTCTTCTCTGGGGACCAGTGACAGGATCTGAGGGAATGGCCTGAAGTTGTCAGGGGAGGTTTAGGTTGGATTTCAGGAAAAGGTTCTTCCTCCAGAGAGTGGTCAGGCACTGATCAGGCTCCCCAGGGCACTGGTCACCACTGACAGAGTTCAGCATTTGGACAAGGCTTTCAGGCACATGGTGTGACTGCTGGGATGTCCCATGCTGGGCTAGGATGATTGTTGTAGGTCACATTCATCTCAGGATCTTCTACAACTCAAAGTCCTAAGTGCTAGGAGAAAGACAGAGCTTAGCACTAAAAAAAAAAAAAAAAAAAAAAAAAAAAAAAAGCAACAAAAAGCAAGCAGACTGCTTCTGATTTTAGTCTGAAAAAGAAAGTGTTTAGAATGAGTGCAAGAGTCCCTCCAGCTCTGTAACGTGTCTTTATGCAGATGGTGATTAATTAATTTTTCTCTGTGCTCGCTACAATAGAGATGTGCAATTGGTAGCAACACAAATTCACTTAATAAGAGAATTTCACAGTTATCTGGCCTTATAACAAACAGCAAAATCCCTTTTCCTGTAGGACTCTCCAATTATTCCAGAGGTGATACCTACATTGACACTAAGCTATACACACAGAGATCTCCACTCTCACCCACAGCATTTGGAATTTTTCCACATCATTCCCATATTGCTATTTCAACTTCAGTTTGAAGGCTGCAAGAACCTCCAGGTTCAGCACAGCTACTTACAGGAGCATTCCTGAGCTAGTATTTGAGCTTAATTTGTCCAGTCTTTTGCACTTACTTGCATTTAATTAGATCTTATTGGTTCCTTTAATAATAAGAATAAAAAATATATTGTATACTTTCACCTAAACAGTTTCCAGGTGCCCAAGAAAAGACTGGACACTGTGAGCAAAAATAGTCTGATTAAGTTTCCCTTTAAGGTCTCTTCTGTTTTTTTTTTTTATTTGTTCATCAAAGAGTAGAAGAAATGCACATAGGCAGGGTTTGTGCAGGTAACAGAAAAGCACAGGCATTGTCGCTGTCAGAAAATCCAAATAAAACCAAATTGTTCAAACTTTACAGAAACAATAGTTCCAAAACATTTATAGCCATAGATGAGTCCTTTTAAGAAGACCACATCCGAACCATCCACAGCCTTAGCTAGCCCAACCTCAGGCCAGAGAGGGTAGTGGAAGAGTGAATGATAAACCAGAAAAAAAGAGTAGAAACTAAATGTATGTATGATGACTTTGTGCTGTTACTGCTATAGGGGTTTTCACTCTGTGTAGAAGTATTCTTTTCTATAATAATTAGATCTGGACTAATAATGACTTTTGGATTAGACTATCAAGCTTTTGGTTACTCAGCTGAGTATTTGAGTGTTCAGTTTACAGTGCAGTAAGGTTTGGCTTTATTACAAAGTGTTTCCTCTTCTCTCCTTAACAAGGCTGGATGCAACTCTGGCACTTCATCATCAGCTTTTCCAGTGTCCAGCCTCATTTTGGCCCATTTCTCCTTGCCAACCAACACATTTAATATGGAAACCTTTGATAGTAAAACCATTTGTATCTCCACTGAAATTATTTTTCTTCTAGGTAAGAGCCCTTCAATTCCTCTGGTCTTTGACAGTCATACTACCAAACTAATTAATTCAAATTAGGTTCTTTTCATATTCAAAATATTTCAAATTTCTCATTTCTATTTCTTCTTGTAGAAAGGACACTTAACTCCTTTGCCTTTCTTGAAAGAACAGCTGTAATAAACTGGAGAAATTCCAAGAGAGTAACTCCACATTCCTCTTAAAGTGTTGTGGTCAGATGGGGATATTTAAGGCTACAGCCTTCCAAGGCTGAGTGACATGAATTCTACTGGATTTAGTGTTCACAGAAAATATTCCAGCTGATGATTCTCAGTCCATTTGCTTCTTCTGCTGCACTGTTGCCAAGCAAGTATTTCCCCATGCTGTGCCTGTTCTCAATGCTGAGATCCATGTTTATTTCTGCACCCACTTCTTTCACTCCCCTCCAATTTATGAAGATCATTTTGAATTCCAGTCCTGCCCTTGTACAGCTTAGGGTTATTTGCAGAATTAATGAACATCCTTTACATCTTTCCATTTTAATACACAGCAACTCCAGATCTGCTGGAGACAGGGCAGAACAAAAGGCTTATCAGCAAGTTCATTTCCACACGTGTGAGATAAAACCATGATAAGCAGTGAAGTTTACACACCATAAAATGGAGCAAGTCAACCGTGAAAAATAATTTATTGTACTAATTTTCAACAGTCAATAACCTTATGTTCAGAGATAAAGGATTATAGACATGTCTTACATGGGCAAATATTTTCTGAGACTTCTCTTTCCAGCTCAGCCAGGACACAGCAACTTCAGTCTCTCACAAGAAGCATTCAGCAGGTGAACACAGGCACCACAAGACAGCTGAAGTATCCCAGTCACTACCAGTATTCCAGCAACACCTGTGCTTCTGGTCCCAGACACTTCTTTTATGTTCCAAGGTATCCAAAACAAGCACTTGGTGTTACCTCTCACATTTTCATTTTGTCTTTAAAATTAACATAAGTGGTTCTCCAACTCAGATGATCCTCTAAAATAATCTTCTCCTCTTGGGGAGAGATACTTCTGAAAAAAATAAAAGAGAAAGGGTTTTTCACACCATCTTCCTTCATGGGAGTTGTTCAAGTAGAATGAATTCCATCCAGCACAGAAAATTAACTGGATGAGCTCTTGAGATCCCCTCCCAGTCCCTCTCCTCATTATTTTTAAATATGAAAAAAAAAATCTTTCTGGATTCTACAGCACACTATCATTCCAAGTATCAGCTGAAATTCCACTGATGAATATTTTACTTCAAAACTTACTCCATTCTAAAAGCTTTCTGCTCCTCACCAACACCTTTCAGATTTTGCTGTGAATTTGACAAACTGAATACTCAAAAAATATCTGAAGAAACTGCTTATGGGTATTTTTAATGTTTCAGAATTTACCGGAAAATTCTGATAAATGGAGAATGTTCCTGATTTAGAAAGAAACTTTTTTTCCACAAGTGGACAAGTGAAGGGAAAGTAAACAAAGTACAATATTAAATGCTCCATGGCACCTTCAATCTGACCATTTAAAACTGAATGAATTCCCACTGTCTACAAATAAAAGTGACCAGAGAATGTAATCCCATTTCAGTGCTACATGATGCTCCTTTGCTTCTAAAAACAGCAGATATAAATGCACAATGTCACTAAAAATGTATTTTAATACATTTAAATGTATTAAATTGTATTAAATATCCCTTGTATTACATGCAATTTTGGACAGTAAATTAAGTGCAGAAGATTCTTATATTATGCTATGTTCTCAAGCAGCTGAGAACAGACCCTGAAGCTTCTGAGTTGCAGAGCAGCTCAGTATCATCCAACATTGATGCTTCTGCAGAGCAACTCCACTGTAAGCTTTAAGCAATCTGCTTTACCACTGCTTCCCAATTAAAATAACATTATTTCCAGTAACCTGACAGCAAAGCCATGCATTTCCCTGCTGCAGTTCCCAGAGTCCTCCCCTGACAATGTCAGATAACTTCCAGCACAGCAGAGGATGCTGTTGCTGTACTGGAGCTCAATCCATGAAACACTGCCAGGTGAAAGTAAGGCTAGAGAGGAACCTTCTCTCCCCTCAACAAAGATGAGGGCAGAAAGGGCTCTTCTTTCCTATGTTCACAGTTACCAGAACAGGCATCTTCTGTAAGTGGGTGACTGACCAAAAAAATCACTTTTCCCTACACAATGGAACTCCTCAAGACAAACTTGTATTACAAAAGAATGAGACTCCTTCCAACTGGACCAATTTTAACTGAACACACTATGATGAAATCTGTGTAGAAAAAAATTACTCTGGGAACTTTGCCATGGCATTTCAAAGTTTCAATTTTCATGCAACAATCTGCAGGCTAAAACCAAATCTAGCTTTTGCAAGGCAGCAAGACATGATCCAAATATCAGCTTTAGTTTCAGAAAAACACAGCAGAGGGATATTAAAAACAGGTCTTTGTTTTGCTGGAATTGCAATCATTGTACCTCCTCCATCTGAGTCCTCTTCTATGATTACTGGCATCCCAACATGCCGAGTCACAGTTTCCTTTGCCACTTGCATTTCACCTGCACACAGATTTTGAGGAAAAACTGTCAGCTTTTTTTTGCTTCTACATCCCTCATCCAGAAGTTAAAAGATGGTTCTCTGCTGCTCTCCTGAGATGCTGTCAAATGCTGCAGACAAACCTACTTTTCACAGTACCTTCCATATGGCTCACTAAGAAACTTCCAATAACAAGTAATTAACACTACCAATTTAAAGCAAATTAATTACCAACTCAGTTCAATAACTCACAATGCCTTTACTGCTCCAAAACACTTCATCTACTCTTTTAAAGTCAAGCAAAGGCAACACTGCCTAATTCTCATCTCTGAAGAGGGATTAATTTCCTCAGTAACTTTTTTTCCCTAGCAGAGGCTAAGCAAGCCTGAAAACTGAGTTTGAAACTTTGAAACTAAATCCCCATCTTCAAAATAAAGACAATTCAAAACCATTTTGCTGTTAGTTTCATTTCAACTGTACCAAATAAGGAGTAAACAAAAAATTTCGACAGCGAGCAACTTCTATCAGTTGTAGAGCTGGATATCAGAAAGAGAATCTCCTTAGGAAAAGTAATTTCTCAGTGATCAACAGCAAAATTTAACCCAGTTAGCAAAGCAATGGATAAACTTTTGCAATCTCCCCAGGTTCACGGATGCAATGAAGAAGTACCTCTAACTTCTGGAGAACCTCTCCTTGCTGGCTGTGGTGTCCTGCTGGCTTTTTTACTTCGACTTGGAGATTTTCCACAATGGGACCCTGACTCAGAGGATTCCAGCTGCACTTGACGATGTCTCCTGGATTTGGAAACCTGAATGACACAAAAAAAAGCTCGACTTCTACAGCCAGATCTTGCTGTGGGGGTCACTTGACAAGCCAGCAAGGACCAAAGCCACAACTTGATGTCAGGGTGGAAAAGGGATAGAAGGGGAAAGAGGGAGGGAACACTAGTTGCTGTTCTTCACTTTTAACAGGACAATGTCCTTCTATGATTTAATGGGTGAATAATTAAAAATCCAGATTAATTAAACATTCATTAATTCCCAATCCATTCTCTGTTACTACCAACCCATGCCATGCTGCATCCCCCTACATAAAAGAAACACTTCCAAAAACTGCTGCCTTAAACTGTAAAGCCTCCTTACCATCATATTTTGCTTAAGTGCCTAGAAAACATCACTGCACATTCACAAGTCTGGACTGTTATAAAATCCAGAGTTGTGTTTCATTCAATTACACATTTTTTGATATGAGATTTTAATAAACAGAGAAAGCTGATATGTTTCTCATAGGACTGCTAAGAAAAAGACAAACCAAAATATTCTTTTAAGGGAGAAGCGACTGAAACAAAGTTTTCAAGAACTTGCAAGTGACTTTAAACTCCCCAGTCCCATTTTCACAGGCATCTTCCAAGATTCCAATATCTAAGATACAAAGAATCTGAGCAATTAAACTCTCACATATTTTTATACATCTTCTTAAAATTCCATCTACCTAAACAGAGAGGAAATATTAAAAGATACCCTGTAAAGGAAAATCCCCCAAGCACAGGCCTTATCTGTACTGTTCCATAAATCTAATAGGAATAAGAGCTTTGGGTTTCCCTGCTGTGTTAGGGAAACTAGAACATTCAAAAACTGAATTACAGAATGCAGTTTTAACTCATTCCTTTTTGACCCAACATTTACATTAAACTGGTACTTAAAACTGTTCCTGAAAAATAAATGCATCCCCATTATCAATTTTCATACCCACCTCAACAACTGCAGAATAAGACTTGTATTTGATTCTGGCCAGGGCACTTGCTCTTTCAGAACCCTGTAAAGAAACAAGAGTCCAGTCAGAAAATATTCTTATTCTATTACAGCAGTACTGAAATATTACATCAGGCAACCACTTGAGCAATAGCTCACTACAGCTGTAACTATATAATTAGTTCTACAGAATTTCCATGCCACCAAATTGTACTTCAAGGAAAAAATTTCATTAAAAAGACAGAGCATAATTTTGGTTGCCTTCACTGTTACAAAGCTCAGGAGGAGAAAATTCAAATTTGAAACTTCACATCTTACCCAAATTCAAAGCAGACAAGTGCAACATGAAATAATTTTGCAGCATAAAAAATTAATATTGCCTTTAGCTGAAACTCCAGGAGGAAGTGTAAAGGAGTTTGGCTGAGAAAATACAGCTCTTTTCCCTCCTTACCTGAGAGAGACTTTTTATGGTGATCATGTAAGAGCGGTCACAGCAGTGAATGCTCACAGCTCAATAGAAAACAATGTGAGTTTAAAACAAAACCATGCAACCAGCCCCACTAGCTGTCCTTGGACTTTATTTTGATACTATCAAACTTTGACCTAGAAGTTCAGCCCGAGATCTGAAGTCAAAAAATTAACAGATCTGGCCTGTGCAATGCAGCAAAGTTTCCTTACCTCTGTTTCTAGAAAAGTCTCTTCTTTCTTTTTGTTTTCTGTTTCAAGAGTCACTTTAGCATTTCGGAGTAATTTCTGTGGGGAAGAAAAGTGTTTTTCTTTAAACATCTGTGATATACAAGACAGCTAAAATCCAAGAACTGCAAAAAACAAGACAAGTACTTACACACATGCCCATTTTCTACATCTACCTTACACTGTGGCCCTTCTTTGATGCAGGAATGTGTTACAGAGGTATTTCATGAGGTCAGACCCTCAGGGCTTCCCTCTCAGCAGTCAGCTGTGGTATCCCAGAGGCACGACCACCCACAAGTCCTTTCTTCCGCACACATCCCTGCCTCAGGTTTCACACACTGTATGCCATCAGTGTCACAGTTCCTTCTCCTTCAGTCTGAGATGTAACCACACCAAGAAATCCAGCTCTTACATGTTCACCCAATCTGCTAAGGCCCCACAGCATAGTGGTTGGTAGTACCTACCACTCTGTTCTGCTGCCATTCCTGATGTTCCAAGGTTATGTCTTTGAGATTAACCACAAAGTCATCTTTTATCAAGCTCAAGGCCTTGTCTGGCTGGGATTTGTCAGCTGAAATGACACACTTCATTTTCTGGTAGTGGTCGTGGATATTCATCAGTTCCTGAAATTATTTTTTAAAAAGTGTCTTTCAGAAGAAAAAAAAAAAAGGATTCCAGCAGTAAGGCAATATTAGTCTTCAATGTACAAACCCAGGGTTACAGAAACCATTCTAAGGAGACCAATGGACCAGGAGGAATGTTAGAAACTGATTGTGGTTAGATTATTTGAGTTTTAGAGCCAAGGAACCCTGCTAACCAGAACTGATCCATCTAATAAGCTAAAGAAGAAAGAGTACCTTATATTAAATAATATACTAAAAATATTCAGGGCCACTGCTCACACACGGTTCATTCTGATACTGTGGTTTATTTTCATCTCTTTGGAGGAAACAGTTTATTTCACAGATTTCTGTACCACTGCAGTCAACCTTACTGATACACATTTGCCAGCAATAAATGAAAAAACCTGCAAAGAAAGTTCCATCACTAAGTGATATAAGAACCTTTACCTGGCTTTATATAAGAACTTTTACCTCACTTGAATTACTCAGGTTTTTATCAAATGCATCATATAATTAAAAAAACAAGGTTTGAAAGGAGAAATAAAGGTGGGAGAAGGCTATGAACATGCAGATAAGTAAATTCATATTATCACAAGTATCAATCCTCCAGCTGCAACCTGCAGACATATTGAAACAAAAATGATTCACCCCCATTTTCCATTTTTCTCTAAGTGACAATTAACCATTTACACCCTTTTACATCTTATTGAGGCAAAACCAAAAACATTGGAGCATATTTCAGTATTGCAAAAGGTACCACAATTCTTCCAAACTAAATGCCACATTTCTGAGTGTCTGGTAAAAGTATCTTAGTCTGCATTCCACAAAAGGACAGAACTGCTGATTAGAGAAGTTACAGCTCTTGGACAACAGAGAAATTAAAAGACAACAAACCCCATTGATGAATCTGTAGTTTAAAGGTTACTGTACCTCCAATACATCATTAGTGATGAGGCTGTTTACTCTATTACTCGGGTCCTTAAATTCTTCTTTAAAATAATTTTCTTCAATCTTCTTCTTAGTTCTGTAGGTCAGCTAAAACAAGAGGAAATGTTTGTAATCTAAAAAAAAAAACTTTAAAAGGCACCTCTTCTTGAGAATTCCTACTGTATATCCATCAATCAGGGGATGTGAGATACTGAAAGGCATAAAACCCCATTAAAAAAAAAAAAAACAGCTCTGCTGTCACATGCTCAGAGGCAGTACTTTTCACAAATTATTGTATTATTGTCTAGTTAAGAATTTAATCCAGCACCTAGACTAATTTCCCCAACTGGTAAGACATCTCAAATCCATTAGGAACATTAGATACCGAAAAAACTATTTTCAGGTGAGAAGCATTCAAACATCCTCTAAGCTCTTCATCACCTACCTATGTAAAGCCACACATATTGCATTTTAACACAGCCTCAATTTGAGCTAACCACGAGTGCTCTTCAACTGTCAGGCATCCAAAGAGGAGGGTATTTTGTTTAAAAATCTCAGTCATTAATGTAATAACTCACTAGCTTTGGCATTGCTGTGAAATAGAAGGCTCTGGCAAGTCGCAGTCTCCTGAAGATATAGGCTGCATCATAGTGCTGGGAGTCAAGCAGATCCTGCTGAAATTTCAGGACTTCAGGCCAATCCTTGAGTGCAATTCTGATCTGCAACAAAAGAGTTACATACTGTTAAACTAATACTTCAACCATAAAAATTAACTGAGCTGACTACTGTGATCTACAGTCTACTGTGATCTGACTACAGACAACACCTGCATGTCCAGAGCTGCAGAAAGGATCCCACTATAACATTTGTTATTGCTACCATCATTTTATGCACCTAAGATTATTATACTTTCTTTGACAGTGACGTGGAACACAACTTCTTTCTGACATTTGAAAACATTCTTTACATTCTGAAGTGTGTGAAAAACAGCACCTGGGACATTCCCCTTCACTTGTGATTAGGAAACAATACTCACACCAGGTTGTGCTGCCACTGAAATGCTCATAAATGTTCTCTTTCCTTTATTTCTTCCTTTCTCTCCTGTCACATGCACTCTGCCCACTTCCCTTTCTCTCTGCTTAACCTTCTGGATAACTTCTGTACCCTCTTACTGCTATCCAGCAGTGGCTTTAAAATTGCCTAACTTCATCTTCATAAAAAGTTATTTATTCCTCTGAGGTCAAAATACGAGACATCACGGCATCATTGTAGACTACTCCAAATTCAGTTTGTTATTTAAAGAATTTGGACTCAATTTGGCACGTAGCACTCAACATATATCACAAAGTTCCTAAGCAAGCCACTTCTCCTTGCACTGAGTTTGTAATTCCTTTAGATATTGGTCTCCTATCCTAAAAGCAGCAAGGAGGCTGTCATTCACCCTCACCACCTATTTATGAATTCCTTTTCTGGTTCACAGGAAGTGGAAATAATTCAGTTTCCTCTCTGCTGGAATTCTAAAGAGTAACTCAGGCTGTTATGGGGTTCACCCTACAGCTGATGAACACATTCTCTGCCCCTCCATTTCCAGTAGCTTTCAATCTGGCTTTAAGTATTTTTGTTTTAAGAAAGCAAGAGGAAATGCCCTAACCATTTATGATGACAAAGCAGACAGCAGTGTACCACATATCTTATGCCTAGTATATCCTGAGAATAAAACCTCAGGAACAATTACCTTTTGTTTTGGCTGACAAAGCTGGGCATTATAGAGCCCATACAGAAGGTACAGAGCACCAACTCGGATCTGGAAGGAGTAGGGGGGAAAGAAGTACTGCTGGGCCAGATCTAGAGTCTTCTTTGTGACCTTATTCCTCTCCAAAGCTCTTATTCTACCACTAAAACAAGCAAACAAAAAAAAAAAGCAGCATGTTAAAGCAGGTAAATATACAACTGCAGGCTTTACAAAAATCCATAATGCAGAAACAAGCTTTAGATGTTTTAAAAATATAGAATCATTGAATGTCCTCAGCTGGAAGGGACCCACGAGGATCACCGAATCCAGCTAATGGCCCTGCAGAGGACAACCCCAAGAATCACAACCTGATAGAGTTCAGGAAGAGTCTGGACAAGATTCTCAGCACAGGCTGTGACCCTTGGGGTGTCCTGTGCAGGGCCAGGAGCTGGACTCCATGGTCCGTGTGGATCGTGGATATTCTGTGATTCACTCAAACATGCACGTCCTGCGATCACACTGTTAAACCTCAGGAGGATTGCACCAAGCTCCCTGCGGAGTCAGCGCTCAATTCACACACATTCCTAATGCACGAAATACACCGAATTTAAAACTCTTTTCCATCATTACAGAGGGACCGATGCTCCACTTTCTTTAGAGCCCAGCCAGGCAACCCTCCCTGAGCCAGGCCTGAGGGGGCACCCGCACCCCCTTTAAGGCTGGCTGTACCACGGGAGGAAACAGCACCGGGGCTGCGGGCCTGGCGAGGGGCAGGAGATGGAGAAAACGAGGGGCAGAAGAGGGGGAGGAGATGGGCAAGGTGAGGGGCAGGAGAGGGGCAAGGCGAGGGGCAGGAGAGGGGGAGGAGATGGGCAAGGCGAGGGGCAGGCGCGGCTTGGCCTGAGGGGCGGCCGGGAGCCATCCCCGCCATCCCCTCCCTCCCTCACTCACTAGAAGATGGTGTGGAAGCGGCGCTCCCGCCACAGCTCGGCGAAGCGCTCGAAGCGGACGGTGTCTGCCTGCTGGAAGGCGCCGAGCAGCTCCTCGCAGTCCTCCTTCAGCCCCGGCACGCCGCTCATCCTCGCGCACCCCGCGGCCGCTCCGCGCATGCGCTCCCGCACCACAACAGTCGCGCGGCGCCTGCGCGGCTCCCCCGCGCCTGCGCAGGGCTCGTGCCGGGAGGAGCCGGAGGGGCTGCCCGTGAGGGAGCGGCGCCGTCCCGTCCCCTGCGCTCCCGCCGCGGGTCGGCCCCGGTGCCGCTGTGTGTGGCGAGACCCCGTCAGTGACGGGCGCTCATTCTGCCCGCCCTGGGCGCTGTCCCGCTTCCCCCCACCGTGGAGGGCGAGCCCGGTCCACAGATAAAATGCCCCCGAGCAGCGCAACCCTGGGTGGTCCCGGGGAGGAGCCCGCGGGGATGAGCGGGTCTGGGGGGGATGAGCAGCGGCGGGGCCGCTCGGGCAGGCACCGCTGTACAACAGCCCAGAGATCCCGGGGACTCTGTCGAGGCGCGGGGCTTCACACTTCCCGCTCCATTCCCCGCAGGCGCCCCCGGCAGCGGGCTCGGGGGCCGTGACCCGGCGGGCTCGGGAACAGCGGTTCCCCCGCGGGAAGGGCGCCCGGAGCGCCCGCGCCGCGCGGCGTGGGGACGTGACACACCGCCACGCTCCGGTGAAGAGCCGCTGCCGGCCCCCTGCGCCGGTCCCCGCTGCTCCCCCGGCTGTCCCAAAACCCCGACGGCTGCGGGCGCTACGTTTCCGCCTGGGCGAGCGCGGCAGGCAGGGATGAGACGTCGGCCGCCCCCTCCCCCGGAGCGGCGGGATGCCGTGCCCTGCCCTTCCCTGCCCTGCCGTGTCATACCGTGCCGTACCGCCCGCTCCCCGCATGCACGGCCACACGTAGGCGGCCGGGGCAGCGGGGCGGGCGGGGAGGGGGCCGCGGCTGCCGAGCCGCACGTAGGGTGGGTGGGTGCGGCCTCGCCGGCGGCGCGGAGCGGGCGGCGGGGGCTCCCCTGGCCGCGCTCCGCCGCGCACGTACAGACCGGGGCGAGCGGCACCGAGGCGGCTGCCGGGACCAGCGCCGGCGTCGGAGAGCCCCGCGCCGCGGTGAGTACGGACCCGGGGCACCGGGCACCGCTCGGGGCGGGGGCGGGCAGTGTCCCGGGGAAGCCGGTTCTGGTGCCCGGGAGGTTCCGCAGCTCCTCGGGCGGGTCCCCAGAGGGTTTGAGGACGGGGCTCAGGTTTCAAGGCGGTGTTGCGGTGATGTCGGCTGCGGGATGTGGGAGCGCGGCTGGACAGCGGCACCGGGAGCGCTCCGAGGAGAGCGGCCGGGTGCCTGTGCACCCACGGGATGCGGGCTCGGCAGGTGCGAGGTCCTCCCTGTGCGGGGGAAGCCACGCTTCCCCTACAGCGTGTAGAGAAAGTATGGGCTTGGGATGGAGCCTTGCGTGGTGCCTTTGGGATATTTTAATCTGCAGGAGTTTTCCCAGGGACCGGATAAAAAAAATCACGTTTTGCTCTCTCAAATAATCATGGACTGTGAATGACTGTTGAATTCTGCTGGCTGCAGTACCGTGATGTTCTCCAGTTCACCAGTAGCTTCAACTAATTGATCCAAAGGTCGCTCCTTACAGCGAGGCGCATCAAGCTGTCAGCTCCTACAATGTCAGGAGCTCCCACAGTGCTCCAGGCATGCAAGCATCTTTCCCTATTTATTGCATTTCCCAAAAGGTTGCTGGACTGCAACCTTTAGCAGCCTTTATTAGGAGGTAATTTGCCATCGGCTGAACAGCACTTGCCTTTGAGCACCACTGGTTGCCAATGTCATTGACTATGGGAACAGAGATATTTGCAGAGCTGTTGCATATGAACTGTACAGGGTTCAGCAGGAGAGCTGCACCTGCCAGGGTTTGGTTTGCATTTTTTTCCTTTTTCTGAAAAGACACTTTCGTCTATAATTTGGATTCATGTTTAGAGATGTAGGGCAGTGACCCCATTCATCCAGTACATGACCCTGACTTCAACAGATTGTACTGATTTTGGAACAGAATGCCAACACTGTTAGGAAAACAAATATAACGTACTCCTCCCCACAATGGATTTAAGGATTCAAAGCACAAGTAAGTCAAAAGTGACACATCATGGAGCAAGTTCACCGTTACATACAGCTCAGACCAAGCCCTGTTTACTTATAGGAGTCATCCCTTAATTTAATAGGAGCAGAGGAGCCTGGCTCTGGAATGATGCTGAATTTGTAAAGCTCAGAGTGTGTTTTCTGATTTTTGTATTTTAAGCATGCAGTGAGTGGGGTGATTTCTCAGAGATGATGTTTCAAGGAACACTATATGGACTTTTTTTTTTCCTAAGGCAGATGGGGCTGCATGATGCAAGACGTAGTGAGGATGAGGCTGTTGTGCCCATGAGAATGTGCCCTAAGTCTTCCCTTGCAGGAAGTTTGGGTACAATGTAAAGAATGAAAATGCAGAAGAATAAAACCAAGTAACAGGGTCTCTTCGTACAATTTCTCTGGTGTGGTATATAAAATTAAATACAGTATGAATTTTTAGACTAATACTCTACTCTTCTTCATCAACTGTGCTTTCAGTGTTCCTTCAGATTATTCATTAGTACATTTTAATACAATTAATGCCTTCAAATTAAAAAAAAATATAAATAATTAGATAATGTAAGGAAGAATGTACTGGTTACTGTATCTTCTTCATACTCAACTGCTAAACAGAAGGATGAAATCCTATTTGTTCTATTAATTCCTAGTTTACAAGTTGCAATTTAAAAGCCATTTATCCTGCACTGATATAAATAATGGGGTTTTCCAGGTGCATATGGCACAAGTCTTTTTTTAAAACACCTTATATGATTGCATTAGAACACATTTTCAAGTTGAAAATATGAAAATAAATAATGAATATATTTTATTAAATGGCTTATTCCACCTATGTACAAACCTATTGCCAGTAACAGGATCATACTCTACTGGCACATGCCTCCTGCTTTCACACTTCCCAACAAGCACAAACATTGCAAAAGCTTTTTAATCTGTGCAGAATGAGTGCCATTGATTTAACGGGACAGCAGGAGTCACCAGTTCTTGTCGAGCCATTTGCGTGTACCGACAGCAACTGAAATCACCTGGAGACACGGCCATGGATTCAAATGAGCTTGTGTCTTGTTACCAAGGGCATTCCTGGTGTGATTAATCAAAGAGGCTTCATAAATGTCCTCTGTCCCTTTAGCTCTGCAGCTCTTGCTCTCTCTTTGGCTTCCTCCAGGAAAAGCTACACCGTCCCCATATCCGACTCGTTAAATTGTATGCTTGACCTCTTTTGTTCTCTGCTTAACTCAGGTGGGATAACCACATGTGAATAGGATTCAGCTTATATATAAATATTATCTATTTATATTATATTTAATATAAAACATATGTTTTTGGGGACTGTGACCATGACTGCTTGATGCCCAAGTTTTTGACAGCAGGCAGTAAAGTCTCAAACCTGCAAGGAGTTTGTTACCCTGCACAGTGGTTTAGTTCACTTTAAAGTCACCTCCACCTTTTACAATAGGGAAAAGGGACAGACAGAAAGATCACACATGTCACAAATTAGAAACAAACCCTCTCTTTTATTGAATTTTATACTGGTACACAATCAAAAAGAAATACAGTCACAAGTACGTCAAAATGTTTCAAGAGAAATATCAATTGCAATACGTTGTACTTGGTTCCAAAAAAGAATTCCATTAAAATATACCACTTCTTCATGAGAGAATACTGCTATTATTCACAAAATCTACTGTACTGTATAAATCCAGCAGCAAACTCTTTAACTTTTTGGTAACTTGCTCAAGGTAAACAGGGAAGCAGAAGAAAAATGATAATTCTAGAATTTGGATCCAAAATCAGAGTCCTCCAGAACAGAGCTTTTCAGGGAGTTAAGTCATAATGGTATTTTTAATGAAAGCTGGATACCCAACTCGTGTGGAATTCCTATGAAAATGGACTTCCTACAAAGTCCTGGTGGCCTGTGAGGTGTTTATTTTCATGCTGGACAGTTACAGTTTGAGTAATGTGCCTAAGTGCAGTGACATTTGAGTGAGATGCATGCTCAGGGCAGGAGCAGGGCAGCAGTGGGGAGGGGACAGATGGCTGACCTGGGGCCTGGCCAGCCCGGCTGACAGGGGCAGGATGCTCCCAGATCCCACCACACTGTCAGGAAAGGTTCACTCAGCAGTGTAACAGGGGAGAACACTTGCCAACAGATACTGCCTTTAGCTGCCAGTGCTCAGCTGTTTAATTAAACAGCTCTTTAAGTAATGAAACATTACTATTAAATATGCAGTAGTTTAACCTGTAATCATCAGAATTACCTGACCCAACAGCTGTATTTCATTGGAAGCAGAGCTGATCATTTCATCCAAACTAAGCTTTGAAGTCCTTAAAACCCTCATCAGTGTTATGTGTAAATGGTTCTTTTGGGCCCTAATCTGTGATTCTTTAATGCAGTAATTACTTTGGGAGAGTTTAATTTGTCTACACAGATACTATTAAGTTTTGTTTCTCAGGTAAGTTGTTTCCATTTCACCCAAAGGTTTTCAAAGGTCACCAAAGTCCAAGCCAGTCTCACTAGGTGGGAGGAAGGTGTGTTAGCAAGAGGTACTTTGGACTTCAGGCAACCTTCGTTTACTCATATCTTACACCCAAGATACGTTACTGCACACCCTATTTAAGTGATTTCTGGGAAGTTACAGCTGTAGTTAACTTTAACTACTTTCAGGTAAAGGAAGGAATTATGTCATCATAAATACTAGTTTTAAAATTCCTTTACCCTTTAACAAATCATCACTGTTGATGACAAAAATATCAATAAAATCTCAGTACAATCAGTAATTGTACTGAGCCCTGAAGAAGGCATAGCTTGACTACTGGTGTAGTCAGGAAAACCTGGAAGATAACTGTTATTCTCCTCAGTTTACCATTTTCACATAATTAGCATGTTCTAGACACAGGAGAAAATACTGTATTTATCCACAATTTCTTTGTTGCAACAAAGAATAAATCACAGAATTATTTGGGTGGGAAGGGACCTTAAAACCCACCTAGTTCCAACCCCCTGCCATGGGCAGGGACACCTTTCACTATCCCAGGTTGCTCCAAGCCCCATCCAGCCTGGCCTTGAACACTGCCAGGGCTGGGTTCTCCACAGCTGCTCTGGGAAACCTGTGCCAGTGTCTCACCACTCTCACAGTCATTAATTTCCTCATAATTTCTAACATGGTGTCTCAACATTTTAAAAAGGAAGGAAGTTGGTAAAGAAAGCATGCAAAATCACTAAGAAAACACTTAGAAAGCTATTTATTCTAGAAGCTTGTACTCCAAATTAGCTCTAGAATCAGACTGTGTTTCTGGAGTCTAAAGAGACCAAAACAAAAAAAGTTTACCAGGGGGTAAAAAAGTAGAACAGAAATTAAGAAAAAAGGCAACTGAAAGATGAACTAGGTTTTGCAAACTGACATCTGCGTTTAGCAAAGCTCTTACAAGGCCAGAGCAATTACTGCTCCTTTTCTGTGCCTTGTTCAGTGTCTTTAGGAGGCTTGGGGGGATTCTGTTAGGTTATTTTTCCCCTACAGTAAACCAATACAGCTAACAGCAGTTCATCACAGTAATCAAAATATTATTATTATGCATAGTAAATATTGTTATTATGCACAGTAAAAAAATGTTAGAATTTAGATTTTTAGATGAAACATGGCTCAGTTAAATCCACAGCTGCTGTTACTAAGATCAGGGATGATCAAGGACAGGGTGGATGGGGCAACCTGATCTCATGGAATGCCCATGACAGGGTGTGGGAACAAGATGATCTTTAAAGTCCCTTCCAACCCAAGCCATTCTCTGACTCCAGCGGGCTCATGACCATAAATCATACGGGGCACTTCAGTCTTCCTTCTCTTTTTAACATAGATTTTAGTCTGAAAACTTTCTGCCCTCTTAGTGCACTGAAGAGGACCTGACAGATCCAAACATGTCAGGCTCCTCCCAAATACGGCCAAGAGAGCAGCAGAACACCTCTGACCTGTCTCTTGGAAGTGCAAAAGGAAAACCCCCCCCAGGCCAGCTTAAAGTTTGGTGAGGCAGTTCCACAGTAGAATCAAGCTGCACTTTTCACCTGCCTGCAAGACTCTCCCAGAAGCACCACACCAATCCATGCAGAGCTAAAGCAGGAGGGATGCCCTGAACAGCAGGGGCTTAACCCAACTTCACTATTTAAACCTCCTAACTGCTGACAGAGAAAGAAATGTCATAGAAAGAATGCCAGCCCAGACACAGCAGGCAGAGGGGAGCTCTGCTGCTTTTAGCCATTAAAAATGCATTAGAAATGTTCACTAGTGAAAATGTTCTCTGCATGAAACTTCACCTGACTGCCCCACTGTCTCCTGTCTGTGCAGCTTCTACTCAAATCTTTAACAAGTGTGCAACTATCTTCTGCTGCCAGTGCCTTATCATTTTTTGTTAATAGTGTCCTTCTAGTTTCATAGAGTTGTGGCAGTTTGGAAAGTGCTTCTTTCAGTGAAACAGTAATTTCAGAGAACAGGTTACGCTTACATACTGCGACATTGATTTCAAAACAGTGCAATGAAACCAAAAAGTTTACAACATAAAACCAAAGTAACTCCTGTGACACTCCACAATTGATTACTTATATTGAGATAAGTTTTGTAAAAATAGTTTGGAGAATGCACAGAATATCTTGACCATATTTACACAACACAGGGTTACCAGTAGCACTGTTTTATGACAGCAAAATGAGGAAAGTCACTGGGTGAACAGCACAAAAATGTGGAACAAGTTTCATCAAGTACCAGCTTAATTTTTTAATCATGGAATTTTGTGATAGAAATCCATCTCAGATCAATCACTCCTGTGAATTTTACTTTTTCCTGCTTTCCTGTGTTACCTTGATAAAGCTTCCAGAGACAAGCCTTTAAGCTGTTCATAAAGGTGAATTCTTTCTGCTCTAAAGTAAAACAAAGATGCTGCCTCCTCGCTGCCAGGTTTGCTCACTGCTGTGATTACAGGTTGAGAAGTGAAACGTCTTTGGCGAGTGGTAGTACAACACTGTCTGGGAGACTTCAGTACTGAACAGGCTCAAAGAATGAATGCAGAGATGTTACAATCAAAATAAGGAAGCAGTAGTTTCCAATCAACTCTAAGTTAAAAAGGGAACACGGATGAACAATAACCACTAACAAAAATATAAATTATCTCATTTCTCTCAGATAACACACTCCCCCAAGGGGGCCTGGTCCACATATAGTTTATTGATGTAAGAAAACAATACAGTTAGTGTTAGATCCAACCACAAGGAGCAAAAAGAATGAGTGAATGAAGGTTTTGTACAGTACATATAGGAAAATAAGATGTTTGTGACAACTATATATTTCTAAATAAAAAGGCTTCTAAATATATTCAAGTTATTGAAATCTACATGAAAACATATGGATGTTAATAGCAACAAGGTGCATAAAACCAAAACATCAAAATATTGAGCAACTCAATGATGTACTAGATAAAAGTTTGCTAACAATGCAAGATGTTTTACAATCTGCTTGAAATATCACCTATACCACACAGGGTAAGCTGAACATTTAGATTTAAGATCATACACAATATTAGCATTAACTTCAACAACTACAGGCAGGGATTTTTTTTTTTTAAGCTGGCAAAGTGACTACTTTAAGAACATCAAACTTTCTCTAATTGAGAACGTATCCAAAGAAAATGCTGCTAGCCCTTTCCAGATAAAGCCTTTCCTCTGACTAACCACACCCACTGAAGTCAAAAGCATAAGACAGCATTTGAGAACAATTTATATTACAACGTGACTAAAATAATGACATAATCCAGGTTTAAACATGTTTTCATAGGCAAACAAAAGATTCTTCTTAAAAACTAGTTTTTATAAATGCAGAATATATTGCATGAGGAACTGCTGGTATTTTTTAAGAAAATATATTGTGCGATTGTGGCTACAATGCACCGCTGCAAAGCGTTGTTGTTTCTTATAAAAACTATTAACATAAAAAACTTACTTGAACATAAAGAGTAAGAGAGCACAAGTCTTCCAACTACCTATGAAAAGCAGGATGGAAGTATTGCCAGTTTTTCCTGTGTTGACATTTTACTAATGATAAGTTTTGGTGACCAACTCCCCAGCCAAAAAATAAATATTTTTTTTAATCAGGTGCATATTTCAAAGCTGCTATTGCAAGTGTGTTTTAAATGTAATGGACTTAAAAGTGTATGTACCAAAGAATTATAAAAATGCACTAGAGTTTGAGTTATTGTTACATAAAGAACATATTAAAAAGACTGTCAAAATAAGTAGAAAGGGGATCAAAACTGAACTAACTGAATTAGTGCAGTACTGTAGCCAGGCTTCTAAAATCAGATATAGAAAATATAAATAGACTGCTTTAGGTGATGATTCACCAGTGTCCAAAAAAGGAGCAAGTTTTGTGAAAGCTCAGTTAACTTGATCCAGAGCTCTGAGCAGTTCTTCCCCCTGTAGCAGGTTTCTGTTGCCCTGTATGGGAGCGTTTACTTCGCAGTCGTAACTCGTGAGTTGGGGGAGTCCACTCTCATCCATCGACTGCCCTAGAAGTTTACTTGCTATGTCTAAAGAGGGAGGGGAAGGAGAAAAAGTGCACTTTATTCACCATGCTTAACCTCTCCTAGAGCTGTTCACAAGGAGCTATGTCTGGATAGTTTTTTTTGGAGGCTCTGTTCTCTTTCACACAGCCCCCTCCACCCCCTCTGCCTAGGAAAGGAAGATACCAACCAGTTGATAGTAGAATGATTGTCTTTTGCTCCACTCCACTGTGACCATTTGTTTTGCATCCCTTTACACGTTTCCAAGCAAGTGATGCATTTCCTCCACGGTCACCTGTCTGCTGGAATAAAGACCCCTAGAAAGAAATAAAATGAATCTTCTTTAGTGAATATTGTATCTTTGTAACCCTCCGTGTCCCTCTTCCAAATTAACAGTTCATGTCACTAAGTACTAAAATGGCATTGTTACAATTTAAAGTGGATTTTGTTCAGAATTTGGGGAGAAATATATTTCCAAGTACATTAACTTGAATTTAACAGAAAACTGAATCAGGTTTCAAGACCTGAATTCCCTTAGAGAAAACAATTACAAAATCCTGGTTATCATCAGTTACCAGGCTCAAGATTAGCGTGTACATGTACACAAACACACCCACTTAATTACCACTGCTCTGAGGTGAGTAAGCATCAGGTTTTCACTGGAGTCTCTAATGGCTTTCTGCACTGGAATTAATAGTGTAGGCAGGAGAGTCAGGAACCTCAGTAGGTCGATTCTATCTACACAATTAGGATGTAAATTCTGCTTGCACTCCAGTTATTGCCACCAAGCCACCTGACCCAAGCCTTGTGGAAAATGCAGTCCTACACCAGGCTAGTGCAGATACGGCTCCTTAGCATATTGTTTTGACAGCAGAACAGAAGATATGGAGATTAGGAAGCTGTAAGGGCTTCATATAATAGGGATAAGGAAGAAGAAGCTGCCACAGAAACAGATGGGATGGAAAGAAAAAGCACTATCTTAGTATCAAGTCTGCTGGCAAAAGTACTTGAATCTGCAAAGTTTGGTCTTGTTAGTGATACTGACTGCTGCAAAAAGAGGAGAAGGTATTTCACAACACTGCCATTATCCTCAAAATAGTGAAGAACATATGTTTTCAGGTTATAAAACACCTGTGTAAGTCAAGGGAGCAGCTGTATACTAGAAGTTACAGTTAACTCCGAGCTGCAGAGTTCATAGTGACATTAGTCACCTACATTGCTGCTGCTGCTGCTTATTTTTTACCAAGAATGCATTCCAGCCCTACATGTTAACAAAGATATGGCTTCTAGCTGTTCCAGTGTAATGAGTTGTATCATTATTTTATAACCTCACTATAAAACAATATTTTATAATCTTACTATATCTTGTCCTTGTCTAATTCTCCTGTTTTCTAGGAAGTTAAAGTAGTATTTCACTTTAGTTTATTTAGCTTATCTTCACTCTCTGCAAAATAGATCCCACTTCCCTAGAGCTAAAATGTTCTGGCAAGTGCTTGTACAACTCTAGAACAGCATGTATTCTAAGCCTGGATTTAACATCATTTTTCTGCTGCTTGTGTGAAAGGCCTGTATATCCTCCCAGAAATCCATTGTGGAGAGAGTAGCAAAACAACAAAAGCACTTCTTAAAATAACTCCACTAAGACCCAACTTCATGGAAATTCAGCTTCTGACTCTGAGAAACCACCAAAATATTTGTAACACTTTTGTCAGATACAGACAAAAGAAAAAGTTTAGCAAAAGATGAAGTCTGAACCTGTAAGCATTAAACTGGCACTAAGCACAGAAGCCTGAACACTATTCCAGCAGTTAACACTGAACTGCTTGTGTTCTGGGCATCTAATAACATTCCATGCTGTTTTGAATATTTTATCAGCAACACTATGAGCTGTAGCACCTCTGCATGAGAAAAGGGCAGTGGAAGGCAATAACATTTCTTGCAGAGCTGTAAATTCTTACAGGGCTTCTGGAAGCAGCAGACCAACATGCACGGAAGTGCAAAGCATTTAGCAAATGAAAACAACCACATAGAAATGGCATAGAAAAACAGATTTGTCTTATGCCCAGACTAGAATGCTAGTACAGGAGTAAGGAGAGTTCAGAGGAAAAATAATCCTGCACTGTAAGATATGGCAGATGACTCCAACTAGGAGGTGGCCCAGTAGAGGACTTAAGACTAAGACTTCTTAAAACTTGACGAGTGGGAATTTGCAGTGAAGATGAGAGAGAGAGAGCAGTGTACAATGGCAAAGCTCAAGGTTTCAAAATACTGAGAAGTGACAGAGAGAGACAAAGATTATGGAGAGAAGGTATCCTTGCAGAAAATAACAAGCTGGACAACCCCCAAAGTGACACAAATCTAGGACAATCTACAAAAGTTTCTTTTGAATAGCTAGGACAGATGAGGATGAGCTACTCCCCACTGCCCACACTAATACTAGAGAGAGCATGCATGAAAGGGAGTGGCAGTAATAGACATTATTATAGAGCTCTCTTCCCTCACAGGTTCAGATGGTCTTGTTATCTGATTAAGTAAAGGAATCTCAGACCCAATGGAAAAATAAAAGAATAGGAAGAAGCATAAGAACACTGATCTTCAGTGTTGACAAATATGAAAACTGAGTTTTAATTCAAAAGTTAAATAAATACAGCAATTACACATTTAAATATGGTGTCTTACATCTGTGCATATTCTACTAAAGAAACCCATATGTACAGAAGAGTATCTTCTACCTAATCAAGAAATGCACATGGGTGTAGAGGGCACTTTTGAAAAGTTGACAGTAAAAGAGTGGAGCATCTGCATATATATATATATATATAAATTTCACTATCAATTATCTCTCATCCCAAGATTCCACTGTTTACCACAGCCTAACTCAGGAGTCTGCACTGATGCCTCATTTCAGAAATTGCAAGGTTAAAAGTGAATATTTTAAAATGGTAAAACAAAACTCACAATTCCAACTGCCTGAAAAAGTGAACCATCATGTTCCATTTTTCGTTTTCTCTGAGCATTATGCAAAGCTAGCATCTTTGGATTTAGTTCTTCATCCAGTGCAGTAGATCTAAGAAAAATTGATTCAGGCTGTTAAGACGTTTCTACTTTCCTCGAGCCATTCTTCTTTTGTGGACACTTTTATATACAACATCACAGAACTGAATTTATGAACTCCACTACTTTTCGTTCATAAATTGACTTATTTCAACAATCATTTTCTATGAGCATAGCAAATGTTAGCCTTTAATCTTGCTGTGAAGCTCAGAATGAGTTTTAACAAAAATTTTTAAATCTGCAGAAAAAAAAGCATAAAAGTTCAGCAGTTCACTATCAACAGAAAAAAGGGAAGGAAGGGTGAGGGAAAGTCTATTCTGAATATTTCTATGTACAGATAAGTATTTTACGTATCACAAATCTCATGTTTGATGTAATAGTTTTCTGTCGTGATAAATATGTATTACAGGCACCACAGATCATCATAAAACACATTTAGTTTGAAAAGCAATAGCTATTGCTTGTAGATATCTGTATATCTGGTATCTGCAGGATCTGCAGCACAGACTAGTTGCTTCTTACCTCTAACACAGTGGACAAGGAAAGCACCAGAAACATTGTGTGGGTGTAGCTACCTAAATTGCCTACTGCATTTTTATGAAGGCTGCACATCAGGTACAAGAGCAGAACAGAATTTTTACAGTAGCTGGCTTTTACATGAGGTGCTTAGCTAAAAGCTACCATGAAATTACCTTTAGGGGAATTTACTATTAAAAAAGGACTCATCTGACATGTCCAAATTTAAATGTCTCAATTTCTACTCTGAAGAATGCTGAGGATGAACACACAACAGCTCACAGAATTTATACCTAATTCCTTGAACAGACACCAGAGCTTAAGCTGTACTTTTAAAATACCTTTCATTCAGAGTGACTGCTAGCAAGCTGGGTGCTCCTGGAGAAGGTTTTTCCACCTGATCCACCGTTCCTTTCCCTGCCCTGATGGGAGAGGCAGTTCGACTCCTGCTGGAGTAGGGCGAGGCGGGGGCACTGCCGGCCTCGGGGCCCCCGCGCGCGGGCGAGGAAGGGACCATGATCCCCGTCTTCACCTCGTCCGCGTGCTCCGCCGGCTTGGCCTCCTCCGAGCTGCCCACTGCTGCCTGGCCCTGCTGGAACAGGGGCATGCTGGCTGCGCTCTGGGAGCTGGGGGAGCTGCTCTCCAGCGGGGACAGCTGATCGAAGGAGCGCAGCTGGAAGTCGTCATCCATCGGGATGTAAGGAGCCAACATCTCTAAATCTAAATCGGTTTCCTGGAATGGACAAGAGGGGGAACTAAGCAGTGTGGAAGAAACCTCAGCTATGACTTCATCAAGGCTTTTCTTTTTACCAAATCCTTACACATTTTTTAAAATTTTATGTTTTAATCAAAATATTACATGAAAAGGGAAGAAGGTGCCTGAAAATATTCTAAAAAGGAAAAGAAGTACACTCAGAATAAGATGATAAAGAATTTTAAGTTACTGTACATTACCTGAGTAGAGAATGGATTTTTTGCTTCTGTATCTATGGCAAAGAGTTTCTCCACTAATTCCAGTTTGAATTCACTGGCCATATCATTATCCACATCAAAGCAGTAGTCGTTGGGACTACTGGGCTGTGAAAACATTTTGAACACAGTTTTAGGTTTTTGTCACTGATCACTTGGCATTGTTACCTACAGATTCTCTACAGAATGTTCTAATGTAGAAACTAATCCCAAGCTGTAGCTGCACAAAATTAAAATGGGAAAGGAAAACATTTACATTTACCTGTATACACTCAAATTTACCCCACCAGGGAAGCATTTGTTTAACGGAAACCTGGAAGTAGCCTGTACAGTAATTCACTGCAAATACTTTGCTGTTTAGGAAAGTTGTATCTGAACCAAAAAGATCAATCCCAAGCTTTCCTTATTTCTGTGAGACAGTATTACATACATTTGCAAGACTTACTTTAATGAAAAGATATGACAATTTATCAGTTTTCTGAGATCATGGTGTGAGCTTAAGTCATAAGGTAGAAATAACTTCCAATTCCTGTCCTGGCTGCATCCTTAACCAGATCTGCCCCACAAGCCCCAACAGCACATCCATTTCAATGACAGCATATCCAAATTACAAAACTCACCTCAGGTGAACTTTGGCTGGTACTTGCATCAGAAGGGCTGGTTGGTTGTTCTTGCACCTGAGGCATGGTAAAAGAAAGTTCGAGTGGCTCTGTGTTTGGCTCCAGCTTTGATACAACTTCTCTATTGAGTGCAGGATCAGCATTGCTACGAAGTGGCTTTGTAGTTTCAGAGGCAGGTAGTGGGGACATTGCCATATTTATATTCTGCAATTTCTCACTGGATGAGGGGAGCATTACATCGTTATACAAAGGAACTTCATCACATTGTTGTTCATCAGACTCTATAAAAATTAAAAGAAACCATCAACCTAAGTAACAGTACTGTGTGTGTCTATGGACCTCATTAAATTGAAACAGCAGCTGAAATACCACTGGGCAAGTGGTACTGGGAGGTTATTTTATGAAATCTACTATAAAAAGTAACTTTGCTAATTAACATGCTCTCCAATTTTAACACACACCCACCATTACTGCTGAAATCTAGAGAGATAATTGTGTCTCCAGCAGCTGGGGCTAGCACAGTTAAAGCATCTGGTTCCTGTTTAAGTTTTTCAAATAGGCTGTTGGTATCATCCAGGTCATCTTTACTGAATATTTTGGTCATTTTCATGTCAGGAGACTCCACTGGTTTCAGCATACACTCAGTTTGTCCAAGGGAAAAAATTAAGTCCTTCTGAACAATTCCACTGTCAGACAGAGAAGAAGATGACTGTTAAAGAACAGCTAAAAAGAGTAAGTTCTGGCCCAATAGTTTTGTAGGTTGAAACCCACCCACTCTCTCCACCCAAAAACCCCAAACTAAACCAAACAAACACCCCACCACACATATCCCACAGAATTACCAGGATAAGAGCTTTAAGATTTTTTTTTTGTTACATATTCTTTCCTCAAAAGTAACAGACAAAGCAAGCACTAATTGTGGTGCAATCATAAAAAAAGTAACAAACATGCTTTTCTGAAAGCATTGAAAAAGGAAAAGATTTTTTAAAAAGGGAAAAAAGTTAGATATTTCCTAAACTACTTTTCTTTGTTTTAAATGAATGTGCAATATCTTGATAGACTTATACTGGGACATTCACTGAAGTTTTGAAAAACTAATTTAGGACTATTAGACATTTGCAGAAGCACAGCCAACCAGTCTGGCCTCAGCTGAAGCTTTCAACTAAAAGAGGAGTTCTAAGGAATAAAAAGATAGATGGGATTGAGAATGGCACCACTACTGCTGCTCTGACTCCATGACAAAGTTATTGGTGGAATTAACTGCTCCAGACTTGGGACAAAGATTAGAGAGCTGTCTAGAATGCACACAAATGCTCAAGTGCTTCCAATCATACAGAAGAGACTGGCTCTACACTCATTTTCCTGCAGAGATCACCTACTGACAGCACTAGACCAAAAAAGCATTTTGTTCTCAAATACAATTTCTAATCCTAGGACTGGCAGTATTCTTAGAAAAATTTCACTGGCAGGGAACAGTAGCATCATACTCAGCAGGGGACCAGTGCCATCAGAATCTGTCTTGGTCTTCACTAAAAACGATGACAAAACATTGTAGTCCACTCAACTTACCTCAACACATAGTTCACACACACTATGCACTGTGGCTGAGAATTCTTAGTGTTGTATATAACAGTTGCTTGAGTTTCAACCCAGACATAGCCACCTTGTTTGGCCAGCATTCTGTACTGTCCTGTTGTCACCTGCCCCTTTGTGAACACTAAAAGCAGAAAGAACACCAGCTTCAATTACAGGCAGAAAACCCCCAGAACTGTTTGAGGTCAGTATTCATTGCAGATCCCTATCTGCAACTACAAGAAAGCCCTTGTTCTTCTGCTGCTTTCCCCCAGGGCTGTCTCTCATCTCCTGTAGTTTGAGGGCTTTAAATTCAGTTTTCACTTACTGTCATGGTGTGTTTTGGTCAGATGATCAGAATCCAGTGCGTGATAGTACTCATAGATTGAGCGACCCAGGAGCTCCTCTGGCTCATACCCCATCAACTCTGTAATTCTTTAAAACAAAGGAAAAAAAGGCTATGTGAAAGCAGACACGGGCCAGCACAAATATCAAAGCATTTGCATGCTTGCACATCTAGAAAAATCTTAAGAATCATTTCCACACGTATCAGCAGTAAATGTGATTTACTGGGACTTCCCATTTTGAAATAAATTGCTATTTTGATGCTTTAAAAGAGAAATTTCAGCAGGCATAGGATTTTACTTCTTACTGAGTATTTATAAATCATGTAGTGGGATAGGATTAAACAAATCCCCAGACATTTTTGTCTTTTTGCTTCAAGGCAGACCAGCTACTTACAGACCAGCTTAGGCAAACATGAGAATTTAACAAAATAATACAGATACACTTCAACAATTTTAATCCTGCAACTAAAGAGAAGTTGGGAATCAGATTTACTCTTCCCACTCAAGCACTGCCTACTTTTAAGGCAAATGGGATTTCTTTAGTCTCTAGAGGGCAGTGCTAACCAGGGAAGTGCTTGTATTTTGCATCATTCTAGATACAGAAAGTGACCAAATAAGTACCTTTTGCGTGTACCATCAGTCCTAGAAAAGCTGTTACTGCAGAGGTCAGAAATTACCATGCATCAACATCTTTCTGCATCTAACTGCAACAACTAACTAGAAATTCACTTTTTATATAAAGGAAATGGGTAGTAACAAATGACACCGAATTAAAAACAAACAAAAAGTGTGAAACAAACCAACCCCAAAGAAAAAAACTTGAGCTATTTCCTTCATTTGCATTTATCAAGCTAAGTTCCCAGAAGATAGGAAAATCAGTCTGATGTCTGACTACATCCCTGATTTGCACCAGAACACAAAATCTCATTTTTCAACAGCAGATGTGTTGCATTAAAAGTACATCTGAACATCTGGGGTTTTTTTGACAGAAGAAAGCAGACACTGATCCCCTGAGGAAGGGACAGAGAAGGAAGCAGTAGCAATAAAATACATCTGACAAGTATTACACACACAACCTTTTCAGTCACCAAAATGCCCCATCTTTGACAAACCTAAAATCCTTTTCAGTGTCTGGAAGAATCTTCTCCTTTCAATTTAAATCAGTGCCACTATAGTAAAGACCATTTTGAAGAGGCAGTTAACTGAAGGCAAAGGATTTATTAATAGAATCCTAGAATGGCTTGGGTTGGAAGGCACCTTCAAGACCATCCTGTTCCAAACCCCTGCTGTGGGGTGCCAACCCAGCTTTCACTAGAGCAGGTTGCTCAGAGCTCCATCCAGCCTGGCCTGGAACACCTTCAGGGATGGGGTAGCCTCATCTCCTCATCAAGAATTTCCTCCTAATATCTAATCTAAACATGCCCTCTGTCAGTTTACAACCATGGGCCTGTCACCATCTGCCTGTATAAAAAGCCCCTCTCCCTTTTGTTATTCCAAAGTGATAACCCTGCATCCTCCTTAGATCTAAAAATCTGGCTTTAAAGACATCCTGATCAGTTAGTAAAAGCCCAAGTATGCCATCAATGATTATATTGTCAAGATGAATTAAGTTACAGAGAAGGCAATCATTAGCCAACATGTACCAGCCCTTTGAAATGAATGATTTTTTACAGTATAAATCATATACATTACCTTTCATCACAATAGGAAAATTTCATATCAAGACTGTGACGACTGAGGAACGTTTTACTGTCCAGGGGGACCTCAATGTTTGATGGGTGAGGAATAGGTTCACAGATCAACACCAGGCAGGTCATGGGAGGCTTTTTGTACCCACAGTGAGTCTGGTTCCCACACGTGTCGTACACACGGATGTGGCCAGTGCAGTGCAGCACCTGCAGGGCAGTTGGGTTTTAGAAAGAAACCAGGTTTGCTCTGTCAGACAACACAATCCTATCTCCACCAGCACACCCAGAGCCAAGTTCTTCCCCACCCCAGCCCTCAAGGGATGGCTGGAGGACAGCAGTGTCCTCCTCCTCCTCACCCCCCGCCCCCATGCTGGGATGGGTTCACAGCACAACTCCTTCCTCAGCACTGGCTGAAGCAACACCAGAAATTGCTGCATTTCTGTCAACTCTTTTCTCTAGTCACTGTAATGGCAACTCTGACGAGCAGCTGCCTCAGCAAAAGCCATCCACAATTTAAATCTGAAAGTTATGGTAATAGTAGAAACCCCCATTTCAGATATTCTGCAGAGCTGATGACAGAGATCAAATGCATTCTTCAACAGACAGGAACTTTTGCATTTTGTGGGGTTTTCTTTTAACCATTCTGAAGCAGAAATAGTCCACAGACAGCAGCAAAGAAGTTGTTTGATCCAGAATAATCAAATTCAAATCATAAAAGAGAACTGTGAGCCATAATCCACTGGATACAGTAAAAGGTTACTTTGTCCAGAGGAGAAAATGCATTCACTGCAGAAAGTTATCGGGCTGGCCTCTTTTTGTTCCAACTGTTACAAAAGGGAGAGCCAGCAGCTTCAAAAGAATGGCATTGAAGTCCTTCAGAGAGACCTCAACTATCACATTTTCAGTGACAAGTCAAAAGAAATCAGGGATCAGCGTAAGTGATGTCAAGTACTTTTTCTCCCAGAGAAGGCTTTATGCAAACATATTTGGTAATTATAATTGTTTGTAAGTAAATGACCTCTAATTTAAAATGGAAAATTCATTAAAAGAGTTTTGAAAAATTAATTTTAAAACATTGTTTCAGTTACCTCTGTGATGTAGTCAGCATTAAAATTCAGCATACTGAAGCACAATCATTAAATTATAAAGTACTTAGTGAAATTCAAGCTCGTTACATGAAGCAAAAATGTTGAAATACAGTGTTATGACATCTGAAGAGGAAGCTGCCAAACTATGCAAACATTTCTTTGCATTGTTACCTTCCATGTAGCAGACTTTATATTCACTGTTCTTCCCCTGCTAGTCAGTGTACACTTCATTCTGAGAAAAAAGCTGCGCTCCGTGTTTTGCTCTTTGCCCTTTTTCACAGGACCTAGCAGAAGCAAACAGCAAACCCATTCTTAAAACACTTGGATCATCTTCCAAAGGCATTAAAAAACCTCCACAAATATGTTACAGAACTCTAAAACTAAGGGAAAATCCAAAAAATAAACTAAAAAAAGATTCATATACCTAACAGCACTTCCACAAATATGTTACAGAACTCTAAAACTAAGGGAAAACCCAAAAAATAAACTAAAAAAGATTCATACACCTAACAGCACTTGTAATAATGGTATTTTTCAGAGCAAGTTTTACTATCAAGTAGATAAAAAACCCCCTGAAGTTTCATAGAGTTCATAGAGAACGGTTTGTGTTGGAAGTGACCTTAAAGCAACCATCTCATTCCAGCCCTCCTGCCATGGGCAGGGACAGCTTCCACTATCCCAGGCTGCTCCAAGCCCCATCCAGCCTGGCTTGGAACACTGCCAGGGATGGGGCAACTAAAGCTCCTCTGGGCACCCTGTGCCAGGGCCTCAGCACCCTCAGCAGGAAGAATTCCTTTCCAAAAACCACCTAACCCTGCCCTCTGTCAGTGGGAAGCCATTCCCCTTGTCCTGTGTAATAATGGTATTTTTCAGAGCAAGTTTTACTATCAAGTAGATAAAAAACCCCCTGAAGTTTCATAGAGTTCATAGAGAACGGTTTGTGTTGGAAGTGACCTTACAGCCCCCATCTCATTCCAGCCCTCCTGCCATGGGCAGGGACAGCTTCCACTATCCCAGGCTGCTCCAAGCCCCACCCAGCCAGGCCTGGAACACTGCCAGGGATGGGGCAACCACAGCTCCTCTGGGCACCCTGTGCCAGGGCCTCAGCACCCTCAGCAGGAAGAATTCCTTCTCAAAAACCACCTAACCCTGCCCTCTGTCAGTGGGAAGCCATTCCCCTTGTCCTGTCACTCCAGGCCCTGGTCCAAAGTCTCTCTCCAAAGTCTCTTGGAGCCTTTTTAGGTATAGGAAGGGACTCAAAAGATCTCCCCAGAGCCATTTCTTTTCCAGGGTGAACAAATCCAGCCCTCTCTCAGTCTGTCCTCACAGGAGAGGCTTTTGATGCAGCCCAGTTTTAATAATTTAAGATCAGGATTGTATTTGTAGCCAACTCCACACTCCCAGATTTCAGGAAAAAGGAGCAGGAAGAATGAGAGACCAATTGGAAATTTAATATATTTTAAAATTGTGAGAGAGGACAAGAAAAACATATGTAGAATAAGAAGCCTTGTTGAGGTGGTTTCCACTGAAATGCATCAGTAATTCACTATGAGGAGGTTCAAACCAAGCACCTTTTGGACTCATTGCTCTTCAGGACTGCAAGTTTTTCAATTCAAAACTAACAACTCAGCTGTTTATAAGCATCCAAGTATTTCCACGGTGATTTACACTCTTGGAGTAAACAGGGACCAAGTTTTTAAACACATTACTAACATTCTTGGGAGGTAAAAAGTAAAGAAACCCTAATACAAATCAACATTGGCAGAACTTATTTTCTCCTTGCTACCAGCAGGTTTTAAGTTTTTCCCTATACAGAGGAGAACCTTGCAGAGTCAATTACTAGTTATGCTATTGTGGGCAAAGAAAATGTAACTGATGCTATCAGGAGAGCTGCAAGCAGCTCACAATGTGTGCAAGGAGGAAATGCAGCACCCAGGAGAAGGAGCAGTGGAAGAGCCAGTTTGCTGAGGCTTGCTAAAGAGCAAGGACCAAATCATGGCAGAGGGAGAAGTTTAGAACACATGAGCTTACTTCTGATACAAGTTTATAAAATAATTTGCTCTCATCCTCCACAGACAATAGTAGCTATGAAATTCTTCATGGCGGCTTGCACTGCAGTCACGGGCTTGACAAAATTAATTAGAAAAATGTTAAAGCTCCTACGCTAACTTGTTTATTGCTTCTAGCAGAGGCAAAGACCAAAAGGCTCAAGCATATTTTATGCTACTTTAAAATAACCTTGATAATGGAGGAAGTGGGGAAGAAACTAAAGCAGAATTCGCAGAAGCAGCAAAAACGTATTTAATTCAGTAAGTTTTAAGAGTTAAACCAATCTAGAAATTGATAGCTGAAGATCACACAACATTACTGTTACCAAGCCCTGACGCATGAGGCTCTGCTTCCAGAAGCAGCTGTAAAAGATGGAGCAACTTTCAAGTCTGATTCAGCACCAGACATTAGTTTTTAAAATGGCCAGCTTTGAAAGTTTAAAAAGCAGCTTCATAAAATGAGAATGCAGTTCTGTTTCTGCCAATTGCATTTATATTCACTTGCACTTGTACAGTCCCAAAGGGGAATATTTAATACTCAATTCAAAACCAAAATAATTCCACTGATGTAAGAGCTGCAGTAGAAGGCAACCTGGGAATACTAATAAATATAAAAATGTACTATTACTACTGTAATTTAGACTCCTGTCTGCCAACGTCATTTGCAAAACAGCTTTTGTAATAATGGTTTCCAGACATCTGATTCCAGTCTGGCCAATTTAGACATGCTTGAGATGGTTTGCATGAAACTCAGAGATACGATATTTTTAAGAATAAGCTTTTGCAACAAAAGCAGGTTTTTTACACTGCTTTAGGGAAATTGCTCCCCCACCCCAAGATGTATTATTGTATTCCAAAGGGGGAGGCAGAGGAGAAGTCTAATCTAGCCTTAGAAACATACTAAAATTCTAAGGGCACACAAATTTACAAAATGCTCATAAAATCAAAGTCGGGCCCTTAATGCTAAGGCATCTTATCAGGTCCTTTCCACTGAATTAAATAGGATGACAACAAAAGATTTACACAAGACTTACAGTGCTACAAGAAAGCAGAGGTCAGGTTTAATAGTTTATCACTATCTGAATTCAGAGTCCATATAAACCTCATTTGATGAAAGAGAAAGTAGAGGTCAGATTTTAGGCTTCTAACTACTGAGCAAAGCAGATTTGTTTGGAAGCATGCAGGCTGCCAAGTCTTTATAGCCTTTATCAAATCTTTAGAAGACATAAAAGCTGTAATTCCTGGGCAATTGTTAAATTTCAAAGCACACAGCACATGTAAACATGGTGTTCTGCTCTCTCAGATGGAGAAAAGAAGAGCCAGAAATCTGTGACAAGATACCAATTTCATGCACCAACTGAAAGGTGCAGAGCAGCATCAACCCCAAAGTCCTTTTTGGGGCTGTTCAAGTATTTCCAGATCAATGTCTTGGTGTCCTAAAATTTAAATACAGTATCTTTTTCTTTTTTTTGTCTTGGGTATACCACCACAGATTTCTGGAAGAAAGCATTTGTTCTCAGGTGTCCTGTAAAGGCAAGGCCAGACCAAGACTAATGCACCAACTGAGCTTCTCCATGTCTCTCTCCAGCAATTGCTTAAAATCATTCTCATTCAACCTACCTCTAATTTTATTCCTGTAGGCACTTATTATTTCAACCCTCAAAAACTCCATTTTAGTAATTAATTTTGTTAGATTAAAGAATCCTACTGAAATCTCATTTCTTCTATAATTAGGATATGGCCAAAACATTTTGGTTATTCCTGTTGTTAGAGTCTCTCAACAAGGTTTAATTTGAGATTTAAGAAATAGAAACATATTAGCTTTTGAACTCAACACCATTTTCTGGCAGATATCCAACTGTATTAATGCCAACAAACTATCCATAAGTAAATTAAATTGATATTTTTTCTTTCTTCTCACCATTTCTGTGTGTCAGCATTTCTCTCAGCTCCTCGTGGTCACATGGATGTGTGAAATCAAATACACTGTGCCCCGTCAACTCAAACTGCAAAAATGAACAGGTACATGGGTGTTTAACTTCACATACACGAAAATGGAACAGCTTTTTGAAACAGTCTTAGGAAATGTCAGCATTTCACCTGAGTGAGTCCCATACACTTGTTCACGTTTTCAGACATGTAAATCATGTCCCCGTCTTCAGACAGAACCATGACAAAGCCATCAAGAGCTTTCAAGTAGAAACAGTTCAGTTCCTTCTCCATTTTGGCTTCTGTCTCCAGCTCACCTGCAAGCAGACACACATTTTTCTTTAGGCAAACGCCAGCCATTCTTCACTTACCAGCAGGAATGACTTCTGGCACCAGTCTGCAAGGAGTCAATCTTGTAGGATCATTCAAAGCCAGTATAATTCATTTAGATAAATGATCAATTCTTCAAGCTCTAGTAAAGGTATCAAAAATCACAGAAAATCAGAGTGAGGTTAACCCTCTGTGCTGTTATGTACTAACCAATAAACTTTCCACCTTAAGGAAAAGGTCTATGTGGCAAAAAAATTACCACCCATCTCAAAAAGGCATTCTAAACTTCTCTCAGGGGCTTTCTGGGAGAGTTTTCCAAGTCTGGCTACTGAAGTTACTCCTCCACACAGTACAGGCAGACACGCATGAGCACAAATAACCAGAATACTGATAGCCATGGCAGGCTATCAGCTACAGGCTACAACCTGACTCAGATATTCCTGCACAGACAACACATCCTCAGCTGACTTCACCTCCAGAGGAGCACATCACAGAAAGACAATTTACAAAACTATTCCTTGCAGTTTATTTTAAGGGGACACAACTATAGTTAGCTCAGTCAACCTTGAGCCAATTACCTACAGTCAAGAAAGCACAGCTGGAACAAACAAGTTTAGAGGGAAAAGAGGTTTAAATGAAGGAATCTCACTTTGGGAGAAGGGTCATATGAGACTGAAAAGGGCATGACAGCTGTGATGAGACAACCAGGATCACCAGAATACAAAGGGAAAAAATGAAATCCATTGAACAGTGGATTTTTCCTGTATCATTGCTAACAGCTGATTTCTACTGTAAGATCTCCCACCTTCCCAGAGCAAGAACACAGCTAATAACACATCCATTAATTTTACTGCTGACAGGCCTTACAAACAGATTCTTCCTCAATATCCCTCCCAGACTGTGCCACACTGCTCCCTTACCAGCATCCAGCAGCTTCCTCATGCGCAGGTAGCTGATGGTGAGCCTCATGATGGATGCCTTGTCCAGGTGGGCGCTGACGGTGTGGGGCAGGGGCAGCTGGTGGGCCAGCTCATAGAACACCTCCGACTCCTTGCTCCTCCTGCACCGGGCTGCATCCCTCGACTTCTCTTTCCTGCGTTCAGAGCTAATCCTAGAGAAACAAAGTTTCAGGTTCATATAGGGAAGAGGGCTCTCTGTGATATGTGTCTTTGAAACTAAGTTGCCCAGCTGTCAAGTGAACAGTTGAGGAAGTTGAATAATGTAAAGACTCAGTCTAAAAGATCAAGTGTAATTCTTTGTATCAACTTCTGCCCCGGTTGGGCTCTGCCAGAACTAAATTCAAACCCAGAGTCTTCCAATCACTTCAGAGATCACTTCAAAGAGACACTTTCATACTCAGAACCCTTCCTGCTTATCTCATACCTTGAGTGCTGCCTCTTCAGCCTCCAAATCCTGACCCTTCAAGCCCCTTCAACAAATTACAGAATAGGTACTTTCCAGCTCAATGCTCCAGCATCATGGATCATGTACATTCTCCAAGTTCTTCCTTTTTACCATCCTTACAAAGCCCACCTAACAGGTCAGATAAGCAAGGGTACTCATTTAACATGAGATATGCTGCTTTTCAAGCAATCCAAAAAGTCCCTTCCCCAAATACATCTATGACAATTCACTCTTTCTCCAGAAAAGCCCCTTCCAAAGTCTCCCCTGTACTGGAAAACAATACCTCATTCTCCTTCCACTGCCTCTGTAGACCTGCCTCCTCCAGATCACGAGGTAAAGAGCAGCTCTCAGAGGGAAAGCACTGAAACAGTTAAGACTGTGAGTAACAGGGAGAATTCCCCCTTTTCCCAACAGCCACACCAGGTCACTTCTGCCTCATGCATCTGGTCAGATGAGTTTTGAACTAAACATTTTCACATAGGAGCTCCAAATTTTTCACACATGCAAACAAGAACTCAGTGCTGCTGTGGTCCCTGAGGAAATAAATGAGCTTTTATTTTTAAATGAGCAGCACAAAACCACACACTATTATTGTATTAAAGTTTTCTTTTTATGCATTTAAATCTTCTGAAGGCATCCTGTCTTCATTTTGCATTCACCTGAGATATAAAAGGCAGTTGCAGTTTGGGAATTACTTTTTTTAAGATTTCACAAGACTTAAAAGCCATCTACTACCACTGCCAAATTCACATTGCTAAGTCTGTGGATCTGTGCAAAAGTCCTTTTTAGTTAGCACACATCTTGTGAGAGGCACCACAAATTACAGAGCAAAGCAATTCACAAGCTAATGATCCCTGGGACAAAATGAACCAGATTCAAAGAATCAGAGAATGGTTAGGGTGGGAAGTGACCATAAAAATCAACCAGTTTCTACCCCCTGCCATGAGCAGGGACAGCTTCCACTATCCCAGGTTGCTCAGAGCCCCATCCAGCCTGGTCTGGAACAGGAATGGGGCAGCCACAGCTGCTCTGGGCAAGCTGTGCCAGGGCCTCACCGGCCTCAGAGTAAAGAGCTTCTTCCCAATATCCAATCTCTATCTCCCCTCTTCAGTGTTAGCAAATACATACCCAAAAAACATTTTCAGGCCTTTACCTGCTGCGCTACCCACAGTGGCCAAAACCTTGCTTAGTTTGTGCAGAAACACAGGGGTGACAATACCATGTTGGAAGCACAAAGGCCTTGACACATGGAAGAAGTTTAATAATCCAGGAAAAAGACAGAAAAAACTATCAGAATCTCTTTTACAATTACCTTCCTTTTTACCAATTTGATAAAACTGTATGCCATCCCCACCATCCTCTCCTCCTACCCCTGCTACTGCCAGCAGAGAAAAACTATTTCTGTGGAATGAGAAACATTAATGGATTGACATAATAGTAATAAAGACCTTTGGGAAACTAACTTATGGGAATTACAGTTGTAAAAAACTCTGGACATACAATAGTCCCATTGATTCCTGTGACTATAAGCTTGTGTCCCTCAGAAGGGCAGCCTAAAATATCTGACAATATTTCCCCATATTGCAGATTTCTTCACATTGAATTTCCCTGTGACAACAATGTTCCTGTTGTAGTGATGGATATCTTGGTCTGAGAAGCTTGAGGCTCCTGACATACAGGTATATCTGGAAATAGCCATTACGAAAAGTCTGACCTTTAACAATACTGCAAAAATATTTTAGCTATTTAACCTGCCTGATTAAATATTTATTACTGAAGACAGGCCTCAAGTACCTTTTCTCTTGGTGGAAAACTAAGGGTGGAAGGGAAAAACCATCTGGATTCTCTTTGTCCTCTTTCTTGGACCACAGATTTCACTGTAACTTTATTTTGTCAAAGGTATTTCAAGGTAACTGTTGTGGTTTAACCCCAGCCCACAACTAAGCACCACAAAGCTGTTTGCTCACTACCTGTCCCACCCTCGTGGGATGGGGAGGAAAACTGCAATGAAGGTAAAACCCATGGGTCAACTTAAAAACAGCTTAAAAATTGAAACAAAATAATAATTGCAATGATAGGGGAGACAATAAAGAAAGAAACAAGACTCAAGACAGACAGGTGATGCTCGATGCAACTGCTCACCCACCCTCTGACTGATGTCCAGCCTGTCCCAGAGCAGGGACCTGCACCTCCCAGCCAACTCCCCCAGTTTACACACTGGCCATGACACTCTGTGCTTTGGAATATCTCTTTGGTCAGTCCAGGTCAGCTGTCCTGGCTGTGTCCCCTCCTGCCTTGCTGTGCATCTCCTCACTGGCACAGCATGGGAAACTGAGGAGTCCTTAACTCAGGGGAAGCACTGTGCAACAACAAGGAAAACCTCAGAATGCTGTCAGCATTATTCTCCAAAACACAGCCCTGCACCAACCACTAGGAAGAAAATTAACCCTGTCCCAGTTGAAACTGTAACAGTAGCTCAAGAAATCCTGTTGCCTTAGACAGATTCACCTTTATACCTTTGATTTTTGTCAGCTACTCATCCAAACACCTTCACTGGCAAAATGTTCATCCTACCACCAAAACTCAAGAGAGAATTACTGGAAGTAAATGGTTGCCCATCCACCCAGATTCCTGCAGTTTTGTCACTGCTTCCTTTTCAATTGCAAACACTTTAAAGTTAAAACTCCCCTGCTTTGGCAATCAAACTGAGCATTTCATGTCCACAGGTTTGTCAGGCTTTTGTGAATCACATAGGGCACTCAAGAGATGAAAACAGACAATAACCTCACAAGTTGGGATTTCAGCCCTTGTATTTTCTTTCTGACAGCCTTATGTTCTTGAAAATATTTTGGGTAGTTTCCAGATTTTTGCCAGGTTTTAGCACCCTTGGCAGCAGCCTTCAGCAGGAACAGTCAAAACTTTGCCCAGCCATTGAATTATTAATTACCAACAGAAACACTGCTCAAATCCAGCCCATAATGCTTTCTGTTAAAAAATAATCCCAGAGTAAGATCATCAAGTGCTGCCAGCTGGAGCTGATGGGCAAAACCCAAGGAAAAGGGGACGTTGGAACCAACCAGTGCTGCCTGAGTGGCAGCATCTCCTCTCCCTTTTACTACGCGTTTCCTTTCTAGAAAGGCTACTACTATAGATAGATGTTTAAACTGTACAGCACAACAGTTGGCTATTTTTAGCTGCTATTTAAACCTAAGCTGTAACCAATCTGAGTAAAACCCAGCCATTTAAATAGGAAGATTAACTACCAGCTTCAAAGAGCGTTTCTTTAATGGATCAAATTAATAGGGAAAAGGTCTTTCACAAATGAGGTTTAATTACCAAGTGAAGTCATTGTTGCCTCAACATTGAAATGCCACCAAACTAAAAAAAAAAAAAATTCTTTCCTATTGCAACTACTCTAAGCTTTGTTACAATTGCATAAAGTAAATTAAAAACCACACATCAGCATGTGTAGCTGCTCACAATTTTCTGTGTAGTCAATTAAATGACACTGAATTCCTGTAAAGAAAACATATTTCCAAAGTGAGCATTCTCCTCACCAGAGGGGAAGGAAAGGGAGCTCAGGGAAGGGGATTTTAAACAGTGAGATGAAGTGCCACAAAATCAGTTTAAACAAATCATATTACTTCTCTTATCTGTTCCTTTGGAGCTGCCCCTGTGTAAAGCTCATGATCTTCTCAATAGAAAGAGCATTCTGCAGCAAAGGAGCCAAGCTCCATTTAAAACAAGCCCCAAACTTCAGAGCTGTATTGCAGCCTTCTGCTCTCAGTCTGGCATGAAACAAACACCTCAAGAGCCTGAAGAAAACCTCAGCTGCTGAGTGGATTATACATGCAATGAAAATATCAGAAATGCCGGTGCTGGGCAGGAAATTGCATGCATTTGCAGGTCTGATTTTTCCTGTACAATTTCAGTGCCAGACATTCATTTCCATTTTGTATTTCTACCACCAGAATACAGAAGCAGAGAATCATAAGCACGTTATCCATGAGAGCTCACTGAAAGCAGTTCCACTGACCCCTTTAAACCCAACAGCACTTCTTATATATAGGAGATGTTTACATGCAATAGCTGAATATAATCTGAGCTCCAGAAGGTATTTGAGTTAGAGACCCAGAGCAAAAGGGTATTTCACAGCCAGGACTCACTGCAGCTGAACCAAGAGCTCAGCTGAAGGATATAACCTGGACTCCCACTCCCTGTCTCAAATCATGGTAAGAGAAACAAAGTTGTACAACAACAATTTGCCCAACAGCCTAGAGAGCAAAGCACACCAGCAGCAACTCCGTGCCCACCCGTTACAGATGTTAACATTGGCCTCTCAACCTGAGTGTGCAGCTCCTGTCCTCATGGTCACACAAACCATTGGGGCCACAGCATCTCCCAAATAACACATCACTCCCCATACCATCCCAAAGACCCCTCCACAGCAGATTCCTACAAGTGAGCCCCCAATTCTCTAAATACAGCTCAAATTTTTCATTTTCTTGAGTGAAAAGCTAATCAATCACGACATATAATTGGCTTGCTCCTCCTTATTTACCAATGGCAAATAGACAAAAAAAAAAAAAAAAAAAGCCATGGAAAATACCACCAGTAACTGGTAAATTTTGGTTGAAAATAATTAGACTAAAAATGGTCAATGGATAGAACTTAAAATGTGTAGCAGTCAACTTTGCCTCCTTCTAGCTTTTAAAATCACCACCCGGCATTAAGAAAATTTTTATACTGTGCATATATTATTCGATTAAAAAAAACAAATCAAGAGGTTTTCCTTTATGTCACTTTGCTACAGTTACAGATTTTCCCCCATTCAAACTTACTACTTCTCTAATCAGGTACATTTTACTCTATGGGTGTTTTCAGTCCCCATGTAAAACAACTTGTGCATGATTAATTAACCCAGGCTCATCTTTCTCGATACAGGTTTTAAGAACATTCTAAAATATAAACATCTTCTGATAGCAATTCACATTTTTCTCTTTAGATTTGCTTTCATCAACCAAGTGGCTTTGTATTTATCACATTATTTGTTCCTAAAGTTTCACAGAAATATACATTAGGAAACAAGAAATCCTAATTAGTAATGTGCCTCAAATCTGGTAACGTCTTCTTGAGCTTTAACTAGTTTTCAGTTCTGCCATTAATTGCCACCATTTGCCAGTAAAAGATTCAGATAATATTTCCACGTTAGTAACAGTCTCTCCTCTCAGACTGTAAAATTACTCTAGGAAACACCTGGCTTAGAAATGGAGTCACAAAAACTATATCCACTATAACATAGCTTGATTTTTCTCCTAATTACACCAAAAAAAGATGCAAATGTTACAACACAGTAATATACTAAAAGTATATGGCATGAAGATGGTATTGGAACTTTAGAAAGTAGACCTGCAAGTAGGTCTCATGTTTAACTTTTAAGGCTGAATGCATTCCTGTGGTTGGTATAAAACTTGGTCACCTTTTCAGGCCCAGCCTAAGCAAGGTATTCCTGGCAGCACAGCTGAACAGGACAGAGGGGCAGCTCCTGGTTTGCAGCCATAGCCTGCAGAACACCCAGAATAACCAGTTGTGTCCATGTGGAGTGCACATGGCTCAGCCCCTGGCTTCTCCCACCAACCACTCTCACCTACAGCCAAAGAGTGTTAGGATAAAGTTTACTCTCCTGACTGTCCTGAATGCACAATCACTGGGGTTTTTTCACTTTTGAAAAAAAGTTTGTAAGATCTGTGTTTTGTCCAGAGCTGCTAGCCATGATACTTGCTAAATTATTCCTCCATGGTAAGATCCAGGCAAGCCCAGCACTTCATTTGACAACTTCATTTGAAAAACTTCTCTATAATGAAAGAGAACACCACTCAAATGCAGTTATTTAGGTATAGGGGAGTTAAGGAGCTGATTAACTTCAGTGAGGGGGGCCAGAGATGCAGTATTAGCACCATCAAGTCTTGAGACAGACCCACACAAACATGGCCCCGAGAGCCCCATTCCCTCTCCCTCCCAGCCCTGCAGTGACACACTTGTCTGTCCTGACCAGCAGCCCAGACTGTTCATTCCTCAGCAGGCAAACTTCTTCCAAATTGGCTGGGAGGGGTGCTCCTTCCTCCTATTGCAGCTTACAGAATTACTGCAGTCTCTCAGCTGCCAGTTCTCCATGAGTTTGAGGTTACAGCTCTGACCCACCTTGCTGTGACGTGATTTCCTTTTAAAGTATTATTGCTTTATGGCCAATTTTATTTACTAGTTCTTCTTATATTCTAGTCTGTGTAGAGAGTTCTTGTGAGGAAAAAAAAACTCCACACCCAAACCTTATGTGTAATCAGAAGCATGTGATTATACAGAAGAAAGTCTTGCTCTTCATGAATTAATGAACATCACAGCCCACTAATCCAGCTCAGGAAAGAACTCAGAAATTCCTTACATACAGTATGAATGATTCAAAAGAGATTTAACTGCAGAAACTAACATAACATCCAAGGAGAAACAACATCACTGTACGTAAACTATTAAAATTAATTCATTTGTATATTTCTTTCTAACACAGCAATTCAAACCATTTTCCTTACATGAGGATAGTTACAGGCATTTCCCATAGCCTGACTACCACCAAAACAAACCCCTAGCTGATAAAACTCTAACAAATCAGGAGAGCAAGCAGGCAGGTCAGCCTGGATTAGCCACAGCAGCACAAATGCTCTCAAAGCCACTGGCGTTTGCAAAATGAGAGTGGGGAGAGACAGCGAGAGGAGACTCACTCAGCTCACCTAGAGAAGTCTTACACCACAAAGTCCAGATAAACACCATCCTACAGACACATCACAGCACACAGGAGCCAGCAGCAGAGCCTTAATGGCCTGAGCCCACCACTGCACCACACTGACAGCATTATCCATCAAATGGATTTGGCCTGGAATTGACCTGAAACCCCAACTACCTCCCCACACAGAAAGAGTGAGTAAGAAGGGAAAAGCTTAAATATTGTCATTTCTAACTGAGATCACTGTGAAGTGATTCTATCATGTCTTACTATACAATGTAACCCACCCACAGTTTACCTTTGCTTTGTAATATACTGTTTTAAAATAACCACATGGCATACAGTGGTGGCATGTAAGAAAATTTTTTTTTCAGCTATGTTACTTGGCTTTTTCTTGAATATATATTTTTTCCTTAATTAGTTGTGCTTTACCCTTCAGGATTAAAGGCACATGGTAGTAAAACTGTGTTTATTATTACAGAAAAATCAGAGCTATTCAAAAGAGATATCTGAACACAGGCTTGACAGAACTAGACACTAAGTGCTCTCCTCCCTTCAGCCCTTCTGCTTTTGCTTCTACCAAGCTCACAAAAAATGATGCAAAACATATCCCCAAGATATCTGTCAGGCTCTCAGTTAACAATGTTTTAGCGAAGAACTGGTCTACCTTCAGACAGATGCAGACTCTTGATAAAGTAACTAATTTTAGTCTAAATCATGGCATTAAAATGTATCTTATGTTTTGTCACTGCATTTAGTTTTCAAGACTGGAGGCTGGATTTTCCCTTATTGCTTCCATCCAAGTTTCAACCCTTCACCTCAAGTTCCTCAACTGCTTTCAGTTAACAGGGCATTTTGTAATCAAAGGTTCTTAAGAACAGGGAAAAAAAAAAAAAAAGAACAGAAGTAACAGATATCAAGTTTTATTTTTCCGTATGAATAAAGAACAGACCCACTAAGCAGTCAAGAGAAACATTTACAACAATAGCTAGGACAAAAAGCCTGCAGCAATGTCAGCTCAGCATCCAATAGACTCAATAGGGTGCAAGGAAAAAGTCCTTTCTGAAGGACTGAGCACCAAAATTCCCATCCCCAGCTAAACCATTCCTTTCTTTAGTTTAGCTAGTGGAGGCTGCAGCCTTTATATTTGATGTGGATTACTTTATGTCTTCCATGGGAGGAGAGCAGGGAGCAAACATAAGGAGGTAAGCCTCTAGTAACTCCCTTTCTATCGTAACAGTCCATTTACTACTCTCATTTGTGAGCAAAAACAAGAGGCTTGGCCTCAAATCCTTTTGCTTCTTAAAATGCACAAATTTTCATAAAGTGACATCAGCCTAGTTCTGGTTTAGGATTGACAATGAAAGAACTCATTCTGGTAAACAAAACAGGTCATCTTTTCCAGGTAACATTTCCAGGATTATTACAAATCAAGTCAAAATGTTTATCAAACAAGTTGCTTGGTAAAACCTTCCACTGTTGTAAATATAATCAGTGCTGCTGATTCAGTATCCTCAATTCTTCACTTGAAGTCCAGGCTCTATTTTAACGCAGTGAGTTAAAAGATTTGTTGTTAACATTTCTCAAAATGCTTAAGGAGCATTCATTCACACCAAATTAAACAGAAGGTGCACAGTATCTCTGCTAACACACACACACAGAGTTATGCTTTGGTGTCTTCAAGGAACAACCAATGGACCATCTTGAAGCACCAGTTCTTCTCCAGTGCCAGCAAAGCCATTTTGAATTTCTTGGTACTAAAATATCTCAAGCTTTTAGAGGGCTGCATTTCTCTACAAGTCCCAGTGTTATCAGACTTCAACAAGAAAGGACAGATTGTGCACATGATGAAACTGCTCTTTATCAATGCACTTTCTCTGAGTTCTCAAACCCAACCCCCAGGCTGGTATGAACAGGCGTAGCTTCAACCGAGGCTGTGGCTCCACATCAAAGAACCCTGAAGTGTTCATCACCTACGTAAACTGCGTTCAAAAAATACATATGCTGGCATGCATTCACTTGATTAATTTCATTAATTTAATGAAATTAATTCATTCTGAAATTCTAATGATTTCAGAATGTAATTTTTTTAGAGATTTTTATTCCAAGCTAAATAGCAGAGATCTCAGTAGAGAAAAACCTCAACAGGCTTAATGTCCAATAGTAATTTGGAAACCTGTGTCTTCCTTGAATTTTCAGTCATTAAAGTGCAAAGGCTCATCTCCTCTCCTGTAGTCCCCAGCATCACAAAACCTCCCTGTATCTCCCATTTCAGAGCAGCCCTCAGTGGAAAACTCAGATTCTCCTGCACTGTCTTCCATCCCCTCTAATACAAAGGAAATTTCTCAGGAGAGGCTCAAAATGCTCAGACTTTCTCGAATTCAAAAGGGAAAGGGCTGTTATAACATGAAAAGATGATTAAGGTCCAAGTTCTTTCTATACATTACCTAGGTGGTTTTTCTGAGACATGTAAACACCTGCCCATATAACTGTATGTGAAGATAAAAGGTGCAGTAATCTGGAACATTCCTTCCTTTTGGACACTAGCTTGCTAGGAACAGCTATGGGTTACTGTGCCTTCTTGTAAGGCTCTTGCAAGATTTGTTTTTGTTTTGAATCTGCTTGATTTTTAAAGAACACATCTTGTAATTGAATTGGTATTTGCATCTCCTTGGAAGTATCATCAGGAAAAGCTTGATGCTCTTGTACACCACCACTAAACCATGTGGGACTTCCCTCCTGGGTTAACTTAGCCATGCACACTCTACAACCAGATAAAAATTATTTTGTTGGCATGTCCTAACACCAAAGCTCTTTAGGAATAAATTAATACTGCCAAATTCTCTTTGGTAGTACAAAGGAGAAAAAAAAAAAAAAAAAGGATTTTCAAAAATCAGCAGCTCCTGTCATTCAATGTCCCCTTTAATATAAAAAAATCTCACGCAAAGCTACTTGAAATCCAGCATTCTAACACAAATTGATGCACTATTACTACTGAGGAACATGAACACATCCAAGAATTCAATCCACTGTGTTACACAGGCTCAGCAAGAGTCCTCCAAGCTTCCAGGCTGGAAGCACACCAACGGGAACATGTACAACCCTAGGAGTTTTGGGCTTACACTGCAACGCCACTGACATTTGACAGTGTTATTAATATTTATTGACTAATTTTTTTTTATTCCACTTCACCATCAGCAACAAGAGTCTTTGAAGCAGACACATAAACTCCAGGCATTATAGTTCAAAGACAGGGAGGAATAAAGGTCCATGGCTGCTTGCACAACGTGCAGGGGAGGAAGCAAGCACCTGCAGGTGAATTCACGCATCACACACAGGACAGCAGCGTGGTCTCCTCTGGCCTCTCCTCTGGTGGCAGCAGGAAGACAGCACGGCACTGCTTCTCAGCTCCTCAAGGCTTACAAAGGGCATGCCACCTTAGCCTAACCTAAGTAAGCTCTTGATGGGCACTTCTGATAAGAGAGAAACCAACCAGAAGATGGGGATGGCAAATGAGAGAATAAAATCGATTATCCACTTCACACCTCCACCTTTAAACCAACAGCTGACTTAACTGCCACATTTAGGATGCTGATAAGAGTATGCAGGTACGTTTGTTCCCCCTCACACCTTCCAAAAATGATCCAGCATGTGCCCACAGGAAAGGAAAAGCATTTCAACAGAAGGCTGAATTGCTAGAAAAGCTTGTAAGGGCTTCAAAGAAAAACCTCTTACTATCACATCACCCTGTTACAGACCCCCTGGCAACCTGGACCATCTGATCACAGCTGCAGCAGCCTCCTTAGCCAAGTGTGGACTGGTTGTTGGTATTTCAGGCACCCCAACCAAGAGACCCAGACTGCAGACTGGAGACACTGTGTTTTAAAGGGCAAAGCAAGCATGACTGTAAACAAAAACCAGAAAACCCTCCTGCTGCTTCCATCAGCTCACTGGCAAATTATCAGATGTTCACTGATAAATGGAACCAAAGCACCAGCAGAGCGAAAATTATGGAAAATTTCTGCAGCAAGCAAATCCTCCACAGCTAATCTTCCCTGATTTTCAGTGCCTTGATGCTGATGAGGACAGGCAGTCGCACTATGCTGTCCCCTTCATCTTTAGTGGACACTGGAAAACCATTTCTGAACATTTTTATTAAAGGAATTCACAAAACTTTTCATGTTTGAGGCAGTGCAAAGAACAGACAACACAGGTAAGCCTTATGGCAAGGCAAACAATCCAGAAAAATCCAGAAAGCAGTAAAACCACTGTTCTATGAGCCAGAAACCACTCAGCCTTCCCCATACCTGTGGGGAGACTCTACAGATTTACTGAAAGATTCCTCCTCTTCTTACAGCCCAGATTATACAAAAGGGTTTTGTATTCACTTTCGACTCTAGCAATGGTGGCTCAGTTCCCCAGCGCTGAGAGAAGTTAACAGACAAAAGCAGTGGCACACACAACCCTAAAGACCTCACACAGGTTTAAGAAAATACGGCCATTGCCCCTCAGAGTCACCAGCACAGGGTACAGCCTTCTCAAACAGATTCCAGAGCTGGACTTCGGTGGCAAAAATCCAGCAGAAAACCCCTGATCTTCCAAACCATCCCCTTTAGACACTAAAAAATGAGTTTCAAGGCCCAACTCTGAGAAACTGAAAAGCTGAAGTTCTGCTGCAAGGCACTCACGTCAGAATATTAAATTTCACTGGGTTATACCATCTTAAAACCCAGCATGAGTACACTAGAAATTACTTATTTTTATTTAGCACCTATGGCATTAAAAATATGTACTTTATGCTATAAAGACAGCATACTAGAAAAATAAATCTGGGTTACCTACCAGCTGCAAGCTACCACAAAAGTAAGGACTAACCCATAACCCTAAATGGCTCATTTACTTAAAAAGACACCAGAATTCCTCTGCTAATAGTGAAGTGCCACAGCACAGACCCGAGGAAAAGCTTTTCATTACATCAGCCATCTGCACACTGGAGTTTGTTAAAAGAATATTGAGAAAAATCTCACACTTCTCACCAAAAGCCTTAAATTTGGCTCAAATGAGAGTCGATGAGCAAACAAAGCTCCCCAACAACTCTGTTTCACCCACTCCATGCACTGAAACGCTGTCCTTGCAGCACCTGGGGGAAAACCCAGGAGCACATCAAAGTGATACAACTACTGAAGAATGGCTAAAACCCAAATAATTCAGTATCTAATCATGGTGCTGATACTTGATTTCTTAGGGAATCTTGACCCCTCTATATATATGAGAAGCTTGGAGCCACATCAAAAAATGGCCTCAACAGGCTACTATAAAAACCCACACCTCCAGATACTGCTATGACCAAATTTCACTTTAAAGACTGAGACATAAACTTGGGCAAATTCCATGTTTTCTGAATCTCACAGCATATAATTAAGTAAACAAGAAGCTTTACATTAACTATCAAGAGATAAACACTATCCACATACAAGCAGAGGGAGAGGCAAGGAATAAAAGAATCCTAACCCATGCCAAAATTGAGGTGTACTGTATATACAATTAGCCAAAGTTTTATCATCAAAGGTGATAAAGAACAGGACGTAAAGGACTTCTCCCTTCAAGGTATTCTGAATACGGACACTATCAAACCTAAACTCTTCAAAAACAACCCAGGTTTTTGAGAAATGCTTGATATTTCCATGAAGTTCTTTGCTGAGCTCACATCCTTCCTTTTTTTGCTTAGCCATCTTCACTCAACTGTACATCCACAGCCCCCGGGATGAATGTACCACAGACACAGCTTTATGTTTTCCATTAAAACCCTACAACAGGAGTAATTGGAATATTCCTTTATAAGAAACATTCCCGACTTTGAACTTTTTCTGCAGGAAAGAGAAAACAACAAATTCTCTTTCTTAAGCCCTGCCTTTAGGAAGGAAGGATAAGCTTTGCATACTCATTCTTGCATTCTGAAGAAAGCAGATTACATCCAGGATAAGGGAATTCCAAAAAGAAAAAAAAAAAAAAAGTCCTCCAGTGGGGCAGAACGGTAAGTAAAAAATAATGAATGCTCAAGGGCAAAAGAAAAAATAAAAAGATAAACAAAAACAAATCAAACAAGAAAAAAAAAAAAAACCAAACCAAAACAAAAAGTATCAGAAAACAACTCAACTCTCAAACCCCCTTCCTAGACCTGCCACTAAATTAGGGCATCAGAGCAAAGCGCAGATTAATCATTTTGGTTGCAACATTTTCCCACAGGCTTCTCAGGAGCCATCCGCCTGGATAGAGAAACCAGGGGTTGAGTTCCACCCAGGTGCCCCCCGTTGGATTCCACTGGACCCAGAGGCGCTTCTCCCCCATCCCATCCCATCCCAGCCGGCTCCCAAGGCGCTCCACGGCAGCCGGTGCTGTCCGGGCGCTGCCGGTGCCTCCTCCCAGCTCGGCACAAAGCTCACCATCCATTTTACAAGCCGGCCAGGCTCCTTCCCCACACAACTTACACGCCGTAACACTTACTGCGCTTAACCTGCTCAGATGACCCTTGGATGCAAGGGCTGGCAAAACCCATCTCGAATAATTAAAAGCCGAGAAAAGGTATCGATATCCATACAAACAAACCTTCTGCAGATGGCGAATACAATTAATCCCCCCACAAAGCCCCACCGCCGGGACCTGCTCACCCGAGCCCCCGGCTCCTTAAACTTCACCGCCTAACAAAGGCTTTTAAGGCTTTTCTTCTCCCCCTTTCCTCTAATTTGCGCTTACAATCCTCGGTGAATTATTCATACTCCTCAACTCACATTGTCCATCCGCCCCCCTTCCCCACCCCCCCTCACACCTCCCCAACGCGACTTTTGGGGTTTTTTTTAAAAAAGCTTAATAACTCCAGATTGCCAACCGGCCCTTTTCCGCACAAAGCCGGGGCACGGCGGGCTCGGAGCGCGCCGGGCACGGGGCACGATCAATCCCTGCCCGCTCATTTCCAGGAGCGGAGCAGCCCCCGGGTCGCTCCCCGGCACCGCGGCCGACACCGGCCGCTTCCCCCCCGGCCCCGCCGCCAGCCCCGGGCCGGCGCCTCACGTGCGGCGCTGCGTGCGGGGCGGGCCCGGGCCCGGCCGGCCCCACAGCGGCCCCACAGCGCCCGCCGGCGGGGATTCGGCCCGGCCCGGCCCGGTCCAACCCGGCCCGGCCCAGTCCAACCCAGTCCAGCCCGGCCCGGCCCGGCCCGCTCCGAGCACCGCCCGCGCGGATCGTGCCACACAGATCGCACCCCCGTGGGCACAGCGCGAGGAGTTAGTGCCTTCTTTATCTCCTTTTTTTCCTTTCTCACGTAACTTTGTTCAGTGCTTGAGTCCGCTGCCTCTCGCAAAGGTGTTGTAGTTCAATAAAAACGCAGGACGTTTAGAGTCATTGAATCATCGAGATTGGAGGAGACCTGTAAGATCGTCCAGTCCAAGCATCCGCCTGGCAGTGCCCCTGTAGCCCCTAAACCGCATCCCACAGCGCCTTGGAACACCTCCAGGAAGGTGATTCCACCGCCAGCCTATTCCCATGCCTGACCATCCGAACAGAGACATTTTTATTTTCTGCTATCTAATTTGAATCTCCCCTGTCTTGCTTTAAGAGCGTGTCCTCCTGTCCTCTCACTGGCAGCAGAGACCTCCCTACAGCCTCCTCTGTGTGAGTTTTACACAGCGATGAAGCCCCCCCTGAGCCTCCTCTTCTCCAGACGAAGCAAACCCAGCTCCCACAGCCACTCCTCACAAGATGTTTTCTAGTCCATTTCCAGTTAAAGGGTTCAGAACATCACATTAATTAAAGGGAACAGTCAGCTCCGCAGCCGGGCAGCCCAGCAGGGGAACCGACAGGTAATTAAGCACATTTCGAGCAAGTTTTACAACTTCCCAAAACCAAAGCAAACCCAACAGCAGAGCCAGGAGGTTGGACCAGGGCTGTGCCGAGGCACTGTGACCCCTCTGCCTTCCCTGCTACCCACCCAGGCTGGCCCAGATCCAGTGCCATCATCCCAGTGCCTGTGTCCAGTTTTCCCCTCCCTGCTCTCCCCATGGCAAGCCTGGCCTCAGGCACTGCTCACCTGGGAGCCCCAGGATCTCCTGCTAGCCTTGGCTGGCCCTGGAGGCTCAGCAGGAGGGGCTGGGCAGTGTTCACCTGGCACTGACATGGCCACACAGGTGAGTGGCCTCCTGGATCAGGAGCCAGGATACAGCCATGGGAGAGCAAAGAGAGGAAAACTGGGGCAGAGCCCACACTTTTAAAGTTAAAACCCTTAGCTCTGGGTCATGTATGGGTGAGCACTCTGGGGAGGCAGGAAAGGCACAGTTCCAGGTGACGTGACCCCACAGAGCTCAGGGGTTCCTTTACATCTTGTGGGCTGCCACTAGCAAGGACTTCAAGTGACCATCTGGAGCTGAACCTTACGAGACTACTCAGTTTGCAGCTCAGCAGTAATGATACCTTTAAAAAAAAGCAGCTTTGACAGGCATAAGTGACATTCTTTAGCTGCTGTGTGCACGTGTGGTGACATAAGAAACACCTGCAGGGCAAAGTAGATGGTGCTTCAGTACTGCACCTTCCTAACACTTCTGCTGTGGAATCCTCCCAACTCCCAGGTAACAAGCAGTTGGTTTAGGCATACAGTCATGGGTGTTCTGTGTTTGGGGGAGTTATTAATTTTTTTTTTATTTAGAAGCAGTGACTGTGACATTTGTTAGCAATCATAAGGAGTTCCTGTATGAAAAGGATTGCTTCTGCAATCCACAGCAGTCAGATTCGTGGAAGAGGCACAGGTGCTTCTGACTACTTTTATTCCTTCAAGGTTTTTCCATCCAAACATGGACAAAGCCCAGCTCTGCTTTGCTTATGAGCTGTGACAACACAATAGCCCGTGGCAGTGTAGCTGTGAACTACTGATATTTCTGTTGTTCTGTGCTCACTGGAGCCTCGAGAAGAAAAACAATCTAAGCAAGACTCAACCTCAAGTGTCTTGCATAAGTTCCAAGAAGCCCTCCCCAAGGGCTCACAGACAACTTCATCTTTTAAAATGAGGTTTAGGCAGCTCAAACATAGGAAGAAATTCAGTTGTGCACAGCAGCTGAGCAGGGGTTTTTAGTCAGTTCACAGTCTCACCATAACAGCCCCTAGAGAATTTTCTGGTTAAATGGGGAGGGATCTCCTGGTGGTTGCAGAAATGACAAGGCCAGCTCAGTGCCACCTTCCCCATCAGAGGCCCTGGAACACATCTGGGGAGTTTTGGTAGTGAAGTGGTGATAACAGAGGTACTTCCCATGCCTTAGAGGAGGCTGGTGCAACTCAGAGCAGCCGGTGCAGCTTCTCTAATCTCTCAGATTGAGGTTGAAGTGGTTCCTGGTGAGCCTGGCACACTTGAAAGTGAAAGCCTCTTCTTTACTTTGCAATCTCAGTGCCCTTCAAAGACCAAGAGGCACTTGATGCGGTCTGGACCAGGGACTGCTGAGTTGTAACCTACAGAACCCACCTTACCATACCCAATAAGATTTTATTTTCACTCTTGTCACTCTTTGAATGACAGTTTTAGTGCCTATAAGCATGGATGTCTTAGGATTCACTTGTGCACCTTTATTACTACTATCCAAATTCACATGATGTTCAATACATCAAAAGGGTTTCTAGCTGAGTATTCTTAAATAAGGTTCTGCTCACTTTAAATCACTTGGACACAACAGCTCGAGATGTGTTGGTGACCCCTGAGTAAAAATCACTGGAGAAAAATCCCAGTCTACACTTTGCTAATGCTGCTCAAATGATTGTTCAAAGATATCAGACTTCCCAGCATGAACTGTCTGGGGAGCTGTGAGTAAGTGTTGTGGTCTCCTTACGAGACACATTTCTTTCATGCCAAACATGCTTACCCCGAGCTCATAATAAAGAATAATGCTTCAAAACCCAGCTGTGTTTCAGAAGGGTGTCAGTGGAAACTTGTTCTGCAATTAAGCATTTCATACTATAGCAGCTCTTGAGAGATGTTAGGCAAATGCTCTCCCTCACAGACATCCTTCCTTTTATTAAACTTTTGCGTCACTCCCCTAATAGTCTGCATATACACTTTCTTTCCCGCTTTCCCAGTGGCTGATAACAGAAACTTATTCCAGTATATGATGCCTTAGTCACTTTTCTTGACCTTTATTGCTGCTCTAAGTTCACACTCACGCTTACGTTAGAGAACTTCCTGAGCACAATGGTGTTTGCATATGACTAATTAGGGCAAATGCACAAGCTGATGAGTCAGCAAACGGCTCGGCAGGACAGCGGCTCGGGCTCGGCAGCAGAGCGAGTCCGGGTGAAGGTGTGAGGAGTGCTCTGCCTCTGCCTTCGGATCTGTCTGCTGATGGAGACAGGTCTGTCACCGTGATGGGCTCTGTAGGCATTTGCTCTCAGGATCCGAATGCATCCCCATCAACAACGGCTGGCAGAGCTTCTGACTTCGGTGGGAAGAAGTCAGGGATTTAATGAAGGCATTTTACCTCCCAAGAGCACTGAGCATTTCTGAGCAGGGACTCACCGGGGCGGGCAGAGGGTGTTAGAGAGAAGCTCCATTTATCTCGCTGGAGCTGGCAGCTCACATCAGGAGATATCACAAACAACCTGCCCTCAGCACTGGCTTTCCTGGGCTTTTGCTTCATTGTACAGCCCTCTGTGATGCCTTGAGAGGCTACCTAGAACCTAGAGGCTAGACAGTGTTCAAGGAATCAAATACTTATAAATATTTATTAAATATTTATTAAATATTTATAAGTATTTATTAAAAAGGTCTTCAAAGGATACACCTTGGGCAGTACAAGAGCCCAGCCCAGACTACACCCAAGATGGACAACAGGTCATGAGTTTTTGCACTTTTATAACTTTTGGTCTATTTACATATTGGGGTTAATTGTCCAATTACAGCTGCAGGTTGTGCAGTCCCATCCTCCCAGATTGCTCTCCTCAAATCAAAAGTTGTTTACACTTTTTGGGGCTGAAGCTGCAACAGTGTCCTTGGTTCTTGGGCTGGAAAATGATTGTTTTTTCCAACTAAACTGTGAAGAGAACTTGCTAACAATTTTTATGAAGTTCAGAGCTATATACTAATGCAGTACAGAATCTGAAAAAATGAAAGCTAAAACTTAAGGCATCGCCTCCATGTAGGGAATAAACACTCGTTGATTCAGTAATTGAGCTATAATGAAAGGTGCATTCTAGTCTATCAATATTTGACCAAAAATCCTGTCTTGCACACAGCACACCACTGTGCTGACAGAAGAATACCACAAGGTCTCAAATGATGTGCAGATCCAGGGCTCTGTAACACAGGCTAATAGTTGTTACTACAACTTACTGTGTTTAACAGTGGTGAACTCTGGTGGTCAACTCATTTCACAATAGAAAAATGAACTGAAATTTGAATCAAATTCAAACCAAACCATTGGCATTGGAAGCCTAATGCTGATGTTTCTCAAATATAAAATATTTTCTGAAATGAGAGTACGTGATGGGAGACACAATCTCCCTTTGGCAACTACTGTTTCCTCTTTTCTTTTCTAACCTCGATGCTTCTTTCCTTCTTGTGCCAAGATCTTGTTTATTTTTCCTTTTGCGTCTGCACAAACCCCATTTTTTTAAACTATGACCACCTCTTAAAGCCTGCTTGGGTCAGTGTACACTTATGCATTTGGAAATACTCTCTGGACTGTTGTTTCTACACAGGTACCCCAATATGGTAACAAATTGTGCAGTGTAATAAAAGCACTATGTCCTATTCAGTGCAATTAGATTTGGGGAAGGATTTTCTACCCATGAAAGGAGTTTAACAGATGAAAGTGAAAGGCAAGCAGACGCTCAGCAGGCTACAACTGTACAGTTTCACCAGCTGGCTGCATCCTGCCTATCCCAGGTCCCTCCTGAGCAAGTACTGCCAATTGTACAGTGGTTTTCCTCCAAAAAACAGCATGGACTTTTAAAACTGCCCTTACAGAAAAGATGGGTTTGTGGTCAGAGCCCTGAACAAAGGCTCTGGGGGCTGAAGTTTGGTTCCAGGCTTCCTGTAGGACTCTACACAACTCATTTGGAGAAAGGCTTTCTATTTCCAGTGCTGCAATCTTTTGCCACAGTGCTGAGGGGAGGAATCCACTGCGTGCCTTGCACGAAGTCCATCTTCCCATGCAGCAAACTGGCAGATCTGGAGCCCTCAGGAATCAGCTGAGGAGGGAGCAAGTGACAACCACAATGTAAATATGGAAAAAAAGGACCTTGTCAAAGCCAGGTCCAGGTTTTGGCTTTCAAGGTGTGTCTGTGCTCAGGATCCCCAGCTGGTAACTCCACCCTGCAGCAAAGCACAGCAATGGGACTTGGAAAGAGCAGCTGAAGTCTGGGGCATAAAGTGCTCTCTTGGAGGTCAGAGATGCCTCTTCAGCCTCTGTCCTGTCCAGCTCAGAGCAAGGTTTGGCAACAACTTGGTCAAAGCTTCCCTTTGTGTCTCCTATGGGAGCTGTTTCAATTTAGCCCCTTAACTGCAGTTTCCAAAGGAGTATTGGGGACATGAAGGAACTGGGTTTAAATTCTCTCACCACACCAGGCAAGAGAGATTTGGGCAGTTTTCCCCCCTCAGAGTTCCTGAACAGTGGGTTTGGTGTTCCTTGGCGTGATCCTGAGTACTCCTGAGCTCACCAAGCGCTGTTTTCATGGCCACCAGTCTCACTGTGCGAGCTGGAGACACAGACTCCTCCTTTTCCTCCTCTGCTCTGCTCACACACTCCAAGCACAGCTTTCTTGGGAGGCTGAGGTTACCAGGGCACACAGGCTGTCATCACACTGGGAAGCAGGATACAGGCTGGCTCTCCTTGTGACCAACAACGTGGTTTTAACCCACATCTCTGCAGCCAGCAGGACACTCCCCATCTGCCAGTCAGCTTGTAACACCTCAGACCTACCCGGCTAGTTTTACTTTCTTCTCTGCATTTCTTCCCTTTTGAAGGCACTATAAACACAAGTCAAGCTCTTTGAGGACAGGGAAGGGAAGGCAGATGAGCAGCCAGCAGCAGCAGTGTGAATGGGGCAACAGTCTTTGCATAAATTGTAACCCAGAGCAGAGGGAATATGCCTTTCTCAGAAGGAGTGGTTTTAATTTCATGCAGATTTCTGACTCCTATAGCTAGCTATGATCCACAGGAACGTTCACAAAGAGGCTTCTTTTTCCTTCTTTTGATCCTTTTCATCCCTCCTACGAAGCCCTTCGTTATTTTGCAGCCTGGACTACAAGTTTCTCACACAGACCAAGAAAGAGTCCTAAATAAATTGAAAGATGAAATTAAATGGGCTGCACTTGTAATGAAAATGTAAAGGAGACCAAACCCTTTTACCTGATACAACATAAAGTAGTTTCAAATTCTGATTGGGGATTTTTCCTGTTCTGACATTAAAACACACTTTCTTTCCAATTATACAGTTTCTTAAGTGTTTTTGCCTAACATTTCCCCAACTTGGATCTAGCTAAAAGACAAAGGGCTTGAGGTTTTATTTGTTTGTTTGTTTGTTTTCCCAGCAACACATTAGAAAATGCAGTGCAAGCTTTAATGACTATGTCTGTTTTAACATGCCTTTTGGAGGACTGTAGGCATTTATGGGGGAATGAGGCAATTAACATATTACTTGGGCATGCAAAGGCAAGTTCGAAGCAACTGCCTTTATTCTCTTGATATGGCAACACAATTGTTAAAACAATGCCTTCTTAAATCTTCCTTTTTTGACTCTCTGTGTTCACAGACCAGTCAAGTTGCTTGTTTAAGCCAAAGCTTTAAGAGCTTGCCAGATTTTCAGGACCGGTAATTTTTCTCTCAAACACACTGTTCCCTCTTACTTATTTGAAGCAGCAAAATAAAAATCAATATCTCAATCCCTTTAAGGAAATGTTGAACTCAAGAGCTCCCATGTTCTCATTTCAGCCTCTAAATAAATGACTTCTATAGTACATCCATTTTTCTTCCAGACTTTTCAGGTTTTCCACCTATTAATCTTGAACCTTCATGGTTCTTCACATAAATGTCACCTTCACAGAGGTGGTGAGAGGTGGGTTTAGCTGATCCAGCCCACTGTGAGAGGTGTCAAGTACCCCTGAAGAATCTGGGAAGCACAAGAAGATGGAGGAAGGATCCAGCTGCTTCCTGCCTTGCAGAAATCCAGGTGGGTAGGTGAGGGGGGATGCCTAAACAGGTGTTTCTAAATCACAAGGTCAAGGAGCCAATCATTGCTCTAGGCAGAAAGAAGCACTTTGCCAGCTTGATAACAACAGAGCTGAGACACAGATTACAGTTCCTTTAATTTTCTTCCAGTTAATTAAATGATCAATTGCAGTGCTGGCTTTCAGCCACAGCAGTGCCAGCTGAAATGAGCTCTCCAGCTTGTGAGAGGATAATCAATAGGCATCATTCACTGCAGTGATATGGGGTTTTAGTTTAAAGACAAATATTAAAATGCAGAGGCAACATACTGCTGTTATTCACAGCAGACTGAGATCTTCTCCAGCTCCCAAAAAATTCCCAGAGAAGGGAAGAGTGGCACAAGCAGTCACAGCTTTAGCTTGCATTGGGTTTTCACTTCTCTGCTTACCATAGACTTCCTGCATGACCACAGACAAAACACTCAGGCCTAGATACGCAAAGGTATCCAGGCAGCTGAGATAAAAATCAGTTGGACCTAGATACATAAATAGTCTGTGGATGTGGTCCTTTGGAAGAGAGACTGAGTTCTCCACTTAGGGAAGGTGTAATAGGTACTTTCCAGCAGAACAACTCCTGTCACCAAAGCCAAGGCCAGGTAAGAGCTGAGTTTGGGCAGCGACTGAGCAGCTCCCGGTATTTGGCCACAAAGCAGCATCTGAGAATTCTGCCTGGTGTCCTCTCCTTAGTGCTGCCCATCTCAGCCAGCAGCAAGAGACCAGCATGCCCTCTGATGGCTTTCCAGCCATTTCTTTGTTCAAACTCATCATTCCTTTAGCTGGACATGCTGTGGAGTGCAGGAAGGGTGAAGTGTAGGGCAGTGAAACAAGGAACACCAGTGTTGGGTTCTCAGAGCACTTTGGCAGGTGGGAAAATCAGGAAAAGCAATATAATGGAGGCAAAGAATGGGCTGGGGACATTTCTATATTGTTAATGAAGACTTTGGCATGGTTCTGGTAGAACTGACAAGCCCAGCACTTCAGAGCCCAAGAAACCCTTGGGTTTATAAGATGTCAACACAGGATAGAAGGAGTTTGCCAAGTAACTGAGTAAGCAAAATTCAGAACGATAATGACAAAGTTGGTGCATCAAACCTCACTTTGCTATCTGAGATCATGTGCTAAATAATGAAATGTTCATCAATAAGAGGCAACTCATGTGCGTGGGAAATAAAGATCTTGTGGGATAAGATAAGAGTGGCCACAGATCTCACCATTTTCAGAACCAAATGAAAGTTTGTTTATGCTGACTGCTTTTTCTCAGGGCAAACCTTTAGTACATATAGGTATTCATGCATACAACAGAGAGAGGCACACAAGCTAATAAATTTTTAGTTTTCCTGTCATCTTGGAAAAGAAAAAAAAGTTTGTTCATAGATGTAATTTTCATTTTTAGTTGGGAAGCCCTTGATTCATCACGAACAAAGCACGTCATCAAAAAACTGGATGGCAAGGTCAAAACCCAGTGAAATTTCGTCACCATTTCATGACTTTCTTTTTAAAAATGCAAGAGGATTGTAGCAATAGCATCTCTGCTACTCATTTATTTTACTGGAACTGTTACGCAAAAGTCAGAGAAGGCAGCACTGCTGCAATCTCCCCCAGGTAAAAGCAAGCACAGGCCTGAGCACAGCAGCTCGTGGATTATTGATAGGACCAGCAGCTGAACAACTTTTCCCAAAGCAGCAGAAAAGAAAACTAATTGCAGGAGTAGAGCGTGGGTTTCCGAGAGGGAAGAATCCATTCTGGTGTAACAGGAACACTTCTGAAAGGTTTTTAATTGATATAAGCTTGAAAATGAACAAACAAAAATCAGTCCTTTAGGGAATAACCTCAGAGAGATCTGAGGCTCCTCTCCAGCCAGCCTGGCTGGCTGAGCAGTGCCCCTTAGGTGGCATCTTGGTGTGACCTTTCTTCCCCACAGGCATGTGCAGAGGAGGGGGCAGAGCCCATGTGAGGTGTCCCCAGTGCACTGGGCTGCAGGAAATGCAGGGACAGGCAGCCTGCTCTGACTCTGTGGCTTCTCAGTGGAAAATCAGAGATGTGAGAAAACAGCCACAAGCATAAAACCCAACAAAACCCACTCCTTTTCCCCTCAAAGTAAGCTTGGCTCAACCCGAAGGTTATTGTCAGCCCACTGACTTCTTCTAGATCACGTAGACAGCCAGTCAGTTTCTCAGGGATTCACAGTTTCCAAATTCACTCAGAGGTAACCACAGTCATCCTAACACAGATTTTTTACAAATAAAAAGTCTCTCATTTTTTTTTTTTACCCCATCAAGAAAAAACAAATAGCTTGCATCATACAACTTTTATTATTTTTCCCTGCTAAGCAAACTCATGGTAAAAAATGGCAGAAAATGACCTAAATGAGCAAAAACTACCCAGGAGCAGTGTTTATTTTGCAGAACAGAATTCTGTTCAGGAGCCCTCATTAATGTGAAAAGTTTCCGCATGACCTCAGAGTTTCTGTAGCCTGTGAGTGTCCTGCAGCCTCTGCTGAATGTGATGGTAAAGAAATTGCTGCTGCAGCCCCGTGGAGAGAGTCACGAAGTCCTGTCAATCGTGTCTGAGACAGCACGACTGGATTATTTTTTAAAATAAATTATAAACCCGCACATTTTAAAATAAATTATAAACCTTGCACATCTCAGTGCAAGAACGTTAATGGTGCAGATGGATAATCACCTGAAAAGTGCTGCTAAGCAGAGGCAGCTGCTGCTCCCAGGGCTGTGGCCAGTGTCAGACACATCCTCAGGTTGGATGTGGCCACCTTCAAAGTGCTGAATATCAGTGAAATCAGGCCAAGCTCTTGCCGGCTTATAGGAAGGGTATGAGGAAAAAAAATAATTTCCTGGAGTTAGCCAACATATCAGACCAGAGAAAGTCCATCATCTCATTGATTTGCATCTCTCCTTCTGTTGGCCCTCTCTAATCTCTCCTGTCTGGGCAACTCCTCCCAAACACCTCATTGCTAAACAGCAATTAAAGCATAAGTACATTAGCAAGTCCATATTGTAAACTGGCTTGCAAGCCACACAGTGCTGCCAGCCCTCTCCATGGCAGTGGGCTCTGCCTCATCTCTGGCCACTTTCCCATGTCAGGAGTATTGATCCATCCCTCTGAAACAACACCAGGGTTCATGTCCTGCTCTAACACCACTTTGACCTTTAGGAAATGACTGCAGCTTCTGCGGGGCAGCAGGAGTTAAATGGGGCTGGGTTCAGGTCATTGGCTCTGTTCCCTGCTCCCAGGCAGCTCCTGCTCTGTTCTCCTCTTGGCCAGGCCAGAAGTTGTCCTTTCTCTTTTCAGATGATGGGAAATGTTCATAGTCTGTCGTACATGCAATGGCATCTTGTAACTCTTCAGTCACTTCTCTCTGTAGCACTGACAGTGTGTCCACAGAGCCACAGGACAGGGAAACCCAGGGCTTTTCCCTTCAATACTCAGCTTATCTCCAGGAATATGGGCACCAGCCCTGGAAACCCATGTCTCCATTTAGCCTGCTGGAAGTGCAGGGGAGCTGGGATGGGGTTTTGTGAAGCTGAGGCAAAGGGGTTTTGATGGGAAACCATTGTCTGGGGAGGGAAGCAGGTGTGATAGCCCCTGGAGAAGGGGACTGTCTCACTGCCAGTTTGAGGGGATGTGCGTGGAAGAGGGGAGGACAGGCAGCAGGAAGGCACTGACTCTGTATTTCCCCCATACACAAAATAATCTCTGTTTTCCTGAGTCATCACTGTGATGTTTTGCTGTGGTAGGTCATAAGCAGCAGTTTCCCATGAATTAAATGGGACAGTGCTCCAAAGCTCTTTGAGTTTGACTCAGTTTGCTGATGCTGCTGAGCACAGGAGCTTCCAGGCAAGCCATACCCCCTTTGCTGCTCTGCTCCTTCTGCATATCAGCATGGGCAAGTTCACTTCCCCTGTGGTGAAACAAGGAGATAAAGAGTTATTTTAGAGTCCTGGGGACTTGTGTGAGAGCAGCATGAGGGCCACCCCATGTTGTTCATGCCATTTTGATGGAGAGGCAAATAGCCAAGCCTAAGAAGAGGGAGGATTTCCCAGGACATCCTTGGAAGTCCCTGAGCTCCTGAAGCACACAGGGGATGAGTAAAAGAATGGAAGTGGCCCTAGAGCACAGGGATGGTGAACACACGACTCAGGCATGAAGTGGTTTCAGCGGAGGGATGGTAATGCACGAGCAGCAAGATGGGAGCCACCAGCACAATGTTTTCTGTTAACCACACACCAGACTCACTTGGCTTTCCAAGGAAAAGACACCAGGAAGGGGAAAGGGGATCTGCTGAGTAGCCACGGCTTGGTCCATGCTAAAACCTTAGACATAAAAGATAAGAGGGGCCTTGGTGCACATAAGAACTGCAGCAGGAAATGAAAAATAAACAGGGGCAGAAACAGGGTGAGCGCTGGAGAGAGCCCACAGCCTGGCAGAGGTCTGGGCAACACTGGGGAACTGAGCTGGGGCTCAGCACACAGCTGGGGCTCAGCACACAGCTCCAGCCTGAGCTGGGGCTTTCCCAAGTGGGCTCTGCTTTTTTTCCCCTCCAGCAAAGGCAATTTTGGCTGGGGCAGTGTTCCTGTGCAGTGCTGGCTGTGGGGCAGCGTTGCCATCGCTGTGAGTTTCTTTAATAAACACTCTCTGCCAGCAGCTTTTTAATGGGACCTTTGCCTCGGGAGGATGTGACGTGTGGTAACAGTCTGTCTGCAGAAACACTTGCCTGTCTGTGTGCAGAAAGAGGCCAAACCAGGAGTTTTCTCCTTATTCACACACACAAAAATGGTGTGTTTTTAACCTAAAACTCACGTGCTTTCATGGAGCACGAACACAACACTGTCAGATGCTGGGGGAGAGCTTTTTTCTCCATCACACACAGCAGGATGCCCCAGAGTAGCTGCTCTGAGTGCCTCTCTTTATCCTGGTGGAATATATTTTACGCTTCCCAGTGTTTGGATTTACTGAAGTCCAGCATTTGCAGAAAGCCACCAGATATTAAAAAAAAAAAAAAATCACTTGGATTAAAACTGTAAAAACGTACAATGTTAATAGCAGCACTGATTTTTTAAGGAGTTAACATGTGGAAAATAGAGCTGACTGCCTTTCATAAATGTTTAAAGGATGAATGGTGTTTTGTGGCAAAATGCTTTTTTCTGACAGGTGGGGAGGGAGCATCTGAGGCAGAGGGAGTAAATGACATAAATTTGTCTTCCTGTGTATTTTGGAACATGATTTATTTGTGTCCATTGACATGACAGCTTTTTTGGTAATTTCTTCCTTTCCCAGCAAAGAAGCCTTAATCTCCTTACTGGAAATTGTACTATTTATGCAGAAAATCCTGCCCCTGAGATTGCTTGAGATCATGAGTTATGTAACCTAAACAGATGGAGCTGGAACTTTTTTTTTGAATGTCAATTCATGTTATAATCCCAAAAGGCTGCAATCATTTATCAGCTCATTTGTAGCATAGAAACAAAACATAGATGGAGGATTTTAAATGGGCATTTAATATGTGCTTGCATGGGAACACCTATGCCAGTGACAAGACTGTCACTAAATACCAATAGCAATAACACTTATTAAGGATTTTCCTCATTCTTTTGAACACAAGGACTCAGTGTGACTCACAGAATTGTATGGACAAGACATTATGACCCTCACCCTGCCACAGCATGTCTGTGGGTGTATTTACCCCTTGGATAGATGAGTTTATCTGCAGTGATGCTCTGAAGCCAGATCTGGGAGATCAAACTGGTGAATAAGTGGGAAGGGAGAGGCAGAGGAGAGCTGGGTTGGAGCAGTGCAGGGCAGGGCAGTCGTGTGGAGAACCTGATTAATGCTGCCTTGTCCAGCTCTTGAGCACTACTGAGCCTTGTAATGATGAATCACCCAGCCAGCTGATCACATGGGTGCACTGCAGAAGCCAATATATCATACACAATACCTAGTTTTAAATTTCACATTTGCTTAATAGTCCTTTTGCTAACATGGTCAGGCAGATAAAATCCTAAAAGGCTCAATTACCCTTGCAGAAACCTTATCCTTTTATTGTTACTAATGTGGTTGTTCTCATTTCATGGGACTTTAAGCCAAAGTGAATCAAGACCACAGGAAAAAGAGGGTAAAAAGGCATGGGAGGGAAAGGTAATAAGACAAGATTATTCCAAAGGGTAATTGATATAAATGGATTAGCTAGGTGTTCTTAAAACTGATAAGGGCTTGATCAGATGAATTTTGGAGGAAGAAGAGGAAAAAACAAAATATTAATTTGAACCCAAATATAATTTTATATCAAGGTGAAGTTTACAAGGGCTTAGAAGAAAAAAAAAAATAAAAGCTACTGCATTTAAATATGAACTTAGTCCAACTCATTACTTCTATTATATTCTGTGGGAATTCCCAATGTGACACACTTGCATATTTGGGCCTAAACTGTAATCTAAGGCTCAAACCATGACAAGGAGCTTTGCTAGAGGAGAGATTTCAGTGCAACCACAGAAAGCTGAAGAAGAATGTTCAATCTTATAGAAGAATTCCTGGCATAGTGCAGAACTTTCTGCTAAAGCAAAACCAACGTGGAGGGAGGGATGATGCTGCTGCCCAGGCTGGGTTCAGGGGTCTGTGCACTGAGCTTGACCCCTGTGATCTGTTCGGGTGTCACTGCACAACCACTTCCATCCAGCAAGGGGTGAAAGGCAGCTGGAACAGGCTCTGGGCCAGGGAATGTAACAGAGACCCTAAAATCTGGCCTGTCTCCAACACCCTCTGCTACCTTTCCACACATCTGGGGGGGCATTTAACTCTTCTAGAGGCTCTCGTGGTGCTTGCCCTCTGGGCTGTAATTCCCAAGGATGTGGCCCAGGGTGATGGCAACAGCCCAGGCTCCATCACAGGACCAACCCTTCCTTAGCTTTTGATCCCATCCTTCATTTTGCTGAAGCTCAAGCACTTCCTCTGGGGAAAGCTGAGCCAGAAAGCTGCTGGCAGCCAGGCATGTCACCATCAGCCCTTTTCAAACCTCACCACTGACAACAGATCTTACACTGAAAATATTTCTGAACAGGACAGTAAAAAACAAGTCAGCGGGGGTTAAATATTTAAATCCAGATGTGCTTACAGTCTCTAAATTCCCCTGTCCACCCTAATTTCATTTTTTTCCCCTTCTCATATTGCATTTAAGACTGGAGAGAGAACAAAATATTTTAGTGAAGCATCAAGTGATGGAGATTGTTAAAATATGGTCTGACAGTAGAAGGAATTACAGCATTTCAAAGATAGACCCAATAGAGCCAGGGAAGTGCCATTGCTTATACACAATGCTAAGCAACACCTTGATCTCCTTTCTTCTGGATTGGGGACTTCACCTACTTAGTACTACTAATGTGAGAAAAAATGTAATGGGTTTTTTATTCATTCTGGATCTTGGCCAGTTAATTAATTTAGTTAGGTGTTTTTCTATTAGCCAAAAAAACTTCAAAGATCCCATTTTTCTTTCTTTCTTTTTTTTTTTTTTTTTTTTTTTTTCCACAAGGAAAGCAATGAGCTTCTGCTTGTAAATATATGTAAATGTTTACCTGAGCAGGATTTTGCTCAGGCTTATAAAGCGTGAGCTTTCTTTAGAATAGCTTTTCCCTGGATGATGTAATTTACTTGACTGGATATTTTCTACCCTTGCACAACTGTGTTAGTCGACCTAAGCAGATTAACCTAAGCACCAACCTGGCACTCACTTTGCCAAACACTTATTCAGTACCCTGCAGAGAAGGATTGTTATTTTGGGGAGGCAAAAGGATCCTTTCTTTGTGCCTGAGATGACTTTCAGATGGGTGTTAGTCTGTTTGTGTGTAAATAGGTCTGAAAGCCCCAAGGAGGATGGGCAAGAGGAGCCAGATATGTATTAGCAGTTATGTAACAGGAGCTCTAAGAGGAGGAAAAAAAAGTTTTTTGCCCATTGTTACAATGACAGTCAAGAGTCAGATGATTTAAAGGGCATGATTTTAAAGGGAGTATCCACAGCCCTGGCTAGGCCTCCTAAATTTTCAGCCCCACAGAACTCTTGGTATCAGAGTCTGGGTTTGTGGAGGACAGAGGGAAAAAGAGAGGGGAGAAAGAAGGAGGTTTATTTTTAGCAGAAGTGATTCTCATACAGGGGAAAGGTGACAGACTGATGTCTTTCAAGAAATGTTTTGTTTAAACTGAAAGCACAGAATGCAGGAAGCAGATTCAAACCCTCTCCATAGCACACTCCAAAATGCTGCAGCATCACCCGGTCACTCGGCCCTTAAGGGCAAGATAATTACAGCTGTGCTGTCTGAATGAGGGAGTTTTTGGTTCACTGATCAAAAATTTTCTTTGAATCAACCTGAAATGAACATTTGATTTCCTGTTTTTTGTTAGGGTTTGGGGGAGCTCAGCGTTTCCCCTCTTTTCATTTAAAATTATTCATGTAATTCTGGCAGTGTTCAAGAAAACACAATTTTTCATTATGACTAGGGACATTTTAAGGCAAAAATGCATCATGGACAATTTTGTTATTGGGAAAGTACTTCCAAAATTCAGCTCAGATACTTGGTCACTCCAAAACTGCAGGCTCCTGTGGTGACATTTTTTCCTGGATTTCTAGTAAGCTCTGAACTAATATTCAATTTCTCCAGATTCCTGCCTATTAAAGACACACATTTGGCACATCCAATGACATCTCCCTCTTGTGGCTATTTCCCAGGACTAAAATGACCTGCTATTTACTAGGCATTATGTAGGATTATATAGGTTATACTTCATTTTCCAGCCCTGAGCCCTGCTGATCACAGTATGTGGGTGTTCGAGGGGCTGCACCACCATTTCCAACCTCGTGCTTCCCAAACAAATTGTCTCCAATTTCTCCCTCTTCTGGTATTGGGGACCCTCCAATACCAGACTGGAGGGTCCCACCAGCCCTGTGACAACCAGCTCATCTTTTAGACAAGCCAAGAGAGACATTAGGAAAGAAAATGCTTCTGTATCTGAGTGATGGGCAGCTGAACAATTCTCTGTTTCATCACAGAATCCTAGTGAAACTTGGGCTTTACAAGGAGTTTTGCCCTCCAGAGCCCTTGTGGAGATTTTCTCCTAAATTACAGCATTTTGCTGCTCCCCACTTGGGTTTTACAAATAGCTGCTTTTATAACTACATTTATCCTCCTGCTAACGGTTTCACAGCAAATGATATTTCATTTTGATGAGAAAGCTTTTGAGCCAAAGCCAAATCGCTCCAGGCAAAGCAGATTTTGTTTTCCTACAGTTTAATCAGTAGGAAATTAAGAGGCCAATATTGTTCTGCCACAGACATGGAGGCAAGCAGCTGCCTTTTGCTTGGGTGAGTTTTTCCTCTCCTGCACTCCCCAGGACACAACCAGGAGTCAAAAGCTACACTGTCTAACATAAATCCAGTGGTCTCAATCCTCAGCCCATGTAAATCAGTGTTGCTCCATCGGGAGCAGGTTTACAGCCTCCATCAGTCAGCAGGTACAGAGCATCCATCACAGAATAGCCAACTTCTCTCATTTGTTTAAAATTCAGTTTTACATTTTAAGAGAAAACTGAAGCCACAACACAGATTCCTGTTTGTGTCCTTGCCTCCAGGGAAGGCAACTCCTCTAAGCAGCTGCTGGCAGCTGGTCAGACAGTATGAAAATCTACTGGAACTATATATATATATAGATATTTTCATGCTGTCTGGAAGGGTCAAGGCTTGGCTGCTCCAGGAGAAGGTGTTTCAAGGAAAGCATTCTTGCAACACTCTGTTTACAAGGGGGTGACCCAGCCACAGAAATATGTGCCTTTTATCACACATTTCTAATTCTGTAAAAAAAAAAACAAGTTTAGGGCACTTCAGCCTGCTTATTCCACAGCTCAAATTCTCAGTCTGAAAGATGTTTATCTCAGAGGTTTTAGCTAATGCCAAACTGCATGGACTGAATGTTTTCCAAGCATGCAGATTTTCTCTGTGAAATACAATGCCTGTGTTGCTGCCGAACGGACCCCGCAGAGTGATTTAGGCGATGGCTTCCCAGCGCACGCATGAAAAACGACGAGGGGCGTGCAAATTGTGCAAAGATTTATCCCCACCAAGCCTCACTTCTCAGCAAAAGGCTTGCCGTCATCCAGGGCCCACGGCGGGCAGGGGAAGCTGTTCCGGAGGAGTTTTCTGCGGTCGGCTGTCCCCGGGGTCATCCCAGGCGAGAGCAGGATGGCTCAGCCTCCCGCTGCCCTCTCCGCATCAGCATCACACCAAAACTCATCCCAGCGCCGGGCTTGGCCCTTCCCCCTGCTCCAGCCCCGGGCGGGGGATTTCCACCCGCTTTGCCCGGTTTTTAAGGGGTTTTTAAGGGGAGACATCTGCGAGCTCCAGCTCTGCGCGGCTCCCTCGGGTTCGTGTTGGAGCAGGCTGAGCCCGGCACAGCCCCGGAGCCGAGGAGCAGCCTGGAGATGGATGTGAAAAAACCCTCTCGGGAGGATGGCCCGGGCTGTGGCACCAAGCGAAGCCGGCCGAGCTGCCTCCCACCCCAACCAGGTCCCCCAGCCATGCCCTGCGGGGCATCCAGAGCCCGTGCGGTGACGATCCGTGCGTTCCAAAGGGAAGGAGCATCTCCCATCCCTGCCCCGGCTCTCCTGGAAAGGCAGCTGCCGGTAGCTCCTTGTAGGACAGGAAGGGTGGCATGGAAAACCCTGTCACCCTTCTCAAGGCTTCCTCACGAGGAGAGTCAGCACTTTATCATATCGCTGGCGGAAACGATTTAAAAGCTCCTTAATTAGCCCGTGGTATCAGGGAGTTCCTGTGCCGGCGGCTGCTTGGGTCTGCGCGACACCACAGGCTTGGTTTTGTCACATGGAAGTTTTCGTGTGAACCACAGCAAAACCGGGTGTTTGCCTGGCTACCCGGTGGGCTGGGGGCAGGGAGGGCACTCATGTCACACAGGATTTGTTCGTGTGACATCCTGCCAGGGACTGACAGGCTCTGGACCAGCTGGATTTCTGCAGGTCTCACCTCCGAAGCATCCTCTGCTCCCAGCTCCGTGTGCCACGGCTGGTGGGAGGAGGAGGAGGATGGGAATTCTTCTCGGAGAAAAGTTCCTCAGCATCTGAGATGACCATTCCATGTTTTGCCCACCACATTGTGCTGCACAGCTCACAGCCAGTGGAGATGCAGTTTTCCTCTTTTTTTCTCGACCTGAAGTCTCACAAAAGCCTTTTTCTGTAAGACCTTCTCCTCTGCTGTGAGCTGTGTCTCAGGTACCACGGCAGCTCCAGCTCACCCTCCTGCCCGCTCCAGGGCTCCCAGCCACGGCACTGGGGCACTGAGGGTCAGATAAGGACCTCTTGTCCATTCATTTCATGCCAAAAGTAGAGGCTGAGCTAAAATTTTTAGACACTAAAATGATTGTTTAATTAGGTAGCTAACTCAGCTGTTTACTCAGCTGACAAACCTGCTTTCCATCTGTGAAGTGAACCTGATTCCCTCGGTGCCTGGGCCAAGCCCAAGCTAAGCCAAGCTACGGCTCCCCAGTTAGGAGAGGCACCAAAACCAGAGGCTCAGGACTTCTCCTCACTGCTCCCCTCCTCAGGGCTGTGCCCCCCGTTCCTATTCAACCCCACCTGCTGCTCATCCCTCCCGGAGCTGCTGATCCTGCCTGTGGCACACCTTCCACCTCCTCTCTCTCAGCCCCCAGCACATCTCCCCTCCCACCCCCCAAAATCCTGCCCCTAGCATGAATATGCATTATGCAGCTTGGGGCTTTTCCTTAAATACAGGGGTGCCTCTGAGCGCACCCACATCTGCTGTTAGGGATTTAAAAGCAGTTGTACAGATGTATGTGCACTCATGTGAATAGGGTCATGTATTACAGGGAATTGTTTCTCTCCAAAGTGTCAAGAAAAGGGCAATCTGGGACTGCCTGTTGCTGATTTTGCTCATCTTTACCCCCACATATGCAGGGGAGACTTCCACAATAAAAACTGGAAATAGATTTCTGATGAAGTCTAAATTAAGAATATTTTCCTCTGCTTAGGCAGGCATTTGACAGTGTAATTCTTAAATAGACTTTATTGCTATTAAATTTAATACCCATGAAGGATTACATATCTGCTTCATTGCAAGTCTGACAGGATTAGGAGAGTGGTGTCTGCTTAGTGTTCTTAAAACATCAAACACTAACAAAGCCCTGAGCAAGAAACCTTTTCTGAGGGCTGTAAAATGCCAAGGGTCCAGGGAAATGCACCGTGCCAGGAAATCAGATGGCGTGCCCTTTGAGGAGCTCCACATTCCATCTGCCAAGGCACGTGGTGACAAAGACACAGCCACTGTGTCTGCACCCAAATATTCCAAATTCTGCTCCCTGGCACTGTAAACACACTGGCTTCAAGCCAGGCAGCTGGCTGGAGGAGCAGGAGCTCACACCCCTTCTCCACAGGCTGAGAAACTCTGGGATTTGGGGACAGGATGAAAACACTATTTGTAATATTTATGTTGCAAGCAATTAATTGTTCAGAGTTGCACTGCTTGTAATGATCTCACTCTCTCTCAGATATATGTATGGAAAGAGGGCCAGCTCCTCTATGGATTTGTAGTGGGGATATTAAATCCTTGGTAGAGCACGAGGCACAGGCCAGGATGGGATGAGCCAGGCTGGCTCCAACCTTCCTGGAATGGTGAGGGATTGGCACAAGGCCCTTTTAGGGATCTGTCTCTTTAAAAATGATCCTCAGTTTCTCAAAAGAGGCTGAAAGTCAATATTGTTTGCTCTAATTAATGGCCTCACCAGCCCTAGGCAAATCCACCCCAAAAATCCCCTGGAATAAACACTAGCACTTTGATGATAGCTAAGAGGTGACTTGCCTTGCGTTACAGTAAATTGGCATGTGGGAAGAACAAACCAGCCTCGCCACTTCCCAGCTCCCTCTGGAAAGCTCCTGTGCAGGCTGGGATCCTCCACCCTCCATCTCCAAGGGACTGGGACAGTGTCCTGCGAGCCAGAGCCATCCCTGCCAGGCTCTGAAGCACCAGATGTAAGGTACAGGGGCAGGGAAGCCTGTTTTTGGTTCAGCTGCTGTTAGGGTGACTCCAGCATTTACAAAGATGGATTAGCCCTGGATATTTCCAGGCACTGAGTTTGGCACTGGAAACCCTAGGGAAAAAAGCACTTGAATTAAAGCAACTGTGGGGATTCTTATATTAATATTATTATTGTGTTTTCCTTGTTACAGATCCAGGGAAGACAGCATGCATGGCAGGAAGGCTGGAGGCACCTCCACAGGCAGAGCTGATCTGAAGAAGTTGAATGACAGCAAAGCAGCAACTCCTGGTGGGGACAGAGAGGATTTACCCACCTCCAGCATGATGTGATAGCCAGGAATCCCTGGAAAGTTCATTTTCTGCTACAAAGGGGAAGAAAGAAGAGATTAGAAAAGAAAAATTACTCTAAGATTTGCCTTCAAAACTCCAGCAGCAGATTGAAATGTAATCTCCAACTACTTCTTCACCTCCACAAATCCCTCCTGTTTCCTTTACATCAAAGACACAGAAACTTGAAAAAAAAAATCAAAGCAGCAAACAAATCATGAAGGAAAAAGGGCTTCTTAAAGCAGTGAGTGAGCCAGGCCTCCATTTGCCTAAGGAGAGCCCACAGACAGAGCCTTGCAGTTGCTTACTAAAAGATGGGGTCACATGGGAAGGCTCCTGGCTAAATCCTCTGCCCCAAAACCCACACCTAGGCTCAGGTAAGCCTGGTTTAAAGCCTCACTTCCAAACCAGGCTGCTTGCACTGAAAACCAGCTGGGGGCACAGAGAAAATCTGGAGTCATTGCCAGGGGCTGGGAAAGGGGTCAGGCACCTTGCCAGGGCTTCCCAGGGGCTGAACCTCAGCCACAGTTACCCAGCCCCAATTAGCCTGATGGGAAATCAGAGTTTTCATGAGTAGACTCCAGGGTGGGAGGATGTCACTGTATCACAGGTTTGAATCATCTGCTCAATACGAGATCACAGCATCAGTCAAGAATAAATATTTCCATCCTCATCTCAGATTTGTTGTCACTGGGGGCTGATGTGAGTGCACGAGGACCCACGGCCACCTAACACAGGATCACAGGATCACAGGTTTGGATTAGAAGGGACCTTAAAGATCATCTGGTTCCAGCTCCCTGCCATGGGCAGGGACACATTCCACTATTCCAGGTTGCTCCAAGCCCCATCCAGCCTGGCCTGGAACACTTCTAGAGATGAGGAACCCACAACCTGTTTGGGCACCCTGTGCCTCACCACCCTCACAGTCAAGAATTTCCTCCTAATATCTAATCTCACCCTGCCCTCCTCCAGTCTTAAAGCCATTCCCCTTTGTCCTGTCACTCCATGCCCTTGTCCAAAGTCCCTTTCCAGCTCTCCTGCCAGCCCCCTTTGTGTACTGGAAGATGCAATAAAGTGCCCCCAAAACCTTCTGTTTTCCATGCTGAAAAACCCCAACCCTCTCAGCCTATCAGTACGGGGCCCAGCAGTTTTTCTGCCCAGATGGCCTAGTGGGAAGCAGCCCTCAGAATGAGAGGTAATTCATTCCCCAGCCCGCAGTAATAACCACTGTATGCAGAACTGATGGATCTGGCAGGGAGCAGGGCACTCCTGGGGAGTTTCCTTTGCATTAAGTGCTTTTGACACTAATGTTGGTGCCTAAGCAAACACATTAGGATGACTAAAAACACCCGGGCTGCTAGGAATCACAGGGCTGTTAGGAATCACAGAGCACACACTGGGAATGCACTGGCTGAGAGGAAAAGCAATGTGCTTTTGTTTTTAAGGCATGGGTGTGTTGGTTCTGTGAGGTGCCTGTGGGTGAGACGACGACACTTCCTTGCAACACCCCTCTGCTATTTATGAAGCAGACCTAAACAGTCTGCATTAAAAAGGTCACATATGTGGATTATGCTCATGTGAAGTGTAATTGGATTTGATTGTGCTCTTTGCAGATACAGGAAGTAAACCCACAGCCTGCACTCAGTAGAATTAGTGTTGCAAGGACGGCTAAAAGGGGAAGAAATTCAGTTTCATTGCCTGTATTTCCCAGTGCTGCCACACAGCACTAAAGGTTTTGTTGCTCAGATCTGCAGCCCAGATATTCCTGTTTGGAAGAACCTGAGATTCCAGGGATTATAAAGGATGCGTGGGAGTGCTAGGCAGATCTCCATGCTGAAGATGAAAAAGACTCTCATAGAAATACTTAATGGCCTTTGAAGCAAGAATAAAGCAGGCAGGATATTTTTAGCAGCCTGCCTGCACTTGCCAACACCTGCATCTGCTGATGGCAGAGGCTCCCCAGGGTCGACATCAGCACCTCTCATTGCTACTTCCACAAGAGAAGTGGGAAATACACATGCTTGGCTGAAAGAGGGAGTGTACCCTACTAAAGAATGCCTAAAAAATCACCCCTGAAATATGTCAGGGATGATGGTTCCCCTTCTACCAGCCTGTTTGTGCTTCAAAGATGCCACCCTGGAGCACCGAAGGTTGCATGGTGGGGATATCCCTTAGGACATGAGAAGGACCACGGTGGCACTTATTCATCAAGACTTCACAAGGTCCCTCTGTGGGAATCTATAAAATTGGAGACTTTTGGGAAAGTTGCAAAAGGCAGGTTTTAGAGACAGCAGGACTGTGATTAGAGCTAAGTAGTAGCCATAAAATAAGTTAGCAGAAAAATTATGTAAAAAGTAGAAAAGTAAGGATAAATGGAATAATGGTATGTGTATTAACGCTTGGCTAGAATAACTCTCTAAGCTACAGAAAAGTATATCTAACAAGATTAGGAGGTTCCAAGCTTAATAATGGAGCTCTGTGCATTGTGTTTTAAGGCTTACAAACAGGTATTGTATTAGAAATAAGCAAGCATTGTTGTAACCGAAGGTACGTGCACTTATAGTGGTTGGATGGAACTACTGTCAGTATGCTTTTGCTTTGTGTGATTGGGCAAAAAACTTATAAAATAAGTTGTAACATTAAGTTCTTGGTCTGCTGCCTGGGATGTGAGCTGCTGGCATCTTCCCATTGTCAAAACCATGTAACGAGGCTGATGCTGGAAAATAAAACAGCTCAAGGCACGTTCCCAGCAGTCCCATCCTGACTGTGATTTGTACACAACCCCTGGCCGCTGATACCCTCCTTTTCCCACCTCTTCTCTTGATTAAGGACATGGTATCTTCAGCTAGACCCTCTGTTTTGGACTTCTTTCTGGAAAGCCAGATGGTGGCTGTTGCCCCAAGACACCAGCACTACCCATCTATGGAAATGCTGAAGCGATGCGAGTTAAAATTTCTTTGGAACTCACACTTCAAAGCATCATAAAAATACAGAGTGGTTCAGTGGTTTGCATGTTTGCCTACCACTCCAAAGAACAGTTAGGAGCAGGTTGATAAGTGGGGCTTTGTAATTATCCTGTGCATTTTTCCTCTCACCCCATCTGCCATGAGTTTCGTTAGGAACAGGCACACACACTGGAGTGAAGCATTTTCCCATGAAAAACTACCAACACCAGATTGTGTATGCTCTTAGGAAATTACTTGTTTTCACTTGTTTGGTTTTTCTGACATTAAAAATTTGTAGTGTCTGAATTTTCCAGTAAGAGAAATTTAATCTTATTGTACAAGAATTCTCCCAAGCCAGTAATAACATTTCTGAAGGAACCAGTCATGGAAAACATGTTTCTCAGCACTCTTCTCAGGACAAAAATTTCCTAGGCAAATCTAAAACTCAAAAAAAAAAAAAAAAAAAAAAAAAAAAAGGAAAAATTGTAGCCAAGTGTTTGGGATAGAGGGATGACTGGAACTGCTGTTTAAGAGTGATAAATGGGAATTTAATATGTTTCTGCTCCTAATAAGAGGATTTTCCTGCTTCACCAGGATGGCCAACCATTGTGGTTGAGATTACAAAGCGTCACCTCACACTGGAATAAAGCTATCAGTTCATAGGGGCTGGGCCATGCAAATCCACACACCACTATTCATCAGCTTTCCAGCTCGATGAGAAAGTCCAGATGAGTTTCCTGGTTGCCCAGAGAAGCTGTGGAGCACAGTCCCTGGAATTGTTCAAGGTCAGGCTGGGTGGGGCTTGGAGCAACCCGCTCTAGAGGAAGATGTCCCTGCCCATGGCAGGGGGCTGGAACTGGCTGATCTCTGCCTCCCTTCCAACCCAACCCACTCACATGAGAAATGCATTTTGCTGACAGAGTCATATCTCTCCATTCTCCTGTTAGAAGGAGAGACATGAGTTTTGTCTCTGCTAAGGCTTGTGTGTGCAGTAAAAGCCTTTCTGTCAACAGGCACCAAGGAAACGAGCTGGCTACATCCCAACTAAACCATGCAAGAGCCAATCCACCACCTCACAGCCTGCTGGATTATTGCCTTCTTGAGCTGAGGGCATTCAGCTGGAGCAGGGGCTCCGACCAGGGCTCGAGGAAGAGAGGAAGAGGAGTCACATCACCCTCGAGCCCTCCTTTGGGTTTGCCTTTGCTTCTGCCACTGTGCTTTGTACTCACTGTGCTCCTTTCCATGGAGAGGGGACATCCCTCCTCTCCATCAGGGCATCCTCACTCTGCACTCTGATGATCCAGAGAAAGTTTGGCTACACAAGGAGCAGAACAATTTAAAAAAAAAATTTAAAATATTTCATACCTTCCAAGGACTGTAAAGAGCATCAACTCGATGAATACTGTTCACTAGTAACAGTAATGATTTATTGATTTTTTTCAGGAAACAGACTAATTTAGAGCCAGTCTGACGTAGATCTTTCTTTCCCCCTGTGTTTATTGCTGCTGCTCAAAGTCTTTCACTGTGATCTCTGGGCATGTTGCAGGGCTGAGCACTGCAATGAGCATGGTTGTCCTGGATTATTCACTTACCAAGGAGGATCTTTGTAACAGGAGGCCAAGGGCAATTCCAATCCCATTCTGAAAAGCTGCATTTCATTTTTTAGTCTGGCATCCTTTGGTGAGCCTTGAGAGTTTCTCCATGATCTGAAGCTATTGCCTTAATCTAAATTGTTGATTCAATTGTTTTCCATGAATTTAGCACTTAAAGCGATTAGGGCAAAAAAAAGCTTTAATTTTCCTTCTGACCTTTTAACATCAACAAATGAAAGTTGGGACATCAGCAAAGGGATTTTAAGTCAATAATTGTTTTGTAGTGACTGTGTTTGTGAGCCAAACACTATCCCTGCCCTAATCCTTGCTCCCTGTATGGAGCAGAGTCATCTGCTGTAGTCTTCTGGGTTTGGCTTCACAGCAGCCTTGCCAACAGGACAGAACTTGCAAACAAGGCAAGAGAGCAGTGATCCAAATAAAAACTGCAGAAACGAGGCTGCTCTGCTGGAGCCCCAGCAAGTTCTCTAAATGGGCTGTTGCTGAAATCCTGACCTTGTTTGCTCTTGGGCTGCCTGAGCTGCTGCCTACCCTGTAGCCAAGATTAATTAATTCTCATATTGATGTGTCGAGCAACTGCCATGAGACCATAAAACAGGCAGAAAGCTGTCGGCATCCTGTAAAACTTGAGGAGGAGACAGGGAATCAACACGTAGGGATTTACGGAGCGGCATGCCAAGCTTGCACAGCTTTCATCTCAGGTTGTGTTGCCTGAAAAGAGGCAGATCAGGTGCCTCATTCTGGGCTGTTACCTTGGGCAAGAGTTAATGGATTTGCACAGGCAGAAAGCAGCACAAGTGAAAGACAGTAGCTGAGGAAACCAGATCCTTATGCCTTGATGTCTCTTACACCAGGTAAGAAGCTGAACTGAGGAGGCTGCCTTTGGCAGGCAGGTTTAGTTACAGTGATGGGCTGTAGGTTCAGATTTCCTTTTGGCCTCCAGTCTCCTCCCTGGCCCTCTGTTGGTTTCCAGTTCTGTCACCTCAAGCAGTTGCAGTGGTGTTGCTGGAGTTAGAACAACTATTTTAGAGCAGAGTGGTCCATGCCCATGGAGGAGATGGAGGGGAAAGCAAAGCAGCTGTGCAAGGAGCAGCAGGGCTGGAAGGAGAGCTGCAAGGAGCTCCTGGGGCAGGAGCCTCCCATCTCCATCCCCTCAGAGAAGAACTCCTTGGGGGTTGTGCAGCTCTTGGCTGTGCTGGGGTCGGGGTAGGTGGCTCGAGCCACACTGGGGCTGTGACAAGGACCCACAGGCTGCCCACGAGGCCAACTCCACTTCCTTTTTTCTGATTCTGCAGGGCTTTTCTCTGCCTCCTTGGGAGGGAACCAGCTCTTGCAACATCTCTGCACTTTCCAGCACAATGAGCCCCTGTCAGGAGCCTTCACTCGTTCCACTACCAAAGCACAGACAAGAACCGTGCTGTTGCAACACCATTGTGCTGTCACAAGTCATCTCAGCTAAAAATAAACTGCTGCTAAACAACCTTCAGACTCACTTTCACCAAATGCTCTGAGGAGGACATCCATCAAGAGCACTAACTCAGGGCACAAATAACTTCAGAAACTCTGAGGAGTTTTATTTTTTGTCTCCCTTCTGGGAGACAAATCCCCCCCAAGCCCTCTCCTGATCCTCTATCCCAATCAAGTACCCTGGAGCACCTGTGGCTTCTCCACAAGCTCTTCCATGGGAAGGCTTTTTTTCCCCTGCTCTCCTCACTTCAGGGCTCTCATGGAGCCCCAGGAGTGCCAATCCCCACGTGGGGACAGGAACAACCCTCACCTTTGCTTTGAGCCCAGTTGAAGTGCCCTGTGAGCTCTGGTTCTTGGCTCACCCTGCCACGTTCTGTGGTGATGTGCAAGTTCTGCAGAGCTTTGCAGGAGTGGGGATCCAGCCTTGCGGAAAGCCGCCCGCCGCGGACAAAAGCTGGCAACAAAGCCCAGAGAGCTTTTTTGTCTTGTCTGAGCCAGGACTGCTCCGTCTCTGGCTTCTGCTGGTACTGGCAGCAGTGCAAAGCCAGGGCCCTTTTCTCAGCTGAGCTTGCTTCAGTCTTAGCAGGTTATCTGAAGTTCAGCTCTCCCCGGCTGCCCCTGTGTGAGAATGTCGTGTGGTCGCTGCCCTGAGTTGCAGCCACACGTTGTCCTGCTGCTTGAAAAGCTGTGCTAGGCAGGCTCCTCTCAGCTCCTCACCTTTTAAAACAAGCTGGAGAGAGTGAATCTGCCCCACAGAGCTCCTGAGGACACTTCTGCCAAGTGGCTCTGTGCACATCAAACCCAGTGCCACTGCAGTCCCATCTGCTTCCCCTGTGACCAAGACAACAGCTCTCAGCTTCAGAGTGTGTCTCACCTACACAAGATCTTCCTTCCCTGTCCCACACACTTTCTTTCCATTCTGTTCCAGCTCTGTGAGGAAGACAAAGAGCCTGGAAACAAAAAGGTGGGTCTTTTTTTCCCTCCCTGTCTCCCAAATGCAGAGGTGAGCTGCAGCCCCACAAGCCCCACCAGCCTCTCCCACTGGGCTCAGTGGAAGCCCTCGGTACCTGCTCAGTCCTGCCATCCTACAGACCTGCACGAGACACCAGGATGTGGTCTGGAAAGCATTGGGATTTTGCCAATTTAAAACTGATGAGGAGGACAGCACAGCCCCTGCCCCAACCCCAGCTCCAGCACATGTCCATGAACCCCACTGATGGCAGCAGAGACCCCACTGCCTCCCACCCTGCCTGCTTTGTTTCAAAATAGCCACACACTTAACCCACGGGGTCACAGAGCCATGCCCAGGAGGAAATTTCCCACCCTTTATCCCCCTTTTTTTTTTTATCCCAAGGGGATGGGACATGGAGCTGGAGGGCAGCTCAGGTTGCCTTCCCACACTGCCCAGGCACAGGCATCCTGCTCCTGGGAGAAGTGACATTCACTCCTCACCTGGACCCTGTGTGGCTGGAGGATTATGGGCTGGCTTGTGCTGACAGGGCATGGGGAGAGCTGGAAAAGAAAATGCCCCTGGCTCTCCATCTGCCCTCATGGATCATACCCCTGTTACCAGCACAGAGCAGCACTGGGACATGCAGGGGTGGGAGATGCAGAGGTGGGAGATGCCCAGGGTTCAGCACAGGCACCCAGGAAGACTTACACAATGCCATGGAAAGCTTTTGATTCACAGACACAAAACTACTTCTAAGTTAGAGCAAATCTATCTTTGATGCTCCTTCATCCAAGGGTTAAAGTTTTAGACCTGCTCAGCATGACACCTCAGTGGGACAGTGCTGATGAGGGCAGAGCATTTTCCAGTGCACAGATCTCTGATGCAGGGCTTTGGGGCTGCCACTGGCATCATTTGCTGCTTTGCCAAAAGGATTCATCACCAGAGCCCCTCTCAGGACAGCTTAGCAGGGAGCAGCACCGTGCTGAGGAGTGTGGGGTGCCAGAACAGCACCAGACCACCTCCAAACGCTGCCCCAAGCCACATCCCAGTTGGAGCAGGCACAGGCATGAGCTGAGCCTGTTAACCAAATGAAAAGGAGTTGTGACTGGGGCCTAGTGAGTGGCAAGCACAGGATGCACTCCAGCTCCATGTAACAAACCACGTCAGCTTCAACCCTGAAAGGGTTTGTGCTCACAGAAGCTGCTGGAAAGCCCCAGGCCCAGAAATCTCTGGGCAGATCCAGTATAAAGTCATAGAATGGGTTGTGTTGGAAGAGACTTTAAAGATCATCTTGTTGCATCCCCTGCCATGAGCAGGGACACCTTCCACTATCCCACGTTGCTCCAAACCCCATCCAGCCTTGTCTGGAACACTGCCAGGGATGAGACAGCCACAGCTTCTCTGGGCAATCTGTGCCAGGGCCTCACCACCCTCATAGTAAAGAATTTCTTCCTAATATCCCATCTAAACCTACTTTTCTTCAGCTAAAATCCTGGGTTTCTGTATTTTTTCCACGCCTGTTTCTGCATAAATGCTTAACAGTCTTCTGAAATGGTCTTTTAAAATTTTCCATTTTGAATAAAATCTGGAGAGTAAAAGAATAAAAAAGAATTAGGAAAAAAAAAAAAAGCTGCATGTAGCCAAAACAGACTAAATTGCCAGTATATAGGATTTGTGCAGAATCATTGTTAGATTTGGCTCTTCCTTGTGTCAATACCCCCTGTGCTTTTAAGGCTGCATTAAAAATATAGAAAAGGACCCAGACAAGGACAAGGACAGTTCAGGCCAAACTTTGGTACCAATGAATTGGTCAAATATACAAAGCAGCTGCTTTAAAGTCCAGAATCAATATTTTCACATCAGAGCACTGCACAAAACACAAACCAGAGAAACTGGGGAGGTTTTGACAGGATTTTCTTTGGAAAGTCCTGGCTGGGCTGAGGTGGCCTGGGAGGCTGAGCTGGCAAGGAGTCAAGGCTGCAGGAAGCCTTTATAGGACCTTTGTGCAGGAAAAGATCCAAGTCTTTTATGGCTTTGCAGCTGTATGGGCCAAAGTGGAATTTGCTGGGCTACAGCTATTTTCCACTGGATCTACTGGGAGCTGTGGCTGCTACTCTGCAGGATAAATTTGGTTATGTGGTGACGTGAATTTCCTCACATGAAAAAAAACCAAAAACCATTTCCCTGCCTGGTTTATGTGTCCTGAAATATACCAAGAAGGGGAAAGCCATGCCAGATGGTGCAGAGCAGATAGGAACCCCGTGGTTTGCACCCACCTTATCCTGCTGCTGAATAAATGGTGCTGCAGGGATGATAAGTTGGGATGCTGCTGCTGCTTGGAGAGTAAATTACTGCTTTGTGAATGAAAGCAGCAAGGTCTGTTCATCAGATATAACTTGTTCCTATTCGGATGGAAAAGCTCAAGCCAAGGAGCTTCTCTCCACAAAAGCAAAATTTGTGAAGCAATTCATGCCAGGGAATCATTCATTTTCTGATCAAAGAGTGTTTAAGATTACTAGAGGATCTCTCCATATACAACATGTAGATGCACATGAACACCACGTCTCAACTGCTGTGTAGCTCCAGGAGATGGGAAGGTGGGGCAGCAGTAAGAAAAGCTGGATTCATCCAGACAGCACACAGACAGCTGGCTTCTGAGGAAAAAGGAAAGGAAAGAGGAAAGGAAAGGAAAGGAAAGGAAAGGAAAGGAAAGGAAAGGAAAGGAAAGGAAAGGAAATGCTTAGGGTGCTGAGGCACTGGCACAGGCTCCCCACAGAAGCTGTGGATGCCTCATCCCTGGAAGTGCTCAAGGATTGTGTCTGAGCACCATGAGGTGTCCCTGCCCATGGCAGGGGGGTTGAAACAAGATGGTGTTTAAGGTCCCTTCCAACCCAATCCATTCTATGAAAACTCTAAATAAAACCAATAGCAAAAAAGAAAGCCCTGAGATGTGGAAAGGATGCTCAGTGATGCAGTGCTGGGCCGGATTTGTCTTTTGTTTTTAGAGATTCTCTCTTATTTGTTCAAATTACAAATTGAGAGAAGTCCTTGAAAATAAAATTGGAGTGAACTCTAAGAGCAAACTCACTCGACCACGGCTTCCCCAGGGTTTGCTTCTGCCAGGACACTCCGGATGCTTCAGTCATCCCTGCCAGGGAGGGGAGACACACTGAGTCAGGGACAGAACAAACCCCTCCAGGCACTGCTGACCACCACAAACCTCTGCTGGAAATCACCACGAAGGTGATCCAGTGGTCAGGCAGTGCAGGGAAGGCAGCAATGAGCCACAAATACACCCCCAGATACTCTCCAAGAGGGCAGAGAAGCTCATTCCCCCAGCACCTCCCATTTATGTGCCCTGCATCCCATAATTGCCTCACTCAGAGCTTTAATCAGCCAGCACAAACACAGGGCTGCAGTGAACTGACTGCACAGGGAGGGAGCCTCACCCTGCTCAGGCTCCCTGACGGCTGTGTGGGGTAGCCAACACTTTTGTGTGGGGCAGGGGGGAAGAGTGGCGACCCCTTCCAGACCCCCACGGCAGTTTTTGGATGCTGCAGGGTGAGAGCACAGCCCTGGAAACATCTGCTCCACACCCCAGCCTTGGCATTTCAGCCAGCTGGAAGCTCCCTGTGTGGTATCACCTGGTTTAGGGCCACATCCAGAATTTGGGCATGCTCCAGCTGGGATGGCCTGTAAACCTGAGGAGGGCAGCCATGAATTGTGCTCCTGAAGATCCCATCCCTCCTGATCTGCAGAGGGGAGGAAAATGAGGCACTGGGCATGCCCAAATGCATGGTGCTAAGGCTCATTTCAGGAGGGAATGAGCCTCTGGGATACTCCCACCTCACACCCCAGGCTCCAGAGCACACTGGGGAACATCCAGGATGCTGTGGAGAACCAGAATGTCCAGTTTAACTGGTGTGATTTAACCCAGAAATGTGCTGGTGCTGCAGCTCTACCCCCTGGGACAGTGAAATGGAGCCCTTAGTCAGCCCTGATGAATGCTTGGGAAGGCAGTGGGGATGCTGAGCCTGCCCCACTCCCAGGGCCAGGATGGAAACCCTGGATTGGAAACAGAGCTTGGAAATGCCCGGTGGGTCAGGAGATGAACCCTGCTGTGCCAGGAAGTGGAAGGGTGAAGTAGAAAAAGCTCTGATAAGAAAGGCCATGTAACCAGAACAAATATTGAGTGATTCAGCAGCAGCAGCTGACCCAGGAAGGAGTAAAGGGCACTCCTTGCCATGTTTGACTTGTCAGCTGGGATGGGGCAACAGCCCCAGACAGGAGGAGCGGCACAGGCAGCGAGCTGCTCCTCACTGCAGCACCTGCTTGGCCCCAAAAAAAACATCTCTGGGCTTCTCTCAGCTGAAAAGATTCCTCTTTCTGTGGCAGGCTTGGGTCTCCATCCCACAGGGATGGCAACAGTCCTTGGTACCAGTGCCAGGCAGGCAGGACTAACAGCTGAGCTGTTTGCTGCGTGTGCCAGTGGACAAACCCTGCCACAGCCCATGCTGCTGCACCAGGGATGCTGCAAGAAGCACAGTGCCCAGCCAATGCCTTGCCAAGAGGCAGTTCAGTGTCCCCACAGCCTGTGCTAGCTGTGGCTGGAGAGCAGGTCTGCCTTTAGCCCTCATTTCACAGAGCCAGGATCCACCCCCACAATGCTCACACCACCTCAGCCCTGGGCCTGGCAGCTGGGTCAGTGCCCAGCATGGCTCTTGCCTTTTTTTATCCCCTAAATCCCTGCAGCAGGTAGTCAGGAGAGGGCTCACTCACTCTCTCCCCATGGGATGCACTGGGAGGGGTCACACGATGTGCTCAGGCTTTGGAAAGCTGATGGTGTTTCAGGTCACAGACAGGATTTCCATCCCCATCACCAGGAATACAGGCCTGGCCTCCAGGCTGAGCACCCACCTTCAGAAATTCAGCAATGTAAGAAAACAAACAGGAAAATATCAACCCAACTCCAGCACCTCCCAAAAACATGACCCAAAGTTTACTTCTGAAAATCCAGGCTCTCACCCCATATCTAAACCACAGGTGTGCTTCCTGCTGGCTCCACCCTCTCACCCTGGGCATGGCTGCTCTTCCACAACACCCAGCTGGGAGACAGATCTTCACCTTTCAAGCAGAGCCAGCTGCCAGCTGGGGGTCTCTGGCATGCAGGATCCCCATGGTTCCAGCCCTTTGGCCCTTGGCTATCACAGATGGGCCATGGCTCGGAGGAAGGCTGGCAGGACACCTCTGGTACCTGTGGAAAACTGGCAAAGCTCATGGGAAAAAGAGGCAACAAAAATGGTGGTGGGTCCTATGGGATCCCTGTGCTCAGAGTGCCTGGCTCTTTCCATGGAAAAGGAGAGAGTGTCTGGCCCCAGGATTGTGCTGAGCAAGGGGAAGCACTGCCCTCCCTTCCCACCAGTGATGGGGAGGTGGCCATGCCACTCCCAAAACTGACATTCAAACCAATGGCAATACTGCTCACACCACAGCAAAGACATCCCTGCCCTGCTGGGCAGAGCTGTGCCTATTTACACCACCCCCAGGTGCTGACTGAGCACTGGAGCAGCTCGGCAAGCCGGGTGAATGAACAACAAATAACCCCCCCAAAACAAAACACGGGCTGAAAGAGTGATAAAATCAACTTTTCAGAGGTCACATTGATGATTTTTCCTTGGTACAGTGCTGCTCCTCCCCAAACAGGGAGCAGAAACTGCAGTGGAGGATCACAGATGGGCAAAAAGACAAAAGGAGGAGGATGAATAAGACAATGCACAGCTCCTGCAGGTACAGAGAGAGGTGTGTCTGTGGGCTGGGCTGGCCTGGCTGAACACAGATTTGCAAAGACTTGTCCAGTGATTGACCAACCTGCAAGTGCCAAGGTGCAGCTGAACATGACCTGCTAACAAGGCCAGATGGAAAGTCCCTCAAAGACCTGCATTACTGGCTAAGAATTAGGGGGGAAAAAAACAAACAGAAGATTTTACTGCTGCTGGAGAGCACAGTGCATGGGACAAAAACGCTTCCCCATCAGCATAAGGGAAATATCACTGGGGTTGGATGGGGGTTGGAGCAACCTGGTCTAGCAGAAGGTGTCCTTGCCCGTGGCAGGGGGTTGGGAACAAGATGATCCTCAAGGTCCCTTCCAACCCACACCATTCTGTGATTCCATGAAAACATGAAATGTTTGTCGCAGGCTTCTTGCCACGGGCCCTTGCTGCTAATTTAACTCCACATCAAGGTTCTGTGCTCCGCCTGCAGTGTCCCTGGCCCTTGGGAACACAGGTAGCAAAACACCAGGGACCTGCCAAGCAAGCCAGAAGCTTTGTCTGCCCCTGCAGAGCTGGTGAAGAGCTGCTGCCACGTCACAGCACCCTGACCGCCCAGCGCCGGCTCCGGACACCGCGGACACTTTCCCTGCCCACGCCCCAGCTCTGGCGGTGCAAGAGCTGTGCCTCATTGCATCATCCCCACTCCACCTCCCTGGGCCAGCTCTCCATCAGCCCCAAACCTGCCAGCTTTCCCTGGGGGATCTTCACCAGTTGGCTCCAGCCAATGCTTGCCCCATGTCCCATAAAATACCCAATATTTCAAATGATTTCCTGGTCACAGGACATGCCAAAATTAAGACCTTTTCCAGTACCTGGTGAGCAGCACCAGTTCCTGTATTCTCCTGAGATGGAATACCAGAATCTCTGCTTCAAGCCCTCTGTGCTAGCTCCTGCCAGCTTGCAAAGACATGCCTCACAGGGATGGGGTTGAAGGGTTTGGAAGTGCCTGGAAAGGGCTGCCATGGGCAGGTATTCAGCTTTACCCACCACAAGCAGGAGGATCTTGGATTCCCAGGAGACCAGAAATGAAGGCAGAAATGGAGCAATTAGCCTCTGAGGAAAGGATGGAGACGGAAAGGTTTAAGGGCAGGGTGGTTGTTTCTCAGCCCCAAGCTTGGCAGAGCTCAAGAAACATTTGGACAAGGCTCTCAGGCACATGGTGGGATTCTTGGGGTTGTCCTGTGCAGGAGATGGACTTGGATGATCCTTGTGTGTCCCTCCCACTCAGGATATTCTGTGCTTCTATGAAAATGGAGCCTGAGTGCTCCCAGGAATGTCTCAGTAACAGTGTCACAGAAAAGCTGCTCCAAAACAGTTGCTCCCCTTGGGCTGCAGAGCAACCAGAGTCATTGCACCTCATTTCCACAGCCACCCCTGCCTTCCTCCAGGGCTGGGAGGCACTGGAAGGCTCCCTGTTCTCCTATCCTCTGAAGCAGGGTGGCTCTGCCATCATTCTGACACAGCAAAGCCCTAAAAGCAGATGTAACTACACATTAATATAAAGTCATCGAGAGCTCTTGGCCTGAGGGATCCATGAAATCTGAAGAGGAGGGGCTGGTGCCAGAGCCAGCTGAGCACCTTGGACACCCACCCGTGTCTCAGGGCTGGGGAGGGAGGGCATCACTGGGCACCACTGCCTCGCACCCACAATTTTTCAGCCCTTCCTTTGTGGCTATTTTTGACCTTCTGCCTAATCGCATAAGCTGCTTTCCAGAGCAACTCCAGCCTTTGCAGCCTTTATTGACTTCCTCTGAAAACCTGACTGAGGATTGCCAGGAGGGAGATGCCAGAGCCACGCTCACTTTGATGTGGTTTATTTACCTGGATACTTCGTGGGCTTCAAATCACGCCAGGCAGTGGAGGCATGGGCAAATCACGGGCAAGTGGAGGGCTGGCAGTGCCCAGCTGGCATCTTGAGACTCAGAAGTAAAATACATGATTAAAGCAAGAGCTGTGTGCTTACAGCTCTCTCCATGAAGCAGAGACAGAAATCACCCTCCACTTCACCATAAACACTGGGTATTGGGTTTTAAGGAGCATCTCACCGTGACCTCAACGGCCCATTTCATGTGTGGTGGCATGGAAGGGAGCCCAAAGGTGAAAAGGCTTAATTAGTAATACTTCAAGCTGATTACCATGACCCATATATAGGGTGACCTGCATCTACTATCACTTAGCATGGTAATGACTAAGTGCAGTATGTGGTTTAAATATCTCCCTAACTCTAAAGCTAAATGCATCTATAACCCTAACCCTCTAATTGACTGATTCTAAATATGATAGATTAGCTTTCCATCTCATTATATGTATCTAATCAGGGGATGAGGGCTCCTATACCCTTGGACACTTGGTTTTTCATCTCTACTGTCTTACAACAGCAATTAAAAGAAAATCACTTCTCTTCTTGGGTTTGTTGCAGGCTTATCTTGTACCCTGCCTCAGAAGATGCTGGATTTAGTTTATAATGGTCATAAAAACAAGCTGCAGAACATTGCTTTCTATCTTGGTGGACACCAAGATTTAGAAGCTTAGATGTTGTCTGTGTGACCTTTTCCCAGTGACCCCAAATCAGCACAGGGCTCCTGCTGCCTGTGGTCATCACTCCATGAACAACTGTCTCAGGGGCAGCAGCGCCCAGGGGGGAAAGGCTGGGAGCAAGGAGCAGGGGAGGCTCTAGGCACAACCAGCAGCTTAGTCTTCAACCACCCTTTCTCAACTAAATTCCTCATTTAAATATTGCCTAAATGAGGGTGGTCCTGTGCAGGGCCAGGAGTGGGACTCAATGATCCTTATGAGTCCCAACACCTCAGGATATTCTGTGATACTGTGCTTAAAAGAAGCTTCCTGATCCCAGTCTCAGGTGCCTTTCCATGCACTGCCCAAGGTCCTGCACACCAGGCAGGCTCCACTCCCCCAGGAGCTGCTCACCATGGCCCCAGCCTGAGAGCACAGGTGGGTGGAGGACTAAGGCCAAGTCCCTGAGTGACCTCAAGTGCCTCTTCCAGCCCAGCTGAGCACTAATAAGCTTTCTGCATTAAGGCTTTCACTCCAGGTCTGGGTAGCTCCAGGCACCTCCTTGCTCAGGCCTTGTCTCTGCCCAGGAACCAGTCTCCAAGGGAGGACACCCTGGGCCACGTGCCTGGTGTGCAACTCCAGCTGCTCCAAACCCATTTGTTAGGGCCCTAAATCAGCTCTGGAGGATTCCTTGGGATACACTCCACCAATACTGTGAGACACTTAAATCGCCCTGAAAATTTGGCCACCACCACCAGGCTCCCTGGTACCTCCCTCTGTCCCAGGAGACACATCCCCCTCTAGCTGAGAGGAGAGGCCATCCATCCATCCATCCATCCATCCATCCATCCATCCATCCATCCATCCATCCATCCATCCATCCCCTCTGCCCAGGCCTGGCTAAAGAGGAGGGAAGAGGAGGTCGATGGATCTTTGCCCAAGATGCTCCCAGAGGAACTGAGGACCACACACCTCCAACAATTGTTAGGCCATGGGTGTTCTGTTTGCCCTATGTTTAACCAAATAGAGAGGCCATGGAGCCAAAACAAAGGCTGGATACCTTTAAAGTCACCCTGGCTGCTCCAGACTGTGTAGGCACAGAGTAATTGGCCATGGGGAGATGAACTATGTTATAATTTTGTCATTTTCCACTCAAGCATCCTGGGCACTGATTGCAGCTTGGGGATTTTCCATGTCAGACAAATTACCAGACTCCACTAAAATAGCTGAGAGAAAGCCCCATTTTGGGTTACAGCATCTCCACCAGAAGGGCACCCGCAGAAGACCCCACTGTGTGTGCAGGAGTTTTGGGGCCATGGTAAATTGGTGCACTGGAAGAAAAATTAAAGGAGTCGGGGTAACAAATGAGGGAAGACATCCCAAACTGGCAGAGGAAACTCTTGCTCATGGTAAGGAGAAACAAAAGAGCCTTTGGTTGCCAGGGTCTAATTTAGACACAGGCTCTACGTGGCAATTTCCATGGTGAAACTTGGGGATGAAGGTTCCCACAAGTGTAGGGATTTTGCTGAAGTCCAGGCCTAGCTGAATGTACTTAAAGGTCCCACTTGCCTTTTTTTCCCTCCAGTTAAAACTGGGTCTTAAACTACTGAGATAAGCATTTGAGAGGGAACACTAACCTGTGACATAGGGCACACTTGACCCATTTCCTCAGGCAGCTGGAGGCAGATTTTCCCCACTCTTTCCTCTGTCCAGGGAAATGGCAAGCTGTTCAAAACCACCACCCAGCCTTCCCCTTGGAGAAAGGGCTGGTGATGAGTGAGAATAAAGGGCCCAAGAACAGTCAAGCAGAAAGGCTGCCCCAAGGAGAGCAACATGTCCAGATATGTCTGTCAGATAACAATACCTCAGCTCGAGCTCTTCACAGAGCTTAAAAATAATGATGACTCAATTCCAGGTGAAATACTCACCTGTAATGCTGCCCCCCTGCCTCAGTCAGGTTTGAGCTACTGATGGTGCTGCTGTTGTTCCAAAGTGGGAAGACAGTAACACCCCAGAGGCTGGGGGAGACACTGGCCAGAGTAACCTGCAAACACAACAACCCCGTTCTTGGGATAAACGTGACACTGTGCCTCAGTTCAGAAGAAAACTGTAGTTAGCACCAACTCCCAACAAAGCTCTCGATACCCTGTTTCTTCCAGACAGCATTTGGGAAGAGAAAGCCAGACTTTTGTGCAGGAGGCATCTCTGGGCAGCAGACAGGCCTGCAATGACTGGGAGGTCTGGAACTGCTTCCCATCTGGGTCTAGCAGCAGATAAGATGGAGATACATGAAATTGCCTCTCACTCCCAACTGAACTACAGCATGCCTTGGCCAGTCTCCAAAAAAGGCTCATTAACAGCTCCTGCAGTGTTCTTCTTCTGGAAGATGTGGTGGTCGTAGTGGAGGTGTTGGAGTCATTGCAGTGGTTTGAAGATCTGGAGATCCTGTTCCTGGAATCAAGCGAGGATCCATTTAAGAAGAAATGGAGTTTTAGTTGTCACTGTTGTAGAAAACCTGAGGCCCTGACCCCAGTTCACATTAAATGGTTGGAAATGAGAAGCCAGATGATGAACAAACCCCTCATTTGAAGGAGGGCGAAGGAGGCACTGGAGAAACTGAGTCACCAGTTTTGAGCAATCCTGAACTCACTACTAACATCTCTCAACTCCACTTTTATAAGAACTGCTGCCAACAGCAGCTGTGGGAGCTCAGAGCTGGAGCAGAACTGACACCACGGGCAAGTTAAAACTGTTTCAGGGCTAACTTCACACTGACACGTTACCTGGGGGAGCCCACACAGGGAAGACTTTGACTTTGTCTTTGTCTGACCCAAGCTCATTTCAAGCTTCCTTCTGGAGATAAAAAGGGTTTGGGTTTTGAAAGGGTTTTGGTTCCTTTGCAGTTCTGCCCCACAGCCTTTTGCCACTGCACCTTCTAACTCCCACATCCCTGAGAGCTGTGGTCCCCAAGTCTCTTCACTCCAAGAGGCCTCATGGAAGGTCTTCCCCAGTGTGGGTGGGGCAGCAATGATGATTCTTGCGTGCCTTCCCTGCCTGCAGGCCTGAGGCACCTCTAAAATATAGGGAATCTTCTCAGTCACAACCCAGAGCTGTGACCCCATTTCTTGACGACACTGCCCTCTCTCCTCTCTTTTTCAGCTGCTGTTAAAGGCATGAGAGGGGAGACAGCCTGGCCTTCTCCCTGAGCTGCCAGCCATGTATATGGACATCACTGGGACACTGGCTGCACCAAAGTCCCCACGAGAAGACACCAAGGTTGCCAAACACCAACACTGCTCCCTTTCCTCCATGCTTTTTGACCTCCTGCTCTTCCTTCAGGCCTGGCTCCATCAGCAGGACACTTCCAGCCTGAGGGATGATGCCGAGTGCTGTACCCAGGGGAAGGCAGGATGAGCAGTGTGGGATGCAGAGGATGACAGCTTGTGCAAGGGCTGATGCACATGTTCAGAAATGCTGCAGGACAAGCCCTACACATAGTGACTACACAGCACATAAATGCCTTCCCCAGCCTTCCTCCCTGCTCCTTCCTCACTCCCGTGCCTTCTGCGTGCCCTGCTCTGTGGGTTTGGAGACAAGGATGCGAGGGAGCACACTGTGGTGACTGTACATAAACAATAGGAAGAGATGGAAAAATACAAAAACCCTATGCCTGCTCACAATTTTATCATCCACCTCTTGGTGTTTGGCATTTTCTCCATGCTCCAATGCCTGGCTTCACATCAATTCACAGACCTCAGCTTTCATCTAAAAAAACTGTAATTGCACGACATTCCTGCTCCTATTGATGTGGAGAAGTGAAAGTCAGGAACTAAAATATTCATAATGCAGATATTTAAAAAAAAAGGGGGGGGAAGAAAAAAGAAAGAAAAGGAGACATTTATTATTTTGGAAAGCTCTTGATTTCTGAGTGAGCTGAGATTTTCAGACAACCTGACTCATCATTTCTGAATGCTTTGGTTTGGCAGCCCTGTATATATTTAGTAATACAAACCCTGACTTGCAGCTTCCAATGAGAATCCTAATGGCATGATAAGACAGATTTTCATCTCATTCACGTCATTTCCAAATATCAGGACATTTACTTAGCGGGAAGAGTTGTAAAAGCTGTGAAATGGTCTCCCTGGGGAGGAGCAGAAACCTTCTGGCTACACGCTCGAGCAGCTGAACAAACCGAGGGAGAGCAGGCAGCAGCGAACAGCTCTTCCCTCTCTGGCCAAGGGACAGAGCAGATGATCCCAGACATGTTTTCATTTCACTGCTCCTGGCTCTGGGCTTTGCTAATCAAGTCCATTGCCATACCACAGCCATGGGAGCTGCTCTCAAGTCTGACTGGAGAAAGAGCAGCTTCTGTAGGAGGAGCACGCAGCTCCAAGGGAAAAACTACTGTTGCAAACCATTTAGGACTTCACAAGGAGTGAGGAACCTGTGCCAGTCCTTGGGAATGCATTCAAAGCATTCTCAGCCAGCAGTTAGAATTGAATTTTTTACCTTAAAATCCCTTGGGCACTGGAAGTCTGTGAGATTTTTTCCATTGCCTATCAAGCAGTGGTATTTAAAATGATGGCTTTGGCAGCACAGCCAGCATGAGTAGTTGCAAGATGATTTTCATCTCTTCATCCCAGACCATCTGCTTCTTACCATCAACTTTCAAAGGCCTTGAAGGAGACGTAGGCCACTGAATTTTATAGCTAGACTTCATGAACCTCTTTGAAAATGAAAGGATTGCACCGAACACAAATTTACAGACATCAAAGCGATCTTCTTTTTTCATGCAAGCACTAAAAGCAGTGCAAAGGGAACTAATTACAATTTGCTCAATTGCCAGTTTTCACACTGGAGTGAATACAAGCATTTTATGCTTTAAACCTTACAAACTTGTGGCTGCCAGCTTAATATACTTCTAAAGCCAGGAGCAAATTAACAGACTAAAACCATCTTACATCCACTGAGGCAAGCAATGAAGCCAAAAAAGCTGGCAAGGTAGTTCCTAGAAAACTCTTGAGTTTTGTACCCTTGCTTGATTTCTTCTTTCTTTAACAAATCAATATTTATTTACATATTCAATGGCAGGGCAAACACTAATCCAGCTTTTTCAAAAGCAAAGCTATTACATTGATACTTTTTATTGAGCTGATCTCATCCATACTGCTGACAGAGTCTCAGGGAACTCAACTGAAATGGCAGCTCCTCATAAAAAGTATGGGAGAGTTCAGGGATCTTGGCCAAATGTGGCTGACTCAGGATCTGCTGACTCCAGTGGCTGAAAGCATTACCCAGACACTTGAGTCCCAGGCAGGCAATGGAGCTGCCCTAGATTACAAATCAGGATCCAGGTGAAAACTGTGAAAATCAAGAAAATTCCTACATAGCAGAACCTTAGGCTTCCAAGTCCAGTCACAGAATTGCCAAGGAATTTGCACCCAGGGTGATGCAAGGGTGCAGTGACCACATTAAATCAATGAAAAGTGAAACTGAAGGAAAAACTCCCTTTGTCACGTGAACCCTGCCCCATTAAGCCACCAAGCAGGTATGGGCTGGCCACAGTGAGAGCTTTCCTGCTCCCCAAAATACCATCTTATATCCTCCAGAGATTCACAAGCTTTCTGGTTTGCAGTTCACAACAATCCTAACAGAGCACCTCCAGAGGTGACAGTTCTCACTCTCCAAGCTTTTAGGACACAGACTGGTGAGTACTGATATGAAATATGATATGATGTAATATTGACACACCAATAAAGCTCTCCAAAGGTGACTACTGCACATTCTTCATACTGTCAGTGATGTGAACTCTCAGATCCTGGGGCCATGGAAATGGTACCACATTTTGCTGCTGAAGGCAGGAGCTTCTCCAGCAGGAACTATTCCAAAAGGTCCCCTGAGCCCCAAAGAATAACACAACCAATGAAATGTTGGGATGATGCCACTGTGCTGGCAAAAACAGGTGTATCACTTACTGTTCTCCAGCACTGACCACCAGGGAAAGAGAGGCTGCTCACAGCAGCGTCAAAAGTAGGAGACTTTTTTTGAGAGTAGGAGAGTCAAAAAGCCACGAAACTCAAAATTCAGACGGTTTTGGGGCTCCCACTCTTGGTGGCCAAGTTAGCTGCACTTACACCTTACCAAGCAAGCACTGCTGCAATTGTAACCCCACAAAACTGAGAAGGAATTGGAGTGAAGAATTGCCTTGGGTCACATCTGCACCAGAGGGGTGAACACCACGTGTCATTCACACATGAACAAGGTGCCACAGTGGCCCCCTCATGCAAATGCATCCATCCCTGTACTGCTTCTTCCTATATCAGAAAGCAACTCAAGCCAGCCTGCACAGCTGATTCTGGGATCATTTTTCTGGAAATCTGCTCTTTTTCTCCTGATTATACAACACAAGCTGTCCTTCCTTCCTCTCTTTCCCCACTTTGGAGGAGCAGGGTATCTACACATCAGCAAAGGGATGGGCTGCAATGTGACCAGAAGGTGCCCATGGATTGGAAGGAAGATCAGAGGATGAAGCTGTGCTTACTGGAACAGGAGACTCAGGAAAGAAAGAGGGAGAACTGCTGGAATACACAGGCACAAAGAAAAGAAGAGTCCAAGGGTAACTGAGCCTCTGCCCCACTTGTCAGACAGTTCAGAGATGATTTAGAGGTAGAAGTGACTCAGTCAAGCAGAGGGGACTGGAGTGGGAAGGAATAATTCCTGCAAGTACATCTCAGCTTCTTCATCTCAGATTTCTTCTTCACAGCAGGTGAGCATGTACAGACCAGTGGGTCTGAGCTGTAATGGGGGTTGTATCTCTGTAATTTCCATGCCCAAGGCTCCTGCTCCCCATCACAACTTCCACAGCTGCAGTGAGGCAAAGTCTGTGCAGAACTGTCCCTCTCTGCTGCACCTCACCCTTCTCTCAAGTTAAAGCATGTGAGGAGCCCAATATAAACATCATCAGTTCTGCAAGAGGTTAGAAATCCTTTTCCTTCTCCAGAAATTCATATCTGCCCAAGGAAGAGGCTATAAACCTGTCATACAGCTTCGAGCCCAGCAAGGAGTGCAAAGGTGTGCCAAGGAACTTCAGAAAAATCATCCAGCTTCCAGAAGAACAGGAAAAACACAGAACCATCTCCCAGAGTATCTGGGTTCCAAAATCTGCACTGAAAAATCATCTCAGTCTGCCTGGCAGAAGCTTGAGGATGCAAGTGATAAGAAGTGCCCTATGAGTAATGAGCTCTTAAATCCAAACCAAACCAAGTCACTCTGTATCTTTAGATAAGGTTTATCACTCTCAGGGGAGAAAAGCTGTCCTTTTGTGTTACCTGTTGGTTGGCAACTCTGCCTTCAAGCAGCTTGCCAGCTCTGCAGCTCCCATAGCAATAATGCTACAAATAATTTAAGTGCTACCACTTTGGATCAAAATTTTAATGAGGCACTAAACCCACAAAAGGGGCTCTGTGTAACATAATTAAATAGAAAGGGCCTAAATAAACAGTACAACAAGTTACATTATAGTTGAAAACAGCTGGGAGGCAAAGAAAGGAGCATTGAAGATGCATGATGTAAAAAGGCATTTCACAGAATGCAAACACTAAAACTTTTCAACACGCACAAAGAGTAAAACACTACGAGCACATGACTTCCTTTTGATTTGGAAGAATCTGTGTGGGACACAGGGCATTTGTTTTTTTTTCCTTCTGCTAGTCAGCACAATGAAATATTTCACATGGGAACCCAAACAGTGTCAAAAAGAGCCATTTGTGCTTCGGAAAGAAATAAATACTGCAGGAAACAGGTAAAGTCAGTAGGAACATCTGGTTCAGTCAGGCCTTGGGATGTTAGATGACGTCTCCAAAACGCTGGACAGTGCTGGGACTCCTCAAAAGAGTCTTGCAAACAATCAGCATTATAAAAAGTCTGTTTGGCTCAGGGCTGCAAGACACTTGTTCCATGCTCAAGCCGACTCCTCGAATCCACTACAAGCGGTGACATTCAGGCTGAGCCAACCAGCTCAGCATCCAATGCTCTGTCTGCATCAGCTATTTACAGTATCATGTTTGTTCCACCCCTGTCAATATTTGATCCAAGAGCTGCAGAAGCCCTACAAACACAGGAAGGTTTCAATTTCACATTAAGGTAACACTGACAGTGGTGCTGCTGTATCGTGCCAGTCAGTGCACTGCTACTCCTTGAGAATGAAATTACTGGTAAACTTCGTTTTCATTTAATTTCCTCCCAGTCCTCTCATCAGCCTTTCTCCAGAGCCATAGCTATTCCAACATGTCTGGGTTGGTGAATGAAAAGTGTCTAAATTCATCCTGGTTTATCATTGCAAGGATCCCTTCTTCAATGGGGGTCAGGATGGGCTCCTCTTTTATAAAATCTGGATCAAAGTTGCTCACGTCATCTTTGGATTTCTGTCAAATGCAAAACACAAAGGAAAGACACGTCAAAAGTATGTATCATCTGCTTGATCCTTGCTCTGTATCTGAGTGCATTGAACCATCACTTCCATGACCCAGGCTGAGCTGACTGAGAGCTTTTTCTGGGCTTGCCTCTCACAGAGAAAAGCCTTTTCCAGCCTCTGAAGGTTCTGACAGGGAGCCCCCTCTCAAATTTAACTGGCAGCAACCCTGGGGGCTTCCCTGGCCAGACATGGCAGGGCAGGGCACATAAATCAGTCCCTCCTCTCAAGTGGCAGCACAGTCATCATCTGTGTTCCCAACTGGCTGACTCCACACAGACCCTCCTCATCTGCAGAGTGTCTCAGCTGGGTTTTGGGGAGGGGGTGGAGGGCACTTTTCTTAGTGCCAGCCATTAAACTAGCACAATACTGAATTACTGGGCCGTGGGAAGACAAATGGCTGGCCTCCAGGTGCTGGATTCCTCGCTGTGTGCCACAGAGGGGGGCTGTTTAGAATGCACACACACAAACTGGGTTTGTGGCACATTTTCATGAGGCATGTGTTTTTCCTGCACCCTGAGCAAGATATTTTATTGACATTGAGGTCAATAAAATTTATTGACATTGAAGTCTAACATTCCCAGATCCTGGCCAGCTTGTGGCAGATTGAGCAGGCTGCCTTAGCCTTTGATTCAGGCTAATGGGCAACTTGAGATTCTGCTTTTGAGCTGTCACACCTCCCCAGGTATCTGATCCTGCACCCAGCGTTCAGGGAGCAGGACTGGGTGGACCATTGCCACTGAGAGCTCACAGAGTGACCACAGCATGAGACAAGCCACCCCAGGCAATAATTTGAAAGACAAGGAAGCCACAGCGACAACCCTGGAAAGGCTGTCCATGAAGAGCAGTGCTCTTCTCTCACAGAGCATCCTCAGGGCTGTGTGGCACCACTGGGGACAGGGGCAGCACTGTGTCCTGTGCAGCCTCTCTGCCATGTGAAGCACTCACTGACAGTGGCCTGAGCAGGGAGCACTGTGCTGGGTGCTGAACAGACACAGAGAGGCAAGGGAGAGACAGCCCCGCTGTGGAGCGGTAGCTGGAGTGAGCAGGATGAGGATTACTTACCCTGTTTTATCTTTGGGGCAAGCCAAAGGGTACTTGAGTGCCTAACCTGCTGCAGCTGCTTTTACAAATCTGCATCTTTTCACTGAGCTGCCTTTGAAAATCCAGCATGGAAGGGAAAAGAGGTGGCTCACCAGGTGGCCAACCAGCAGCCAAGCCAGGGTCAGAGGCCTCACTTCCCTTCCTGTCTCACGGGAATAAATCTGCTTACAGAGCCAAAACGAGGGGAAAAGCCCCGAGGGATGCCTCCCCCCACCCTCCTCCCCACGTACAATGCGGGGCCTGAAGGGGGGCTCCATCTGCCGCTGGTTCAGCAGGTCCCAGTCCAGCTCCTTGAAGTAGGGGTGCCGCAGGATCGCGCTCTCGCCGCCCAGCCCGGCGCTGCCCAGCCGCATCGTGGGGTTCTTTGTCATGAACTGCAAAACAGAAAGGGCTGTTTGTTCCCTCCCATCCGGCACGGCCACGGGAGAGGGACCCATTAGCAGCCACACAAAAGCTTGTCCTCAGCTTTCCTGTTGAACTCAGCTGCTGGCCGGACTTCTCAAGTTCCTTGTAATGGAACCGCATGCGAGGAACTTGACTCGCACCCCAGAGGAAGAAGTCGGGGTTTGTTTCTCCCTGGTCCTTTGGCTTTTGATGAAATCCTTGATTACCACAGTAAGAAAAGAAAGTTGAGTTGCATCATTTGCAATATTACAAATATTGCCCAGTGTGTTTGGTCATTATTTGTTTCTGTATTAATTTCTCAGGAGTACAAGCTCACTCTCAAATGCTGCCCAGCAGCCAGCCAGGCTTTGGCCTGGACTCAGTCCTGAGCTGTGCCTTTTTCCTAAACCTCTCCCTGCTGAAGCCCTGCCAGATGCCTACGCTTTCCTTCCTGTCATCTCAGGAAACAGAGGAAAATGGGCAAGGCTCTGGCTTTTAGAGCCCTCTGACCCTGAGCTGATGGGAGCAGACAGGTGACCGTCTCCTCTCTCACTGCTGAAAAGCCAATAAAGGGTTTCATTTTGTAACATTTTTATTCTGCTGCCAGCAAAAAAGAAATCTCAAACTTCAGCCAAAGTGCCCTGACTTGCCAGGGAGCAACGAGGAAAGGCATACATCTCACAGATGGTGTGAGAGGGCCCCGGTGGGTGCACTTTAGGTCCTGATGAAAATGATGAAGTGTGAGTGCTGTGGATATTCTTAAAGGGGAGGAGGAGAATCCTTTCCCCAGGAAGGGAAAGAACTGGTTGGCTTGTTAATTTAGTATTACAGTTCTTGAAAACTCGGTAATAAACAATCTTTCCCCTTCCCTCAAGTATTTCCAATTCACTGGAGAAACCAGGTTATGTTTAAACTGGGGAAAATAGCTGCTTTTATTTGCCTATTGAAACAGCAGCATAAAGCAAGCTGCACTCCGGTGGAGGTGTCCAGACGATTTCCTGGAAGATGAAAGAGCATTATGTTTAGCAAACAGCTGAAGCAGCCAAAGCAGACAATCAGTCACTGTTTTGGGAATGGCCAAGTCTGCTGCATCTCAGCACTGGGGGAATGAAAAGAAGGGGAGGTGTGGTGAGAGACCAGCTTCATTCTGCCTGCAAGAGCCTTTCACAAGGTACAAACTCTCCTAGGACAAGCGGATAAAGGGTCTAGTCATTCCCCATCTAGAGAGAAGGTGCGGAGGAGAAAGATGACTGCCTGATTTATAGAGTTCTCCTCAACACCCCATTCTGAGGGGGTTACAGGGACGAAGCAGATGGGGCATCAAGCTGACACCTTGCAGGACCCCAGACTCTGCTGGCATCAGCACAAACTCCCCAGCTCTGCTCTGACCCCCTGAACCCTTTGAGGTCATGTGCTGCCACAGGACTCCCCACAGCAGAACCATTTTTCAGCATTCTACCCAAAACATCAGTAGAAAGAGCTGCCAGGTGCCCCCAGATTTGTAGGAGGAGCCACCAGGACAGGAACAAAGCTGAGGTGGCTGCTGCAGCTGGGCTCTCCCCATGCTCCTCTGGACTCTTCAGCCCCTGGTGATGCAGCATTTCCAGGGTCAGGCCCATGGACAGGCAGAACTTCTGTGTCTCCCCAAACCTTCCAGCCTGTTCTTCACCCTTTCTACCAGCAGAACTTCAACACAATTTCTTTTCCAAGAGACTGCCCCAACATTTCTGTGGGATAGTGATACCCCCAGAAACAGCTTGGTTTCCAAACAAGAAATGGGTCAAGCCAAAATCTCTGAGAGACCTGATTCAGACAAGCCTTTGCAAGCCTTGAACTAGACTTCTTTGCTTTGCAAAACAGACCAGAAACCTCCTGGCAGCCCTGTCTTTCTCTGGAGGTTCGTTCTTTGTCCCCACAGATGGATATCTGCACCTCACTGGCTCTTATTTGCATTGCTGGAACACCTAGAAAGCTCAGACAAGACCAGAGCTTGCTGGTGCTGGGAGTGGTATAGACTGAAACATTCCAAAACAACAAGAAAAAAATGGAGAAAATATCTGGGAATACATCACATGTCTCCTGGCTCCTGCCCTACCACCACCTCCATCACACCAGGAACCTTCTGTTAAATGTGGAAAGGGAAAAAATAATCATGAAAGTAAATAAACTCTGAAAAGGACTGGCAACAAACTTGCTTGGGTTCCCATTCATGCCCAACCATATAAGACCAAAACCTGAACCCAAATGCCCATTTCCAGATCAGTTCAGAGCCCTGGGATATAAAAGTGTGTTTATATTCCTATTTGCTTGATGTATTCCATGTGATGCCAAAGCTGTACCAAGCAAAGAAATCCAATGCAACAAGAGAAGAGCCAACATAAATTCATTCCTGGCTGCTTAAAACACCCTTTTTGATAGGACAATGAGGATTAGGCAAAGGCCATCCCTTAAGGTAACACAACATTCAAACCAAAACTGTTCAAATTCAAGTGGCCAGCTCCGATCTTTCCATTGGACCCAGAGACTGGGAAACCTCAGCTGGGTAACTCTAGGCAACATCCACCCCACAAAAAAGGCAGGAGAAGAGTGAAGGATTCAAATTCATCTGCTGATGGAGCACATTTCCCTGGCTGGCTCCTGAAACCAATGCCAGGTTTCCACAAAACCCCTCTGAATTTTCCTTGCCTCCAACAGGAATGGGCTGCCCTAAGCTCAGTGCCGCTGCTTCTCTGGCTCTGTAAAACCAGGGCTGTGAAGCACAAGGGGCTGCAGTGACCCCACAGCATCTTAAACCACCCTGGAGAGCACTCTCTAAGCCTGATTCCCAGGTGCTGGAAGCACCCAATGCAAGCTAGCGGGACCTTGAAAGTGAGTTATAGACCATGCACTCTACCAAGAGTATGAACACAACGTGAAGAGGCTCCCCTTCCATGGCAGTCAAACTCACACTGGTCTGCTTCAGCAAAAATGTGGCACAGGTAGCTCAGAGAATGCCACATCCCTGGAAGAACGCAAGGTCAGGTTGGATGGGGCTCTGGGCACGTGAAACACAGCCCTGTAGTCTGGGCAGTGCAGCACCATGCCAGGTTACCCAGGCTGTGGGCACACACACCTCTGCACCCAGAGGCTGTGATGGAAAACCACAGGCTGGCCATGGCTGCTCCTCCCTTACATAAAATCTGGTGAATTTTGGAGGTGGCAGATCTGGTGAATGGGGTGTGTTTCTCTGGGAAGAGGCTCCAGTCTTTATCTGGGCGGAAAAGCAGGAGTGCAAATGATGATGCCAACAGAGACACCTGATGTTCTGCACTGGAACAGTTGCCTGCTTTGCTGTAAGAGGTATATAAAATGACAGAATGAAATTTTGAAGCCTGCTTGGACTAAAATAAATAACAAAGCCTCTCAAACACTATTTGAATTCACTGAGAATTACTGCACTGACACAGAAATTAATGAATTTTCAGTTTGCATTGCCCAGTAAGCAGAAAAACTCAAGACTCCAATGACCTCTCAAAGGCTCCAAAACCCATGAATCCTGCTTCCTCCCTGCCTGAGGCAGCACTGACATTTCTCTGCTGCAGCAGAGCAGCATCTGGCAGACCATCTCATGCTGCCCCTGCTGTTTGATGGCACTAATAGCAAAGCAAAGAGCTCAAGACTTCCAAAAAACTTAAATTACCAGCTCAGTCTCCATCTCTGAAATGAGTATCTGCAGCCCATGCCCCTGTCCTGACCATGTGAGAGGCTCTTGTGCAGCAGGCAGGGTGAAGTGCCGAGGCTGCACAGACACTGTCCCTGCACACACAGGGCAAAGCTTTTCAGAAGTGTAGCTCCTCTTCCCCGTGATCCCCTTGGCTGCACTGAAAACCAGCTGGAAAATGTCTTACAAAGTGTTTGCTGTCTGGTATTCCTGGGAAGGCTGACACTTGCTTCACAGATTTGATAGCCCTCAATGTCCTTCCAAGAACAGCCCTCCAATGCAGGTGGTGAGAGATGTTCAGCAGAAAGTTTTTTGTGGAAAGATGTCATCTCCTAATGCTTAATTATCTCTTATTTTTCCACAATAACCATGAATGCAGCACAAACCTCAGCCTCTGGCACATAGATGAAGAAAAGAAGAAATACAAAGAAAAAAAAAATTAACAGTAACAACAACAAGGCAAACCAGAGATGCTCCTGAGCAAAAAGAAACCCAAAACCAAGATGCCTCCCAGCAAAACCAATAACAACGCTATCAAGCTCAAACCTGAACCAGGCTGTCAAGCCCTTGCTCTGTGACCACATCCAGACATGGGAAATTACCCCATTCCCAGGGTAAGGAGCTCCTTGGGAGCATCCTCAGACTGGGATCCTTTGTGCTACACCAGTTTGCTGAGCAGCAAACTGGAGCGAGGCTCTCCCTGACCTCAGCTCACCCTCCCAGCAGCATCGCAGCCAAAACCAGCAGCTGGCATGAGCCAAAACCATGACTTCACGAGATCATTTGAAAACCTTTACTGAGAGAAAATGCAGCAAGCCATGACAAGAAATTAAAAGCTGGGGATTAGTCCATAGAGGGCCCGTGAAGTTACAAGGAAAAAATGCTGCCATAGCAGTGCCAGCCATTGGGGAAAATCTGTGCCAGCCTGGAAGCTCAGCCTGCAGCAGGTGAGGGGATCTGTGCTGGTCCTTCCCTTCACCCACGGCTCAGACCATGCTGGGAAGGGCTCCAGGACTCCCAGAACACTGGGCAAGGCTGTGGTGGACTCTTCCAGTGTTGCTCACATGCAGCATTGCAACTTCTGTCTCAAGAGGCTGAGTCTGCAAATCAGTCTAATGGCCTGGGACTCACTGCGGGGATGTTTGCACAAATCAGCCATTTCCTTGCATTTATTTCCTTGAATTACAAGGCTCCTTTCTCAATACTGGAATCCCTGATTGGTTTTACGGAACTGATGTATGTGTTGTTTGCATCAGGACCATTAAATTCATGAGTAATATCACAGATTACGTGAAATTGCATCACATTCTAGGAAAATATTAACAAGGCTCAGTCCTGTCACAGGAGTGCTGCATTTCAGGAAGAGAAATACAACTTTCTGCTCAGTCCCTTCACACTGTCAGCCATCTGGACAAGAAAGAAATCATTCTTTCTTGTACTAAAGAACCTCTTAAACACACCAGTTCCCACCAGGTCTCTGGTGTATTTACCCTGTAGGAGAAACCCTGTGTCCCAGCAGTTTATCTTTCAAACACAAGCACACAGCAGAGAGGGAGGATATTCCAAATCATACAGGCAGGGAACAGAGACCAAGGAAAATTCATTTTATTTTGCCAGGAGCCCAAGGGCAGCCCGTCACAGATAGGATGGCAGTACCTCAGTCTCACCTCCTCTGCATCACACCCCGTGCCTCACAGGGTCCCCACTCAAATTGTGGCACTGTAATAGTCAAGTCAAACTGTTAAAAGAATGGAAGACTTCCCTGTTCATGGTTTTAAAATTTTCCTGGTGTTTCTCTCATGTTGGTACCAAAGTAAAGAGCAGCAGCAGCACAGGAGATTAATGCCCCACAGTCTCCCCTCAGTAATGAGGGAGAGCAGGAGATCAGGAGATACCCAAGGTGCTTCTCTTCATTAAGATTCATGAGCTAAACTAACAGGGCAGAAATTAACTGGAAAGGAAATAAGATTTCTCAAAGATCCATTTGATCTGAGACAAAAGGGAATCATTATATAAATAGAGCAATTACTCTAATTAAGGCTTCCCTACATGAATCTCTCGACTGAATGCTGCAGTTGCTGAAAACAGTTTGGCTGCCTATTATGTAAGGCAAACAAACCCACGGTCTGGGGTGTCATTAGCCCTCAAACAAAGAAGAAAGATGGTTCTATGGTTTTGTCTGTTAATGCCTGTATTATTTTTAATGACTGGAAGCCAAGAATTTTTTTTCATTTTTTTTTTAATACAAAGCTGCTCATTTTGAGCCCAGAATTGTCTTTTGCTCTCCTGGGCAAAGCTCCCATCAGTCTCCATCCCAGTCCTGCCAGGTGATGCTCACAAGTGTGCCTCATTTCCCCATGCGAAAGCAATCCAGGGCTTGGACACAGGAGGTGAGGGAGGCACAGCCCAGTTTCACTAAGAGGTGTGGTCAGAGAGCTGTCCCATGGAAGTCCTTGTGCTCAGGTGCCTGCTTGTGGCTGTGAGCCAGGCACTTGGAAGCTGGAATCCTCCTGACCTTCCCTGAGCACTGTGCTGCTGAGAGCAGGCCTGGAGTCACCGTGGCTCTCTCAAATGCCACCTCTGTCTCATCTGGGGATTTGCTCTGACTGCAGACATCAGAGGCCAGGTGGTGCTTCTGCTCCCCTCCTGCACACAGAGGGATCAATTGCTGGGAGCCCTGATTGCTACCAGTGCAATTCAGTGGTGGTGGGGCAGGATGTGACCCCACAGGGTGGGGGTACCCCCCTGCTGCAGTCCTGCCTACCCAAAACTGGGAGCAGGTGAAATCCTTCAGTGCAGAGAAGGTCCAGCAAGCACAGTGCCAGGGTTCAGAAGTACAAGGCTGCCCTGAAAGCATTTTAAGGAGAGGGGGGAGGAAGAGACAGAGTGTGAAATACCTGTTATCTCCTTTTCCAGATAAAAAGGGGCAGGGAGGTAAAAATAAGTCTTCAGCCCAGCTCCCTAAAAGCCAGAAGAATGTAACAATAGGCATGACAGAAGTCACATGTCCAGTGTGCCAGCCCCAGGCAAGAAGGACAAAATGTCAGTGCAGTGGGTATTAAGCAGATAAATTTGATCTCACTTTCCCCTGGTGCAGAAATGGCTGCTCGATGCTGCCCAGACAGAGCTTGAGGGAACAAGAAGGATTAACTGGATTGCAAACAGTGCTGAGCAAGAGAACAGCAAAATAAACCCAGGTGGACTGACTAGCAAAATAAACCCAGGTGGATAGAGCAACTCCCATGTGGGACAGACACATCTGGCTCCAGACCTGCCAGTGGTGTAAACTGATGAGACTTTGCTGAGTACCACAATGAAATGCTGTCTGAACAGCTACAAACTTCCCCACTGTGCTAAAATCTACCTGTTTCCTTGCCTCTCCCCACTCATCAACACTAATGTAGAATAAAAAGGCCACAAGTATCAAGTGCATGGCTTGAGGCCCCTGAGGATAATTACTGATTTTTGACACTTCTGCTTTTGGAATTTCTGTAATCAGTAATAGTAAATAGAAATTAACTTCAGTCATTGGCTATATGGAATATTTGACAAAGGTTTTAGTCAGGATGACACCCCACAAAGCTGTGCTTCAGAACTGAGCAGTCACCCCCACAGGGGTCACCAGCTGCAGGGGCTGCTCAGACAGTATCAAAATCCTGCTGCTGGTTTTCAATTACCACAGTCAGGCTACAGGTACAGCATGGGGATGTGCAGGTCCATTACTAAATCAATACATCAATCAGAGTAGCACAAACATGAAGGTAAAATGAGCATCACACTTATTAACAGACTGGGAGCATGATCCCACTCTCATTTTAAGCAGGAGTAAAATCTCCCTTGGGTTGCAGGGGAAAACAATTAATCCTTTTCTGATAGTTCTGTCAAGAGGAACTGGGAATCTGTTACACAACCCTGGGTGGTCTATTTACATAGGGTCAAGTACAAAGGGGACTAAAGTGCCCTGAACAAACCTGTAAAGTCCAATAAAGAAAAAAAAAAAAAAAACAAAAAACTTCAAAGGAACTTTTTTTTTTTTTTTTTTTTTTTTTTTGTAGTCCTGGTTATATTTAAATTCTTTTAATTTTGAAGTTCCTGAGAAGACACAGCATGTCATAAAGTTCAAAGCTGGAGGGATGAGTAAGACCTAAAGCCCTGGACAGTTCAGTCAGTCAGAGTTTTGTTACCTCTATCACAGTGTGAAGACCTCCCAGTTAGATGGACTGGCCCCTTCTGCAGGGGCTGCACAGCCAGAGCTGGCCCCATCCTACAGCAATCATTCCCAAACCCAGGGTGGACCCAGGGTCTCAAAGGAATCCTTAAGATTTGCCCCAAGACTGGATTTTAATGGATTTCACCAAACCCCTTTTGTGAGTCTTTAAGATCAGTTTAGATACGGCAGAGCTGAGGAAGGCGCCTGGGCCACAAGTCTTAGGCTCAGACACGGGAACTGCTCCTTCCTGAGCACAGGGAGTAAGGAGGAAGAAAAGATGGGGAAGACAATGTTGGCACTATGAACACACCTTCACCTTCCCCCATCCCTGGCAGGAAAGAGGAGGATGAGTCACACCAGGCTGCTTCAGGAGCTTTTTCTGAAGTAAATCTGAGCTTGCAGGTTGCAGACTCAAACGAGAATCTAATCTGAGCCTGTTGGAAAGGGAACGGTAAAAGACTTAATGACTATTTCAAGATGAATTTGGCCTTGGAAAGCTCTATACAGATATCTGTAGTTTTCTTTCAGAGTGAATTATTCAGAAGCATAGGACTGTCACTGTGGGGAAGAGGAGCACTTGAGAAAAAGGTGTGATCAATCAACAGAAGAGACTAAAATTACTGGGGAAAGCTGTTTGCTGTTTAAGAAGTAGGAGGGAAAGAGTAAGAGACAGCAGGTTACAGATACGGATGTGCAAGGCAAAAGAGGTAAGAAGGTAACCTGTGGTGGGGCACAGCCCTGTCACCTCACCATGGTGTGTTTATGGCAGAAATGAGGGTAATCTCTAGGTAAGAGATCATTTAAAACTGCAGAGCTCCTCCCCAGCTGGGATACAACAGGCTCCAGAGCCCTGCTTTTGCAGCAGTGGCTGTGGAGCCAAGCAGGAAATGCAAGATGAAAGCATTACTGAAAAACAAAATAAAGGAAAAATGTGTACACAGATCCAGCACAGAGCTTCAGAGAGAGATTTAAATATCAGCCTCATGCTGAAAGCCAAAGCTTAATCAAATTGTGCAAGGGAATTTATGGAGACTGCCAACTCTGAAGAGATGCCAAGGAGAATAATTTATTGGCATTTGAAGGCACTTTTAATATCTATCTGCCTTTGTTAGCAGGCTCCTCAGCTCTGAGGATAAAGCAATGAGCTCATCCAGCTCCCTCTTTGATTTTAGTGGGTCCACCATCACGCTGTCCCTTTTCCTTTTGAACTTTGCCTAAAAAATACATCTGGTTCATTCAGAAACAAGTTCATTCTGTCTATTCCAGCACTGAATGGGAAACAGATTATCTGCCTTTTTCTGCCACTTGGAAAGGAAGAACCTGGCCCAGAACTGCAGGATACAAATGCAAAGGGGAGACACAACTTGTGCAGGGTGACACAAGGGCACCATCAGCATCTGCCTGCCTCTTTTCACTCCTTGGAGGTGCTCAGGAGAGGGCTGGGAAGCACAAACAATGGGGTTTGGTTGAGTTTACACAGGGGCCAAAGTGACTGCCCAGCATTTAGGAAAAAGGTGAGGCATGAAGGCAGCAGAAAGCACAGATGTTATAATGAGTGATGTGCTGAGGGAGGAGGCAGACACCCCTGTGGTATCTGAGCTGATGACAGCTACTTCTGACCTTCCCCTGTCCAGAGGTGCTCAACCCCAAACAACTGCAGAATACGAACAGAATAAACTTCTCCAAAGTCCAGAGGACCTCACCCTCCTGCTGATGTCAGGGGTGAGCAGCTGCAGCAAGAAGGCAGCTGGGATCATCCACACCTCTCCTGAATTCAGACATCCTCGTCAGCAGTTTGCAAACAGCCCTTTCCCCTCCACTCCTCTGTCACAGCAGACTGCTTGCTTTGATTACATTAAAAAATCTGCCTTTAAGTCTTTCTGTTGTAAGAGCTCCATCCCTTTCCCTCCTCTCCTCATCAAGGCATTTTCAATTTGCCCACAGTGGTGGGGCCAGTCTGGTTCAGCACAGAGAATTCACTATCCACAAAGCCCTTCTGAAAATAAGGGGTCTTCACTGAGGGTTTGGGCACTCAGGATGGCACCTTAGGGTGGGCAGTTCACTTTGCTTTATCTCCCTTAGTAAGCCCTGGATGAAGTGTCCCAGGGAATTTTCTTTTTTATCTGTATGTGGACACTTCCAGTATTAAAAGGGAGCTTATAAAAAAGAGGGAGAGGGACTTTTTACACAGGCAGATAGGGACAAGGGGAACAGTTTTAAACTGAGAGAAGAGATATAGATGAGATATAAAGAAGAAATTCTTGGCCATGGGGTAACAGGATGCCCAGAGAAGCTGTGAATTATCCCTGGAAGTGTTCACGGCCAGGTTGGGTGGGGCTTGGAGCAGCCTGGTCTGGTGGAAGGTGTCCCTGCCCATGGCAGGGGGTTGGAACTGGATGGTGTTTCAAGTCCCTTACAACCCAAACCATTCTGTGATCTCTCCACTCTTTTCCTCTCAGCCCATTATGGTAAGTGCTTGCAAAGCCTGGATCTCCAGGGGCTCTGCTGGAGCTGTTATCCTGCATCCAGCCAAACTGGACTGCCCTGTGCACTGGCCATGTGGGACACGAGTAGCTCCTCAGTATTTCCTTGGAATGACAGCTTGTACTCCCCAGGGAGTCCTGGATTCAACTTATGCACACAAACATAGTAACAAAATTTATCTCACTTTATCATCACTTAGGATTCCTGAAAAATGATGGGAAACACTGCTCCTTTTCATGACAAGGAGGGACAGAGGAAGGTACCCTTCAAATACAGTTTTTCCTCACCGAGTATCAGCTGCAAATTTAGGGAAGAAGAAAATCATACACACAGACACACTTTCCTAACTTCCACCAAACTTATTTCTATGTATGCATATGGGTACACATAGGAAATCCCATCTTCCTCACCCTGTGGCCTGACAGCCAGAAACAAGTCCATAAAACAAAGGTCATCAAAGCAGGACTCTGCTCCCTCTGACCCACAAAGCACCATTATTGCTGCAGCTGAGTCTGAAGCACCACTCCCAGACAGGACAGCCTCTTGGAGTTCACATGACAGTGCAAAGGGGACTTTACACAATTCTGCAAGAACAAAGTCTCAGTGGTGTCTGGAGGGGGCAAAGGAACTCAGTGACACAAAACAGGAGTTCACTCACCCATACCATTTGCCTTTTGAGTCATTTCCAGGCTGCTGTTCTCTAGAAACACAGCTCAGGTTTTACTTTTGCATCCTTGGTAGTGCTGATGCAATTTTTCTTATGCTTGCCCTCAGCCAAGCTCCCTCACTTTCCCAGCCCTCTCACTCTTCACACTAATCCAGGGGCATTTGGGCTCCCCGGTGCCATTCCACCTGTGCTGAGAGAGAGCACAGGCTGCTCAAACCACAGCAAATTTTCTCTACACCTTCTTCTTTTCTTGTCTGGTGTTTATTTTTGACACAAAACCCACTTGGAGGTGGAGATAACCACTTCTGCCCACTCTCTTAACTGCAGTAGGGTTTTTCTCAAAATGCACATCTTTAACCAGCTGGAGGAAGAACAGGCTTTAGTCTCATTTGTGTCCCCAAAATATAAAGCTACAGGCAAGGCTGCCTAAGCCTCAGTTCTGGAGGGAGCATTTCAGCTAGGCCAGAAGTGTTTCAGAGCTCTCATTAAGACTGGGGGTTAGCATAAAAATGTCAAGAGACATCCTTGGCTTTAGCAAACTCAGCTGTGACAGGAGTTTGGAAATCCAGGGTGCAGAAGGCAGAGCAGTGCTAACACTTCCCTAGGGAGATGCTGCTTTCCAGCTCCTGCTGTTACCAGGCTTTGAGGGTGAAAATATCTAAGCTGCAATCACTCATCCAAATTTCCAAGCCTTTGGGCCAAACATTGCTACTTGAGATCACCAGTCCATGGAGTGACTCCACAGGCTTTGCCCTTCTCTCCTCATCTGAAACCACGCTCAGAAAGGAAAATCCCTACAGCTTTCCCAGGGAATTTGCTTCCCATTACACCATCTACTTCTGAGACCTGATTTTCAGTGTGTCCCTCCATTCTCCCCTCAAACTCAGCTGCCTGTGAGCCAGGCAGGGTGGCTGAATTGCATTTGAGAAAGGCATGCACGAAGTGAGTGAAACACGCTGCCAAAAACCCACCCTGCTTATGGGAAGCAAGAGGATTGTATTTCATTCTGCAGTTCACACAGCTGAATCCCAAAGCTTCAGCCAGCCTGGAAAGCTGCCCTCTCTGCTCCAGCACTTTTTTGGTGGTGACAATTAACAAATTCAGAATACTGATATGGTGTAACAATGTAATCTCTAGCTGCATTCTCCCTGTAAGAGATTTGGTGCAGCAGTCTCTGCTCTCTGCACCAGTTTCTCCCTCACAGTTTCTCCATGATCAGACCCTAGTGACTGTCCTGTCAGCTGGTGGCAAAGAGTATTTGAAATAATTTATTTGACACACACACACAAATCCAATAGCTCCTTGTAACTGCCATGAACTCCTTGCAACTGCATTCAGGTAGGGCAATGGAGAAATTAAGCATTAAAATCAAAGCAAAACTTATGTCTAGAATAAGCTGGTCTGAATCTATTCAGCAGCAATTCTCCTCTTCTGCACTTTTATTACTCCTACAAGCAAATCCATGCCCAGTTTGACTTGCTCACACAAGCAGAGGAGAGCTCAGTTTGAGTCTTCTCCTCCTGGCTTGAGGCATCAGTACCTGAATTCCCCAGTGACACATTCAGAGCAGGGTACACAAGTGAGGTGTTCAACTTTCCTCCTCTGGGAGTATTGACTCCATCAAACCTTGCTGATTTACCTCTGTCCTACTCCCTCCCCAGCCCTCCAGGGGAAATTTCAAGGACAAAAAAAAAAAAAACCAAACCAAACCAAAAAAAAAAAACAAAACAAAAAAACCCAAAAAAAAACAAAAAAAAAAAAAAACCCCCAAAAAACAAACATTAGAAAGGGAAACAGATAAAAAGGTTTTTTTCTGGAGCACAAATGTTTCCGCTTTCAATTCTACACAAAGTCCCAGGGCACTGAGGTTAGTTTTGTTTTCCTTGGTACCAGTGTTCACAAACCCTCCAGGAACACCCAGTGACGTAAATGAGGTCCTAAGAACATAGTTTGGTTATTATCAACAAACTGCAAAGATGAACAGGGTGCAATCTTCAGAAATCATGTGGTTTCTGATGGGGGGAAATTGGTGAAATGCAATTACGCAAAATGAAAGCCAAACAAGGCAACACCATCTGTGAAATGAGTATTACAACTTACTATCCTTGTTTAAAATGAAGCTCTTCACAAAGGCAAATGGATCCAGTGCTTTCTATATCTAGATATATCTATTTGTAGAACATCACTAAGCACCTGTACTACAGTAAACCTAAGAATTTGATTTTCATTTCAGAGCTTTGTACCATCCAAACTCGGTGAATTCTCGCTAGTGCTGTTCAAGGTTAGAGACCAGAACTTTTAGTGAGGGGATAATCCAGTTATTAAGGCTACTAAGGCCTTAGCCTGCAATACAAGAGAATCCAGGTTTAATTCCCTGATCTTCCACAGGCTTCCCATGCCATGAAATTACTTACAATCATTTATGTCACTGAAGTAGCTGCATGCTGATTTTCCAGATCTCTCAGCATCATGGTTAGAAAGCACTGTCACAGCTCGAAATCAGAGAGCTCAAGTGCATGCTTTGTTGGAGAAAAACACAATAGCAATTAGAAGATGCTTGTTTAGTCATAATGCTGCATCTAAGAGAAATATTAGCATCAGAACTGCATATAAAAGGAAATCTACATATTTAGCAGCTAGAAAATTTACTGTCTTTCTCAAAAAACCCCTAGGCTTACCACTTTGTTATACTAACACCTAAAAATACTAACTAAACATTATCAAAAATATAATGAAAAATGTAGCATTTAGATATGATAACGTTTGTTATCATTCAAAAGAAGTCAAAGGGTCTGTGTGTGTGGCTTCCATTTTAATCTAGAGCCCCAGACAATCTCTTGACAGGATGTTTCCTTCCCATTAAAGCCAACATGCTCTGATGCTTCTTTAGAACTCAATGCAAGGAAAGGAAGAAAGAAGGAGCTCTTCCAGTGAACAGCTCTTGGCCCAAAAGCAGCTACAGTGAAGCTGCAGAAATTCAGCCTGCAGCCAGCTATCACCAGTGCTGTGAAATAAGATGCAACAATCACCTCCAGGCAGCAGCCACCCAGGGAGCAGAAACTGAGGAGCTGAAGGTCCAGTGAACATCTCAGTTGTCAATTCCCACTAGTTAATCCCAAGACTCCTGGTGAATGCCTCAAAATTCAGCCTTTTTCCCTAGAGCAGACACAGTTCAGTGCTTCTCTTGGACAGAGAGGCAGCTTCAATTTCATTTTTTTATCACCAGCAACATATAACACAGCAGACAAGCAGAGGGGCTGGAGAGGAAACTGTATTTCAGGCAAGGAACCAGCAGTCACTGAGCTGACTGGGTTTTGGAGATGCTCAACGCTTTCTATTTAAATTCTCAGCTCCCTGCTCAATTCTGGCCCTCTTCCTCCAGTGCCCCTCATCAAGTTCCTTGTCTATTAATCACAGAAGGGACCTTAAGCTGTTAAAATCTGGGCTCTGAACACAAACCTGAGCAGCCTGGGGTGACTGCAGCTTGCGCTGGCTGTTTCTGGGAGGCCTTATCAGCATGAGGAAAACACTCATTTCATCAAGAGGCTAAAACACAAATCATATTTTATTACACCCTGAGATTCCTGTTATGACAAGCATCTACACGACCACATTTTACCTGTCTCATAATTATGTAATATACCTGCAACAAATCCACTCCTTTAGTACTTGTCACTGCAGAAGAGGAATTGGTACTTAAGAGGTACTTAGAGTCCCAGTTCAACCACACAAACACTGCTCCAGAAGCTGCAATGAGTCTGAAGTTCATGTTTGTATTTTAAATACATAGGGAGTTATTTCCAAAACCCAAGAGGGCCTCCAACATGACAAACAATCAATTCTGAGCACAACCTGTGATTTCAAAGCTCCTCTTACTCCTCCAGGAGTGGATTTTATTGTCAGTTGACTTCGGTGAAATTTATCAGATGTATTTTCAGCTATAGGAAGCAGTTGCTTCACTCAGATACAACAGAAACCCTTCAGCAGAAAATTTCCACATTTTCTCAACTAAAAACTCTCCTCTTTCCCTCAAATGGTCCCGTCACTGACTACCCCATTTCTCTGGGCCAATGCTCCATGAGTTTCTATAAATTACTACCTTATCCAATTATTTCTTAGATCCTCTATTACCACAATATTTACTGGTATCCACTCTTAAATGCATCTTTGTCCACAGTGCTTTCTCAAGAAAAGGGAATACTCTGATCCTTCTCTTTCCAAAACATTCTTAGAGATATTTGGTGATGTGATGAGGGCCAGGAAGGAGACAGTAGCAGAACAGTCAAGTTAAGTCTCCCAGTTCATCGTTTAACATTCTTGTCATAAATCACCTTTTGATTCCTTACAGAAAAGCCAGGCAGTTCCAGTGCATTAGGCTCACACAGAGCCCAAAATCTTAAAAGCTTAATTCGCATGTCAGAGGGAAAGATGTGAGGCACGTGGATAAAAGAACTCCTGGAAAAAGTTATGCATACATGGCAGGACAAGGACAGAGTGTCGCCAGCAACAGCTCTCCTCTAACTTTTTGCTGTTTCTTTTACTCCCAAACACACAAAAATCAAACCCCTGTCTTTGTATGCAGATAGGCAGCAACCCTGGGGGATGTTGGCATTACCAGAGAGGATTATCAGGAAGCCTTCACTTCTTGGCCATATGGCTGCTACTGATTAAAGCCTGTATTTACCTGCTGCTTCTGTTCTGGGAGATGACCACACACTGTCAATCATTAAGCAAGCAGGGGAATGCCCAGACACACAGACAGGCTCGCACTCTGCTTGCCAAGTTGGCTACTAAACCATATAACTCTGCAAACACACCTAAGTGTGGCAGGATGTTCTTTCTGTTTACCCTTCAATGCGAGATAAGAAGAGGGTCAGGGTCAGGATCTCACGTGATTTCTGCATGCCAATACTCTAGCCCTGCTCTCTTTTGCTGGAATTAGGCTGGAGAAAGCTAGGACAGAGAGCAAACAGCCAAAGGAACTCACTGCTTTGAGGATTGCCACTGCATCCTGCTGCAGCCACGTTGGGTAGACGACTTCATCATTCAGAATGGCCTCAAAGAGGTCGTCCTCGTTCTCGGCCTCGAAGGGCGCGTGGCCGCACAGCATCTCGTACAGCAGCACTCCCATGGCCCACCAGTCCACATCGGGGCCATACAGCATCTCCTGCAGGATCTGCAGCACAGGGAGGAAAAAAACACCAACCCTGAAGCTTCATATGGGAGCAGGGGAGGAAAGAAGGATTTGGAAATGTAGCACAGAAGTTCTCGCTAACAGCGCTCTCTGTTAGGATGTCCTGGAACATGAAGTGATCTCACTCAGGGAACCCCCAGATCAGCACAAAGGAACATCAGGTGCTTTAAGCAAGGGCTAAATTAGCTTGGCTGGGTCACCTGGGAAGCAAGGCCTTACAATGATGCTGGAGCTGAACTGGAGGAGAAGGGGAACTCCAGCAAAATTGGCTGAGCCTCAGAAGCAGCTGAGCAGCCACGTGTGTGAGCCGACACTGCCTCCCCCTTGCCCTTGGTAAGAAAACACCTACCTGGCTCCTACAGCAAGGCTTCCAGCTGGAGAGGGGAAGCAGTGTGAGTGTGGGAGAATGGTGCAAACATCAACCACAGACAGAAATTCAACTGTGTTGAAGGATGTGAACCCTTGCTGGAACATCTGGCAGCATCTGGAGGGCAGCTGCTCCTTAAAGAGGTGTTTGTTAATTTTGTGGTGAGATTGGGGAATGACAGGGAGTGTGAGGATGTAGAAAAAGGAACTGTGTAATGAAGGAGAATTCAATCTCCTTTCAAATCAAGCTGGGACAGCATCTGTATGTGCCTCTCAAGATTTTTGCAGCTCTATTTCAATTTTTCACCTCACATTTTCTAGGGAAAAATACAGGCTTATTTTGATGCATACCGCAGCCTGAAGATTTACTCATACTTTACTTCACAAGGGGCTGATAATACATCTAAGGAGGAAACCCTGAGCTCAGCAATCAAATAAGGCAAAGCCAAAGACACTGGCAGTTCCAAAGCTCACGTACACTTTTCACATGGTGGCCATTCTCCTGACCAAGAAAAGGTTTCCTTACCTCTGGAGCGATGTAGTCTGGCGTGCCACAGAAGGTGGCTGTGGTGATGCCATTGAGAATGCCCTCTTTGCACATTCCAAAGTCTGCCAGCTTGCAGTGCCCCTCGTAGTCCAGCAGCACATTGTCCAGCTTCAAGTCCCTAAAATGAGAATCAGTCAGAGTCACTGAGTGCTTGGAGCAGCCCCACACAGTTGCAGGCACCATCCCAGGCCTCAGAAGCTCATCTTGCAACCTGGACAAACCCCATCATCATAAAAAAATTAACAAAAGTCATGCAGGAGAGGTTTTTTTTTGTTTCATCTCTTACAAAAGGGAGGGAGGAAGAAGCATCATTCTGCCAGTGCCATTTAATGCTGGCAGGTGCTGCAGGAGTTTGCCCACATGGGTTTCCAAACCACACCACAAACCTGCCTGGTAGGGCTCCTGCTCCTTTAGCTCTGGGACTCACTGGAGCACAGGTTGCCAGAGCTATAAGGTTGTGTAAGGATGTTATGATGCAGCAAAATGCTGCACAAAGGCTGCACTCTGATTCAGCAAAGCTGCACTGGAGCAGACACTGGAGCTGGGCAGCACAGCAAGGCCTCTGCAGAAGGGAAGAACCTCTCCTGAGGTGCTTGGGCTTCAGTCCCAGATCTCCTTGTTATCAGCCTGACTGATAAACCCCGTCTGGAGCATCATCCAAGCTGAGAAGAGAAGAAACTCCCTACTGACATCACAGCACATGGGCAGGGGAATCTTCAGGCAGCACAGGATGCCTCCATCAAAAGGCAAAGTCTTAAAGTCCTCCCAGCTTTATCAATCCCAGCAGTGCACTGATATAAGCAGTGAACATCCCCCATAGCCCTCACTGGAGTGGGGACCTCCTTGCCACTGTCACAAGAGACCTGCAGCCCAACAAGCTGTAGGGGGACACTTTTTCCTGTACCTCACCTCTAACAACCTGGGAGTTCCTCATGGAAAGCAGAGCTGCCAAAATCACAGAGCCCTAACAAAGCTTATCAGCTTGCCTGACCTTGAGATTGCCCACAGGAATAACCTGAAGACAGAAGCACTGTCAGGAACACCATGGGGTCATCTGCAGACTTAGGCAATGCCTGCCTAAACATACACCAGCTCGTAGCACCTCTGCTTTGCAGCTGCCAGACAAGCTCCAGGCACCACTGCAGATGCAGGAGAGGAGCTTGATGGCAGCTCTGTGCAGCACAAACATGTCACAGCTCATTTTTTGAACTGCCTCAGGTGTTGGCCCAAGAGCTGCCCAGAGCCGTCACAGCAGCACCATGATGGGGGGGCTTGACAAAGCCACCTTCAAAGCCATTCTGATGCCCACATCAGGATCAAAAACTAAATACATTTTAGGGTCTCAGAACCCATTCATGTTGGCTCTTCATCCATTCTGCCTTTGGTAACATAGGTGGTGACATCTCCACATCAATATAAAAACCTGTGGTTGAGCTGAAATCTGAATCCGGCTTGATCCTGTTCACCCTCCATCTGTGATCCTAAAGTGAGAATCAGAGGGCTGATGGCTCTGTTGTGCATTGGCATTTCCACAGCCCACAGGACTCCAGACAGCCCTCCCTCAGCCACACTGCTGCACTGGAAAGATCAAGGACACATTGTGTAAGACAATCAGAACCACATCCTCTCCTAAAGAGATAAGGAAAAGTATTCTTAGCCTCTTTTGAATGGATGGGAAAGCAAAGGATAGAAGTTAAGAAATTTGCCCAGTGTCCCCCAGAGACAATGCTGAACATCAGCTTCCTGAATTCCAGCTCGGATCTTAATCACAAGATCACACATCCTCTCTCTTCAACTTTAAGATGGCTTGGCTACACAAGCCAGCAAAAACTGGCAACACTGCTGCCCTTCCCAGCAGGCCCACGAGCTGCCCAGTGGCCAGTGAAGTTTGGATGCCAAGGACAGTGCCCATGCCTGTTTCATGCTGCAGTGTTTGCTCTGGGTGGGATGCTCAGCAGGAGACACTTATTTTTTCCCTTCTGAGAATCACAAATGATGGCTGAGGCATGTGGGCAAAGGCTTGTCCTGGAAAGGCTTTAGGGGAGCACAGGGAGAGGTTTGTACGTGGTTGCCCACGACAGCCCATCTTCAGCAGTAGTTTACAGCCAAAGCTCCTGTTGCTCTTCCCTGTGGTTCCTGGCAGGGCAAGGAAGCCCTCCAAGCATGAAGGCAGGCCTTGTTTTCAGGAATCTGCCACGATGTGGCTGAAATGCACAGTTTATTCTTGGCTTGGGTTTAAATGCAGCAAACACCTTCTTGGTCCTGGGCAGTCCTGACTGTTGTGGTGCCCCCTCTAAAGATACAGCTGGAAGGGGAATTTTGGTGAACTCGCCTGGATATCGCCCTAGCAAACCTCCTTCTGTTCCCTGAAACATCCACCACGTCCCGGAACACTTTGGGCATACCTCAAAATACAGCATCCTTACATGTGAGCCAGCAGAAACACAGTCCCGAATGAGGAAGAGCAGAGACAAGAGGCAGCTGCGGGGCTGGGCCAGCTCTGCTGACCACAACCCCAGGGCACGCTGCCAATTCCCAGCCTCTGCCCCACAGGACATGCTGCAGGACCTCCCAAATCCCTGTTCAGGGCACAGGGCACCATGCTCATCCCAGCTCTGAGATGGCAGGAGCCCTGCAGGTGTGAGAGCACCGTGAGCCCAGAGAGCCTCTATCTCTGTATTTGCCATTAAATTGTCTGCCTCTTGCTGGGTAAGCATAGCTCTAACCACACGAGGCAAAGCTCCAGCCCTTGTTGGCTCCTCCACACTGCACGTTAAACCCATTAACAGTGTCTGTTGTCTCCTCCTGACTTCTGTCCAGCAGTGTGAAACCCAACACTCGCATTTTCTATTTTCACATAACCTGCAGTGTGACGTTACTCTGGCTCTCACTTGCTCAGGCCCTTGGCTACGTGCAGATCATTTCAGAAGAGGACCTCCCATGACCACAGAAGGCTGCTCAATGCTCTTTGCTCAGCAAAGTGACAGGAGATCATCCTACACTTCCCTTCGGAGGTCTCGTGGGCCAGCACAGTGGCAGCCTCAGCCACAGGCTCCTCTGGAGCCTGCTCTCTCTGGCTGCCCCATATGATAAATCCCTGGGAAAGCTGTGGTTTGAGCGTTTGTCCCAAGCCATCCCAGCAGTTTTGAGCCCTGAACTCACTGCTTGATGCTGACAGGTCTCCCCACACACCCAGCACAGCCACATGAGAGGAAAAACACTGACAGTTCTCTGAGATTTACAAGGAGCTCTTCATTTTCACAGCAAGGATTCCGGGAAGCTGATGAAACTGGAAGCCATCCAGCTCAGAAAGGCCAAATCTACCTCATTTCCTTAATACTTGCATTTTCCATCCAATATTTTTAGCAGTTCCATGAAGCAGTAACGGCAGAGAGGTTTTCTGAGGCTGCGTTTCCAAGGTCCGGCTGAGGTTCTGCCTTTCACTGGCAAAGCCTGCCTGGAAAACAGGCTTCATCCTGACTCAGAAAAGGCTGTCTTTGTCCTCACCCTCAGCTATGGCACACTGGCTTAATGGCCTTGTTTAGTCTAGACCAAGAAGAAATGACAAAATGAGCTGCTTCAGTGTCACTTACTGGGAGAGGTGTTCTTTGCACATCTGCTGCTCCAGTTTGACGTTTGTAAAAAACCCAGAATTACAATTGCAGATGATCTGGTCCTTTTCCCAAGCATCTGTCAAATGCAATTTCCCTGCACTAGGGACTATTGCCAGGGAATGTGTGTGATACACGTACCTGCCATCTCACTCTTGATGTAGAAACTGTATTTGAAAGGATGAAGATTGCAGGGTTTTTCCCTTAGTTTGGTTTCATCACCCAGTTTTGGTAAGGGCTCTACATGTAGTAAGGATCCAGAGGTGTAAGGGTGGCAGACACTGGCTTCCTGCCTCCCCTCAAGGTTATCCCAGGCTTGCTAATCTCAAAGGTCCAGTTTAAAGCTCATTAAAGTCTGGTGCTCCCATCCTAATGCAAATCACTCAGTGGTGCCAGCCACAAAGGTAAGTGTGGCTAACACAAAACTCCATCCAAATGGATTTAAAAAAATACACAATGAGAAACAAAATCCCCAAAATTAAATTAGCTAAATGAGTAACTTTGGCTTTTCTGAAGGGGAAAACTTTCACTTTAGACACTCCTTGGAAACACTTTTGGGTGAGCAAATGTGCATTCAAATTCCCTTGCAAGCAGGAATGAGATTTTAATTTTTCTCCACCTCTTCTGCTGAAGTCATTTTACTTCACAAAAATACTGCAATCTCCATCATGATGCAGAAAAATGCATTTCTATTGCTCTGGTAGCCAAAGTAATACACATTTCCAACTCCTGCTCCAAAAACATTGTAATTTTTTTTTTTAATGAAGCAACTTCAACAGAGGAGAATGAAAGATGTACAACCTGCAGAATAGCACAGTTGGTAAGATAGTTAAGGAAAAGGCAGTAGTTTTCAAGTTGGAGGCTTTGCTCCAAATACAGTGGACAACAGATTTAAACCCATACTTTGATTAAATAAGGAGGAGAACAGATGGAGGTCTCAGTTTTATGTAAAGCCCTAAATACTCCTGTGAAGCTGATAATGTTTCCCATTTTCCTTTGCATTCATAAGGAACCATCCAAACTAAAATACTTCCTTTTACCTGAAACCAATGCTGTCTTAACTTGCAAAAATAATATAATTGCTTTTAAAAAGCCTTAACATTTATTCTGGGCCCACAAAACTATTTTCTTTCTTTCCATCTTGGAAACTCAGTTAGGAAACTCAAAGAAAATAATTATTTTCATGAATCTATTCCCACGAGCTTTGGACTAGGGATCTCCACATTTTGTCCCCAAGATTTTATACCACTTTGGGAATTAAGGCCATTTCTACTTTAAGTCTTGGGTTGTAGAGAATTTGCTTACAAATTCCCTCACAGAAAATAGTTCACATCACCCACATTTTTCTAATAACAACCGAACATTATTTATTTCTATGATCAAGTAAGCTTTTATAACCAGAAGCTCACACTCTCATAGCCCCAAGGAAGAGTTAAGCATGTCCTAGGCAGTGGTAAGTTGAGTGGCAGCAGTAAATACAGGCTGAAGCTGACACCTGCAACATATTCTACCTGAGCTAAGACATAAAAACCCAGGCTGAGCTGCTGGTATTTGCTTAGGTACATCTTTAGGGCAGCAGGAGACACTGAAATCACAAATGAAACACCAGGTTACTGGCCTTTGATGAAGGGAGCCACAAAGCTGAGATCAGAAAAGGATCAAGCTGCACCAAGCTGGAGAAAAACAGTTGAAATCCTGAGTTTTGCTGCCAAATAAAAAGAGGTAGGACACTGTTGTTACCCAGCATATAAGCAGTGTGTAGGCATTTACACACACCACTGTGTGGGCATTGCAGGCTGAGATGGAAAGTGTTGCTTTACACACCTGCAGCTTCCCAGCACAATTCCCAAAATCCCATGGGATTCAGCCTGTGTGCTCCATCCTCCCCAGCACTGCACAAAGTAATGTCAAAATACACAGGGACTGCAAAATGTAACTTCAACTCTTTGTTTCCTTGAAAAACATTCCTTTGGGTAAAGAAAACATTTATTTTGGTTTCCACACAACCTCTGAGGTGAAACCCACCCAGACCACTGCCAGCCACACAGACAGCCTGGCTACAGCAAACTGCAACCTGCAGTGCAGTGTCACAGGACACAAACGAGGGGAAGATCTCTCCAGATGTTTGCAATTCGTAATTACCAGAAAGTAGGAATGAAACATAGCAAGTGCCCTTCTACACTGGCCTAACAGCCAAAAGTTGTTTCCAAAATCTGACCAGACTTCAGTGTTTAGGGACTGTAAATACAGCCACCACGGCTCCAGGCTGACCTTCTCATTTCTCACAAACAAAGCAATAGCAGAAATGTGATACAATGATTCAAGGATCCAACTCAAACTCAGGGTAAGTGGTACAAATAAGTGAAACTCCACTGAAAATCCACACTCATTGCTGGGCCATTTAACAGCAGACAGGTGCCTGTCCTTGCTGGCCACGGGAGCTGGAGGAGGTTCAGGGGAAAGGTGCATCCTACAGCCACCTCAGCACGTGAGCAGTGCTCCAGCCAGGAGCCCAGCACCATTCCTGGGGCCTTTACAGCCTCATCCCACCACAGCACATCCTGCAGACTCCACAGACAGCTGGGGAGGGGAACGTGGCAGAATACAAAAGCCTCCTGACTTGTCTCTGCTTCACCCAACCCACCCAGCTGGCACACAGAGCACCGACCTTTGGAAATGCTCTGCAGCCATGTGTTGGAATAAAGGTGTGATGGATTAGGGATACTCAGCCTCCAAAGCAGGCTCCACCTCTCTTGCAACACAAGATGTCCCAGACTGATGCAATAAGGACTCAAGTCCAGGGTAAGACACAGCACTGGAGCATGCTGAAAGCTGTCACCACAGCACATGGCCAAGGACTGCCCTGAGGGCAAGGTCAGGAGTGGGTGAATTAGCCCAAGACAGATCCTCACACCTGCATCTGTGCTCTTCAGGATGTCCAAAGGCACTCATATCAGTATTGCACACTCATGGGGTAAGTCTGATTCTTGCTCTGTTGCTTGGGCTTCAGACTAAACAGACTGGCAAGCACTGTATCCAGAAGTGCTCTGTCATTATTATTTTAAAATCAAGCAGCCCTTCAAGCACAAGGACAAGCTTCTACAAGCATTCTGCCTGCATTAAGGCAGCACCATGGGGTTTTTTGGCAGAGATGGGCTGGCACCCAGCACTGCTGGCTATCCATCTGCCTGACCCCTTCCTGCCTGCAAGGCTCCCTGGAAGCAGCTCCCAGCCCACATCAGAGCACTGGCCCCCTCCTGCTAAACCCGGGGCTGCTGCTCTGAAGACAAAGCAGTGCCCAAGGCACTGACTTCTCTTACAACACTGGAGATGGCATTACCCAGCATCCAAGACCTCTCTGGTGGTTTGAAGCACCAGCACTTCCACCTCCCCTCCCTCTGGGCACTTCAGAAGGGCACCTGTGGAAGATTAACACAATTACTCACAGGATTTCGTTGCTGCTGAGATGAGCAGGCTTGATTCATCCTCCAGTTAAAACAAGAGTGGTAGGCTCAAGTATAAAGGCAGAGACTAAAAACCCTGGGCACACCACGAGAGATGATCACAGAGCTTCCCCCACGCTGGTGGTACAGACCCAGTGGGACCGCACTGAGTCCCTCTGGGGTCAGGCACACCCTCAAGCTTCCCTTTGCTACACCCACAGCAGCTCTAAGAGGGCTGATGACAGTGTCCAAAGGCAGCTTTACAAGGGCAAAAAGACATGGGGGACGTGTGAAATGGGGCAGCCACGAGCCAGAGACATTACTGGTGAAACACAGGCGTGCTGGAGGTTGCCACACTCGAGTAATCCCAAAGCTGGCACAACCCCTATAATTTATTTATACATCCAAATTGGTGTGCGTGCATTTTTAAATAGATATTTCTATATAATCTATGAATTATTTGCTGCACTTTTATGTGGGACTCTACTCAGGAAAGAGGAGCTACACTTGAAGTGTTTCACTGAATCCCAGAGCATTTGTCCTCCCATTTACTGCAGGAAGGGGAGAGGTGGATGGAAAAAGGCTTGGTGTCCAGTTTTTGGTATGGATGCCACGCACTCTCTCTGGATGAGCTGCCAGCCTAGTCCTGTGATAGACTCCTCAGTCCCACTGGGCAGCAACACTGGAATTTGCTGGCCCTGAAACATTACTTGCTGAGTTGCTCCCAACAGAGCTCTTATTTTACCATTGCCAGAAAAAGAGGGAAAAAGGGAAAAAAAAAATTAAAAAAAGAAAGAAGAAAAAACCCCACCACCAACCACAATGCTTCTTTTTCTGCATCCCATTGCCTGAAGTCTTCAGAGGAGGCACACAACAGACTCAAGACCCAAATGCAGGAACAAGAATCAGGGGACTGATGGAGCTAGGAGAGGTTAAAAAGCACAAGCCTGTTGTGTCACTTTGACAAAAATAGATCAATGTTGATTCAAAGCCTGATATGGAAATTAAAATGAAATCAGGTTTGTGCCCGCAGCACAGCATGGTCTCAACACTACAAGATGGAGTGAGAGTTATCCAGGATTATTCACCAGCAGCTGCCCACAGCCCACCCACCACAGGGCTGCTGAAGGCTCCAAGCTGTCCTGGTAGCATCAGGGTTGGCCTGTGCTGCTGAAAAGGCTCCTCCTTGGCAGGTCCCCACCGTGTGCCACTAAGCCTGCCCTGGGGGAATGAGCCAGCAGCCCACACCAAAGGGACTCTCCTGCTCACCCCACAGCTGCCATAGAATCCACCCTCCTCACACTCCAGTCTTAGGAGGAGTACTTGGCTCCCAGAAACAGCAAAGAAAATAAAAATGAAGGTGTCCCTATCTGTCAGGATGATGTGTGCAGACTGCCTGTGGCACTGGCTCAGGCAGCAAACCAACCTGTGCTGGTAGTGGCAATGCCAGCAGGGCTCTGTGGGAAGGACACTCCTGCCCGGAACCCGTAAATCTGGTCAGGCAGACTTCTCCACATTCATCTGATATAGGTAAGGTTCACTGTACTCTGAGCCTGACTCTAAATCCAGGGAAATCAGTGGAAAAAACCAACTCCTGTCAAGTTCACTCAATTTTGAAATAGGCCCTGAGAGAAAAAAAAAAAATAAAAATTACTTAACCTTATTAAGGCTCTGAATTACAGATCCAGATTTATAAAGCTAAGGCTATAGGTGCTAATCTCCTTTCTATAATGGAATAAACAAAGCTGAAGGCAGAAGTACTGTATTTTTAGACAGGATTTTTAAAAGCACCTTGCTTTGGCCTGTAGATTTCCACTGCCAAACTTACTATTAACTTTTGATGGAGCATCCGTGCTGGCCCAGCATGGCTGCTTTTGAAAGTCTCACCATCTGTACTGAATTTTTATGCACAGAGCAAAAGAACAGTCTCCCTGCTAGTGACACATTGTGGGCACAAAGCACACAGCCACCCCACTGCTGCACAGGAGGGGGTTCTGCCTGGCTCCCCTTGGAAGAAATGAATTAATTTCCTAGGAAATGCTGTTTCTTAAAAAAACAATCTGACACCATCACTGATATAATTGGCTCTTTTTTTCCTAAGACTCCAAGGAACCTTTAGGCAAACACAGTGCTTTTCTGACTGCTCTGATCTCTGCTTTTGACCACAACAATCACTCAAATACAAAATACAGAAAGAAGTTTTTCTAGGGGCCTAGAAGATGGGTGATTATCCCAAGATTTATTTTCTCATTTCACGTGAATTACTGTTGTTATTCACTCATTACAGGTGATTCACCCAGAGCTGTGTGAAGCCCAAGGAGCCTGGATAAGCAGGGCAGAGCCAGGTGGAATTGCTGGCTGGGCATGCTCAGCTCTCTGCAGTCCCACTCTGACTCCTCCCAGGCTGCCTGCATGCAGGAACCAGTGACACTGACCTTTGTGCCAGGCCAGCAGGGACAAACCAGATCCCATGTGCCACCCCAAATGCCACACAGCATCAAACAGACCCCAAACTCCCACCAGCAACGCTGGCTGGTGTTATCCCCACAGCACATCAAGCACTCGAGTCTCATTGGGCTGGGCTCCTTCTTCAGCTGGCACAGGGGAACAGATGCCTTCCCAAGCCACTTCAGACCCTCTAAATTTGACTCACCAGCTGACAAGGCCACCAAAGTTCCCAAATTAGGTGCCTTAGGTGGCTCCCTGATTGTCAGTAAAGCAGCAGTAACACAGAGCAGGAGTCAAGTGATGCTCACCTGACACGGCTGCCAGGCACAAGGAGCTGCCTTGTTCCTGTTATGTATGAAACAAATTAATCACAAAATGAAATAAGCACTGTTTCCTCTGACCCCATCAAGGAAAAAAAATAGAAATGGGACACGAGTGAGGAAAGTCTGTCTTTACACTGCTCAGCTCTAGAATTTTTAGCACATTCACACATCAAGTCCCTGCAAGTCCCTTTGGCCTCTGCAACGTGTGAACATGGAGAAGGATGCCCAGGGTGCTGTGTGTCTATCTGGAAATATGCCTCCTGACATATTCAGATTTTACTATTTCAGCTGTGGAAGATCTGAAGCTGTCAGGTCCCTCTTGCTTACACAGGCTCCAACTATGTATGGTGCTTATAAATCCCTTTGCTCAGGAAGAAGACACCACAAATCCCCACCAAAACTTATTTCTAGTCCAGGGAGACAAGAAACATCAGGCCAAAACCTTGGTGCCTCTTGCTGAGGCACCACATCAGATCAAAACTCAGAATTACAGATTTTCTACCTAGACCTCCCATGTTAACACAACAGGTCAGAACTGCACAACAATACGTATTTTTATCACAATACAAAAGTTAGTCAACTTGAAGGCAAGGTGATTCTCAAAAAACTCCTTCTCTGTGCTCACTAAAGCTACACCCAGGTGGCATCTAAAGTGCACTGTTTTTTAGCTCATGTCCTCATCAAGGTTTAGCACTCTCCACGTACAAGGCCACATTTTTATTTTGTGGCAGGAAAGTACTTCTTAATGTTATTGACAATTCCAGTGGGTTCAGCCATCAAGTACTTCAAACTCATCTCCACAGTCAAGTACTGCTGCTCTCAGACTGGACTGCTGCTCTCAGATACTCTCCCATGAATAAATAATTGATTGAGGACTAATGGAAAACCATGGAGGCTCAGGGAAAGCAGAATGACTGTACTGTCCTGAGAAAAAGGAATAAAAAGGGCATTATTTTAATAGCAACATGCTGAAATGCATTACCCACGACTGACACATTAAAGCTAATGACCCTCAGGAACTTTTTTTAGATGGATTTGCAGATATAGAGCCCGTGCTCTCTGTGCACTTTGGGGACATCATTTGTAAGTTTACCTGTCCTCCATCTCTGTTCTCAAACAGAATCCACAATGCTTTACTTCACAAATGGCCTGCAAACTTCTCCATGGTTTTGCACGAGGAATGATTCCACACGGCTGTGAAAGCACAGGACACTGTTTGGGGCTGGTGCTGTGGGTGCAGCAGTGTGCTTTGTCCTGGGCTGTTAACAGGAAAGCAACCACACCATGACACAGCAGATGCTTTCCCATCAAGGTTACGTCCAAGAGCATTTGGAATCAGCTTTGAACACTGGGTTACTTCACTTCCCACTTCCCATTGTCCCTGTGGTGACTCGGGAAGCGCCGCAGTGACACAAATGCAAACCCATCCTTCTTCGTCTCCAGCCAATCCCTTAATTTGGCGCTGCAGTTTTGGAATCCCTGGGTTTCCCTTGCCACATCCCCAGAGCCATTCCACCCACCTGCAACTCAACCCTCGGGCATTTGTTTTGCTGCCCCCACCCCAAGAACCTGCTGGCACTCCTGGCACCACCAGCAACCATCACCATGGCCGGAATGACTCAGACCAGAGAACACCCAACAAGATGACAATGTTTATCAACAGCCTTTCATCCCTCCACAGCAACCAGGGCAGCTCTGCCCAGGCACGGAGCGGGAGCAGCCGACACCCAGGGTGATGCTCGGATGCAGCAGGCTGCGTCCTGGTGTTGATCCAAGCTGTAGGGATCAGGCAGAAACGCTTTTCCTGCACATCCCCAGATGAGCCTGCTTGGCAGACTTCTTTGCCAAGTGTTTCTCTGTCACTCTTGTGCCGAGAATGACACAGGAACAGGCAAGAGGCAGGATTGTAGAAAAGGTAAAGAAGGTTTTATTCAAGAAAACTGCGCGGTTTTTATAGAGCAATACGATAGATTCTATTTGATTGGCTAACTAACAAAAATATCTTCTTCGCTCACTGTCCTTGAAGAGAACAGGAAAACAAAGTAGAAAAACACTACCTGCAAATAACAAGTTACCACATCTTTCCAACTCCCTAAAATTTCTCACAAGCCACTGTGAGAAACGTTTGCTGTTTCTCTCTCTCTCTGCCCCATGGTGTCCACATTTCTTCACCCTGGCTTTCCATCTGGAGCAGAAGCACTGCACAGCCCGCCGGCCCTGGTGCACACACGGCACCTTCATACCAGAGGAGTCAGAGCCTGGTGCTGGTGACACATGACTCAAACACGCGGTGAACTGCTCTTAATCCCAGCAGCCCGGCGAGCAGAGCTCCCCTCTGTCCTCAGCTGCCCTTTTCTGGGCAGCTGCAGCTTTTCCTGGCACCTGACTAGAAACCCTGTGGCTTTTACCTCGTGTGCATGAGGTAAAACGTGGATTTGGGCTTAGAGTCTTCCTGCGTCCTGAAAGGGAAGTGTTTGGGTTTAGCACTGTCCAGCTGCTAAGGTGGCGTTGGGGCTGCTTTTCAGAACCTGGAGACGGCAAGATCCCTTTTTCTGGTGATTTAAGTCTCCTCCTCCAGCAGCACAGCCACAGTGCTCTCCTGCTGTACCTGCTCCCCCTCATCCCATCTGTGCTTTTCAGGGCAGTGAGGGTGCTGCAGCGATGGAGGGGGAACCCAGTGCTTCCCCACAGCCTACAAAAACCTCAAAAGCAAGAGGAAGGCCCTGTGTGTGGCACAGCTGCAGGCTCTGCCCTGGGCAGAGGACAGCACTTCAGGTTACTCATGTTACAAGCAGTTACAGGAATGGAGTCATTTCCCGGGTGGCTCTGGCCAAGCTCCCCCCACAGCTCTGTGTGGTGCTACACGGGACTTCAGGGAATCACAGAAGAGAATCACAGATTGGCTGTGATTAGAAGGGACCCTAAAGATTATCTCATTCCAATCCAGTTGCCAGGGCAGGGGCACCTTCCACCAGACCAGGCTGCTCCAAGCCCCCTCCAGCCTGGCCTTGAACACTTCCAGGGATGGGACATCCACAGATTCTCTGGGCAGCCTCAGTGATTTTAGCCAGCCCCTCTCTTCCCTATCACACACCCCAAATTTTGCCAGACCCACTTCGTATCACACCCTGCTGCTCCACAGCACTGTCCCCTAGTGTGGACTGAGCCATTCCTAGGACCAAATTAAGCCACTCCTGGGTCCAAGCTGAGCCATTCCTAGGTCCAAGTACCACTAAAATGAGCGAGACTGGAAAGTCTCTCCCCTCCTCCACACGAGTCCTACATGGCTCTGCTGTTGGTATAAACCACAAGTTACTTCATGACTGTCTGGCACCCACAACTGGCATCATCAGCCAGCGAGTGGGACGGGCTGTACACCCATGAGAGCAAAACCACAGAGAATTAACCCTGCAGTGGGCTGTCAGAAAAGCCAAGGTACTGAGAGCTCTCAGAGTAGCCAGAGAGCCAGAGGCTGTGACTCACTGGGAGAGGCTGCACAAAAATAGGGCTTTCAGCAAAGCCCACAGGAATTTCTGCAGGGAGATTCTTCCCCTAGAGACAGGCAGGGGGACTCATCTCACCTCTCCCATCAGGGAGCAGATCCGATGACTGCTCTGCCAGAAGAGGAATTCACTATTGTCCGGCTGGTTGTTTCCAGCCTGGCTAAAAATGGGATCACAGGAGACTAATTGCTTCACTGGAGGAAAAAAAAGAACTAGTCTGGAGTGATGGAATTATTTTGTAGACTGTTGTTGTTTGGGTTTGTTTCCATCCTGGCTTAACGAGCATTAATGACTTCAGATGGGGGGAGGAAAGCCATTAGGGAGAACACGACACCTCTGGCCCAGCACACACTTCTGTCCCAGCCAACCTCTACAGCTCTGATGGCATCCCTCCCTCCTCCAGCCCTTCAGAACGCAGGAAGGTGCTTGAGAGCAAAGGGAAATGTTAATTTTTTCCCTTTTAATTGGCCTGACTGGAAGTGCCAGCCTCCCTGCAGCTCAAATACTTAAGCATGTTAGCTATGCTCAGCAGCATCTCAGAAAAACTGCTGTCCCTCCTCAGTGGCAGGGAAACAAAGGGAAAACATCCCAGAAAAGTGGATGCTCCTGGCAGAAATCAGCAAAGCCCAGAGCCTGTGAAATACAGTTTGTTTGTTTTGTATGCGGAAGCTCCGCTGAATCTTCTGAGACTCATTCTGGTGTCAGCAGAGACAGAAAGAAACCCAAAGCCAAGACAGGTAATTAATGTTGAAATTCCTCCTTACATAACAGCGCTGGGACAGACACTCACTTGGCCAGTGCTGTGCAGGGCTGTGCCAGGACAGCCCAGAGAAAGCCAGGGAGCAAGCAGTGCCTGTGCTACACCCAGAGGCTCCAGCCAGCCACACTTGCATGCTGTGGGCTTCAGGGAAATAGGGATTGCCTGGGAATGATGTGCCTATTTCTATAACCCAGCTCTGCGGAAGGACAGGTATCTTTTAACTGCATCCCCCAGGGAACAGGAGAACAACCTGAACTGCCCCAAACCACAGCAAGGTCCCAAGGAAGACACAGACAGGGCAAAGACTTGGAAATATTAGGTGCTTCCCTGGGGAAGAGGTGGAGATTTTCTGCATGAGCCTGGTTGTAAGAAAGTGAGGAGAAAGTAGGGAAAGCTCTCAGGCAATCAAACAGTGACTTCAATTGCCCTGCCCTAGACATGACAGAATGTGAAATACTCCATGCCACGTTTAACTCAAGCACAGACAACAGCCAGGCCTCCAAAGACCATTCTCTCTCTTCCATGTGTCCCCATTCCAATGTCAGCTTACTGGCAATATTTGGCATTTGCTGCCTTGCCTCCTGGCCAGCAGGGATTCAGAGATGCCACAGGCTGATGCTGGGAAGCAGTATCCAACAGTTCTGGCAGGAACTTCTGACTGTCCCGTGGCTTGGGAAAACTGTCAGTCCTGAAGGACCCCAGGGCAGCTCTGAGTGGAGATGATGAGGAGCAGTAAAGAGGAAAGGCTGCAAGATAGTTTCCCATTAATTTTATCACTCCAAATAGCTGTCCTTTCCCTGGGGCTATCCCTGTCAGGGCAGTCACCAGTTTGAGTGAGCAGAGCAATTTCACAAGATCAAAAGAGTGTAGAGGAATCTGTGACATAGAGACTTTCCACGCATGAATCCAACTTCAGCCCACTCAAGCCACAGATGACCTGTGGCTTTAGGGGTTTGAAAGCTGGCTTCCCTTTGCTCTGGCTCATTTCCAAAACCTCATGAGTTCCAAGAAGCAGCACAGTTTAGTATTGCCTTTGCTGACAGCAGACAGGGAACTATGTTTCAAGTAGCTCAATCACTGATAAAAGATATTTATTTAACAGATATCATGCCATGAAGGCTTATCTGGGCATTTTCTCTTTGTGTAAGGATGGGGGGAAAAAAACATTAATTCAGGTTGGAGTTACACCAGTCCTATCTCAAAGCTACCACCAGCAGATCAGCTGCCATCCATTGGCCACCACAACTTCAAAATTAACTCTGCAGTGCCAGGCATGAGCTGACTGACTGAATCTCCCCTGGCTTGCTGCATCTCAAGCAGCACAAAGGACACCAAGAGCTGTCACCCTCCTGCAGGGGGTGGCCCTGGCCCCAAAGAGACCCCAGCAGGAGCAGGACTGGCAGGCCCAGCTCTGGCTCCACGCTCTGTGCTGCTGCAAGGGTGGAGTGGCTGGGCAGTGCTGCCTTCTGACCTTCCCAGGGGTGGACTATCTCTCTGGAGCCTGGCCAGCTGGCAGCAGTCACAGCTTCTCCTTGGCTTTCTCATTTATCAGGGCTGGATAGAGTAGCAAGAAGCAGGAGTCAGCTGCCAAGGTTTTTGCTCCCTCCCTGTGCTCAACAGGGTCTGAAGGTAGAAGTTCTGGCTGTAAAGCTGCTGTTTGGGCATCAAGTTTCAACCTACTGCTCAAAATATATGAGAAATTATATGAGTAATACTGGAATGGGGAGCTCCAGCTAGGAAGAATGGTTATAAAGTAAAAGAAAAAAAAGAGAGAAGGTGCAGGAAATGGCAAAGGTTACAAAGTTGATAAGATTGTGTCAACATCCCCAAAGCACAGATAAGCATACAATTCCTCAACTTATGGCTAGGAGACACTGACAAACAGAAATACAAAGCACACTAAATTCAGCTTTTAGGCACGAGTCAACAAGGACATGGGACCCTGCTACATTTTCATGCTCAGGTAAATGTCAAAAGGAACGTAACAAGATCCAGAGAAGGGAGGAGAAAACCCAAAGCCCGCTTGCTAAATGTCACACACCAGCTCAGACTCTTAGCACAAGTGCCACAGAGTCTGGACACGGAGACACAGGGCAGCCTCACTACCAGAGCCCACGCTGGCTGACTGGAATGTCCTTGGAGAGTCTGAAGGGAGCGCTTCCTCCTGCCCCTGCTGCCACACAGGTTTGCACATGACATAATGTCCCCCTGCTCCCTTGCATGGCTAGCCCTGCTTTTCCCAATTTACCCCCTCCTCCAGCTCCCTTCCTTTTCCAGCACAACAGCCAAAGATGGCATGACCCACTCTGGGCAGGCGCCATGACAAAAATGCTTCAGATCAGAAATGCTTCAGATGTGGCTGCACACATCCTATTGGATAGACTTAGCCGTGGCAGTATGCCTGGATCAGGGATTTAGCTAGTAAATAACCTCTCCTACTTGGAAGTCATTTTCTTGATTCATGAGCACGCCTCTACTATGCTGCTGAGAGATTTGTGAAAGCAGCTCTGGATGTTAATAATAAATCGTGCTTGTGAAACTTTAATTGATTCAGAAGGAATCAGCTCAGAGCATGGAGGATCTCTGTGGCTCTGAATACATCACATTTGTACACAGTTGAGACTTGAAGGCTTGCTCCCCTTTCCATTGTTGTCAGCTGGAACACTGCCACTGCTTCTTCGGTGGAATAATAACCAGGTAATACAATTCCAAGATTAAATTGTGCCCTCAGGCACAGCCTCATAAAAGGGGAGGTTCTCCAACCTATTAACAGCAAAGGTGCCATGACTCAGAGGCCAAATGATGAGCAATGCTTTCCCCTTGCTCCATGAGAACAGGTCCCATAAACAGCAACCTGGCCTGCACCAGCAGCTAAGGACAAGCCCCAGCAGCAGTTCAGCTGGCACACAGAGGGCAGAAACAAAGCTGTGCCCACCATCCTGCCCAGGGTACCACTGACAGGTGAGGGAAATCTCCCCCAGTCATTCTGAATTGTTAAACACTTACTACTGCAGCACTACTCTGTCATAGTTGAAATTTTCCATTGTGTTATTATTTTTAGTTTTTATCTGTATCACTACAGCTCTGAAATAGAATCTGTAGACAAGGTGTGACAGTGATTTATCACTGGTATTAAAAGTTGCTGGATGGCTTTATAATGCCATAAAAGCAGAGTAACCCACCTGGTCCCTGGCATAAAGAACAAGATCTAAACATTGGGATTATTGACCAAAGAAACATCAGGTGCTAATCTTGCTGCAGCTAAAAGAGTAAGTCAAATTCTCCCTGGCTAACTACAGCTATTGCTGCAGGCCAAATATTTCAACACAGAGTCTCTCATTGTGTCCCTCACAAATACAGCAACTTCACTCACTGCAACACGTTGTGATGCAAGAAATCTTCCATTTCAGCAAGTCAGAGGAGCAGATGCAACAGCGTTTTGTCAGCATAATCCTTCTTTCAAGAAGTTGTACAAAACATTTATTAAGGTTGACAGAGAGACCTTTTCCCCAGCTATATATATGAGCCTCCCTAATGCCAACCCAGGGCTCATGTTCTCAGGGAGTGACACTGAGAGCTTCCTCGTTTGGAGATGGGTACAAAGATCAATAAAATACTGGATTAATGCTGGGCAATTCTGGAGAGCTCAGAGCAAATGTTTTCAAAATTTGTGAAATCATATACCTGAATGCCCTTGTTATCAGGGAACATGTTAAAAGTCAGATGAGCAGTTCTGGCTAGAAACATAACAGTAATATTTAGGGGCAGTTTTTAAAAATAAATTTTAAGTAACATAAAATATATTTAGGTTTTTATGTTTTCTCCTTCTGGTGACCTTTATGCCTTTAAAATAGAATGAAGAGAGCAGGAAAGACAGAAAACCAGTGTTTTTGTAGAAAAGTTTCCTTGTTTCAAAAGTTCTAATCTAAATATTCCCTGGTGCTCTAGGACTTAAAGATTGAGCCTAATTCTGGTTTCTAAGTCTCCATTCTTTGCAAACTTGTCTGTAATTGTTACACATAGCTATTTCTTAATTGCATCTGCATGCTCTTTAATTGTGAAATGCCTGCATGAGGATGTATTAGTCACAAAAGGGATGCCAGAACACAACTCACATCCTATCCCCTCCACAGATGAGAGGATTTTTAAATTTTTATTTTTGTATTTTTATTGCACTAGCACCAGAATTCTCAAACACCACCAAGCTCTCATTGCAAGCACTCCCTAAATGAGTCTGTGCCTGCAAGAGTTCACATGTTTTAATATGCAAATGTAGCAGCTACACCAAAAAAAAGTGGAAGTATGAGAGACTGGCACTCAGCAAAGGTTCTCCAGCCTTGGGGCAGGTGGATGAACTACACAAACTCTTGAGGCCCCTTCGAGCTGGGTTTTTTAATGATTTATACAAACTCATTATGTGCAGGGTTTGCAGGTTTAAAATCAGTCCCTTTAAACAACCATAAAGGAAAAGTAGACACTAGCAGAGCCAACAGCTTCTGTGGGCTATTCAGTGGTCCTTAGTCATGTGGAAAGTTCCACCAAAGTTCACAGACGATACACAGTGGAGTCAATGGGGCACAGAGATCTGATATGTGGATCTCCAAACAGGACTGCTCTTGGTAAGCACAACTGTAAATCAGGCCTGAACTGTCCTGCACTCTGACTGATTGAACATGACACGGAAACGTGAGAGGCTGGGCTTTTTTTTTCCTCTCTGCACTTTCCATTTGATCAAGTGCAGAGAAGCAACCCTTTAAGCACTGCATGCCAGAGGCTGTAAAAGAGCCCATCTCACAAGCATGCAACAACCACATCAGAGTGGAAAGCTCTGTGCAAGATGCACTGTCTAGAAGCACAAATCAGTCTGCACGAGCTGTTGACTGTCAGATAAGATAGCCACAGACATTACTACACTCCTGACCCTCAGACACAGCCCTTTATGTTGTCTAAAGCTGAATGAAGCATTTCCAGAGACTCCAGCATGAAAATTCCTCTTCTACATTAAGCAGATGTTGAAGGGATGGGATTGCTGGTGGGGTATTCTGTGCCAGTTTGCAGGTTTTAGCTGATTTGCTTCACTCATTCACCAGATAATCAGCTTATATTTCATCCCTTCTGCTGCTCTCAGAAAACAGCACATCCTTCATTTTGCTCTGCTTACATTTATATCCACTCTGGTCTTTGGGGCCCCAATCCCACACTGCACTGATCCTCAGAGCTCCCCCAAACAGAGTTCTTGAAGTGACAGAGAGCAGATCCCACAGCTGAGGTTATGGAGACTCACACCCATTTTGGCACTGGTTGAGCTGTTCCCACCCTTTCCTCAGATGCAAACAACTCTGCCCACACAGCCAAATCCATGGGGAAAAGAGGCACAAAATACATCAAATCAGCAAAGATTACCTACAGAGGCATGGACTGCAGCACATTCAAGCAAAAACTTTCACTGAGCAATAAAACAGTTTGGGTTGGAAGGCACCTTAAAGATCATCTCATTCCAACCCCCATTGCCATGGGAAGGAACACCTTCCCTGTCCAACCTGCCCTTGGACACTTCCAGGGATGAGGCATCCACAGCTTCTCAAGGCAACCTGTGCCAGGGCCTCACACCCTCATAGTAAAGAATTTCTTTTTTATATCTAACCTCAATCTACCCTTCTTCAGCTTAAGGCCATTCCCCCTTGTCTTATCACTGCATACCTTGCAAAAAGTCTCTCTCCAGCCTTCTTGTGGACCCCTCTTAGATATTACAAGGCTGCTATCAGGTCTCCAGGCAGCAGCCTGGAGGTCTTTCTTATAAGGTCTTTCAGAAAAGCTTAAAAACACCTCATTGAACCAAAGGCTTATCTTTATTTACCAAGAAAACAAAGCTATGCACAGCACCTAAGCAAACCATCAGTAATCCCTGGATAGCCCCCCAGCCAGCCAGTTTGCCTTGCAGAGCACTGCTGCTATCAGCCACAGATCCAGTTCAACTGCTCATTTACCTCCCTGGGGAAAGCCCCTTGACTTCAGGGGAAACAAGATCTGGCTCCAGATGTGAAAAGGGGCATCAGAATAAACAAAATCACCAGCTGAAAAAAACCCCACCAAACAAAAAACTAACAACCAAAAAACAAAGCAGAGTGGACATGAGGAATCCCATGTCTACACTGTCTTGACCCATGGAAAAGGCAAACAGCACACTAATAAAAGTTATTCTGTTAACAGTGGCTGTATGTAATTAGGAAAGGCATTCAGCTTCTGTTTTCAGCATGTAATTTTTAATTGATTTTGCTGAAAGAAACCTTAGTGTTGTTTCAGTTAACAGCAGTCTTTCCAGCAAAACTGGTCTCCATAAAAGGCTTATGTAAAGCTTCTTGAAGTGTCACAGGCTCATTGTTTGAATTGGCAGGGAATTAACCTGTTGCAAAAAGCCCATTCCCTATAAAAGCCAACAGTCATGAGACACCCAGCTGCAGACCTGATGGGTCTCCTCCACCAAGGAAAGGTGATGAATTCAGAGGCCTGGCCAGTATCCAGCAATATTTCCAGATCCCACAGGAGAAAGTTTTTCCCTGTCATAAGAAGACCCTCACACAGTAAGGAGATGCTCTCAGGTAACACACAGAGGAGTAAACACTCCTTGTTAATATGCTTATCTTATTTTCCCCAAGAGCTGGAGTTCAGCCCCAAGGCCAGACCATGTTCTCATCTGGATAACTGCATAATTATCTTTTGCCTTCCAAAAGGACCACGCATCCTATTAAAGACCATTGAGCCACAGGACCAGCACACCAGAGCACAGGGATTCTTTGCACACCCTCCCACATCCAGAGGTGTGACAGGGCACCAACAGACCCCCAGCCTCTCCAGAGGGGTCAGCTGCATTAGAAACACCAAGAGAGACACAAAGGCAGTGAAATGAGCTGACCAGCATGAGCCCTCAGGACAAAAACAAGGTTCTTCAGCCAGCCAATAACCAGTCCTTCTCACCAGCGTTTTATCTCCTCTGGCTCCTGGCCAGCTGCATTACATCCATGCTACACCACCTGTAGCCTTGAGGATGGATCTGCCCCTGTGCTGTGCCAAGCACTGAGCTGGGGCATGGAGGTGTCCAACTCTACACCTCAGGCTGGCAAAACCACCACTAAAGTACAGGGTGCACAGCTGACTGTGTCCTGCACGCTGTATCACCTCTGCAGGTAGTGGAGGTGTGTTCTGAAAAGAGACCCTCTCAGCCCAGGCATCCTGCCAGTGAGACATATTTACAGAGAGAGAGAAAGGCTTGTCATTGAAATTCAGGCTGTGCCAGAAGGCTGGGCTGACTACTTTATGTTGCCTTTAGAAAAGTCTTACTGCATTTTACTGTAAACCTCAAAGCCCCCTCCTCCAAAAAAATCCAACCCCACAACATTCAAATTTAAGGAAATACTTGCATTTGTCCTCAAGCATCAAGTAGGTGACCTTGGCATGGGGATCCACCCACTCCCAAAACTGTACCTCAGCCTATGCCAAGGTCTGAATTTGAGGGCAGCAGGGCAGACCAGCCATTTTTACAGTAGTGCTACTCAGAAGGAAATGTCCTGCTTTCAAAATAAACCCTAACAGTCATCCACTATCTCTGCTTTTTAGCAGACTGTGAGTAGACCAGCTCCCTTGTACTGAGTAAGCCACTGTGCAATCTAATTCTGCTCAGATATGCTGCTTTGCTTGTTTCTGGCAAGCACAGAAGCCAAAATATGCTTCCCCTACCCTGGGAACTGCTGAACTGGAAAGTGAAAGTCGGCAAGAGCCGCCTCAAGAAAAATAGCACATCCAGCCATTAGAAAAAATGACAAACCAACCTACCTATCTGCAACAGAGCCCAGCACTGTAATTTCCTTTAGAAATAATCTTAGAGAAAGCAGTAGTGCACAAATATTGCCCCGTGAGCAAAGATTTTATTTACAATAAGCATGATTATTACCTAACATTTTCCTGGCAGCATCCAGCATGAGCTGATCCCAAACATGTCCTTGCCCTACTCCTCTGTGGTCAGGGGTGCACAATATGACACGTAAAAAGATTGTTTTCATGTCTGGATGCATTCCCCTGTATGATGGACTAAGGAACCCCACTGTACTTGCAGATATTTTTTTTTCAGGAAGTAACTATAAATAGGTGCTGCTAAGTTGACAGCTAAACCTCAGCTCAGGGCAAGACAGAGACCTTTCCTTGATAAGGCCAGAAAGCTATCTCTCCTTTGTAGTGCTGCAAATGAAGAGAAAAAAATAAAGGTTTCTGAAACTGAAAGCTCTCTTTTAAAGAGCCCCAAATATATACAATGTATGTTTATGGGACTCCTACTCTGGCCACAGCTTAGTAACAAAAAAGGAGTTTTCTCAAAATGAGGAGCAAACTCACTAAAAATTTCAGTTGAATCATGAAAACCATCTCATGAGAGAACCAATCCAGCTGTAAGCCCAGTTTTAAAATTAAAAATCACATATAGCCAAAATGCATCATCTGCCTCAAAACCCCAAACTCAGGGACTTACAGTAGCAATTGCAAAAATATTGCTCTACAGCTATTCAAATTGCTTGTGTGTGGCCGAAAAAGGAATCAGTGGACACCTGATTTTAGCAGACACCAGCACCGTCCTGCCAAGCCACAATGAAAATTTCAGCTACTTCTTGATGAACTTTCAATGCTGTCTCTCAAACCTCTCTAGCATTTCAAAGAAGAGAAAACCCAGCTTTTGTCAGCACTTGTGGCAAATGGAACTTGACTTAGCAGGGGAACACTCATTGCACTGGTAAATGCAGATTCTTTCCTGAAATGCTCAGTCTTGAAGGGGGCAAAGAAATATTAAGTTAAGCCTAGAAGAAAAACAAATGACACAGAGCATTCTAGGCCAGCAACCCTCTTCCTCCACTGACCCTGGAAACCCAGTGAGAAGACACCCTGAAGAGCTTGTGGTAAAACCCTTTCTGGTCAGGCTATTTCTGTTGTCTCTGCCCCAGCTTCCTAAGCAAGCACTCACATTCTTATCATAAAATCTGATCCAAACTCTCTTACACAAGTGCATTCTGAATATCCCCTTCTATCCTGCACACTCCCTCCCAGAGCCTGGCATTTGTGACATGACAGAAGCAACCTCAGCTCAGTACAGCACCAGCGAGCAGCTCTCTCCTTTTACATCCTCCAGAACCCAAACTAATTATAAGAAAACGAGTCACCCACCCCTCTGCAGACCTGCCCCATGAAGCTGAAGCTACCTGACTCTACAGCTTAACCAGTTTCTCAACAAGATCAAAGCCTGTGCAGTTGTTCGAGGAGCTTTCCAATTATTCCTCCAGTTTCTATCATGAATTACAGCAGCATTTGAAGAGTGCCAAAACCCACAGGGATCAGTTACTCCTGCCCTGTGACAGGCAGCAGGTTGGGGCAGACAGGACAAGCTGTAAGCACAAGGCATTACATTATGCACAGACCCTGTTTTGCTGCTGAATGACTGACAATAACTACTGGATGTCACTATTTTAAGGAAAATGTCATTTGCATAATTATCTGGCAGGGCCTTTCCTCAGTAGCTGGCATTACTCACAAGGGAAGAATTAGACTGAAATCCAGCTGTAGAGAAAAGAGATTTGCTATTCTATAGGACAGACAATCACTGTGCTTTAGGAGCTTGATACATAGGGTACATATCACTAGTCATTTTCAGGCTCTCAGGACGTGGAGAATATTAAAATGACACCCCTTCTCTATTTCACTGTGTCATATATGTCACATGAGTTCAGACTTAAAAATATTTTAATATTCTCTGTCCTCACCTGACCATCTGTTTCTTACTGGAGCTCAAGCTATGAAGAGACAGAGAAGCTGCTTTCATTTGGCTGATCCTATCATCTCCCCATCAGATAGGAAAGTGCCCTTGCACAGCCCCCAGCCCTTTGGCCACTTTAGCCCTCAGCTATTTTGGCTTTTGTGAGCTCAAATCTGAGTTTATCCGTCATGGGAGGATGTCCTACTGACTGGGTTAAACTGTGTGAAGTCCCAAATCAGATGCCATTTGGCCCAACCCACAGAAATGGCACTAGCAGAGCTGGTCTGGGATTGGAACTGGTCCCATCCTGCACCCAGCTCTGGATCCCAGCAGTACAGCTGTAACCAAGAAGCAAAAAAAAGAGACTTGACACTATTCTTTGCAGTGCTGGTGTGCCACAAGTGGGACAGAGCAAGGCTACAGCAGGCCATGCTCAAAAATACGTGCTTTGCTGCTGGATTCCAGGTAAGAGCATTCCAAAGAAAACAACAGCCTGTTCCTCCTCCCCAGTGCTCTGGGCACAGGGATTCCAGAGGTGTTGTGTGATGTATGACAGAAAGAAACCTTTCTGTACAACCAGACTGTCTCAGTGCTGACACCTCCCTGCTCCAGCTGTCCTGCTCCATCCCAGAAGAGGCCTTGCTCTGTGTCTGGAGCATGAGGGAGGATGCTGGGCAAATGGTGCTGCTGGCCCAGGGAGGGCTCTGCACGCAGCCTGGCTCTGATCCATGCTGGCTGCTCTATGCCTTTATGCTTGAGCTGACAGGGGAGCACTTCAGCAGCGCAGGAAGGAAAAAATACAACCAAACTGCCCCCCTGAGTACAGAAAAAGGACAAATAACAAAGGAGAGCTATGTATAGGAAACAGGTTCATGAGAAGCACCTTGAGACTCGAGTGGAGGCTGACGCATGGAGGCAACAATGCTCCAATCCTGCTGCAAACACAAAGATGCCAGACATCGACAGGAAGGAAAAGCTCCTGCTGTAGGACCGTGGCAGGAATGAAAACACTTTTAGTGGCTGAGATGGGTGGCACTGAATAATAAGAATGTGAAATAGATAAGGTTTAAAGACAGTAGCTTCCCTCTGCAGGGAAGCAGAGGCTTTGGTGTGACCAGCACATATTAGCCTTGAAATAACATGGCACACTGTGGCCAAAGCACCAGATCCTTACATTGACCAGGCAGAAAATCTGGGAAAGTTTCATTTAATGCCTGCCCAGAAATTTCCCTCCCTCCTGGAAAGTGGTGCACCTTGGCCAACATGCAGGGGGAATGTGGAGGTACTGTGACCCCAGCTGACAACTTGTTCCTGGTGGGCAGTAAGTGACACTTCTTTATTCAAGCAGAGAAACTCCAGCTCTCATCTCAGCCATGGGGTTCAGACAAAGGGAAGCCATGAATGCCGAGCTCACCGGTAAATGATGCCTCTGCTGTGGAGAAACATGAGGGCTGAAATAATTTCTGCAGCGTAGAACCGGGCCCGATCTTCGTCGAAGCGCCGCGACTTCTGGATGTGGAACATCAAGTCCCCGCCGTTGACAAACTCCATCACGAAAAACAGGCGATCCTAACACAGGCAAACACAGCAAACATGAACAGCATTAACCACAGCCTTGCTCAGGCTTGGAAAAGTCTTAGTGAAACTATTTTCTTCCAAACAAAAACAGATTAATAAGCATGAGACAGTGAGTGGGGGAAAAGGCTGATTTTTTCAGGAGAAATCAAATCAATGCCAGGAAGATCTGTTAGTACCTTCTTGCCCTGCACTCCTAAAAGTTTTGACCCCAGTGGTGAAATGAAGTCCTGTTCACGTGTGGATTGGGCATGTTAGTAAGTGTGTGCTCATCAGTAATCAGCTCCCATTGGGTTTGTCTGAATTATCCTTAGCCTCAGCCAGCAGGGAATGATAGCCCTTCATCAGTACTCTCTGAGCTGAGTGGCACAAGAGAAATCTGCAAAAAATCATTCACTCCCTAGTAAACACCTCAGATCTCAGGGGAAAGCTGCTCCATAACAAAATGTACATAACCAGACTGCAGCTTCACCACAACAGCACAACATTGTCTCGAGGATATCCCAACATTATTTCTGGAGAATGTGGGCTGTTTTCCAGGATGGGATTTCCTGCCATACACTTGCATGGCAGCGGCTTTTTGGGCCCTCAGATTCCAGCTTTCCTTTGATTAACCTGCAGACACCTCTGGGGAATAGAGGAACTGATAAGCACGAAGCATAAATAAAAGTTTCTGCTGAGCAGAAAAGCAACCTGTTTGATAAAGTTGAGTTCATTAACCACAGCTGTTGGTCTCTGAGGTTTCTTTTTTGGCTTTGTTTTTGGTTTCTTTTCTGGCTTTTGCAAAAGCCTGCATATAGGGAGGCACTTAAGCTGTGTGCTCCACAGTGAGCAGGAGTTTCACATGTGTTCACTTGATTGTGAGAGGAAGGACACAGAGAGATTTGGCACAAAAATAAACCCTGGAACTGTTGCCGTCCAGTTCAAAAATTCCTCCCAGCAATTGTTTCACGACTTTCAGTATTTGTTGTTTCAGTTTTTCTCTGAATATCAGGAACAAGCAGATTGGAAAACAGGCATAGAATTCAACTGAGATCAGCCAGGCTTTTTAATGGTAATATTTTCCCTTCTTTCCCACAAGCCTCTTCCCAGGTCTGATCCTAATTATCTACAAGCTACTTTTAAACCCTCTCTAAGTTTAAGAGGATAAGCATTGTCGTGCTCCGCTTTCTGGCAGCGAGCCAGCTTGAAATGAGTACTGGTGTTAACATCTTGAGATGCACATGACAGAAGAAAAACAACCAGAAATTCCCTTATTTCTCAATGGACATGAGCAGGAAAGCAAATGGCTTGTAACACATGAGGACAGCTTCCTTTGCATAGCCAACTTGGGCTCTGCCCAACAGTTCCTACTGGTCCCCTTCCAGAAGGTAAAGATCATGAAATCATAGAATCATCTGGGTTGGAAAAGACCTTTAGAGACCATCAACCACTAACCCAACTATGCCAAGCCCACCACTAAACCATGTCCCCAAGTGCCACACATCTACACATATTTTAAACACCTTCAGTGATGGTGACCCCACCACTGCCCTGGACAGACCTGACCACCCTTTCAGTGAGTGAATTGTTCCTAATATCCAATCTAAACTTCCCCTGGTGCAACTTCAGACCATTTCCTCTTGTCCTGTCCCTTGTTCCCTGGGAGCAGAGCCTAAGCCCCACCTGGCTCCATCCTCCTGTCAGGAGTTGCGCAGAGCCAGAAGGTCCCTCCTGAGCCTCCTTTTCTCCAGGCTGAGCCCCTCCAGCTCCTCCTGATCAGACCTGTGTCCAGATCCCTGCCCAGCTCTGCTGTCTTTCCCTGGACACACTCCAGCACCTCAAGGTCCTTCTTGCAGTGAGGGTCCCAAACTGAATGCAGAATTTGAGGTGCAGCCTCACCACTGCTCCCAGCACTCCCACAACACTACTGCAGCACCAAGGCCATGTGCTGAATGCTATCTCCAGTCCATACAGACAACACAACCTCATTGTTTCACTCTGTTTTTATGAGAGGGCACTGAAAGACACCAGAGCTGGCTTGTCTAGGCAGCAGTCTGAGTCAGAGCAGCGTGAACTGTGCAAACCCACCACCAGCCTTGGCTCTTCAGCCCACATCAGCCCTCTAATGCCACATTTTCACTGCAGATGGTTAAACTCACTCTGGCTGTGCTGTGCCTGCCTGTTCCTCTGGCTGCAGCACAGGTATCACCTCTGCCTCTCCAGTCAGGCCAGCTTTTACATCTTGTTATTCTTTCCCACCTCCTTCCTTGCTGATCTCTCCACATGACACATGCTTATCTAGCCCAGCTTGTCCAGGCATCTCCTCAAGCCCATACTTAAAAAGAAATCCCTCTTGCCAGATCCCCAACAGGAAGCAATTTAATTCACCAGCAGCCTGGTGAGGGATGGTGTGTGTATTTATGTAAGTGATACATATGCCTGTATAAACATGCATGCACTTAGGGGAACACACATGGATTTTCTACGCTTTCCTTAAAGGTGACCTTCAGAGAAACAAAATTAACACTTTCTATCTTAAAACATGTATGTCCAGCTTCTCCAGAGCAGGGCCACCCACCTCAGATTTCTGGCTGTACTCGTGTTTACTATGATGCTTACAGAAAGACACTACTCCTTTCTCAGATGTTCAGGTAAGCACCAAAACAGCTGGTCTTAAAATTCACATCACTGCTGCCATGGAATTAGCAGCTTTTTAGCTAAAAACTGATTTTGCTTCAGACTAACTGCAAATCTGAGCAAGTATAACTGCACCTGTTATAAGGTCACACCCACCCACGGGCTCATTTCACTGGTCAAGCATAGATACAGAACTTTGGGTTACTGCATCTTTTTAAATTTTTTTTTTTCAACTTATTTTAAGGAGGTCCAGCTTATTGTCTGCCCAGTTTCCTAACACTTAGAAATCCCATAGGGCTGCTGAAGAAAAGAGCAGGATGGGTATTACAACTGGTTTATAAGGCAGCATTTGTGCACTGGTCAACTACATGCCTGGCAACAAGCATTTGGAAAATCAGCACTACTGACCATCCTTTGGGGAAGATCATCTAGAAGCCAGGAAAGGCTTTCCATGTTTACTCTTAAGGAAGACCATCAGCTTGCAAAACTGCCAAGACCAACCACTCTCCCAGGAATCATTAAGCAATAAAGTAAACAGTGGTATTATATTGAAAAAAAAAAAAGAGGAGGGGAAAGAAAGAGGGGGGAAGGGAAGGAAAGGAAAAGAGGGGGAAGGAAGGAGGGAGCTGGGGGGAAGAGGGGAGAAGAGAGAGGAAGGGAAGGGCAGGGGGAAGAAAGGAAAAGAGGGTGGGAGAGGAGGAGAGAGGGAGGCAAACAGAAAAAAAGAGGAAAGAAGAAAAAAAGAAGGCAATTTGCAGCCAGAAGAGTAAGACTGAGTAAATAACTTAAGAAGGGGCCAGGAAATGTAGGTCTTAAAACAGCAGGTAGTTCAGACACTTGCAAATTTGACCTAAGAGTCAGTTATGTGTCTCCTCCTTTCTTGGGGACTATCAGTGGGAATTAGGAGGAGTTGAAAACTGGATTGTTTTTTGACAGGGCCCAACGCTGAACTCCTCACATGTCTATTTTTCTATTGTGCTTTGCCCAGAAGTCAGCCTGATGTGGTATCTCTGTTTGACGTGGTAAGAAAGGAGCATTTGAGTCAACAGGAAACAGTGACACGAAAGGCTTTGCAGCAAGTGGCAGCCACAGGAGGAAATCGCATTGCACCACTCCTGGACTGGGATCAGGATGAATAAACTCTCAGAGCAATTGTTACTGTAAATTAAAAAAAAAACACTTGGAGGAAACAAAATCCATGGGATCAGGCAGGTTTATTTCAACCTACACGCAGAGATTAATCCTGTCAATTTTCACACAAGAGAGATGTCTTTTCTATTTTTCTTGGCTTTTCTAAAAATTTATTTATTTTCATTTCAGTTTTCTATCCCTATTTGTTCACCTGTTAGCAGGGCAGGGACTGTTGGAAGCATAGCAGTGGCTGACAGAAGCTACATACACCCATTATATTTGTTCATTGTCTTAGGAGGTTTTATGGGGCTTGAAGAAATTCCCTGACTGCAAGAGCCACCAAGGACAATCCACACACTGGTTACTGCCTCTTGCAACACTAAAATCCATCTCCAGCATCACTTTAGCCATTTGTCCTCACCAGCTCTACAAGCTGTTTTGTATTCTCATACTTTCCTCTTTGTCATCACATGGTAAGAAAAAAAAATCCAGATTTCTAAAGCATCCTTTTTCTCCCTGTGCCCAAAACCAACAGTGTGATGGCCAACTTCTATCCTCTTCTACTTAAAAGTCATAGCTGATGTCCACTTATTACCCACACAAGACCAAAGGGCTCCTGGGACCTTATCACCTATCACAAGGGTCCAATTTTCCCCCAGAAAAAAAAAAAAATCAGCCTGGCTCAGGAATTCCACTTAGTTTGCATTTTATCTTTTTGGAAATAATTCATGCACTCCTTAGAAAGTCAGCTTTGGGCTCAATCCCAGTTCACTGAAGCCAAAGGGCTTCCCCAAGAAAACAGTCATTTTTCCCTGTTTTGGTAGTTTATGCTTTGCAGAGCAGAAGGGAGGTTTTCCAAATCATCCCCAAACAGAGACAGCTGTGTTGCTGCTTCCCAGAGAAAATTTATTGTTTCCAAAAAGAGTAGCAGGGCTTAGGGAGCTTGCAAGCAAATCATTACAAGATAATTACAAGAGCTGGCAGGATCTCTCAGTGTTCCCAATGTTCTCCCTTCGTGGTCCACAACCCCCACACAAAGCAAATCTGCCCTAGGTCTTGCCGAGAGCGAGCAAATAAGCCATGATTTCTCAGCACTGGGCTCCAGAAAGCCACATGTCCAACTCCCCAGTAGTGCAAGTGGCCATCTGTATCTGGGTCAAGGCACTGCAAAGCACAGGATCTGAAGGAGGAATAAGAAACAGGCTTGTAACTGAATATTTATTTTTGTAGGACTAACACAGTCATGCCCTACTCTTTGATGCTGCTCTGTGAGGAAATGCCCATCCTCCATACCCAGGCCTTCACAGAACCTAGGAATTCCTGTTGGAAATGCCTCCATGCCTATCCCTCCACAGCATTCACAGATTCTATGAATTCCTGTTGGAAGTGCTTCCCCTCCCTCACTGTGGTTCTTCAATATCCTCAGAGGGAGGCAGAGGGGCAGGCACTGATCTCTGTGGTGCCCAGTGACAGAACGTGAGGGAATGGCCTGAAGCTGTGTCAGGGGAGGTTTAGGTTGGATATCAGGAAAAGGTGCTTCACCCAGAGGGTGGCTGGCACTGAACAGGCTCCCCAGGGCAGTGGTCACAGCACCAAGCCTGGCAGAGCTCAAGGAGGGTTTGGACAGTGCCCTCGGGCACAGGGTGGGACTCTTGGGGATGGTGCTGTGCAGGGCCAGGAGCTGGACTCAGTGCTGCTGACGGATCCCTTCCAACTCAGCCTAATCCATGAATCTATGATTCCACAGCCAGCCCTTCACAGAATACAGAGATTCTATGAATTCCTGTTGGAAATGCCTCCGCTCTATATCCAGCCATGGACCAAGGCAGCCCTGCACCACCTGCTGCTCCCAGCTCCAAGGGTTAGGGAGAACAGGCTATCCAGGGGGGTTACACATGCTTTCAGACCCAGGGAGGATCACAGGTGTCCTGTGAACAGCCCCATGATGAAACAGTCCCCACAACAACCCTTGCACAAACATGTGTGAGCACAAGAGCAGACCTCATGAGCTCAGCCCCAAATTTCCAGACGAAGCCGCTTTCACCCGACTGCAACGGAGCAAGGCAGTGACATGTCAGGTGAAGATGTGGTCCTTTGGTTTCAAAACACAGCAACTACATCAAGGAACACCTCTGCCCCACGCTGCCTCAGATGGAACCCCATGCACGTGGCTCAGGACTCCCAGGCAGAGAGGCAGCAGGTTTTACAGCCATCTGCTCTGTTGAGCTGCTCTTCCTCCCTGCTCCAGTGGCTGCAGAAGTGCCTGCCAGCCCCAGGAACCACTTCTGCCTCAGGGAACCAAGCCACAGATGCACACAGAGCCCTGGGATTACCCACATGAGGGCTCACTGTGTGATGCACCTGAAAGGCTAAGAAAGGGAAGGTTTCTTTCTTCTGCTGGTTTTGGGTGGTTTTTTAAGCTAGAAGGAGGTGCAGTGGAAACTAGGCCAGCTCAGAATGGGCATAAGGTGCATGTGGTATCTCCTCCAGGCTGGGCTGCTGGTGAGCACATTTCTGAGAATCTCAGGTCACTTCCCCACACCAGGCTTGTTTTTAGGTCCTTTAATAAAGAGTCACCAACCTAAATGAGGCAGTTATCACTGGTTATCATCCCACCACGCTCTGCTCTCTGACACTGCTGACAGTGGGCACCACGAGGCTCCCTGTGAGGCCACTGCAGTGAGGCACATACACATGGCCCAGAGAATCATAAATTGGCTCTTGCCACTTGCACAAATAAACTCTGCAGGGTCCCTCGGGGTGAAGGTGGCCCTTGGGTGCACAGTGCAGCATCAACACCCAGCTCATTCCAGAGGAGCTCAATGATGACAACCACAAACCAGGATGGGCTGAGGGGAGTTGTGGGTTCCCACTGGCCCCAGGGAAAAAAAAAACCAAAACAAACAAGCCCAAATCTAACTGCATCCTCCAAATTCCTGCCCCTATTTTCTCAACCACTTGGCTGAAATGTCAAGTTCATACGCTGCAGTGTTTTTGTAAAAGGCAAATTCAGTCATTTGTCTGGAACAATGCATCTTCTGGGGTATTCAAGTGAAGCACACACACATCCTTCCTCCTCATCCCCTCCCTGCAAGACAGCCTAATTCACAGCAGTGCTACACTATTAGCTTATATTTTCACTAGAAAGTTTTACACACCATATGTGCAAATGATGTGCATATGATTATCCTGTTCATCTGTACCTGTTCCATTTTAAACAAGACCAGACCCAAATTAGAAAAAAACCCAAAAATCAGATAAGCCAACCAATTATGTAAAAAAAAAAAAAAAAAAGTCTACTTTTTTAATCCCAATTAAAAAACAAAAAGACACTTGGAGCATCATTAAAATGAAATATTAAAATGATACAAAACAAATTGAAAGAAGAAGCAACACAAAATCCTCCCTCCCAGACCTTTTAAAATGGTAAAGAAAACTCCATAAATACTCCTTCCCAACTGAAAGATTAAAACAAATTCAAAGGACTCACTGAATTTAGAGGGGAATAAATTGAGAAATAAGGAACTAGAGTGTATGACACTATAGACATTACCTGTTAATCAAAGATTTATAGATCATCTGCACCCCTCAGCTGGCTGCTGGCATCCTGGTGTCTCAGGAGAGAATAGCCCTGTAAATACCATGCTTTTTTTACAGCTCTCAGTTCAAAAAGACTACTGAAATTGGTCTTTTCAGTTCAGAGTGACCAACCTGCAACAGCTCCTGCCATTTTACAAAATACTGAGCTCTGCAATATCTGCTGGCTTAGGCAGGGCTAGGGAAGGCTAGAGACCTCTACAAGCTCAGCCAAAGGTTTCCACAAAAATTAAGAGTGCCAAAACACCCAAAACCCACTTGGAAACAGCTTGCAGTGAGGATTTGTGAATTACCTTCTCACCTTAAATACCACCTGGAGTAATAAGGATTCAAAGAGACTGAAACATAAAGCACCACCGGCTCACGTCTCAGTTAGTTAGCTCTTCTCTGAGCTTAGACTGCCTTTGGTTTTTTCTTCCCCTTCCTCCTCAATACTGACTGGCACCTGCTTGCTCAGGGCTGCTTGAGAGCTGCTTCCATTTTGATCTCTTTTTATGCCACAACTTCCTTGATTTTACGGACAAAAAATATTCGTCTCACATACTGTGGCTAACCATAGGCAACACACTTGGCTACGACTGCAGTGAGCTTGATGATTTGTCCAAGCTACAGTCTCCCCCCTAAGCCACTGCAGATGGAGACAGGCATTTATATCAGCTTCATGAAAATGCAAATATCCAAAGTCCCTCAACCATCTGGGGTCAGAAAGTTACTCTGGGGACTACGACAGGACGATGGCAGCTGACCCTTCCAACCCTGCAGCTCATGTTTTCACCTCAGCTCGCACTGCCTCAGTGTGCAACCCAAGCGTGGACATCCAGCAAAGTTCACAGATTAGAGTCAGAAATGTCAGTCTGATCTTATTTCACCTCCTGCCTGCAAAAAACCCCCTGGCCTCAAATGTTCCTGCAATGAAGTGACCACTGCAAGGTGGCACTGCAGATGTCAGGAAAAGCAGAGACTTTCCGAGCAGGCGCGGAGGCCTCGCACGTCAGGTTTACTGACAACTGGAACCAGCGTGCCAGCAAACACAGCAGGGGTTTTTGGTGGATGTGGACACTGTCAAACCACAGGAAGATGCACTTTCGACCAGCCTGCCTTATTCTGTGCCAGACAGGAGCCAGAGGAAAGGAGAAACTGGCTGTCCCTGCTGTGGTCACAAAGCCAACATGATGGCACATGGCACACACCTGCAGCATCTGCACTGGAGAGTGAAAGGAGAGAAAGGAAATTCCCCTGTCCCTCCCTGTCCAAGAACCCCCCAAAAACCAACCTGCCACCCCAGGTAAAGAACAACTCAAGCTCCTTCCAGCCTGACTTGCAGAGCCTTCCAGCAGAGTGGCTTGGGGCTAACACAGGTGTCAAATTTCAAGAATAAGAGAAAAAGTCTCAATGCCTGCAGAAAAGCATCCAAGACATGCATTTGCCTGTGAATGCACACATGGAGTTGTGCCTCCACAACGTGCCATAGAGGGAATGCTGGGGGCTCAGAGCCTGGGAGTGGATCAAAGCCATCCTCTCTGCTCCCAAAGGGCTCCCTCCCAGTGCCTTTCAAAAAGAACATCAAAGAGGCCTCACTGCTTCCTGAACGCCCACCAGCACACTCCAAAGTCTGTGTCAGGACACTTGTTCATCTCCCAGAGCTCTGGGAAGGCTGTCACTGCCTCTCCAGCCTCTCTCACCTCCACCACACCAGGCTCTGCCCTGTGCTCTGTCCATTTGGTGACACTGGAGTGGCTGGTGGACAACTAGGCTGATGCTGGAGATCCCTGGGGGGACCACAACTGAGGACTCCCCTGGACATACAAGGGCACTTAGACCTCCCTTGTGGCACCTGGGGGCAAGGGCTGGGTGAGCTGCCACCTCTCAGTCCCAGCACTTTGGCTTGTGGGCCCTCACTTGAAAATGATGCTCCTGTTGAAGGCTGCAGGTCAGCTCTAGCACTTCTAGGAGGTGAAATACAGGCTGACCTCTCTAAACAATGGGGCTACCCACGACAAGATGACCACGCTGACCCTGGCAGAAGCGCCTGAGTGCCCCAAGAGCCAGTGGAGATGTGGAGAAGCCTTCCCCATCCATGCTGAGAGCACGACATGAGCCCTCAGCCAGAAAAGGGGACAAAAAGCTGGGTGCCAAGCAGCAGGCTGCCCTCGGAAAACGGGAGCAGTTCCATGGTTGTACTGCCCTGGAGTCCCAGGCCAGTCCTGCCTGGCTTGAACAGCACCCCTGCTCGTCATATCTTGAAGGACGCTCGTTACAGAAAATCACAGCCCGCTGCCAAGTTCTGCTGTCTCACTATTTTTGGAACAACAGGGGCAGGCTCTGAGCCTCAGCAACTGTCAGCAGAGCCAGAGGGAAAGCAAATCCATATAATGATCAGGCTGGCTGGGACAGTGCTGGGAACAGCATCGCCTGGGGGACAGTCCCCTGGAAAGACCCTTTGGTCATGAGAAAAGGGATAAGGGCAATAAATGTAAAACCCAGAAGCTATTCAACACTATTGGCATGGGAAGCTGATCTCCCCCAGCCCTCTTCATTCTCATGCATATGAGTGGAGACAAAAGGATTTAAAAGCAAACCACCTGTGCAGGAAGGATAGCTCCTAAACCCCAAAGAAGACAGGACCTACTTACTGCAAACTGATTTTAATTAAAACATTCCAGGATTCACATTCCCCAGGATTATATTACTGACTTAGCTATTTATACATATAGCCTCTTTCACCCCTTCTAGGACAGTATTGTTGAGGTGTTGGATGACGCCAGTGTCAGGTAAATGGAATCAAACACTTTTTGGTGCTTGTCACCCCTAATGCAGGATCCACGATTATCCACAGGTCCCAGCACCTGTCAGCAACTCAGATTACTGGAGCAGAAGCATAATCCTCTCTGGCACTAAGGAATTATTCTAAGGCCCTAGAAAAAGCAGAGGTAAATGGCTTAGGCAAGGTAGAAAGCTCCCAGGGCAAGGCCTCCAATTAAAAAAAAAACCTAAAATTTAAAAAAACAGAGAGGTGGTGAGCAGGAAGGACCTCCCACAGATGCAGCTGAAGCAGGATTTAAACTTCCCCCCTGCAATGGAGCATCTGGACTCCTTCCTTGCCTTTCATAGGAAAGGAATCCAGAGGTGCAAGTCCAAAACTGCCCAGCCCAGTGCTGGGCACACAGATGGCTAAATCCAGCCTCTGCCAACCTGCTGAGCTGCAGATATTTTCATCTTTACGCTCTAAAAACTGACCCACAGCAGGCAGAGACAGCCCTTGCAGCTCCTACCACCTAGTGGCTGCAGGATTCAGCCCTGATGGAGTGAGGAGGGTGCCTGGAGGTCAGGCAGCCTCAGCCCACCCTGGGAAATAAAGCTGCCCTTGCTGGCAGGCATCACTTAAGCTGCAGCTGAGACTAAAGCAGGCTCACACTGAGCACAGAGGCAGCACAAGAGAACAGGAAACCTTTCTGAAAGCCATCAGTGGTTAATGTAAGCTCAGAAAAACCTCAGCCAGCTTTAAAATAGGCAAGAAGAAGAAGCAGCAGTATAGATGAACTCAGGTACTGCATTGCTGTTTTAGGTACTTGTGCCTGCTCAGCTAATCATGGAATCACAGAAAGGTTTGGGTTGGAAGGGATGTTAACGATTATCTAATTACAACCCTCCTCTCCTGTACAGGGACACCTCTCACTACATCAGTTTGCTTCATCCAGCCTGGCCTTGGACACTTCCAGGGATGGGCACCCCTGGAATAATGCTGCATTCCTGGCATCACATGAGATCACACCGTGCTGCACAGACATGTCCCAGGCTGATAAAGTCACCCCAGGCTGCTCAAGCCAGGGGAAGAGTTTGCTGGTTTGGGTGGGATATAGTACAAGAAACAGAATTCAAGTGGCTCTGGATCCACCCAAATTCTCAGATCCTATGAGTGCTCTGTCCTCAAACTGCAGCAGCATCTCAGGTGCTTCCAAGAGCCTTCGAGTTCCCATTATTTCCTCTTGAACTGGGATGGGGGAGGCTGTAACTGGACACCCCTGTGTCAGGTGCAGCCTGACCAGTGCCAGGCAGAATGGATAATGACTCTTCCAAGTTCCTGAAGCAGCCTGGTCCATAATTTAGCTCACATTCCATGGGGCTGCACTGCTGGCTCAGACTGAACCTGGCACCTGCCATCAGCCCTGTCTGCCTTCCAGCTGGGCTACTCTTCTGCCATTCAGTCCCAGCTTGTCCTGATCTTACGGGATCAGGCTTTGACTTGGCCTTGACAAATGGTAAGAGGCCTCAAAATGGCTAGTTCTTGAAAAATTCCCAAAGGCAGGCCCTGTAGGTCATTATGTAACCAGGATCTCCATGGCAGACTGGAGCTGTGTTTTGTTTTTTATAACATGAACCAATAATACCACATTTTAAGAGTCTGGGCTGTAACTGTGATACATGTGATGTGGTTTCCATGTAATTGCAAACTGGGTATTTGTGCTACCATGCTCCCAAATCCATAAATTTTTAAATATGGCTGCAGGATGACATTTTGAATAAGTGGTTACTCTTTTTATATCTATAATGGTTTATATATAGATATCTTTTTCTGCCAAGGTCTTGTTAATGGAGGGGATATCCCTATGCCATACAAACAATAAGCAGAAGCCCCAAGTTTGTATCAGCATGGTTAAGCCTTCCTGGAAGGACTGTGACCAGTGAATACCCTGCTGTTGCAATAACTTCTCTGCTATAGCAAAGGGGTTTAATTGTGCTTTTATAAGCAATTTAAACCTGGTTATTCTGGATTGAAGTTGGTGTCACTGAGTGCAGACCATGGACAAAAGACGTCATGAACCACCTTAATTTGAAATTTTACAAAAAAATGCTTCCCTTTTTTGTGTTATTCAGAGGGGAAGTGGGATTCAAGTGAAAGAAGAACCCAGGAAAGATTGGAAATAGCAGGGTCCTGCTATACAAGGACCACTCCTTTGGCACCATTTCAAGGACTGACCAGATCTGTGTTCAGGGCACCAAAGGCTGAGGGGTTCTTCCCTCTGCTCCTCTGATGACAAGCTGGTCCAGAAACTCCTGTTCCAGGCTGCTCTACTGTTTAGCAACCTCCTTTTAATTTCCAGTCTAACTGTACCATGGCCAGTCTAGACTCATTTAATCTTAACCAGCATCTTGACAGCTTTGTTTCCCTCCTCAGTGTTTGACATCTGCAGACATCAATCAGATCCTCTTTTTGCTTTCAATTTGCTAGTCTAAACAGGCTGAGTTCTCCCCTTTTCTTCCTCTTTGCAAAAGACTCTGCAATTACTTCACCAGCCCAGAAGGCCTTGCCTGCACCCACAGCAGACGGTGTTCAGTTTTTCTGAACATGACAAACAGTTGCTCACACAGTGACTTTGAATCCTCCCTGAGTTCACAGGCAGCACTCCACACAGCCCAGGAACACACTTGCTGTTCTCACATCCACACTGCAAATTTAGTAAGCAAAGCCATAGCAAAGGCCACAGCAATGAGTGGCAAAGTCCACATTTGACCTCAAACAGAACACATCAATACTGGACATTCCTGATATTTCAGGAAAGCCATTACGAGTTGAAATATCACGAAATAGACGTTTCTTTGGTTACTAGTGACAACAGTGAGCTTTAAGTTTCATTTCTGCTATACAGCACAGCTGCTCTGTGAACCGTGTGAGCTGTGCATTAAATAAAACCCAGCAGAAACCACTCATTTCTATTAGATGAGTCTACCCAAAGGCTCCACCCTAAATGAGCACAGCTCTTCACCTCCATAGCTGGCTGTTGCATCACCCCAGTGAAAAGAGAAATGAGTGGGTGGCTGAATACATTTGTCTGCTCTTTTTTTGGTGTTTTTAAGGTATTTTGGGTTTATGTAGGAGGAGCAAAGCTGCAATTAAAAGGGCAGCTACCTTCCTACCTCTTGGAAGAGGAAAACAAGCTCTACTGCCTTTTAGCAAAGAACAAAATGCAACTGGAAAGGAGCCCAGGCAGTTTTGAAGAGCTACACTGCAGAAAGTGCTTTGGTCCTAATAACAACTTAGCTAAGGGATTCCCAAATTCACCATGCCATACATGGCTGTGGCCACTGCCTCCACCTCAATCACTCCTCCCTCCACCACCCACACCAGCAAGAGGCTCCCAGCACCAGCACACACCAGATGAGGCTCCCAGCCAGGCACTCAGCCCATGTTCTGTCCTCCACTTAGGTACACAGGGCACAAGGGACAGCAATGCTGCCATCTGTCTGCCCTACACAAAAAGAAATACCAACCATACATGGATCTGACTCAGTGTCCACCCCTGTCAGGTAGACCCTTCCAGGAACCCCAAAAGGATCTTTTGTTCAGTTCTGAGCAGTCTACAAAGGCTGGCAGATACTGGAGGCTACGTTCAGTTCCAAGTGCAAATCTTAAAGTTTGCAGAAAACTCAATGCAAATACAACCTTGTTAAAAATTCAGGCAGCAACAGAGCAGAGCCTCAGACCCCAGAGCAACCAGAAGACACTGCAGGTGCGTAGACATTTGCACTTGGAAATGTTCAATGGCACGGAGATGTTTCCAGGGAAGACACAAAGAAAGGCTTTGTGCCTTACCAGTTTGTTAGGGAGCTCAGAAAAGGCCAGGATTTTGTTTGCCAAATGCCCAGCAGATGTTAGAGGTGCAATATAGTACAGTGCTCTGTTCATCCTCGAGCAGAGAGGTTCCTCCTGGGTCTGAGGTGGACACTGATAACAGGCCAGGGGCCAAATACAGATTAGGTTCCTCATGGCAGCCAGTGTCAGGAGGAAGGCTGGCCACTGCCTGGGCTATACTTACAGGAGTCTGGAAGCAGCAGTAGAGCTTGGTGAGGAAGGGGTGGTTCCTGGATAAGGAGAGGATGCGTTTCTCGGTCATGGTGCATTCAACGTCGTCATCCTGGAGAATGACGTCCTTCTTCAGCACCTTCACTGCATACAGCTGCCCACTCTCCTTCATCTTGGCAAGCATCACCTAAACCAAAAGCAAAGATGAATGACAAGGGCTGAGCCCTCTGCCTCTGAGCAGCACAGAGCCTCTCACACCTTCCCAGGCTGGAAATGTCACCCATCTCATGACCAGGCTTGTGGACCAAAGTGAGTCAGCCTGTTAGCATGGGCATCAGTGTACAATCAATGACACACACCACCGCCTGCAGCAGGCTGCTCTGGACTGAAATGCCCACATGCTGCTCCTGTCTGGCACAGGGCTGGCTGGTTGAAGGTCACCCACTGTGCCAGCACAAACTGCCTGCGCAGGGCCTTTCATTCCACCTCCCTCCTCAGTTATAAAACTCAAACACACTCTTTCACATCAGCTTCCTGACAAAGCAGAGAAACAAAACCACCATCTCACCACATTTGAAACCACTGCCTTGTTGCCTTTAAAGGCAAAGTCTTTACATGCTCCAAGAAATGCTGCCCAAATGCATGTTAATACACACACTTGCAGCTCCTGGTATGGGCCCTGGCATGCAGCTGTTCCTTCAGGTGCTAACTTCTTTTTTGTGATTTCCAATTCTTCACTATGCTGTCAGCTTTCTTTCTCTTCCCTTTTCTCCCTGTTCTCTGTAACCAACTTTGTTGCACAAGGCAAATATCACTTAGTACTTGCTCTGGAGTACCACTGGACAGCCTGTGTACCATGTTATGAAATCACTTCAGCTACCTTGGGGCTTCTTAAATAAGGAATGTGGCTTCTCACAAAACAGCCAGGAATAACTCTCACCTTTCCAAAGCTCCCCTTTCCCAATACACGAAGGAAGGTTAAGTCTTTGATCCCAACTTTGCTTGCTGAACTTTCAGTGATGGTGTTGCCATCCTTCAGGCTGCCTTTTCCCTGATGTTTCAATGTAGATTTGGAAACCAGTTTCTGTGGAAGAAAGCAAAGAAGTGTCAGCCTGCAGAGGAATTGTACTTCTGCTTCAGAGGTGCTCACAGGTAGTCAATCCACCAACCAGGGCACTTGGGGCCTTTCCAGGGGCACTTTATGGCTGCAGAGACAGAAAGTTGTGTTGGTAGAATCACACAGCTGCCACATGTGACCAGCCAAACTCAGCACTGCTCAGGACTGTGCTGACATCTCAACACCAGCTCCTGACGTGGCATTTCAGGATGTAAACCCACTGCCCAGCACATCCCAGATAACCACAGAATATGCTGAGTTTGGAAGGGACTCAAGGATCATAAAGCCCAACTCCAGGTCCTGCACGGGACCATCCCCAGGAGTCAAGAGGCAAGGTTGACTCTCTCCATCCTTACTCTCCACAAAAGAATAAAGAGAATGAGTGGAAAAATCCAAGTCTTCTGTCTACCAGCAAAGTAAGGAAGACTGCATAATTTCTGCAATAGGAAAAGTGCTGGTGAGATTTAGAACAACAGCAGATCTCATCTGAATTTCTTATGTTTCTACTTGATTTTAAGTCTTACTCAAAGCCTAGCTCAGTGGGACTCCAACTTCAAAACATGTCTCTTTTCCACATTTGGGCTGCTGGCTTGCTCCTCCACTCCAAATTCGATGGAAAGCAGTTCACTCCCATGCCAGCAGTGAGATGCTGCATATTCAGGAGTTGTACCAGTATAAGCTCACATTTCTAGAGCTTGTAATTTTGAAGTACAGAAAGATCAAGCCAACCTCCAGTGCCCTCTGCTCACAGCTCTCCAGGTATGCATGTGCATACAAACGAGCACTTCCATTCAATTTATTGGTTTGAACAAAGTCACAGGGACTTCGTGAGCTCCATCTTGTGACTACTTTGGTGTACAGCAAAGTTCCTTCTGCACAGGAGACTCAGCATCATGGGCAAAGAACCAAGAGCAGTCACAGAAACACAGAGAGGTTTGTGTTGGAAGGGACCTTCAAGATCATTTAGTTCCAAATCCCTGCCATGGGCAGAGACACCTTCCACCAGACCAGGTTGCTCAAAACCCGATCCAACTGATCTTGAACACATCCAGGGATTGAGCATCCACAGCTTCCCTGGGCAACCTGTGGCAGGGCCTGACCAGGCTCAAAGTAAAGAATTTCTTCCTAATGTATCATCTAAGCCCACCCTCATCCAGCTTAAAGCCATTCAGGGTTGTCGTTACAACACAGTCTGAGCACTTTGCCAGATCCTTTATGTCATGAATAACACCAGATCATCAAACACCAAGCACAGATTTTTTGTTGTTGTTGTTGTTTTCATCTCCTTTTGATGTGCAGATGTTGCAAACAACAAGTGTTAACAAGTGCTGATTTTTGCAGAAGGAGAACAGAGTATGGGATTTCCCTGCGTCTCCAGGATAACTGCCCCCAAACTGCTACAGGGGGAAGAGCAAGGATAAGAGTTTGCTACAAACCAACTGAAATCAAAAGGGGCAGCCTAATGAGCCTGCTAGGTTGATACAGCATGATGTGGTTCATCAATGTAGCTGGCCAATTGTATCAGAAGATTTACCACATCTGGAAATTATGGTTTGGATTTTAGTATTTTCTTTTTGTTGTGTTGACAGGGATCACAGATTTTTGGCCAGGGATGTAGTGAACAGTGAAATGGTTTCCCCAAAATCACACAGAAGAAGTAACAAAGCTGGGAAGAGAACTAGGCTTCTTCTTGAGCTCTTTTGCTCTATCACAAGCCATGCATGCAGATAGCATTTGCACATGCAGTAAAATAAAAAAAAGCATGGCATGAATCATATTGATCACGAATTAGGGGGTCTTATTGTGCTCTCATTTGTGATAAGCAGATGAAAGAGTGTTGAAAAGTCACAGCACTGTGAAACATAAGCACATTGCAAAGCAACACCTACAGATGAAAACCTGGATGTCAGACATCCATTTTCCAGGTGACGCCTTTGCCACAAGCCACAGACCTACTCCTGCAGTCCATCACCCAGCATTGCCTGTCCTGTGGGAAGCCTCTGCACCCCTAGAGAGACTCAGATGTAAATACTCTAAATAGAGAAGGAAAAAAAGAAATACTCACCGCATTTGGGGAAATACTTCCTGGCTGCAGACCCATGCAGGCCAAGGTTTTGGCAAGCTCTGCTGAGTTCACCCCACAGTTTGGAGCAACGTTTGCTTGGCATCGGATGTGGACATTCATTTTACAGACTGAAAGGGGTAATGAAAAGTAAAAGCAAAGGAACAATTAAAATAACTTGGAGGGATTTACTGCTGAGAAACAATTTACTAATTCTGCTTCAGAAAATACACCCATCTGGGCCTACCCTGCATCTTTAAACTAGAGGGATTTTTGCCACTGATCTAAGTGGCAAAATTAGGACTCTTGTAAGAGAATAAAATCCTGAAAACCAGGAACGGACCCCAAACTCTCCAAGCAGGATGCCATTATTGACTAAAGCTTTTCATAAGTACATATTTTTGAGGTGCATAACTACCATTGCAGCTATATCTGTAAGTACAATTAATATTTATAATGCCACAGAATTCGCAACAAACATCCCCTGCATTTTCCTGTATCTAATTTTAAAGACAGCGTTCAGTGGGAAATAAAAATCATTCTTGTTCTAACTCATGGGCACACACACACCCTCTTGTGGGAGATGAAGGCAAGGATTTTACAGTCTGGATCACTGAAACAAAAACTTAACACCAGAACATGCTTAGTCATCAATTAATAGCAGGGTAGTCAGCCTAAAGCAATGACCTTTTTTTCCCCCTTGGATGCCTTTTCACTGCCTTATCTCATTAGCTGAAGAAAAACCTTCAGGTAAAGGGAAAATATGAATACAGGAAGCAGAATACTTTTAATAATGCAAGTTAAACAAAGTGCAAAGGAGAGTCCTTCTGGCAGCCAGAGATTAAAAAGGAGATCAGCCTTTTTTTTAACTCTTACAAAGATAAATATTCATCGCTCAGCTTTCTCCTGAAGGTTGCACAAATCAAGCCCACACAGTGCATCGAGAGTCTAAAAATAAATGTATTTTGTGGAGAGGCAACAGTGAGAAGCTGCTCACTTTTACACTGTAGTCCCTGTCTCATGATCCCCCAGAGCAAGGAGCCGCAGTGGTCACAGAACGTCGGGACTTTGTAGTTGTGGATGCCGAATTTATGAGGAATGTTGATCCCAAACCTCTGCTCAGTCACCTGCAGCACCAAAAGGAAAGAACAGGTTTAAAATTCAAACACATATTTATAAGCTGGTGTTCATTTGCATACAGGCATTTAAGTGCAAATCTAAGAAAATAATTTAAAGTCAGAAAATGTCCCAATCCATCATCTCACTGAGGTTTACAGCAAATGAATACTAAATTAACAGCCTCACCTGCTGTGAGCCAGCCCTGCTTTCCTTGCTGGCCAGGCCAGACTACCTGGCAAAGCAAATTTTAAATAAGGGCTCCCTAACCAATTCTACATTCTTAAAGACAAGTTAGAATTGGAATACCTCAGAAAAAATCAATCCCACTGCAGTGTGAGTTACAGCATTTTCTAATCACACAGTTTCAAAATTATTGACTTGAATACTATGTGCAAAAACATGTAACTTTAGATCAAACTGTTGATTTTATTAATTTTAATACTGAACTGCTTTCACAGCTCCTCCTAAAATTCTCATTCCTCTTTTTGCCCTCCTTGTAATTAAGAGCCTTTCAGGCACACATTTCAGTTTATCACTTGCACTCATCCTCTTTTTAACCCTGTTCTTTTCCAATTGCAAACCATTCAGATCTCAAGGGCACCTTTAAAAAATGTTTCAATGGCTGAAGAAAGCAGTCCCCATTTAGCATATTCATCACTTTTGACTTTGTTTCTCAACATGCAGATCCTGGAAAGCTGAGGTGGAACCCACAACTCTATTAAAGAAAAGTCAGGGGTGTGACTGGAACAAGAAGTTCAAGGTGAGTGGTGCCTCCTCACTTCTGGCTTCTTTTAAAGTAGTTTAAATGTGTCATAAAACCTTCATAATCCCAAGAGAGGGGCGAGGACATTCACTATTTAACCTGCACTCTACCCTTAGGCTTCTTAACTCATTTTCATCTGGTTTGTCAAGGGCTCATTTTAAGGAGTTCAGCTCAGCAGTTCAGAGGCAAGAAATAACAAAGGCAATTGCATGCCACAAAACACAGAACTGCCTTGTGAATAAACAGATTTGATTTGATTTTTCCTCAGTTATTGAACCATTTCCAGTTCCAGAAATGAGACACGCAATGCACAGGGCAGTGTTAGGTGGGGATGTTATTCCCATCAAACACAGACAAAACCAGCAAGAAGGAAAACCTTCAGAAACACAGGTTATGCAAGGGTTCTTTATTACAATGTATTTCACAGAGCAAAGGTGTGAAGCAACAACAAAATGAGCCCTTCAGGCAATCAGAAAAGAAAAAAAGAGGAAAAAACAAAGACCAGTGGTTGGCCAGAGAATTCCACATTAAGAACCAGACACCAGATTTTGATTGCACCACAGCTAATCATGCAAGAAAATTCCCAAGGAAACCACTGGATTTGCTACTTATTGAAGTCTTCCAGTGAATATATCCTGACTTCTTAAACCATGTGCTAGTCCAAATAGTTAATGGCATCGACAGAACAACTGGATGACATTGCATGGCTTTTAAGCAGGTCCCCATCACTCTTTTCCACTTTTAAACCCACAAATAAAAAGAAATTCTCTTACAGGACAACCCCAGAAACCCAGATAAAGTATGAAGACCCAAAATAACCAACATGACTTTACCTTGAGATCGTTCTTGCTAGTATTGTTTTGGCACGTGCAAGCTGTGACAATGAGGTGATGGCAGCGCTTGTGTACCACACAGGTGCACACTAGGAAATAAAAGAGGCACACTGAAAAGAGCCCTTGGAAGACTCAGAACACATCAATCCACCAGCTGGGTTCCTTAAGGCTCAGCTGCATCATCAGCACACAGTACAGATGTGAAAAATAATTGGTGGCTTGGAATTTAAAACAGATCTGGAGATGTATCTTCAAACTACTGCAACAAAAATTCTGCACTGGATTATTCACACAGCCTAGAAAAAAGCTGCCTATATCAAATACGGGTGATGGACACCGAAACAACAGCATAGCTTCTAAAATACTCAAAAAATGCTGTTGAAATAATTATCCAGTGAAGAATGTTTCACACAGCAATATCCGTTTTGTTTACATGCAGCTTCCCTTCACAGGATATCAGTGCCCTATTAAACTGCACAGGAACAGGCTGTGTTAGGCTATACTGAATGACCATGAAGCAGGCAATTCTGGGAAAAAGGGAAAGGCAAAATAAAAGGGTAAGGCAGAACAATAAATTGAATGCAAACAAGCACCACATACATCTCCGCACCAGTCAACCAAACCATGCATTCAGGCAGAAGTGATGTGCCAGACCACAAAGTCACAAATTCCCAAATTTTACTTCCTTGAAGGGAGAGAAAAGAGGATGGCCATTCCAGCAGGGTACTTTGTGTTCCAATACCAGCTGAGCACTGTCCTGAAGGGACCCTGGTGCCTCAAGCCCAGCTGGGTGTTGTATGTAGCAACTGAGTGGACCTGCACAGGATGGAACAGCAACCGGACATGCAGGTGTTTGCAGGAATGTCAGGGGTAAACCTGACAGGGGCTCAAAAGCACAGGTCTGGCTGCCTGGGGAAGAAGAGGAGTGGTGACTCCAGAGCAGCTGACAGCTGCAGGATGTCCCAGCAGCATGGGAAAGCACTCCCAAAGCAGCACATCCCACACACATGCCACGCAGGAGCAGAGCGCCTTACCTTGGCACTGGTATCCCTGCTTCCCAAACACGCCCCTGGCCAAGAGAAAACAGGGACACAATTCAATGGCAGAAGGATGGTTGTCTTGCAGATTGTTTACAGAAGGCAGAGCCAAAATGCAGGAGGATCCCAAATTATCAGATCCCATGGCAGAGCTGCCCAGCAGTACTGGTGCAATCCAGCACAGGGGTGTGAGAGCACAGGAAAGCACTGCACAGGCATGGCTCACAGGGCAGGCTGTCAACGTGCCTGTATTCCCCATATTCCCCCTCACTCTCATTTCTCAGATACCTCACTTTCATTACAACACACACCACACATATTACACTGATCCCAGCAGCCCACACCCTGTTATTATTTCTCCCACTCCATGTTCTTTTGAGACATATCTATGTTTTTCTCCTTGCTCTGCCTACTCCTCCACATGCATCACTTCACACCTCTCTGATGGCTTTCCTGTTCTCAGGAATTTTCTCTAAACTTTCAAGCAACTGGTTTTTTTCTCAGTGTAATCTCAAAGCTCCACTCCAGTGGGTCGGGTCTTTCTTCGGGTTGCTTCATTACTTTTTCTCCCTTGAAATAACATCTGTGGTTACAAGGGAGGGACACTGCCACATCCCAACACCAAGCCAGTTTGCTTCCAGCATCCAAGATACACATCACCTCTGGCCTCTCTGCAGCAGACTCCAGTATGGAGCACAAATGTACCCTGCCAAACCCGATGGCCAAAGGGCATCACATCGGAGGCCCTGCGTAAAGTCCTAAGTGACGTTCAGGATTGCGGGTACTTTGTCCCCAGAACACAAAGGATGGGGAGCCCTGTGCCAGGGTGTTTGGGCTGCTCTTACCAGATGAACTCCCTGCAGTGAGAGCAGTAGGTGGGTTGTCGCAGGTAGGTGGCCATGAACTTGTGCCCGTTCACCTGGTGCACCCGCCTTCGCATCGCCCGCTGCCGCTTCCGAGTGAGGTTCTTAAAGATCCGGTCCCTCTGCAGAGTCCCTGTGCAGGGGGAGAAGGAGAAAAAAGGACAGCAAGACATTAAGGTCATCACACACAGTTCTTGCTTCTGGTTTTTCTACAGCATTCCGTTTGGGCCCTCAACCTAAGGAGGATGTGGAACTGCTGATACAAGCCCAGAGGTGGCCATGGAGATGATGCCAGGGCTGCAGCCCCTCTGCAGTGAAGATGGGCTGGAAGAGCTGGGACTGTTCAGTTGGAGAAGAGATGGCTCTGGAGAAACCTTAGAGCTCCTCCCCAGTGCCTGAAGTGGGCTACAAGAGAGCTGCAGAGGGACTTTTGACCAGGACATGGAGTAACAGGACAAGGGGCAATGTCTTCACACTTAAAGACAGTGGGTTTAGATTGGATGTTTTGAATAAATTAATGACTGTGAGGGAGGTGAGGTCCTGGCAGAGGCTGCCCACAAGAGCTGTGGCTGCCCCATCCCTGGAAATGTTCCAGACCAGGATGGATGGGGCTTGGACAAACATGATCTAGTGGAAGGTGTCCCTGCCCATGTCAGGGAGTTGGAATTAGATGGTATTTAAGGTCCCTTCCAATACAAACCATTCTATGATTCTATGATAAAATGCTTTCAAAAGCCACAATTACATCCCTGGTTCAGAAGTTAGGGGACTGTGGTCTAGAACAAGGATGGCATCTGGAGCAGATACACAACTTAATTGCCATGTCCCTTTTAGCTCAAAATTGTAGTTTTTATCTAGAAATATCTGCCTTTTCCTAACTTCCCCTCACTCCTCTCCTATACAGAGACATGCCAGTAAGCTATTAATTCAAAAACTGTAAATAGACCAAAAGCTCAAGGCTAATGAGTTGTATAATAATAATTCACAGCTTTTTGGGCAATAACTCCTGAAAACATGACTACACATAACCAACTGACCACCAGCACACTTGCCAAGTGAAAGCAGTGCCTTTCTTTGAGAACAGTGTTCATCCGCCTTTGGTATTCTCATGCTACATTTCTTTGTCACTATTTGCAGCATTTTTACATACTTCCAATACCTCCTGTGTTGGTAAAAAAAACCAACCATAGGCTACTTTCTCAATTATGTTGTTTGATATGTGCCACACTCAGCTTCCTTTAGAGGGTTCATTTTCCAAAGGTTAGGTAATATTTGATAGTTCTAGAAAGCAAGGATCTAGGAACTGCTGGCATTCAAATCTGAATTGTCTCAAAATAAAATTTGATTTTAGAACAGAGCAGACTATTTCAGTTAAAAGGGACTTACAATAATCACCTAGCCCAACTCTCTGACCATGTCAGAATGGACCAAAATTTTATGTACTTTAAGAGCATTGCTCAAACATTTCTTAAATATGACAGGCTGTGGGCACTCACCACCTGTCTATGAAGCCTTTTTCCACATCTGAATCATCTCTCATTAAAAAAATGCTTCCTCATGCCCAGTCCAAACTCCTCTGGTACAATTTAATATCACAATTCAATTATCTGTCAATATAATCTAATCTTTTTACTGAGTTTAGTTCAGCCACATAACAATTTCCTAGCAAAGCTCAATTTACACAAAACAAGTGTCTCTTAAAGGGCATGAACTGAGCTCTAGATCAAGAGAGCCATTCCCATTTAGGCAGCAGCTGTCCAAACTGCATATCCCAGCCAGCTGGTCTCTGTGATCCTCACACAGACCTGGTAGGACTCAGCTGAGCTTCCCAGATCAAAGCCTCATCTGGGGCACACTTGCCTCAGAAGAAAGAAATGAAATTTTCAGTTTTCAAGCTAGTTAGTTTGCACAGTAAAGGCTGTGAAAACAAGGGCATTTTTGGCAGGGGGGACAACACAGAATGTGCCAGAGGTGACTGTGCAACAGTGTTCTGTATTCAGGACTCTTGTTTTGAGCATGGACTGGATGCAAGACCAAAGCCAGCTCCTGCCAAACCCTCTGCATGGATATAATTCCACAGGAAGGGACAGGTCTGTGAGCTCCCAGAGAAGTGGATTGGCAGCAGGACCCAAACACAGCTGTCACCCTCCCACTTATCTTGCCACAAAAAAGGGGGCAGAGCAATTCCCTGCTTTCAACTGGCTTTGCTGCTTAACCACCAGGGAGAAGGGGGTGGTGGAAATAGAGGAAAAGCTGTCAACCTGATCAAGGCCTGAAATGCAGAAATCCCACATCACAGGCATATTTCCTGGTCCTCTTTGTAGGAGTCGAGATAAGGGAAACCATCCTGTCAGTACTGAGCCCAGCCACTTCAAGGGGCTGTGAGCCACAGGATGTATTCCTCTTGGTGCTCATGCTACAGGTTTAGAAGCAAAGCCAGCCATAAAGCCCAAGGGCTTTCTGCTGAGTTCTCCCAGTCATTTGTGCACATGTGTCCCTTCCACAGGCACTGATGGAAACCTCCGACCTGATGGCATCACTGTGACACAGAGCATGGTTTGAGCCCAAGGGCTTTCTGCTGAGTTCTCCCAGTCATTTGTGCACATGGCACAATGGAAACCTCCTACCTGATGGCATCAGTGTGACACAGAGCATGGTTTCACTTTAGGACAGCTTGCATTTATTTTTTACATGGAAGCACATGCTATAAATTAGGATTTTCCCATTTCAATGCACCAAGAAAAAGGATGTGGTAAGGCTGATCCAAGCATTTAACAGAAACCTGCTTTCTTCAGTGCAGAGCTCCAAGCAGCTGGGCACAGACTGGAACAGAAGAGCCTGCCTTTGTAGGGAAGTGCTCAAACATGTGTTTAATTCCCACTGAGGTCAACAGGACTCAGGGGACCACAGGAATTACCAGACTGAATCAGAACATTGATCCATCTAGTTCAGCATCCTCTGTCAGTGGGCAACCAGAAATACATGACAGCAAGATGGAGGAACTCTGCAGCTGGGAGATAATTTGCCTTTTTCCCACGCACAAGATGTCATTTTGATCTCCAGAAGTGAGATCTGATTTGTGGAGGTTTAATATTCCTTTCAAACGTTCAACCACCATTGCACAAGTTCAACTGCCTTGTTATCTACCATAGGAAACAAGCCCAAAAAGAGCCTCAAGAGGTCAACCAAAAGATCCTCTAAAAGGAAGATGAAGAGACAGTTGCTTTGCTGAGCCTGAGTCTCCTGCAACTTCATGTGAAAATTAAAAAAAAAAAATAAAAAAATCCTTATATTATTACAGAATACTTCATGTGAGAATTAAAAAAAAAAAAAAAATCCTTATATTATTACAGAAAGTGCCTAACTTCAAATTCAAGAGATCATCACTTTGATCTAGGTTTAGGCAAACATGTAAGTGTTTTTCCTGGGTCAGGGCCACACCTCAACTGGCAAAGTGTCCTGTACTGGTGTTCAGCATGGAGAGGAGAACTTCTGGGCCATGGAAAGGGAAGCACAGGGCTTGAGTGGGCGGTGAGCACCTAAGTAAATCACCTACAGAAGCAATCCAGTTACCAGCCTGCTCCATGCCAGCTGCTCCATTAGAAGCCCAACAGCTGATGCCCTTTAAGCCCCCATTTAGCAGGGTTTAAAAGAGTATGTTCCAAATTTAGCTCCTACAGCTTCTGGCTTTTATATGGTTCCCATCAAGAACCAGCATGGGGTAATCACCTCCCTGGTGCTCTCCCATGCTGTGTAGACCACACATGGCAAGAGGGAACCAATCCTTGGCACCAGGAATAGGGGACAGTCAATGACAGCCTGCAAAGCCACCCATGGGACACTGCTGTGCATCCCTGTGGTTTGCCCAGACTGCAATTCTGAAACAGTTCACAAAGCCCAAAAAATTACAGTCACTTGCTTTTTCCTGGGCTACAGAGGAGTCTCAATGCTGCTTGCACTGGTGGATCACATCCAGGGGCAGCCTGAAGCTTCCTCCCTAGAGCTGTACTTGGCTTCCATCCCTCATTCTCCAGACAACAAAATCCCACAGCACTACAGTTCCATCTTGCAGATCTGCTTGTCATTAATACCCATGCCACAAGTTGGGGTATTTTCTTTACTAAAAGCTAACTCATATTTAAAACACTCTTCAAATTTCACACTTTCTCCCACTACTTGGCTGTCAGACCCTGCTAATGTTCTGCTGACACTGCACATCTTTCTGTTAATACTCACCCATGCTTATGTTCATCTCAATTTACAATATAACATCTGAGTGTTACTAAGCAGGCTTCAGGAAGGCTGGATTACTTTCCACATGACATCAACTCCTTTGGACACTCTTCTTCCCATTTCCTGGTGCTGGTTCAAGTGAAGAGGAGGGGGAGAGCCCAGCACAACCTCAGCCATACCCTGAGCCCAGGTGTAGCTGCAGGAGACCATCCACCACATGATTCAGTGGATCTACATATACAACCACATCCCACAGAATAAATCCCTCTGTTTCAAGGCTTGGGTGCTCATGCATCCCACACACCACACCACGGAGCTGGCCAGTTCACCCCTCCAACAAGCTGCAAGTGATTTTGAAATGGTGAAACATATGGCTACCAAAACCTCCTTCCTCCCAACCAGCAGGATGGCAGTTCCTCAGCTCACACCCAGCACATCTGTTCGGCAGGTCCCAGTGCCACTGGGTGAGAGGCTGTGGGCAGAAATGATCCACCAACACAGCACTGAAGCCTGCTAATGGAAAGGCTGAGAGAATTGGGATTGCTCAGCCTGGAGAAGAGGCAGCTCTGGGGTGACTTTAGTGCAGCCTCTCAGTACCTGAAGGGAGCCTACCAGGAATCTGAAGAGAGACTGTTTGCAAGGGTATGTAGTGCTAGACAAGGGGGAACAGATCCAAACTGAAAGAGAATAGATTTAGAAGAGTTATCACGAAGAAATTCTTCCCTGTGAGGGTGGTGAGGCCCTGGCACAGGTTACCCAGAGAAGCTGTGGCTGCCCCATCCCTGGCAGTGTTCCAGGCCAGGCTGGATGGGGTTTGCAGCAACCTGGGATAGTGGAAGGTGTCCCTGCTCACAGAAGAGGGTTGGAATGAGGTGATCTTTAATGAGGTGGTCTCTTCCAACTCAAACCAGTTTGTGATTCTCTGACAGGGTGGCCAATGCAGCAGCCCCTCATGCCTCCCATCCTTGCTGTCAGAGGATATAAAACCATCAGAGATGTTTTCCCAGCTCATGTTTTGCATTCTGGCCAGTTTCCTATAGGATACACAGAGAGTGTTTTACAAAACAAAGCCATTCTAGACCATTACAGAAACCCAGACTTTTAAAAGCCTCTAACCTCTGGTAAAGCAACAACCACCATCAAATGTCCAAATATTGCTATAAAAGCAGACAAGTAATTGCTCAGTGAAGGGAGTTTCCACATCCGTGGTTCAACTGGGACATCTGTAACTACAGGGTATCCACTGTGCCTGCCTATGTGCAAAACTTAACTACAAAGTTCAGCACCAAAAAGCCTCTTCCCCTTTCCTCCTCTGCACTCACACTGAACATGTGTTTATGGCAGTGGAAATTATACATGCAGCGGGAGAGGAGAATAAATAACCCACCAAGTCATCTGAGGACACATGCAAGCACCAGCACATCCTCACCCACTCAGCAGCCTCTATCACCAGCCCAGCTGCCCCTGGGCAGAGAGCCCTCCTTTTCCCCTGCCCCAGTTTGTATTCCAGGGGGTTACGTCAGGCAAATCCTTACAGTCCTGGTGTAACTACAGCAGGAAAACAAGAGGAAGAGCTGCAGGATGAAGTGGTGTGTTTGGAACTGTTTGACTCGAGTCAGGTCTCATCTGCTGGAAGTAAATCTCACTGTGGTGCTATTGACCACTGCTGTAACACCAGCACAGCAAAGGTCAGCCAGGTACCTCCTCACACATGACAGTTCCTAATGTTACCCTCCCATATGGCATTTTAATATGAAAGAAGTAAAGATATTTTAAAAAGCAATATAAAAGCCTTAAATCAATAATGTTAATAAGTAAAAATTTAATTAAGCCTTTTTTTTTATCAGTACCAGGAGCAGTATACACATTATCCTCCCCTAAGAGCACTGCAGGCAAGCTCCCCTTGGACTGAGTGACACACAAGCATGGAGCAAAGACCAACCACTGATTTTACTGGAGTATAAAAATCAAGATAGAAGATTAAGGGACCCCTCACCTCTTGCAAGCACCACAGCACTGAACAACAATCTCAGATCATGCTAAATGCTCATCTAGCTCATGCCCTAACAGTGAGTAGTAGTGGGTGTTTTAGGAAAAGAATACATCAATCAGATCAAGTAAATTAATTCACCCCCCACACACCCTCCAGCCATCAGTATGTAGGTGTTAGGTGTTCTTTCAATATTTACCTAACAGTGGGCTTCCTCACATCTACTGAATATAAATTGAGGCTAAACCAATATGTTTATTTCTCTGGCTGGAAAACATGTAAGTTATGACAAAAATCCCTTCCTAAGGTTTTGCATCTTTTAAGCAGGAGTTTTATCACCATAATCCTGTGGATGGTCAAAACCACGAGAAGCTTTGATAATTAAAATGCTATAAACACAAACACACCATTGAAGAAGCTGACAGCCTGACCCTGAAAAGGGAAAAGGATTTAAACATCTTATTCTGTTTCCCTAACATTAGTGCTGCCGAGTGAAAGCCTATTTTTTTTTAAATTACAAAGCTTTTCTTCAGTTCCCCTCAAAAGTTAAGGTGGATGCACAAATCAGCCAGGTGGAAAACAGCCACCTCCACAAAGACCATGTTGACCACATGGGGTTTCTCTCCCAGCAGATGTTGATCCTTCTGTTGCTTTTGCCAGTCTGTGCACGATCCGGTCTCTGCACTCTGGTTCCAGCCCCAGGAGAGGCTCCTTGCAAAGCAAACATGTGGCACATCAAACACAGGCTGGGACCTAAGTCTGATCCAGCTGCCGTTTTGCCCTCTGAAACTAGATAAAGTTTTGTGTGAAGATCAGAGAAAGAGCCAGCTAGGGCTGGCTAGGGCTATGCTGTCTTCCAGGACTTCACAGAAAAGCCATGCTAAGGGCAGCTCATCTTTTAAGATGCCAACCTGTCAATATTGTCTGAAAGAGTAAGAAGGAACAATGATGCTCTGAATCCAAAAAAAGTTTTCCCCACTCAGGAATGTGAAACAGCACTATCAGCAGTCTTGGAAATGCAAACCTGTAATCATCCCTGCATCAAATCCCACAGAACTGTGCACTGGAGGCAAGACCTCTGTTTCTTGTCCAAGTGCTGAAGTAGGGCAGATCCATCTTCCTTGTCTTCTGCCAGATCTAGGACATAAATTCATCTCAGCTCTCAGTGATTAACAGCATTCGAGGACTGAAGGATGATGTTTCAATGTGGCAGCAGTGAGAACAGGATCAGTGAGGTTGACACAACAATATTGGTGAGCATGACAAAAAGCCCATCACAGGCTTATTTCTAGAATTACACAATGATGCCAAAGCTCTGGTGGTACCAGTAGCTAAGACAGAAGAGCAACTTTTGGGGGGCTCAGTTTTCTTCAGCCTCTTGGACTTGGCTGTAGCAGCACCAGGGAGAGCAGGACAGCCCTGCAGAGCTGGAGTGACCAGTGTGTGGCTGCTGGGAGCATCCTCATCTTCAGGAGGGGAGATGGCTGCAGAGCCAAGGGTACAGCCCAGTGCTGGGGCTGAGGGAGGAATAGCTGCTTTTTATATTTTTTTTGTTTGCATAACTTCTGTGAGAACATGAGAGAGCAGGAAGAAGGCAGCTTGAGAACCTCTAAAACAAGTATTTTTCTGCCTCTTCAAGCCTCCCAACCAGTTATGAACACCATACAGGTTACTTTGCATAGAGTTTTAATCCCAACTGCCACACGGGTTTTCAGATGTGCACAGAGCAGCTTTTCCACATTTGCTATTACCCGATTTTTCTTGGAAAAGTTTTTTTTTTCCCTAAGAAAAGTTGGTTTTAGACATTTGCTTGCAGACGTTGACAGCTCTGAAGAAGGCACAACAGTATGTTGCACAAGGCTGAAAAATGTCAATGGAAAAGCCTTTACACTCATTTCTATAGGGAGGAACCTTAAAATTCCATCTCTGCAAGTTTTTGCATTCATTTGCAAAACCTCAGGATATATTTGTTTGCCAAAGAAACCAGGCTTGGGCAAGAATGGCAAAGAACCACCTCAGTTTGCACAGAGAGGAGACTCCAGGAGAAAAGGATTTTATTTAGAAATCAGAAGAGGGATTTGAGGGAGGCAAGAGAAACCTGAGCACTGAAGAGAGGCCATCAGAGCCCCAGGCTGGCACTGTGACCAGAATGCCACCTCGTATCTGTCCCTTACCCAGCAAGACACAGTTTCAAAAGCAAAATAAATCAGTCTGGTCGTATCCCAGACAGGTGCTTCCCTCTGGCTGTAGCTGAACATGGTCTTCCAGCAGAAGTAGAATCTAAAAGTCACCCCAGCCCCACTGTTCCCTCTCACATTGGAGTCCCCTGCCATCTCTTACCTACCAGCATTCAACTGCTCCAAAACCCAATCCTGTCACATAAGAACAGGCAAAAAACCCCCAACAAAACCCAAAACACTTCTCACTGCATGGCTCATTAAAGCCTTAGCAAACTGATTCCTCTCCCTCCTCCCCTCACAATTACAATCATTACTATTTCCTTGGGCTTAGACAAGCGAATTTCCATTGCAAAACCTCCTGTTGGTCCTTCCCACTTACTAAACTCAAGAGAAAAACGTTGAGATGTGATTTACTAGGGAAGGAAACCATTTTAATACATTATTCATTAAAACCAGGAAAATAAAACTAACAAAGCAACTTTGATTTTCGCCATGATTAATTCATGTGCCAGAACCCCTCTGATTTAGAAGATCTAAAACCATGCTGGCTGCAGAGCAGAAGCAGCAGCAACAGAGTGACAGCATTTATAAGTCAAAGCTGCCATCACTTGTGCAAAATCCTCCAGAAAAGCAGAATTGGTGGCAGGGAGATCCTGAACCCCTCCTGCTCCTGCATGTCACAGCCACCAGCAGCTCACATGCTGTGGGTGCTTCCACAGCAGGGATCACAACTCGCTCCTGGGAGGCCCTGCCCACACAGGGAAGCACGAGATCCAAGTCAAACCTATTTTTAACCAAGTGCAGCTTAAAGCTATTTTTGAAGTGGATGCTCTGGGGACATCCCCCTTTTTGGGCACGGGGGCAGCTTCAGAAGTTGGCTGCTTTGGTATTGAAACAAGGGTGTTCACACAGTGTCCGACAATCAACTAGATCTGCTGAAAACTCACACTTTTATGTCCAGGTAGAGACACAGGTTTAACATCAACCTCAAAAGAAGGAGGAGCAGGAGAACACTCTTGATGGAACACAAAGACAAGACACACAAAGCAACCAGGATGAACAAAAAGCCAATTGAGATGGGAGTATCAAGCATCTTGTGTCCAGAGCGTCCCAAAGTTTTGCTGCATTTCCACAAATAAGTAACCATTACTCAACACAGCAGCCATCCCTAGGATGAAATCTTGAGCCTTCCTCACCAAGGGCACTGCACTTTTCTCCACAAGAAAGCAAACTGTATCCCAAAGCACAACTGGAACCTAGTCAGGAGCAAAGTACCTGGGAAAGCTAATTCAGCAGGACAAGTTAAACATTCCCCATTTTTAAGCCACTGGGGCCTCTGACTGCTGCCATGAGAGGCCTCAGCTTTTCCCCTGGAGGTGCACTGGCCTTGGGCTCGCTGGGCAGGATGATCAACACCTGAATCACCCTGCTACACCTGGATTCTCCTGGTGGACTGGTCACTCCACAGCTGAGGAGCCGAAGTGGTCCAGCAACAAACTCAGCTCTGATCCTGCAGCTGACCCAGGAACCTTTGAGATTTCCATGTGGCAGCTTGCCAATGAGTCCTCTAATTTCAACAGCCTTAAAAAGCAGGTTGTTTACCATGTTGCTCTCCCACGCAGGTTCCCACACACCATGGGCTGAGTAAGACACTGCCACAGCAAAGCATCTGTCAAGAAAAATAAATTCAGCTTCTTGTATTCCCAGCTTACTGGGAAGAGCTCTGCCAGGAAGCAGCACCTCTTCTCATCAACACATTCCAAATTTCCTTGGCAATGCAGCAAGGAAATACTCAGTGCTCAGGCAGGGGATCACACAATCCATCCTGAAACTTCTGCAGATGGCAGGGACCATGAGTGCTCTGCCCCTCCCAGTGCCAGGGGATTACTGGGATTTCCCAGAGGCATTTCCCAAGGCCTTCAGGAAAAGCAGTTGGTCCCAACAGCTTCCCAGCAGCTAACACAGCCAGACCTGATTCTCTCGCCTTCCCCATCTCCTCCCAAACATGGTTTTCACTCTGCAATACATATTTCTCCCCTTCTGAAATATGTCTCTGGGATTTCAAAAGCAGATGTCCCAAACTCAAACAAATACAGCTTTAAAAATGCTGGCTGCCACATGGAGAGGGTGTTGCTTGTCTCAGCTCAGGCTCATAGGATCATAAAGGTTGGAAAAGACCTCCAAGATCATCGAGTCCAACCTTTGACCAAACATCACATTGTCAACAAAACCACAGCACTGAGTGCCATGTCCAGCTGTTTCTTGAACACTTCCAGGGATGGTGACTCACCATCAGACTGCTTGGGCAGTCTGGTGTCAGCAGTTCCATAACGTGACACAATCAATTTCATTCTCCCAAACAGGTGGCCCTTTCCACCAGGTGTAAGAGCAGCAGTAAATACATATCCTGCCTCCCCACGGGCTGTCCCATCGCACTCCTCTCAATTAACAAACAAGCAGAGGTGGGTGAGCAGGAAGAAAGTCACTTTCCCCAACAGCTTGTGAGAGACACCTAAAACCTGTACCTCGCTTCATCTTTTTTCCCTGTCCTTCAATGAGGAAGGAACACTTCAGGAGGGAATTTGTTTAGGCTCAAGTGACAGGAGATGAAAGCCAGCCCGTGGTTTGATGGTCACAACAGCCCTCCCACAGGTTTAAGCAGTTCTCCCCGCACACAGCACCCTGCCTTCCTTCCAGCACTGCCTTCCCACACAGCCATTTTCCAGCCAGAACATGGGACACAGGGATTTCTCTGCCATGGCCTTCACGTGCAAGCTGTCATCACCCCTTCTGGATGCAACTGGACCCTTCCCTTGAAGGGCTTGTTTTCCCCACTTTGCCTCCCATTCACAAGTGAAATACAGAACCAGAGTCAATGTAAGTAAAAACAGGTGTAGGACTAGAATGAGGCTGTCATTCAGCAAGGATTCCTCACTCAACACCCAAGAACTCTGACCTGGGCAAGCTGGACAAGAAACATTTTTCTGCCTTTGTCCTTGCTGACTTGCAAGTGTGATCTGCAGGTTTGTACTGTGAACATACAGAAAGGACACATTCTAGACATAAAAATTCAGCATTGCCTGACTTTTGAGAGTTTTATTTTCTAGTGATATCCTTCAAATGAAAAGGTTTCTGGCTTTAAAGCAATTTCCTACATTTTATAAACAAAGAAAGTTTTTATTGGAAGCTAGTTCCTCTGCTGGAACTGCAGCAGTCTCCTCGGTCCTGGCTCAGCAGCAAGGCTGTGGTTTTGAGCACAGCTCCAGGGAGAGAGGAGAGCAGTAACAGGGGAACACACTTCCCAGGAAAGGACTCTGCATTACTGTGTGGATCAGTGCTAGTGACAGACACACATGCTCAACAAGTCTGGCAGCTAGACGGCAGAAAAGAGCTGAGATTCTGGGATTAAAACAGTTCCAGGCTCTAGCAAGAAACTGGCTTTGATGGTCAGAGTTACGCTGCTGCTGCAGCCTTTCCTGTCCCCTGCAGCTCCTCCACAATTCCTCTGTCCATATTCTCTCCTCCCACCTCCTTTAACCTTTTGGGCTTCTTTTAAGCTGTTTCTTTCTGACTACTCCTGCCCATACCCATCCATCACCACTCCCCAGACCAGTCTCTTAGTTCCTTCTATCTCTCCTTATATTCCTTATCTCTGTCCTTCTTCCAGACCCTTATTCTCTATTTCTTCTTTTCCCAGCGTTTCCACCATTCACTGCCCTTGTCCCTTGTCTCAGCAGATGGGGCAATGAGAGCAGGACACCTGCACAGCCAGACCTCCTGCCTTCCTCCCTCCTCTGCACCACTGCAGGGGCTCCCGCTCCTGCCTCACTGCAGCACCCAGGGCAGGGCTGAGCTCAGCTGGGGAGAATTCTGGCCCAAAAACCAACCACAGCCCTGCTCCAATTTCCCAGTCCAGACAGCTGGTGCAGAACTGGCCTCACTCAAAGCAGCCCCAGGGAAACCCAAGAGCATCCTTTTCAGACAGACAGACTTACCCTCAATTATGAAACTGTCTCACTCCCTCATCTGCAACCACCAGCAGTGCTGGCAGTGCCAGGAGCAGCAGCCACCAGGGTGGCTCAGTGCAGGTGGTGTCCACAGCACCTCGAGCCATGCTGATGGCATGCAGCTTATTCCACATCACAAATGAGTAAATTCTCCCCAAAGACAGCAGACAGGGACAGCAGAAGCTTTCATCCCTCCCTCTCTTGCCTCTGCCAAGCTTGAGGTCACCCTGGCCAAACAACATCAGGATCTCTTTGCTCAAAGCTCTGTTTTGATTCAGCATTTCATTCTGGAAAACAAACAGAATCATTGCTGCTGAAGCACTCCAGGAAACAAAAACAGCTGGCACTGAAGAGCAGGAAACTCATTATTTTCTGCTGGGCATGGTCTGGAACAACCTAAAACAGAGGTGTATAAATTGCAAGGGTGAGTATTCACCTCCTAAAGCACCACTAGAAGATGAGCTCTGCTCCTACAGCTCCATGCCAGCTCACCTAATGCTGAAGACCCAGTTCTGCCCTTGGTTATTTGGGACATGTTGTCCCCCTCCAGTGAGGCGCAGGACTGAACTGTACAACACCCTCACCAAGCAGCAGACTGATGCTGCTGATCCTCCTGATGTCTGTGGAGCCAGAGGGACCCTTGGGTCTCCCCAGGAGCACTAACAATGCCTGAATTGTTATAATAATAATCACCTCCCAGGTAAACTGAGGTAATTAAACATTGCAGCACAACAGCATTTGTTACCTTCAGGGGACAATGACTTCTGGACACTGGACAGGCTGGGCTGCCAGGCACCCAGACACAAGAAAACCCTTGACTGGGGTGGTACCACCTAAATCAGGAGTCTCCTCCAGCAGCCAGAGTTGAGAGGCTCAGATATTAAATTGGATACAGCCTAATTTGATAGTTGGTGGAGCTGAAGTTATATGTACATATATGTATATATATGTGTGAGTATATATATATAAAGAGAGAGAGATGAAAAAATGAACAGCATGGCTTTGTTGGTATCTTTTTCCCTGCAGTTTCTGGCACAGATTTACAGACTGACCCCTGGTAAAGCACTGAGGCTTCTGGACAGCCATTTACCGATTCCATCAGTCAGGCACCTCACAAATTGTGGTCTAGAGAAATTCAGGCACAGTCTGAGGTGTGCTACTGTCAGAGCATCCCCTTCATCCCAGTCCAGGGTATCATCCAGGTGCCTTCAACCACACTGGGTAGAGAGAGGGATGGCCATGAGACAGCATCAGGGTGCAGCACCCAAGGCTGTGCCATCATCCCTGGATCCCAGCACTCACCTCCTATAGCTTCATGTTCCTCTCCTTCTATCCCACACTCCCCATCCTCCACCACTGCAGCACAAACACCAGCTCCAGCACACCCCTGTCCTCCAAGGCCAAGGAGATTTCATCTCCCCTGGGAACTACCATCACCTCTTCCAGGAATCACATGGAAATAAAGCAAAGAAACCTCTGCTCCTCATTACAGCCAGGAACACTGAAATCCCACTGATTGCAAACTTGCATATTTATCTCTAGGTTTCAGAGCCCAGACAAAACACAGTCCACTGAGGAAGTGAAGTTAACCCTGATATTGCATTTTGTTGCATTTTTACAGTGCCTGGGTATCTCTGCAGTTGGCAGAGCTTGGCAAGTCACAAATTACTGACAAACACCTCTTGGTCTTAGACACACTGCAATAGCTGTGGGGCTCACATGGATCATTTTCTGAGAAATAAAAGTAGTCTTGTGGATATGTGGCAGGCTGGGGTGCTGTTCTCCTCCTGCCTCTGCATTACAGGCCCTCCATAAACACCAAGCAAATCACTTCATTTCCCAGGGTTTGGCTCTTCCTGCTACCAGGAATAAACAGCTTTGTTTGTTTACTTGCCTGTTGAAATATTTTTTCCCTGTGAAAATTCAGAATTTAACAAACTTGCTTTGTTTTGTTGTTGGTGGTTTGTTTTTTTTTTTTTTTTTGTTGTTGTTTGTTTGGTTTTTTTTTAAACAGCAGATGGTGGGTTTTTTTTTGTTGTTTGTTTGGGTTTTTTTTAACAGCAGGGAGACATATGTGAGATATCAGAGTTCCAGGGTGCAAGAATGCTCAGGTTCTCTCAGCAATATTTATTACATGTGAAATGCAATGTGCACATTTTGAAAGTTTCACTTTGAAATACAAAAAAAGAAACTCATGGAGACTTCAGGACAAGAACAGAGCTGCTCTTGCTCCCCCTGGCTTGGCTAATAAACCTCTGTTGGGGTGTGCAGAGTGTGACCTCCAGGAGACCAATACCTGCTCAGGACTTCAAGATCAGCTTCTGGAAAATTTTACTTCTAAACCTGGCATTTTATTTTTTAACCTGACTGAAATCTTTCAGCAAGGATGAAATCCTTCAGGGGTGAAATCCTTCAGGGGATCCACTGAAGTTCACCTGCCTGCCACACAGAGATGCACAGCATTTGTGGATTACATTCCTGGTCTCTGCAAGGGCTCAGTCTTCTCAGGGCACACTCAGGGTGTATTTTCTGCCCTATGGGACTCAACACTGTCCGGACCTATCTCCATCTGAAAATGCAGAGCTGAACCAACATGGAGTGGATCTGGAAATCCCTTGCCTACAGCACACAGGTGTGACAAGTGCAAAGCACTTTAAAAAGTGTAGACACTGGAAAAAAATACAAGAGTGTAGAAATGCATGTCTCCTGCTGGTCTCTGCCACATAAGACTTTGGGCTAGACATTAAAGACTTCCATGTCCTCAGACTGTGAACCAAAGACAGCAGAACTTTCTTTATCTTATTCTGCATTGTTATGTCCTGTTTGGGCCAGCAGGTTTTTTAAGTGGTGTCTACTACAAGCTTTAAAACTCTGTTAGAGCCAGTAAACCAAAAGAGAAGAGTGGCCCAAAAAACCAGAGGATGAGAACAGGACTTTTTTTTTATTCCTGCTTCCTAGTTTCCAGTATTTATTCCCTTAACTATAAAAGATGGGCTGAAAGCAATCATTATTGCAGCTTACAGAGGATTGGTAAAACTCTTTTTCCTCCCTGCTGTGCAAGAACCTGATAACAGATCTGTCAATAGAAATTTTATGGGGCTGAGGAGCTACATTATAGTGCAGAGCAAGGATCTTGTTAGCACAATACTTATGTTCCACTTCACACTTTAAGGCTGCAGATTTTTAGTGGTACCTGTCAGAGAAAACATTATTTCTTTAAAAAAACTTTGTGTTAGAAAAATGTGTTATAAGAAAAATGACAGCAAAAGCCCAAGAGTCTCTGTGTTTGAGGACAAACCATTTGAATATGCCAAATGCCAAACAAAGAAGCATTTCCTGGTCCAGAAGCAGGTTTTGGGCTTCCTGAACCTTTTTCTTAGGTTGCCTGTAGGTAAGCAGGTTCAGCTTCCCCCTTGGGGGGATGGAACTAGATGATCCTAAAGGTCCCTTCCAATATGATTCTATGATTCCTTGCTGCTGCAAACCCTACCAACATGAAATATTCAGTAATAGGTGCTATATCTGCTCTACCAACTCACTTGGCTTTTCAATACTCTTGTTGTTCTATTTCTTGCCCAGAACTCCAATTTGTCATTGTCTTTACTGACACAGAAAGAAAAGAAACAACCATTACTTATTTTAGAACGATGAAATTAAAACTGAACTTCAAGCCAGAATTATCACTTTGAGTGACAACATGAGAAAAAAAAAAAAAGGCAAATTACAAGAGTTCAAAGCACTAAAATAGAAACACTCTGTTTTCCACAGGGCTTAGGGCTTGCTTCATTCATTAATTCAGTCAGATACTTCATTTGTATTAATTTAATTAGCTCTGCTCAGAGTTAAATAGAGCAAACAGAAAGAGAGGTGGCAAACTGAGGGCATGCAGCACACCTTGCAGGCAAAGCTGAGAGGGGACTGGGCTGGCTCTGGGACTCCAGGGTTGCAAGGGGAGAGGTTCAGCCCATCCAGGCACACACCTGGGGCCTCTCAGTGTCCACCCAAACAGCCTGGCCCAAGCACCATCACCAGCTCCTGGGAATCTCTTCTGACTTTTCACAGGGGTCCAGAGGCACAAACCACAGTAGTGGTTCACCCACACACAGTGCAAGGTTTTTTATTTCAAATCAATCATATCCTGCCCAAGAAGAGCTAATTCAGGGTTTGCTCTTTCACAGCTGAAACCAGTATTCAGCGGGAAAAACAAGCACTGGAGAGGAGGTCTGAATTCATGTCACCAGCTGAGCAACACCCTCCGGGGCACCTCAAGAGCCCTATGTGTGTAAGAGAGCAATAAAGCAGATTTCCTTCTTTTAAAGAGGGCCTGCAAGAGTTGAGATCTTGTGGACTATCTCAGAGATCCTGGCACACACTTGGATCACAGGGAGGGAGGGAAGCAGGACTCTCTGGGTTCTGTTAAACCACAGCTCCTGCAGTCCCCAGGGCTGGCCAGAGCTTGGTGGGGGTCCCACACACTGCACCCTGCTCCTGTTCCCAGCTCCTCAGCTGACAACATGCCTCACATCCACAGATGGGGCACATCCACAGCAAAAATACACCTCAGAGAAGGTACATTCACTATTTTTAAGACAGCAGAAGCAAGGAGACAGAGACAGAGGAAAGGAATGCTAAAGGCACCCTTGCTGGGGGGGAAATCATATTTATATCCAGAGTAAAAGGAATAAGAAAGTTTTCAAAAGGAATCGTATGACTTGGAAAAAATTTGATGACTTGAAAAAAAAAAAATCCTAAAAGGGTGAAATAAAGAAAACCCAGAAAAGAGTAAATAAATTCATTTGAGAAGAGGCAGGAAATCAATCCCTAAGCAATGTCTGAAGTCTGGCAGGCAGAAGTCAGTCCTCCCCTTCTCTGTAAAACAGGCTGGACTGAAACAGCTCCTGGGTCAGTGAGGGAGATGGCTGGGGAAGAGTGTGCTTCCCCCACCCCAGCTGGGTGCCAGGGCCACCAGGGATGTGTCACCCTTGGGGAGTCCAGGAGTTGGACTTTGCTGACCCTCGTAGGTCCCTTCCAGCTCAGAGTATTCTGTGAGAGGTAATCTCCTCCCAAGGTAAGGAGATTTTCATTTTAATTTTGCACTGGTTGCTTTACACAGGAAATGTCAGCTGAATGAGGGTAGTTAATATAATCAAATACAGCTTAGCACAGCAAGTATATCCGAGCAGAGAAAATAAAGAGAGGCAGGTATAATTTCTCTAGGCCTCCCTCACTTCCTATTGCTCTGTTCCTTTCTTTTCTGAAAAACTACATGTATTTTTAACATATCAAACAGGCAGATCTCCCTGCCCCAAAGCAGCAGGGTAGCAGTGATGGACAGGAGAGCCATATGGGAACCTGCAAAGAACTGACCCCTTTGCAGCTGCCTGTTTGCTATACTGCCCTCACATCCTGACAGATCTCAAATGCCCCTGTCAGACTCACAGGAGTCACACCCTGCTCCCCCACCCCTGCTGTAGGTGAGCAGCAGAACCAAATTAAGGTTTTGGTCAGAAGAAATTTTGATCAAACCAAAAAACCACCACTCCTAAAAGTAAAGTCCAAGCACCACCAGGACTGCCTGTTTACAGTAAACAAAACAGGATAAACAAAATAGGACAAACAAAATAAGGCAGTCTCAGGTGGGCTAAAACCCCAGTCTCAATTGTTTTGTTGGGGGTTTTTGGGTTTTGCTAATTTTTCTTCTTATCCCGCCTACCTCCTCCCTCTCTTTGCCCACTTTTTGGATTTTTACTTTACTGGAGGTAGACAGTGGTGCCTGAGACCCTGTGAATTTGGCTATTTCCATAAACAAAACAACTAGAAGTCAAAACAATAAGAAGTCATAGGGAGCAGGGATGATGTGGCAGTGGCTGCCCTCCAGATCAGGGGAACAAGTGGGAAGCTGTTTTTTGGGCTTTCAAATCATTAATTATTCCCAGACTTTTTTCCAAAAAACCCTTAAAATTCAAATACCATTCAGAGCCTCCACACTTCCAGCAAAAGAGACAAAAGCAGAATGATAAATATGATATTAGGAACAAGACCTCTCTGTGTATCAGAGGTAAACCCCTGATTCTTCACAAATACCTCCTTTACCCAATGACTGGGAAAAATCATTATCTGCAATCAGACTTGCCCTGGATTAAGATTTTTCCAATGTGACCATACATGGGAACAACCAGACAAGAAAAAACCCAAGAGCCACCTTTGATGTTCCTGTTCTGTAAGTCTACACATCCTCAAGAACAACAGAGGAAAGAGAAGTAAATTATTTCCAACATTTCCCATTTCCCTTGGAAAGCAGTAGCTGTACAAACATCTGAGTTCTGCATTTCTCATTCTGAGACCTTGTTAGCAACATTCTCAGCCATCAGCACAGGTCTGAAACACACTCTGGATTTATGCTCATGCCCACCATTCCTGCTCAACCCTGCTTTAAATGGCCAAGAATGGCACTCCTGCATGTGGATACAAACTGGGATGTCAGTCAGTAAAGCACTCCAGTTTTCCTCTCTTTCCATCCCTGGCTCTGTCATAGGAAATGAAAGCCAATTTCTAACATCCTTTTCACCCCTGCAAGAAATTCCTGCAGGCCTCCCCAGTACACCTTGGCACTCCCCCTGTTCTCTGTTACAAATACAGAATTTCCTGGGTTACTGCAGCACAGCTCACATCCACACTCATAACTGGTATCACAATAAACAACAGGCATATCAAAACCATCACACTATAAAATGCAGTTATCAAAAAAAAGGCTGCCCAGATACTTTTTTGGGGCAGCTGTCACACTAAAATCTTGCAAGCTTCCTGTGCAAAGGGAATGCATCAAACAGAAATGGTTGTGAAGTAGATGTGAACCATTATGGAATAAAAACCATCCAGATGTTTTAAACACCTCTATTTTAAACATGCTCTGCTTTCTCCTCAGCTTGCCCTTCAAGAGGCAGCCAGGTGAAAAGCACGAGTGACAAAATCAACCTGTCTGAAGGACAGCTTCAGGGAAATAAACCAGAGAGAGCATGACCAGCGAGCTCCCCAGGTCTGAGACAGAGCAGAGGGCACACACAGCTCCAGCTGCCACCAACAGCCCGTTCCAGATTTCCCCCATCACTCAGAAAACCTCAGGCACACCACAGCATGTGGCTCCTGAAGAATCCAAATGTCTGCACTGCTCTGGAGCTGATGGCAGGGACACAGACCAGTCCAGCTCTGAATGGAAACAAGCCAGAGTAACTCCCTTACCTTCTGTGAAGTTTCCTGTAAGAGTTATGACAACAAACACTTTGCCTTCTGGCTCCAAATCCACCTGAAAAAAAAAGGAAAGGAAATGTTAAAAGATTAGTTTCTTTGAGGCAGAAATTTGATAATATTTGAAGGTGTATATATTCTCATGCACACCTTAACTGAAAAAATAAAATAAAAGCAAACATCTGGTGCCCAAATTGTTTAGCATTCAGGGCTCCATCAAAAATAAGGAACTTGAGTCCTCCTTTTTCCTGGAAGTGCTGAATCATCTCAACCTTGCTAGAGGAAACAGAAGTTTAAAAAAAATAAAATACAGTTAATAGTGTTCCAATTTGTGAGATAAATGAAGCAGGACTAGCACTGAATTCTCTGAAAAGATCAATGTGCAGCTGTTTCGAGAATTACATGGATATTTCGTCTCTATTATATTTTATCTCAGTGAAATTGTTTCAGTCTCTCAAAATACCATCATTGCTGAGGCAAATGCTTATTTCTTACATAAATCACCTTTTGGCCTTAAACCATAGGAAATAAAAACCAATTGGTGCTGTTACCTAAGGACTTCTTGTCGTTTAATCTAAATTAGATAGAGACAGAGATACAGAACATAATTTTAGGGATCAGAGATTCAATCCCAGTGTCAGCCTGTCCTTGAAAGAAAGCATTTATTTTTTGGTGAGTAGATTTTTCATTTTGAGATACATTTTTAATAAAGGTCTTGCTTTTCGTGTTGTTGTTTTGTTGGTTTTTTTTTTTTTTTAATTTGCCAGCTAAGGATTCCTGACGTTTGAGTCAGGCTGTCACACAGAAATCTCAGCTAAAAAAACAAAAAACAAAGAAAGAAGTAACAAGGCATTTTTTTTTTTTTTTTTTTTTTTTTTTTGCCAGCTAAGGATTCCTGATATTTGAGTCAGGCTGTCACACAGAAATCTCAGCTAAAAAAACAAAAAACAAAGAAAGAAGTAACAAGGCACCCCCTGAATTTCCCATGAATTTCAAGGTTGAAATTAGCAAAGAGGAGCTTCACACCTCGTGGGTATGGATCACCTGTGCAGAACAGGAATTTTGAAAATGGAGCTCTCTGGGGGAATTAATAGATTGTTCATCCAAACCCTCCCTGCTCCTCCTGTACAACCACAGGATGATGAGCTCAGGCTGTCTCCTGTACCCTGTGAGCCCTTGGATTCCTCTCCAGTGTAGACACCCAGCACATCACTGAAATAAACCTCCAACATCAACCTGAGCTCCCCAAGCTGGAGCTACAGACCACCCTGACCCAGACATTTGCTCCTGGTTTCCAAAAAAACGCTGTTGCCACGAACCTACAGGCAATGATATTAAGATACTGAAAAAACAGAAAGGTGAACCCTAAAGAGAAGCCAAACAGCCAAACTACAAATGGAAGCAAAGCACCTGCACAGCTGTAGGTGGGAGGAGGTGTCTGAGCTGGGCTGACTCTGCAGGGTTAAGGTACAGAATGCTGACACAGCCCAGAAAAAAAACAGCATTCTAGGGTAGGTGAAGGGGAAGCACAGACAGCCATTCATTTCCCTAACCCACAATTTGTTGCAGAAGTAGAGAAATTGTTATTTAAACTGCTGGGAATTTGTTAGGATGAGCAGAAGGAATATTTTCAGGAAAAAGAATGAGCAAACATCTCATTCACGTGATGCCAGCTATGGTTCTAAGGCGCCACACACACACTTTTATCAGTGGGACACAAAACAGGGAAGCTACAACTCTACAACTGCTTGGGAAAATCCTACCAAAATGCTCATTTTATGGACACTATGTTCTCCACAAAAAAAAAAAAAAAAAAAAAAAAATCAGTCCCACAGGGAAATTTTAAAGCAAATATTTAGTCTTGACTCAATATCAATTTTTGTGCTTGTTTGCACTGCATATTACACTGGTTTTAGGAAGCTGTGTTTGAGCAGCCCTCTGTTTCCATTAATATTGAAAACAATTCCCAAATAAATTCGAACTCCAGCGATATCATGCATCATTTTTGCCTAAATTTCAGTTCCCTGGAGAGATGTGCAGCTTTGTAAAGAGATGGTCCTTTCCAAAATATATAATCATATATAATAATATATAATCATGCAAATTGATTTATGGGATACCAAGAATTCAGGTTTTATGGAAAAAATCCTTACTTACGTAGGTTTCCAAAATCATTTTCCTGTGCTTATCATTTTCCTGCCAGTCTCCATACAGGACATGTCATATTCCTGCTTTCACACTGACAAACAGGATCCTTTCTCCCTTCTTCTGACACACAGTATCTCTGGTGGGATGTGGAAAAAATCCTGCACTCCTTGTTCAGTCTTAAAAGCAAAGGATTGTCAGGACTCAAGCATCTGGGATGAGGCCAGGAGATGCAACAAAAGCATCACCCACCTTTGACACAGGGCACAGACAAAAACTGGCCCAAAGTCCTGACACACCTTGTTCTCCACCTCTGCAAAGAGGATTCCTCTGCCCCTAGCACAGCACAGTCCTCTGCCTAGAGCAGTCTCACAAAACAGAAAAAAACTAATTCAGAAAGCAATAGCAGGAGATTTATGAGGGTTATAAAACAATCTCTCTCGCCTCCAGATTCCAAGATTAAAGACAGTCAAATCCCCTACACCTACTAAGCAGCTGGGCTCATGTTGTACCACAGTCAAGAGGACTTGCGCTACACTCAATGTCTTCTTACAGAACATCTAAGGGGGATCTAATTAAAAATTGCAGCTGAAAGGCTCCAAATGAGGCTGAAGCCCCAGCCTGCCAGAAGCTGCTGAAACTTTGGCACATCAGCACTAATGGATGCAGGACCAATGGGGAATTCTTTGTCCTAGACAAGGGTTTAAACCAGACAGTCTTAAGGGTTTCTCTGATCTTAAATTGATAGTAACAGAACAAGAAAAGATAACATACCATGAAACAAAATGAAATGATAACAGACCACAGGGAAAAGTTTGGCTTTTGGACTTGCTGTGATGTTCTTCAAGGATGAATTTGACCAGCTAAGTAGCAGCCAACTCAGTACCTGAGATAACTCTCAGACATGTGGAATGTGCCTGAAACAGAAAATAACACCTGACCTAAAAACCTCAAAGGAAAACGTCTGACCACAGAGCTGAGCTGGCCTGAGAAACATCAGCAGCTCCCGAGAGCAGCACCTGCCTGACAGGACGTGCTTCCCACCATCACGGGGACACCCTGAGCCATGGCCACCCTCCAGAGTGGCCTCGTGCTGGCAGCAGCTGATGCCTCTGAGCTGCTCACACTTGCTGGGCCCATGGCGCTGGTCCAGCCCCACGCACTGAGCTGGGTGTGAACAGCCAGCACCCTGCTCAGGCTCTGGGGGTGACCTCAGGCAGCCCTGCAGCACAGCCACTCATGCTCCTGCCCCTGCTTCACACCTTCAGCATCACCTTCACACCCTCAGCACTGCTCTCACCCTTGCAGTGCAGCCACAGCTGCAGCACACACTGTGGGAAACTCTCCTGACCCAGCAACTGCAGCCAGAGCTGGGCACGCAGAAATTTCCCAGAACCAGCTGAAACCAGAGACCCACAGATCAGGGGTCTGGTACCCCACTGTGTCCCCAAAAGGAGGAACTCCTGATATCAGCCCTCCTTCAACCTTTCCAGTCACTTCCAGCACCAGCACTTCATTTCACAGTCAGAGAGGGCTTCTCACCGTGTTCTGTTACTTAATAAGACCTGAGCACTTCAAAAGGGAGCAGCTGCCAAAGGACTGGCCCTCCAGCCATGGAAGGATAACCCGACCTGGGCTGGCAGCCCAAGCCCTGACTCCATGCTGGCACAGCTCCAGTGATGCCAGTACCTCCCAGCACCAGCAAACACCCTCGGGATCCAGCCTCCCAACAGCAGCGTGGGTGGAACACAAGCACTACGCAGACGCCAAGTTGTGCTCCTCACTTCTTCTCTGTTTTTCATTTTCCAGCATTGACATTGAAGGCAAAACCTCTGCATTTTTACAGAGAAACAGGGTGTCGCAGTATTAATCTCGACAGAGTTAATAAAGTCCAAAGTAGACAATGAAATCAGTTTGGGTCAACAAAGCAGCTGATATTCTTTGTTAAAGAAAGCAGGAGAGGCTCAACAGCCTGAAGGCAGCACAGGTGATGCTCAGGGGGAACTCCTACACCATAGTATAAGAGAAGTGATACAGGAATGTAACCATCCATATGTATTTGACACAATCATCAAAGAGTAATATGTACAAAGTTTCCTAATGCCAAAGATCCGGCATGGGATAACTTATTTTAGGGAATCACAAGCTTATGCCTGGAAGGTTTAGTATCAAAGCCAAAGGAAAGTCCTGTTGTATTGGAAGCAAAGGAGAAGTATGAAATTCTATGCATGCCTGATACTGTGAATGCTGTGAGGTGCAGTGATCCCAAAAAAAAAAAAAAAATCAAACTAAACTGGTGGCATGCAGCATCATATCACTGGCAGGTAGACCTGTAAACAATCATCACCTTATCCCCTCTCCAGCACTTTCATCCTCAGCCTGGTCCCCCAGGGAAGAAACAGGGGGAAAAACACAGACATTCTGGCTAGTTTAGAGGTAACTTGGCCAAGTTTTAGCTCACTGGGAGAGGAAAGTGTGCTTATCAGTGTAGTAAATCCTCTAGTCACCCTCAAGGAAATGAAGGCAGCACGTTTGTCCACAGCACAAGGGGTGGAAAAGATCAACTGCTGGAGCTCAGCTGTACCTGTGAGAACAGCACAGGATTTTGACCCAGAGCTAAGCACACACTTCAACTTCTGCTGAACTCCACAGCCGAACCAGGGAGAACAAGCACTGGAGGATTTTGGCAGGAGAGCTGGAAACGGGCAGGTAAGGATGGTGAGTTCAGCCATGGCTTCATTGCACTTCCAATGAGAGGCACAGGCCTTTGCCAGGACAGTGTGCTGGGAGTTAGGAACTCCACTCCTAACCCAAACCACTCACATGGTGCCCCATGCCTGAACTTGCTGGGATCCTGCTGTTCCACGTGACTTCAAAGGGAGCTGCCAGGGACTGGTTTCCCACAAGGAGGGGCCCCAGTGAACCATCTCACACACCTTCCTCAGAAAAGGGCTCTGCTGACATCCTTCCCAACAACAGGGCAGGTGTTATTTACTCCCCTTCTCTACATTACAAAAAAATAAGTTAGTTCAGCAGCAGAGAGACCAAAACAGGGCTTCTTAATCACATGCCTTCACACATATAATAAAAACTGGCCGTGCGTGATTCATCAATGGAAGAGGTTTGGAAAACAAATTCAGAAGGAGGGTAATCTCTCAGGCAACGTATCAACACCCAGCTGAAGCATCCACTGAACTTGAAGAGCAGGTATTGTGAGTTGGCCTCCGAGAGAGACCGGCCTGCCCCGGGAAAGGATGGGAAGAGGCAGATCCAAAGGGTGCCTGCCTGCAAGTTGCTCACTCTCCAAAATCAAGATGAGGTAGATAAGGTGGGCCTCCCGGATGAAAAGACATCTTCAACACTGAACCTGGCAAGAGCACTACACCTTGCAAACACAAGTTTATAAGATTTTTTTTTTACCCCCCCTCCCATACCCTAACAGATAATCCAGTCTGGGAAGGCTGATCTGAAGCACATCAGAATCAGTGGGAATCTTTTCATTGTGTTTGGATCAGACACAAAAGATGACTGTGTTTACCCTGGAGCCTAGAACATCCCTTTTGCCATTGCTGCCCCTCCTTCCTTCCCCACAGGCACAATCCATAAGCATCCTAGAAGTACAGCCTTTTTCTGAGGCATGTCAACGCTGACATGGCTTCAAAAACAGAACAGGCCAGACACTTGCAGTGAGTAAAGCAAATATAAAAGCTACCTAGGGACTTCATTAGCTTAATTAAACAAGTAGCTATATCTTTTGACTTCCTACATAATTTTTAATTTTAATTAACAGAACTGCATATGTAATCAGTCGTTTGTAGAGGCAATTCCCAAGGCTCAGTCAAAAGAGCTGAAAATTTGGGTTAGGCTAAAGCTGGTTTTTCACATGCCTCTAGTTATTTCTTGTCATCTTTCTTGTTTAAGCTCTTACCAGATCATGCTTATGGAATGTCAGATCTTTCTGTATTTTAATAAGGTAGCACCTCCTTGGACAGGTCAAATGGCAATTTTCTCAGCCAAATACACGGTGTCTGGATTAATCAGTCCCTCTTATACTTTTTGAGGCTGACAGACACCTGTCTATCAAGTCAGACACCTTTGAAAATCCTCAGGGCTGTCTAGTACAAAGGGGATTTTGCATTTCCAGACCAGCACATTAAAGTGCTTTTCCTATAAATGCACAGCATGCACTTTTTAAGATTCAAATTATGATGCCTAAAAAAAAAAAAAAAGAAAAGCAAACACACACACAACAGGCTATCAAGTATTTTCTTATTGTTGCAAAGGCTGGCACGTGCTCAGGGCAGCAATTCCCACTACAGGTGCCGGGGCAGACCTGGACTGCCAATTCCACCTGCAGTCAGCAGGTCCACGCAGGTTTCAAATCTTAAAAAAAAAACCAAAAAAAAAAACCCAAAAAAACCAAAAAAGGTTCTGAAAGCAGGAGCTAGAGCCTGCTCCTATGGTGTTACAGCAATTTATATTGCTTTTGAGAAATACCTCTAAAGCAATGAATGATTTACAAGTAATGGTTGCAGGAAGATGCTCTTTAGCATATTTGAAAAAAAAATGTTATAAAGTTAAAAAGAGAGAAACACAGACACGACTGGTTCAGGGACTATTATGTTTTTGTTCTCCTTATATTTTCAAAGAAAAACAACACCAACAACTCTCCAGAGGGATTTTTTACCTTTTTCCCCAAGTTGTGTGCCAGGGGGAGAGGATCCAACTGCCTGTTTATAAATCCCATGGTACTGAAGTTTCTTGAAGACAAGGCACTGATCCCGTCAGTACCATCAGTGAGTAAGAACCCACTCCTGTAGAAATTTAAGTGAAATTCAAAACAAAATGGGGAGGACGTGGGAGAGTCTAATAATGTCATGTCCACACTGGAGTCTGCAACAGGGGAGAGCTTTCATCCACAACCTCCTACAAATTGTGCCTAGAAATGCCTAGAAATGCTGGTAAATGGGCTGAGAAGAAAATGTGAAGGATGACCAGACCCTACCAGTGAGGGTCCCTTTCCTGAGGGCACAGAACAAACCAAACGTGGGATGACTCTGAACTGCCATGAACAGCAAAGCTGCTGGAACCCCCCCAGCGACAGCACATGGTGGCCAGGGGAGATGCCAGGCAGAGAGAAAAGGCTGCTCTGAGCCTCCCTGAGCAGAGAGAAGGGGCAGGAACCCCCCAGCTCCCTCCCACAGCCCATGTGAAACCAGAATCGCGTGGGCAGGACGGATGCTGCCTTTCCCTACCACAAGCACATACAAGCAGAGCTTTAGCTCTGCTGAGCACAATTAAACCTTAATTATTCACCATGCATCTTTGTAACACTGTGCCAAATACCACCATGTCCAGTCCATCACTCTATTTTCCTTCCAACTCCTCTTGTCTTCCTCCTACAGCTAGTTTTTTTTTTAAGGGATGGGAAGGAAAATCAGAGATTACTTTAATTTCCCAAAGGCAAATGCTGACATCAATGCAGGACCACTAAATTAAAGGATGGCAAATGCAGGGCTTCATTTTCAGCTCTCTGAACACTTGATTACAGCAAATACACCCATGCCCACATTCAGTAGCTGCTATCAGGCTATCAGCTTTTCATACACAAGGTATGGAAATCTGCCTGCAGACACCCGTGTGTGCAACTGCAGGTAAAAGAGGCTGACAGTGGGACAGGGTCTCTGCTCTTGAGGGGACTTCCAAGCATTGACCAATAACCAAACAACAAAAATCTTCTATTTCCATTCAATTAACAGTGACAAGATATCAATAAACCTCAACAACCAGCAATAGCTGTAGAGCTGGAGTGCTGTAGAGCTGGAGTAGCAAAAGGATGATCCTGACAGGTCATGTTTTAGGTCTATCACTGAGCACACAATAGAGGAATTGCCCTTCTCTATCTCCAAGATCTGGAGATTAACAACCAGAGTATTTTTTGTCTCCTACATGAACCCAACATAACTTGGCAGAAAACACAGGAAATTGTGCCACTTTTTCTGTTACAGTTATAAAGAAATACATTCACTGACTGGTGCCAAGTAGGCAAGTTGGTGGCACTTCCCACACGGAAACATTCCAAGGGGCACGACAACAAGATGCTGAGCAGAGCTTCCTCAAAGTAAAGCAATGACACAGGTGTTCTTAGAACTGAGGCAATGCCCCCCAGGAAGGAAAGAGCAGTGAAAAAGCAAGCCCAGTGCACACCAGAGACCTGGGTTTGGCCCAGAGAGGAACAGAACAGCCACCAGGGAGAAATACAGAAAGAGAAACAAAAAGATTGGGCAGAGAAGCAACAACAGTTCTCTCAGTCTTGAGAAGTCTCCCAAGGCACAGTATTCACCTTCAGCTTTAATTAACCTCCCTAACAAATCGAGGCAGACTTTATGAATCATTTATGACTTTACATTAAGCAGCACAGTCTGCACATGGTCTGAGGTTCTGTGTCTCGTTGGTTGCCCAGGGACCACCACTGCACAGCTACAGCAGGACAGCACTCAGGGGTAACTTAGGGGCAATCCAGTGGGTTGTACAGCATCAGGCAGAGCCCCCAATACCCTGTTCATGGATCCTACCCAAGGAACAGGGACCCCTAAACCAGCTGCATCTCTATGCAAAACCCCCTCTGCAGCTGTGTCCCCAGAACTTTGCTCACTCACCTACTTGTGTTGTTCTCCACAATTCAGTGCTGGGAAATATTTTCTTGTTATTCATAGGCTTTATTGCATAATCCTATAGTTCTGAGAAATTATTCTCATTTGAGTCTCCATTAGGTGTGTCACTATTTTTAAAATATCTTCCTACTACATGTAATTCATTTGGTGTACTGCTGCTTTTCCATTTTTGTCCAATAGCTCTTTTTTCTTTCTAAAACCAGGCCACAGCAGATGAGATCATGAACCATTAAAATCCATTAGTCCTCGAGATAATCCATCAAATTTCTCAACACCTCAGGTAGAAAGGGGAAAGGTCACAACTTTCTCCTACTCCAACCATTTCAGTCAGATACTGAAGAGCCAAATACCATCCTTTTAACAGCAGTTAAAAGTTAAGTCCTGGTGCTGCAGCAAAAGGCAATCTGATAGAAAAGTTCATTTATTTATGATGCTTGACCACTAATAATGAGCACTGTAAACTACAGAAGAATGATTCTGGAGTGAGATTTGCTCAGCATCTCGATGCCAGGAAGATGGGGTTCCACAACACAGAGGTACAGACACAAACCAACAGCTCTGCAGAGGGCTTGACTTACAGGCACCTTCCTTCTTCTCCCCTCCTTTCCACACCAAGAGTTGAAAAGACCTTTACTGATCTTTACTGCGCTGGGGACAGCTGGAACCCTAAAAAGTGGATGTAGAAGTTTCAGGAAGGCCCACAGCGCTGGCTGTCACCCAAGCTGGTGTCACATTCCTACGGCGCTGGAAGCCAACGTGACAGAGGGAAGGAGCTGCACATGAGATGGAGCACTCCCAACTCATCACCCACATCAAACCCTTCCCACACATCTCCACCTTTCCAGCCAAAGACAGCAAAGCCCCTCTGGGTGTTGAGCACATCTTACACCATCAGTTTTACAAAAGGAAAGCAACGTATGGGGATGGCAGGAGGAGAGGTAGAAACAGGGATTATTTGGGTCTTCAAAAAACAGACCTAGCTCACTGCACAGCAGCCACACTGCTTGGAAAAGTGCAAGGGAAACTCAGCAAAACCCACAAAAGCAACGTGTGCCTGGACTCCACAGAAGTCCAGACACCAAGAAGAGTCAATTGCTGCAAAGCACCAGAACTCTCAGTGTTTTCAATGACTTTAAAGCCTTGAGCTAAGTGATTGAGGGGCACACCCCTGTCAGCATCACAAAGAATTAATTTATGTGCAGCATCAAGTTATCAGCAATACTTCTGGCGAATCCTAAAATTTCAAATGGCATGTCTCAGGGGCATGACAGTCTTTGGAAGTACAGTTCCCAATACAGCTCACATTCCCATTTACAGTGCTAATCCCATTACTCATTCTCAGTGAGGATACAAAAAGGAGAGATTAAATCCAGCAACTTTCAACCTTGGCATGAGCTGTAACACCATAGGGAAGCCTAAGCACCTCAGCTCTGATAATTCTTCCCAGATATGGAATTGATCACAGTGACTCCTTTCTTCCTCCTCTCACTTCCTCACCTGGCAGTTTCTTAGCACTGAAATTATAAAGGACTAATATTTATATTAATCCACCACATCTCTCCATGTTGCAACACGATGATCTGCCCAACGATTTGAGACAGAAGGATGAAAAGCAAACTATCAAATATGAGTGGCATGTCACATGACAGAACCTGCTTGGGACGCAGAGAAAGACGAGAAGAAAGGTTCAAAAGTACTTTAGCCCATATACTCCCTCTCCCACTCCCTTGCCAACAACTTATGGGATTGCTCCATATCCCTGGTACACACATCCCAGAACATCATATCAAAGCACCAGCAGTTTCTGGCTGCATAGCCAATTAGATGCTTCCAAAGGTACAAAAAAAAAAAAAAAAAAAAAAAAGAAAGAAAAAAAAAAAGGAGTGCCAAGGCATGCACTCCCCCAGCATTCCTGAAGGTATGATGCTTGCTCCTGGTGTCCAGATGTTACTGCTCATGTCTCTGCTCCAATCCCATGAGGTCCACTGCTGGGAGCCCAATCAAGTCTTCAGGCAGCAAAAAGAATGTAGGTTGCAGCTGACAACACCCAGAAAGGACACACCACTGCCAACATTTGCTTTGCCAAGTTAGATCATATCCTCTTTGTACAGTGGGTTTTGTTTATGTGTTTGGTTTTCTGTTTGGGCTTTTTTTTTTTTTTTTTTTTTTTGGTGGGGATGATGGAAGAGTACAATCAAAATATTTCTGTGAAACAGCAGTTTAAAAAAAGGGTGAAGAGGTGAGGTTTTTCATGGGGAAGGACAGTCGGTAGGACATCAGTACCAAAAATAATATGGAAAAAAAATTGTCCTGAAATCCTGAGGCCAAGCATTACAATAAGAGACAGACTGTCCAAGACAAAGCAATTTTTAGTCCTATCAAGTCTGTGATTACAGTTTTCCTCATCTACCTCATGAGAGAGATGATCTCACTACCCACTTGTGACCGTGAAGTCAGAGCTGTGACTCCAGCAATCAGGCTGGTCCAGGAAGGAGCTGCACAGCACTGGCCTCCAGCCCTCCCAAGCCACCGGATGGTGACAGGGCACTGTGTCACTGGGATGTGCTCTCAGCTGACCCAGCCACCTGCCTCCCTCTGAAGGACAGGAGGCTCTCCAGGGTTTTGTGAACAACTGCAAGCTGACAGACAGTGTGCTGGCACCTACCAGCAGCATGCTGTCACATATTTCCCCTTTTTAAGTATTTCTTTTTCCCTTTCCAAAGTGTGGTTTCAAGATGAGGAACCAATGTGACCAAGATTTACCTTGGATTAAATAAAGCAGAGGGTGGAGACACCCAGAAAGGGTATGCAGAGGAAAAGGTCAGAACATGGTTGGAGTGGTTTTGCTGACAGATCAATTGAGAACATAGCTTGGGCGCTGACCACATTTCCCATTCAAAACTCAGCATCACCCACAAACCTGCAGATAAACCTTCTGCTCTCCAAACAAAGCTTTTGCTAAGGATTGCCACAAGCCCCAGAACACAGCAATCCTGTGTAAGCCAAGAGCAGGACAGGCTCACTTACAAAGCCAGTCATATTTAGGATAACTGTTGTCATGTTCCCTGCTTGACAAATGTTTTGTTTCTTTGTGAATGGAAGGCCTGGCATTTTATCTGTGCCAGAGTGTTGCATGTGTTTTATATACAAACACACATGCTTTTAACTCCAGCACACTAATGTGTTTAAAGTATAAATTCCCTCCTGGAGAAAAGCACATCCCCACCTGGGTGGCACTGCTAATGTGGACCTCATGCTCTCCTTCCTGCAGACAAACAGCCCTTGCTGTGTGTGGGGACACGTTCCTGTAATTCCCAAAGCAAGATTTTATTCACTCTGGGAAAAGTCACATCAGTTTTAGTCTTCTACCTTAATTCTAACCAGCTGAGGACAGAAATCCCTTGGACAGCATTTATGCCCTCTGAAAATAAAGTCAATTCACTTGCCTTTAAGATTTACCAAGCCCTGTAATATAAAGCCAAGAAGCCACTCAGTTCCTGTCCTCTCACAGCAACCACCTTGGAGGAAAGTAAATTAAGAGATCAAGTCCCTTCTAATGACTGACCCACATTCAGTGAAGGGAAACATTACAAACACAGTTCCCTAAGAAAAATAATAAACCACCTAACACTGTTCAAATCCTAATACACATTACATTGAAAGAGCCTGAGATAAGATTACAGTAGTAAGGGGTTGGATGGAACCATAAAAAAAGAAAAAAAATCATAAAACAGTTTTGTTTGGAAGGGACCTCAAAGATCATCCAGTTCCAACTTCTTGCCATGGGCAGGGACACCTTCCACTAGATCAGGTTGCTCCAAGCCCCATCCAGCCTGGCTTTGAACAATTGATCCTGAACTAGAGTTGCTGACTAGATCTTGGCCACACCACAAATTTCAACTCTTCATGATTCTAAAAAACTCCTCTTGCAGCCCAGCAGAGTTTGAAAGGCTTCTGGGGCATTACCACACAGAGCAACATGAAACGGGGGGGGTGGTTTCAGATACTGAGATAGAAAGTCTGAACAAGTACTGACCCACAAGAAAATTCACAGCGAGAGATGGAAAGATCTGGTACTCTTCAAACACCTACATGTTCTGGCTGTGGCTTTGAAGCAAGCCACAACACTGTCTATTGTAAAGAGCACTGTTCCTGTGGAAACACTTGCTTAATATTGTCAGAGATGGAGTAAGAAGAAATGCTATAGGTGTACAGAATTTTGCAACTAGCCATTTACTGGCTAAAATATACATATGTATTCAAAAGAGAAAAATTTCCTTATTGTTGATGGTTAAAAACATTATCAGGCACTGAAACAGCATATTTTTCGTGCAGCTGGAGTAATTAAAAAAATCCCAAAAAACCCCACCATACCCAAATTCCGTAGAATCATAGAATGGTTTGGTTTGGAATGGACCTTAAAGATCATCTCATTTCTACCCCACTGCCACAGGCAGGGATACTTTACCTAGACCAGGTTGCTCCAAGCCCCATCCAACCTGGCCTTGAACACTTCCAGAGAGGAGAGATCTGCAAATTTTTTTTGCAAATGAAATTTCCTACGACCAGAACTATTAACATAAAAAGATAGTTTAGTCAACCTAGAAATGAACCACAAAACTTATAGTGAGAAAATGCTGATAAGCGTTTTTGAGGTCACAAATATGTTTTCGGAGCAATCTTTCAGAAGCCAAACACAGGGACACCAAGGGCTACTTAAAACCTGCAAGTTCAGTTACTCTTTTCTCACCTAATGTTCATGTTAAAAACAAGAACAAGAGCTTCAAAAATGTTACTAAAATAAGAAGTGCATTGCTTAAAAACAATGAGTACTGCATATGCATTGCTGAGGCAAGCCTCTTTGCACTAAGCTTATTTATATATAGAAATAACACCAGTGACCTCGTATTAATCACAGACACAGCTTTCTCCATGACAAAGGGAAATGACAAACTTGCAAGGGCACACCAGAAACCTCCTGAGATCACATCCACATAAGCCAAAACATGTGACAACTTGAATGATCTTTTGCTCCTCTTTGAAGAAATCCACTCAGATCCTGCAATATTATTCTTGACAAAATCAGAATCACGCAATTCTAAAATGAATCAAGTGATGATTTTAGATATAGCTTCAACTCTCTGTTCTAAGCTCCTTCTCAAAATTTCTGAAGCTTTCAATTCTAAGAATTTTAACCAAGATAGTGCTAACCAGAAAGAACACAACCAGCCAAAAGGGTTTCTCCTTGCTAGACACAGCGCCAAGCAAGAACTAAAATGAATGTGCGTCGTGTCCTGTCTGTGCCACAGCACACAGAAGTTCACAGCATCAACATCCTGCCCTCCTGCAGATGTGCAGCCACATGCAGCAGCTCTCATCCAAGACAGAGAGGAGAGCAGCCACAGCTCCCAACACCCCTCCAGAGGAGCACAGGTAACCTCAGAACAGGACTTGGAACTGTGGTCATCAGAAACTGCTGGGGAAGCACAGGGTTGATGAAGGTTCAAGCTGAAGGAGGGTAAATATTAGAGATTAGGAAGAAATTCTTCCCTATGAGGGTGTGAGGCAATGGCACAATTTGGTCAGAGAAGATGTTCCAGACCAGGAAGTTTTCCAGACCAGGTTGGACATGGCTTGGATCAGCCTGGTCTGGTGGAAGGTGTCCTTGCCCATGGCAGGGGTTGGAACTTTGATGGGCTCTAAGGTCCCTTACAACCCAAACCGTTCTGTGATTCTATGAACTGATAAATCGTTTACCAAGTTCTTTGATAGATATGAAATACAGGGGAAAGCCATCTTGGCATCAAGCTTTGACCAAAAGCAGATTAAGGGCCCCAGCTGCCCCAAAATTCTGCTCCCGCCTCTTCTTCCGGCCGCCACCACTCCTCTGCAGAGGCAGCACAATGGACGGTTGCTTTCGCACGACTCCAAAACCACAGCGAACAGCCCCCCACACTGACTTGCCTGGCACCTGACTGATGGTTTCTTCAGCAAGCTCAGCTGTGAAATGGGGTAGGAGAGAAGCAGAGACTCAAGCAGGAAGCTCTCCGCCTCTCCTGCTGCACAGCAAACTGCCCATGGAGCAGAGGAGGGCAAAAACCTGCTGGGTGCCCTCCTGGATCTGCCCTGTACAAACCACCAGAGCCCACAAGTCACAGGCCTGCTGAAAAAGTGCTCCATCACATCTAAACACAAAACTCATTCCTACACTGGATGACTTCATAGGTATTATTTTAACCCAGATGGAAAGGGTCATAGTAGCACAAGAACCTGTTTTGTCTACAAGGGGCTGAAAAACATTCTGTGAGGATGTGCAGCACAGCCTGGATTTTTGATGCTTTATTCCTGATCCTCCAGAATCCAGGAGTCTGCTCTTAATTTCAACACTGTCACTCCCAGAGGACGACAAGCCCTAAGGATGTAGATACAGTGAGTCTTGGCCTGCAGAGACAGCTCCTTGAGAGTAAATATGGGGGAAGATTACACTGTGCTTTAGGTAGAGAAATCAGCTTCAACCTGTGTGAACGTGCCAAAGAAACTTGTATCGATTCCTGTACCATTTATTTTGCCTACATCACACCCTTTTTGTCCCTCAAAGGGAAAGAATAAAGCTCCACTGGCTGGGCTCATGAGAACAGCTCTAGACCTTGCTCCTTTCTTGGACATGAGCAAGATTAATTTGAAGATCTAGGTTTTGATGAACCTTTCAGCAAGAGGAAAGCAGAACATGTTCCTTTCTAGAATCAAGGGAACAGGGGAAAACATTATCCCTATTGGCAAGATAGGCTAGATGTTACTCGAGCTAATTGTTTGAAAGTGTGGTCAAAATGAGTTACTATCATTAGGTATTGATAGGATCATTGTAACAGGGGCTAATTTTTGAGAGGAAGATGGCTTATCTTTTCCACCCAGTTCTGCTCCACTCTAAGCTGAGAACAGCTTAGTTGCTTGTAGAGTAGCTACTAAATTACCATAGTTACATCCCATTATATTCAAGAAGACTAAATAAATAATCACTTCTTCTTAGCTGCTACATCAGGAGCCCTTTGCAGATACAAGGGACAAACTTCAATAAAATAAAATGATTGCAAGGTCATTTTCAACAATTTCCAGTAAATCACACTCCCTTACAAACCAGTCTAGTGAGCAGTTCTTGGAAGTACCCAAAGCTGGACTTTTTACTGCTACTGAGTAAACAGGTAATGAAATGATAAGTGTGGGGCTCCTTGTAGAAAACAGATTAGCAGCAGCAATACTCCCACCAAGCCCTGTTAGATGGAGGCTCACTCTACACATAGCTCTGTAGCTCTTGTATTAACTGTGTGTTCCAATGAGTAGCTCTGACAAGAAATCCCACCACGGATTTGGACTGCACAGGAATACTTTCCTCACATGGTTATATTTTCTTCCAGGCTCAGGAGCAAACTGCCTCAGGGAATAAATTTTCATGGAATATATTAACACGAGATGCCTCAGTCTGTGAATGACCTAGATAATAAACTCATTGACGGAAGCCAATTCCTTCCTCTTTCTCAGAGCACCATGGGCACTCGCTGTGCCCAATAAATAATGTACAACCCAGCCATCATTATCAACTCTTGTAGCATGCAAGAAGGGGGAAGGAAACGTGTCCAGTTCTTCTCCCAATTAGCCAGTGCAAAGCTGGCAGTGTAATTCCATCGAAGCCATGGGGAACCCACTGACGTAAACCTCACAAGAAACAGCAGAAGCAAACACCAGCCTCGTGTTCTGCTGGAATCTCACAGAAGACACAGGCAAACTTTTTAAAAACAAGTGAGAAAGGAAGGAGGCAACTTTCACATTGATGTTATTAAAAATTGATGCCAGAAAGAAGTGAAGTATGGAGAGCTTCATGTATGTGACAGTTTACATTTGAGGGAAGGATAACATGTAAAGCACATAAAATTTAGAAGAATTGAAGGATACGAGAGAGAAGAAAACATGCAGTAAATCAATCCCAAATCTCACTACTTAGGACTCTATTTTTCCTCTGCTCCTCAGTCCTGGGGAAAAGGCCAACAAGCTATATGTCCTTGTTTACCAAGAAGGCAAATGCAGGACAAAGTAGGAATTCAAACAGGACAAGCTAGTCTTTCATTAGTCACTCCTGATTTAGACAGCCTTTGTTATTCTGAAGGAGCAAAGCCCAGAACTGAATACATTACATGGGATGAGCACACTGACCAGTCTAGGTGGAAAGAATCCCTCTAGGAACTAACTCACACACTGACAAGCCAGCTCCAATGCTATCAGACACAGCATTGATTTGCAACTGTTTTGTCAGATAAAAGCACTTTGGAGCACAGACATCCCATGCTGACTTTTACTGTCACAGTTAAACTGTCATCCTCTTTCCCATCCTGACTGTGGACCCAGCCAGCTCCAGAGAGCTGCCACAACCCTAAATGATCCCTCTGACAGTGCACTTCTCCCTCTGACTCACACCCACAGCACCCAGCACCACTGGTCCTGCTTGAACCTACTACAGCTGTACTATAAGGCTGTGAAGGATGACAAACATTTTTCTGTCCAAAAATGACAAAAGGATTCCTAAACTAAAATGCCACTGCTATCACAGGAGGTTTAAGACACTAAATTTAGCAAGTGGAGATGTACATGAAGAATTCAATTTCCAAGGGATGTCTTGCTTACATGACAGAGTAAAATTAAATGTACTCATGAGAAAAAATGCAAAAGACCGTGTTATGCTAAAATGCAGACTGATGGCAAGGAATTAAAAAAACACAAAAAAAAACAAAAAACAAGCAAAGGCAAACCAGAAACCACAGAGCAGGCCAGAGAGAGAGCTAGAAACCAGAGGTGCTATAGAGAGGTGTGAGCTGCTTTTTCACACCAAATGAGACCAGCTGGCAAGTTAAAATCCTGTCTCTGAGAATGGGTAACATAGAATATATGAGAGAAAGGCAGGAAAAACACCACAGTGTCAGATATGGAGCAACCACCTCAAACCTGTCCTCAGCCCCTGGATGCACATCAGACAATCTGTCACTGTGATTCTTACTATTAGATGTAAAGTCCTGGGACAGCAGAGACACACAGCCTGTTTCTCACATCCTGTCCCTTACTGCCTCATTCTGAGAGATTACTGGGTTCTACTGATCTGTGAAGTGATTTCACATTGCAAATGATTGTACTGATCTTTTTTTAAACATACAGTAGACATACAACACTCACAGAGCAAATCACACATTTAGAAATGTGTTTTGCATGGATGCATTTTCCTCCTCTCCCTATTTTGACAGAAATATCTGTACTGCAATAAAAAGTAAAAATATAAAAATAAGAGAGAAATTACTAAGGCCTAAATAGCATTCTCATGTTGGTTAAAAAAAAATAGATTATTTATTCTATCTCCAATTTCACAAACTGAAGTCAGCTACCAAAGCTGCCCAGCTTGTGTTTCTGCACCAATACTTCATCTCCTACCTGTTCCACAGAAAGGAGATCCCTCCTGGAAGGAGTCTGGAGAGCTGCCACTGTACCACTGACACGAATACAGCCAACTCAGTCACAAAACTCAAAACTTACGAAACTGCACAGGTGAACACCAAGAAAAAGCCCTTATGTAATGTCATCTAACAGATTCATACCTCCCTCCCTCCTCCTTCCCCTGCCAACATTTTTTTGTACTGGCAAAGCTCCTGGGTAAGCACAGTAACAGCAGCTGGGTTTCAGTTCTGTGTGAGCTGTGCTGACCCAAAGGGCAGCTCCACACCACATGATGGAGCACAGAAATTCCCAGCCAGAGCCACAGAGGTCCAGACAGCAAGTGAAAATCTTATCCCAGACCTGACATCCCAAAAGACCGGTGGCTTTGCAGCCCAGGACAGCATCTTCCCCAGGATGGGCTTAATTGCTTTGCAATGTGGCACTCAGAGGACACAGCCCGGGGTGTGACATCTATCTGTCACACAGATCACAGGCGACCTGTCTCTGTCTTGAGGGCTTCATCTCTCCATGAGGACAGAGAGCACTAGTGGGCTAGAGAGCATGAGGCTTTCTGAGATGCAGTGGGTCTCACAAGGAAGACCAGCCAAAAAAAAAACCCTGGTAGTCACCAGAACAACTCTTTTGCCTGCAACCTGCCCCACATTGCAGGAACCCGAGGACAGAGCAGTGCAGGGAGCAGGGCCATCAGCCGGTCAGACTGCTCCAGCAGCCTGCGGAATAGATCTGGACATTGATTAGATGCCTCTGGTCTAGCACAACAAGGGCACAAAAGGTCTGGCAGGGGCAGTGAAAAAGCAATTTTTTCCATCACCTTGGGCCCAGGACACTGAATATCAAGAGCACAGGAGTTGCTGAGGGATGCTTGTTCCCATGCAGCGTTGCTCCAACGCGACAAAAGCTGGCTCACATCTGCTCGTGGTGCTGGCTTCTAAATTAAAGCAGGATGGTTTCCTCAGCAATTGACCTCCCTAAGTGATCAGAACAACTCATGATATCAAAGCATACAAAAATATCATTGGCATTGCAGAAATACAGTTGTTTCTCTGGCTTACCCTAAGTGGCTTAGCAATGTTAATGGGACACTTCTGGATGCTCTTTGTTCCAGATACACATTTATCTTTCGTATCATTATTATAAAGCAGGGCTTTCCCTCACAAGCAGCCAGCAGAAGTGCATGGATTGGGAGAGGAACAGCCATGTGGTGATCTCCACCAGGACATGGCGCCAGGTTAGTTATCCACAACTCCAGCCTGGGTCCAGCATGGCCCTACAAATAGCACAGGGGTGGAGCAAGCAATCAGAGCAAAGATTGCTCATTGTCTCCAGAAGAAATTAAATCTGCAGCATGGTCTGACATGTCTTAACTGCATGCCTAAATAGGATGAAATCTGGGAGGCAAGAAGGTGCGATGGCTGATCCAGAATCCTTATAAAAGCTGCCAGTAACTCATTTCATGTGGTAACTCTGCTGTTCATCTTTTTCTCCATGGTTACACAAAAGGCCCCCAGTTTCCTGGCTGTATTAGCAAAGCACAATAGCTAAAGCCTAAAACATCAAAGGAGCCTTGATAGTTTGTGAAGAAAGGGTGGGAGTCTTATTCACTTCAGTAAGGGATATGTTTTTCATATTGAATTACCCTGTAAATCAGTAGACTTTCTAATGGCATTTCAATAGCTCAAATGGCCCCCTTGACGATCCGTTCTGCAGAGTTTATTGCCTATAAGCTCAAAATGGCCAGAAACCAAATCATTACTCAGAAAATACTCCAAACAGAAAGCCTCTGACAGCCTGGGTGAAATGTGCTTTACTAAAAGACCTGTGGAAAAAGCTAAATATAAACCACCAACAGGGTGAGGTGGGGCCAGCAGGGCGCGGGGCTGGGGACAGAGCTTCCTGGGGTGCTGGGCTCACTTGTGCTGCGGTCACCCTGCTGCCCCCTCCTCCTCCTCGCAGCCTCTCTGCAAAAAGCACCTCCGGGTGCAGGTCTGCAAGCACCTTCTCACGAGTTTCTAACATGACCAAAGGCAAAGTGGGCATTAGCCCTTGGCTGCCTCTTCTCCCTCCAGCCAGGGCTTTCAACTGGTTCAGCAGCAACATCATCAGCAGGAATGTAAAGGTACCCCTGGCATCAAAGTCAGCCCCCACTCCAGCCAACTACATCAGCAAGGGCTTGATAGAATCACAGAATAGAAGGGACCTTAAAGACCACCTTATTCCATACCCTCTGCCATGCACAGGGACATCTTCCACCAGACTAGGTCGCTCCAAGCCAAATCCATCCTGGTCTTGAACACTGCACAGGATGGGGCATCCACTGCTTCTCTGGGCAACCAGTGTCACCCTCATTGTAAAAAAATTCTTCTTTACATCCAATCTAAATCTCTCCTCTGTCAGTTTAAAGTCATTACGCTTTTGCTGTCTCTCCATGCCTTTGTCAAAAATCCTTCTCCAGCTCTACTTTAGCCCCTTTAGGCACTGGAAGGTGCTGTAAGGCCTCCCTTTTGCCTTCTCCAAGCTGAAAAACCCCAACTCTCTCAGCCTGTCCTCAGAGCAGAGCTGCTCCAGCCCTTTGAGCATTTTCATGGCCTCCTCTGGACTCCCTCCAGAAAGTTCATGTTCCTCTTTTTTGGGGACCCCAGGGATGAATGAAATACTGCAGCACATCATTCCAGTCACCTCGAGGTGACTGCCACTGCTCTTGGTGGCAAGAGTACCCAAAGGGTGCCCATTACCTGTGTGACCATTTCCCTCCACATCACTGCAGCACCTGATTGCCTGGACTCTGTCCTGCCTTGTCCTGCACTCCTGCAATTCTGGCTCTGTCCCAGGCACAGAACTACCCCCTCTGCCTCAAATACATGCCCCAATGAATGCAGTGACAGCATCTTGGAAGGGGACAGGAACACTGTCACTTCACTGCCCATATGACTGCCCCAAAAAACCTTGAGAGCCAAACCCACATCTTGCTGAACTCAGTTCAAAGCTGGGACATGAACTCCAGTCCCACACCCCACTACTGGCCCCAGCCACTGGAAACTGGCTCTTCTCATGCTTGGGCCAAATCTTCCCAGCCAAACACTCTCAAGCAAAGTCCCCATGTTCTCCAAGGATTCTCACAGCTGCCAGCCAGGCCTTTTATTGGGGAGGAGCAAGAAAGAGGATTCCAAATAGCTCCACTCCTGATGCTGACACAGGGCAGTACGTGTGCAGCTCTTCATGACAGTCAGCTGTCTCATCTGCCTCAATCAGAACAACTGTTTTTAGCATCACACCCCTGCAGACTATTAAACACCTGACAAACAGCAACAATTTTTCCCTTAGTTATCACAGTCTTTGTCTTGGGCTGCAGGGCATTCTCAGGTAGTCATGGTGCACGGGTCTAGCTTGGCATTTTGAGGGGATCTGCTCATAGGGCCAAAGGACAACTTTATGCTAAAGGAAAGAAAGAAAGAAAAGCTGAAATTCAGTAGCTTTCAGATCCATCTTACCTTCTGAAGTGGGTGTTTCTCACCATGAGTCCTATTCAACACAGTAACTGCATATCAGTAATAACAATTACAGAAACAATTTAAGGCTTCCAAAAAGTTAGGGAAGGAGATAATTTTACTCAAGCCTAATTAATATGCAGTGTGACCTTCATGCAGATCAGAGATCTGCACTTTGTACATCACTGTCATGTGCATGGAAACAGAAGTCAAATGGACTTCACCCCAGCCTGCTCCTGCCTTGTGGATGGAGACACCACTTACTCCACCTCTGCAAGCTTAACTTATCTCTGCAGTTGGGCAGACACAAAATACTGCACCACAAAATCCTCTGTCAAGAGCTATAAAGTATTTTGGCTTCCTGAAGCAACTTTTGCCCACCTGAAGAACCCTGCAGTCAAGCAGGAGCCAAAAGAAGCAGCAACCATATGACCTGCAGCACCCTGCCTCTCTGCCATGGCCATGATACTCTGGAGAGAAGGTGACTTATCTTTTAACTCTTGAATTTCACATTCAACAAATGCAATTGTATATAAACATGGGTAAAACAATTATTTCTGCCTTAAGTAAAAAAAAAAATCATAGGGAAGGATACAGGCAAAGAGCTGAAGTGAAGGAACACACAAGAATTGCCTTAATCTCTTCCTGCACACGAGTAAGTGGCAACAAACTCATCAGGAAGTTGTGACTGGCTCACTAATCTTATAGCTCATCTGTTATGTGATTTCCTTCAGTGTACTCTCATGATTTGCTACTTCAAGATCATGGTTTAAATGTCTACCCCTTGTTAAAGTCTTACGAATTATGGCATCTCCACCCAGGGACTAACAATTTTTACAATCATGATTAAATAATTCCCTTGTAACAATGCCATTCAGTATCTGTAAAGAGTGTTTCCCCAAGGTTAAAAATTACTTCAGCTACTACATAAAACTCAGGAATAATCCTAGGTATTGTAAACATCTCCCATTTCAGCTACTGAGTACTCCATTTGTTTCACTGATACATGACAGCTTTCTATACTGCACTCAGAGGCAGTCAAAGAGGAGATAATACCTTTAAAAGGTGCATATGTCAGGTAAAAAGATCCTAGCACAGGCTAGTGCAAAATTAAATGCTTTCAAGAGGCAAGTTTCAACCCCGATGTAAATCCCAGCAAGCAGCTCTAGAGAGCAGGCAGCTCAGCTCCCTCCCTGCACCTGGTCATGCACACCTGGGTAAAATGCAACCATTCAGGTTTGCACAATCTCACACCCACACAGGCAAATGCCTACCAGAGACAGAACATGGCACTGGGGAGATGGTGCTCAGCTGTGACTGCGTTACAGCACGCTGAAGGCACCACAGCATTTAATTGACAATGTAAATAAAAACTACTTTGCTGAAACCTGACGAGTCAATATAAGAAAGGGGAAACAGCAAGAAGGATCTTGGAAGTTAATAAGCACTTGCAAATTTTATCTGTGGAAAATTAGTCATATGTGTGTAACAACAAACACGCATATTAGAAGATATCTGGATGATGCTAATGTGTTTATTAGAAAGACTTCGGAAAACAACCCAAATGGTTAGAAGGAAAATGGTCAGTTTTGAAGTCTCTGAAACATGAATTTTAAAGTAAACCATGAACAGAGAACACTGCCCCAGCACCCAGCGGGATGACTCAGGTGTATAAGTATTACAGATGAGACAGCTCATGTCCATACACTTACTCATCTGCATAAGTGTTCAGGTCATAATTGCAGTAATGTACCTGCAAGTCATCTGGGAAGCACCAACTCTTACACACCAACTGCCTCTCGCTGAAACCTCCTACAGTTCTCACAAAAGGTGCTGACCGATGTTACAACTAACCACTTTTTTTTCTTTTTTTTTTTTTTTCCCCCAGCAGGAGAAAATCCGTGTTTATAAACAGAGCAGCATGAGCCTGAGAGCTGACACCAAGACTGCCATAGGTAACTTCTGACAGCTTCCTCTCAGGAGGAAAGCTCAGGGTGCAGAAGCAGCCAACTACCCTGTTTGCCTGTTATTAATCACTTGGATTTTACCAAAATACTGTTTTACCTGTCTCTGAAAAGTGAACATAAAAGTTCTATTTCAAATCAAAATTAAAAATTGTGGACAGCCAAGTAAGCATAAGCCAGGTTAAACTAGGGAGGATTCACCAATTTTCCTTTCACTCAATTCACTCCTTAGTTGCCTATCTGTGCTTTTATTTTGGGGATGGAAAAAGGACAGAAATGAAGGATTTTGGAGTGGAGGTGTTTCAAATCATCCACATTTCCTTGCGGTGTTTCGCATTGTGCCAGCAGCTCACAGACCTTGGGTTAGTACAAACCAGCATTTCCTCTCCTTCTGATTACACAAACTCCCGTGACAGCCTCGCTGGATTTATCAAGACATATTAAATTATCAGGGCAAGATGCTGTTCCCTGTCATCATGTGATCCAGGCTGCACGCTATGTGAGATGCTAACAAAGCAAATCAGAAGGGAGGGGAGAGAGAAAGACAACAGAAGGCAAACATTTGCTCATTCCCCACTAAATCCACCCCAGCTGTAAGTTTCAGACATTCATTTAAAGGGAGAGCAGCAGCTCTTAGTCTCTGTCTACATGCCCAGATATAAGATCAGTTTACATCAATCTAGTTAAAAGAATTCACTGATTTCCCATCCCATTGTACCCATCAGCTCACAGGTACAGGAGTTCATAAAACACATGTCAATCCTGCAAGGATTAGAAACTTTTCCATCAACAAAGACCAGATGAATATTTCAGGCCACAGTCTGCATCTGCCCTAAAAATCAGCACTGCAGGATGGACTAAATGGAAGAAATGTGTGGATCCACAACAGCAGCAGAATTATGACAGGTATTTTAGTAATGTAAATAAGGCCACCACCTTTGCAGCAGAGTAATCCCACCCCACATGTCACCAGCTCCAGTGTGACCAGGACTCCAGCCTCCTTATAGGACTGGGCCTCTCCCAAGAGCAAACATTCCCAGCAACTCAAACATCAAGAAAACCCTCAAAACCACAGCCCTCTATCCCAAGCTCACTCCTCTGCCTCGCCCGTAGGAGTCTGTTCTGTATTTGAAACTAGTTTAGCACAAATCCCAGGAGCAGAGGAGACTTTCCAGGGACACAGGTAGCCTGGGAAGCTGGACATGCATCCACCAGGCAAACACTGTGACCCCAGCTCTGGCTGGGCTGTGAGGAGCAGCACCTCAGCTAAGCCATTGGAGACTGGCTGGGACCTTTTGTCTGACCCAAAAATCGCATCAGGGACTGTCTGAGAGAGAACACTTCCAGTGCATGAACTCACACCTATCCATGAGATACCTAACTAAATGGCCCCAATACACATTTATTAATCATTGCCTGTAATCACCCCAAAGGTGTAGCATCACACCTCAGCCACAGACACTGTCTGAGAGCAGAAAGTCCCAGCATACTCCCCAGTGATAGGATCGAGATGTTTATCTGTTCTCTATACTGTCAGCCTCAACATCTGGTTTTATTGTGGTGGTTATCTGACCGCATATCCTGAACTTCTTGGCCTCAGAAAGTTTATACCCATCACAGTCTTGAACATTCTCAGCTCTTCTGCACCTTCTCTACTCAGAATAAATGACTTTTTTTATGAAACTAACTCTTACCAGCAAACTGTCTGGACCAATGCAGTCACCTCATCCTCCTTTGCAAGAATGGAAGCAAAGGTACAACTTTAGAGACTGTACTGTTCCTGTCACCATCAGGACTAATCCATAAATGAGGTTCTCTGGGCTGCATACAAGTGACATTTACCTGAAAATAACCCAGAATTAGCTCAGAGTGAAACTGCACTGACCCAGAGCAGAGGTGTACATAACAGACACAAGACTAGTCCTGCCATTCTGCTAAGAAGTCAAAGAAATCCGCATGCACGCATCAAACTATTGTGCAAGCATGTGTAGAGCTGGGCAGAAATACATCCAACCCAGGCATCCGAGTCTTCAAGTGCGCCTCTGTGTGCTGAGCAAAAGGAGAGAGGAACACCTTCGTGTGAATTTGCTGGTGTAGTTTGCAAGTTACAGATCTTGCCTCCGTTCATTTACAAACATGAACAGAGACTTCACAGCCCTCCACAACAGCGTCCTCACCCTCAAGCTACGACAGCCGAGGGTCCTTAGGATCCCTAAGGAACAGCAGCCTGAGCAATTGTGAAGCAGAGGGACACAAACAGATGCGTGAAGGAACACACCTGTGTACCTGCAGCCACACACCGGGCTGCGTGTCTGCGGCACAGGCATGCAAGGACAAGCCCCGGCTCCCCGAGTGCCCTTCATTCATTCCCAGAGGAGCTCTCCCGGCTTCTCCTCCGGACGGCTACTCACCCAGCCCTCGAAGGTGTCGCTGGGGGCGGCGGAGCGCAGCAGGTCCTGGAAGTGCAAGGTGCAGTTGGCCACGAAGTCATCGTAGCCGATGGGGGTGTCGTGGAAGACGGAGAGCTCGATCTGGTGGCCGTCGGTGACCGTGGCCGAGAACTCCTCGTTGTAGGTGGGTTTGTTGGTCTTCTGCTTGGTGCTGGTCTGCCCCACGCGCACCTGGTCCACGCTGACGGTGACATAGGGATCCAGGAGCTGGTAGCCCTTGCGGAAGAGCGAGTGCCGGAGGGACCAGCGGGTGGGCTGCAGCCCCACCGCCTCCCCGATCCGCACCTTCAGGTACCCGCTGAACTTCATGGCTCCGGACATGGCCGCGCCCCCGGGGCGCCCGGGAGCCGGGAGGAGAGCCAGAGCCCGCTCCCGCCGGGAGAGGCACCCAGCCTCTCCTGCCGGGCCGGCGCAGCCCCGCCGCGCCTCCTCAGGGGGCCGGCCGGCCGCACCGCGCCCGCCCCCGGGCTCTGCCGGGGCTCCGGGCTGCTCCTGCCGCGGGGGAGCGGCGCGATCCGGCTCGGGGACACCTGGGCGTGGGGCGGCGGCGGTGGGCGGGGAGGAGCCGCGGAGCCGCGCCGTGAGGGCGGGGAGCGCTCGGCCCTGCCCGTCCCGCTGCTGCCGAGGCGCGGCCCGCAGCCCCCGGCGCGGGGCGAGGAGCGGCCGCTGCCGTGCCCTGACAGAGGACACAGCCCCGGGGGCAAGCTCCGGGACACCCCCGAGGAGCTCCGACCTCCCGGGTGAGGGCTGGGGCTGCGCCCGCCGCTCGGACCGGCGGCTGCACGGGGACGGGAGCGACCCAGAGTAGCGCTGCCTCCGCACCGCGCCCTTGGCCGGCGGCGCCTCCCCGCAGCGCTCCGCCGGGAGAACGTGCGCGGAGAACACAAGGATGTGCCGGCTCCGCCGTTCGGGGGTTAATTGCGGGTGATTAACGTGCCTGGCACTCGGCGTGCAGGGTTGGTTCTAGGGTGGATTGTCTTCGGGGGTTTGATCGCACTTAATAAAGTCGGGATTTAATTAGTTTTAATTGCTTTGCAGATTTCACAGCAAGGCGGTGTGAACTGGGTAGGGAACAATGAAATCCTGCCTTCCCGGTGGCATTGTTCAGCCGGCATCATCTGAATTAGGTTGCGCTCCCTAAGATGCAGTCCTTTGAGTGACCCTACCACAGCTGGATGGTGGCAAGACTGGCTGACAGCTTGCAGCCTTTTTTTTTTAATGTGTTTCTTTCTTTTATTTTTTTTTTCTTTTCTAGACCACTCCTCTCACCTCAGCTCTGCCATCTTTCACATTCCCTAGCAGACCGTCTCTGTTTTCTCCCATCCCCTTTCCTCGCTTGCCCCCTTCTCCACGTTGTTTTCTTCTTCTAGAAGTCCAAGTTTCGCAGCAGCACCAAGCCAAGGCTCCTTCCAAGCCTCAGACAGTGCAGGTTGTCTCTGATTGCCTCCTCTGGAGAGAGCAGGTGGAACAGGTTCAGTAATGTGATCACTGCTCACATGGAAGCAACTGTTCTGCCAGAAAAACTTGTGGACTCTTAAATCAGACTTCTGACAGGTCTCCTTTCAAGGCTTTTAAGTTCCTTGCTCTGCCACTATTAACTGGAGAAGACAAGTGTTTAAGATTTTTTTGAGCTTGGTTAGGACACCCCATCCTGAGGAGGATACAGGCTTAGTTTTAGAAATTGCCACCCCAGGTTCTGGGATTTTGTTTCCAGGAGTGACCGGCTCCAGATCTTTTAACAGCAGGTATGGCCAAGTAAACACAGAGTACTCTCTTCTCATAAAAGACTTGTAGATTTAGGATTTTTGTGTTTGTGTTCCTTCTGAAATGCATTTTAGCATTAGTTGTGATCATTCTAGGTAATTTTATTTTCCCTGGTGCCTTTTGTACCTTCTTGGATTCTGGTATCCCACAGCAGTGAGCTGGTCAGAAAGAAATATTTCCTTTTATCAGCGGTGTATCTGCTACTGCTTTCGTGTCTGGATTCACCATTTCTTTATAACAACATAAAATAAAAAAGTCCCCTATTTACCTTTTCAAGGGAACCAGTATCTGTCATTTTGTACTTTCACCACTTCTGTCGTTCCAAGTTATGAGCTGTCCTTGAAGCCATGGCAGAATCCATGCTGACCGTCATGGGCAACCCAGAGTTCTTAGAAGACTTCACCAGGACTCACTCAGGGCTTCAAACAAGGTTTAAAGACAGCCTAAACTTTAAAGCACCCAGCATGGGTACCCAAAGGATAAGGCTGAAGGCTTTAGAAAGGCTGGAGCACTCAGTCTGTAAATTCCAAATCATCAAATATAGATTTTACCTTGCTTAGAGCCCTTTCAAAGGGCTCAGTGCAGTAGCAGTGAAGAATGTTTGGCACTAGGAGACTATAGTTAAGAGATAAACATGAATTACAATCACAGACTTCCATTTATCTGTCAAAATTTCTCTTTTCCTTTTCCTCAGTTTTCTGAGCAGGGCAGAGATGAAAGTCATCCCAAGCATTACTTGATAGAAGTAATTGCTCGCTCACATATTTACTGTCAGAAACAGAAACATGGAGAAGACAAAAATCTGATGGTTAAAGGCTCATTTCCTCTGCTTAATCACACAAGGTGAAGTACTTTGCCATGCTGGAATTTCATCTGTAATAGCAATAGGAATGAGGACTTAAAGAACTTTTAAAGTCGAAAGTAACTTTTAACTTCTAAAGTAACTTTTAAAGACGTTAAAACATTTTTTTTCTATACAGTGGTTCATTGGAATCTCATGTGATAATGTGATTCCTCTACCCAGACATCAAATAAACCTAGCAAGTTGTAAAACTCATGGAAAAAAAGCAGGTGAGCCACAGTTGTAAGTATTTCTGGTGAAGAGCAGTGTGAGCCCATTTTCTGCTGCAGGAAAAAAATCAATCTTGTGCACTCATATGATGTGAATCTAATTAATTTTGTTTATCCACTCAAACCAGTCTGGAACAGATCATCTCAAGCAGCATCTGAACACACCCCTATCCTGAACTCCCAGCCAAAGCCCAAATGTCCTGTTCTCAAAGAGAACTGAGCAGCGACATGAAGTCAGAACCTACCCTGCCTACTCTCCAGACATCCATGCAGCGGAAACACATCCCCAGTTAGGTATTTTCTTCCAAGAATCAAAACATCCCTGCACACCACGACCTTGCAAGGCTGAATGCAGCTGCACCATCTGGTGATGGCTGCATTGATCCTCCTTGCACAGCTCTGGCAGCCAGTCAGGTCTGCAGGAGCTTGGATTCTCTTCCTTTCAGCAGGTCCTTTTTCAGCAGGACCTTGGAGCCCAGGCTCCAGGCATGGCAGGGTGATTCATTCTGTGCCCTCGAGTACTCAGGGAGGCTGAGCTCTTCCCAGTGCTTCCTGCCAAGCTGGATGGTTTCCTGAGCAGTCAGCCCGTGGCACAGCTGTTCGAGGAACCCAGAGAAGATCTCCTGATGTGCCTGAGCAGCAGAGTGGTGGGAGACATGCAGTGGCAACAAATAGAAAATAAAGCAGAAAGGCAGTGCAATCTGAATTATGAGTAAATTACAGGATAAACAAGGCAATCTTATTAACCTGGCACTCTGGGAGAAAGTTTTAGTGTAGTAGTGGAAAACCCCCCGGGGGAAAAAAAAACCCAAACCAGTTTAGAGCTCACCAACAATCAAAAAAAACAAGTAGACTATTGGTAATGGTTTGAAACTGACAGCAATGCCAAAATTGTCACTGAGGCACTGTGTAAATGACACACTCATACCATTTATTGTGTGCAAGCCTGCTGCTCCCTCCATCTCAAAAAATGCAGAATAGATCTAGGAAAGGCACAGAAAAAGATGACAAAGATGATGAAAGGCACAAAACATGGTTGTGAAGGGAAAGAGACTGCCTAGCTTGATATTTCTAAGTCTGGAAAGGAATGAATGAAAAGGAAAATATGAGTAAGATGTGTACAATCATAAACCACATGAGCTCTGTGAATGGGAAAGAATTTTTCATTCTTTCCCAGACAAGACCTAAAGGACACTTACAATTGTTTTGAGGTCAGAGGTTTAAAAACATACAGAAGCAAATGCCTTTTCACAGAATGCATAGTTATAATTTGGAGTTCATTGCAAAAAATGGAGGCCAGAAATATAAATGGCCTTATCCAGGACTAGGTGTTAATGGAGGATAGACTTAATAATGGCTACTGGCCATGAGATAAACCCTGGCCCAGGCACATCCTAAACCACAAATTGCCAGCTGAAGGGAATCAACAGGAAGGACATGGAACAGCATGGCTGAGGTATGATGGATCTGGGAGGGACACAGTTAGCATGCTATGCTCCTCTGAACTGTAATTTCCATATCTCAGTAAAAAACTGAGGAATGGCACCTCCTTAGGCTGGCTTGGGCACCATTCACTGCAGGTGGGTGAATGGTCAAAGATGGGAACAACTCTCCAAGTTTACTCCTGCATTCTTCCTTCAGGTCACAGTAACCTTAAGGATAAGTTTATGCAACTTTTCTCTTATGTTTTTGGGAATCTGTCTGAAAAACTTCTAGTTCAGATCCACAAACAAAGCCAAAGAGCTTGGCCAAGTCCTGTTGTAACATTATGATTTGAGCCTGGCCTCATCTCACACTACAGATATACAGAAGTTAGAGCCCCTTTCATGCACCCTGTGAAAATCTCCATTTCTTTCTCCTGCCAAACTGTGTGTTACTCCCTTCCCCAGTAACCTATAATACTGTAATAATTTAGTATCATCCTCATTTGGCAAGTTAAGGGCAAAGTCTTAAATTGCTCCACATTAAATTTCTACCAGACACTGGTTACGTTCAGCAGTGAGTCTGTAAAGCAATGGAAGAATTTTGTCTTTCACAACTACCATTGCAAAAAGTGCCAGTGACACTTTTTGTAACTGAAACTGCAGCTAAATACACTATAAAAATACAAAAATTAAGAGAACTGTAGAGGCAATTGAAGTAGGAACTAACTCTATTTTGTTCCTCTATTAATTTTAGTCTATTTATACCACTTCCCTTTTATAGTTCTTTCTATAAGACTGCTTGTTAAACCTTTAAACAATGACAGCTGCTGAAGACTGAATATCCCATATGTGGAATCATTTGTAGTCTAGGGAAAAGAAGAGAAAAAAAGAGATCAAATTTCTCTCTAATAATAATAATTATAGGATCAATCCAAAACTCACTGAAGTCAAAAGCAAAGCTGCCACTCATTTAAGCTATACAAGAATCAGGCCTGTTTCTATGTTTGCTGTTGATCCTGATTTATTCCAGTGCAAAAGAGAAAAAGAGATTGTAGCCTAATATCAGCTTTTCCTAGTTGCCATGAATACGGATTTTCTAAACTGTAGCTCACCTGATCCTTATTATTTTTTATTTTTTGGAAAACTAAATTGTTTTAAATTGTAGCTCACCTGATCCTTATTATTTTTTATTTTTTGGAAAACACCAGGTCATTTTATAAAGTGCTGGTATTATAAACTGCAGAATATAGTTTATAAGAGCTCTAACTCCTACAAGCCAACCATTAATACAGCTAATGGCCTGTTTGTTGTATTAAACTGCTCTCATTTGTCTGGGTCCATTAACAAATGCAGTGGTCATTAACTGTTAACAGCAACTCAGTTATTAGATTTTATTACTTGTACAGGAAACACTGGAGAACAAACTGATTGTTCTGGTTTACTGGGGTTTATTTCTTTCCCAGCAGTCTTGCTCTATTATTTATAATTTAGTTTCTCACTTATTCCCAAACATGACGGACATGCTCAAAAATGGGTTCAAGGCATCCAAGTGGACACTCAGTTCATATGCCAGCCCCCTACCCCTGAGCCAAACAAACCTCTCCTCTAAACCACAGAGCTCTGAGGCACCAGGCATCTGCAGTGCCCTCTGCTTTCCTGATTTTTCTGTATTTTTTTTTTCTTGGGCAGCAGCTTCCACCCATATATGTAATAATGAGATTTAAGTAAAAGATCCAGTAGCATGTATGTAGGAGGTTGGAAAATCTTCTGCTTCACTCATGATTTTCTCTTTCTAATCTAGTGAAATCCAGCATTCAAATTTAAAAATCTCTTTTACTTCCTCATCATAGGGACCAATGTGTCAACTAAGGGTGAATGCTTTATGCCCCTCATTAACATTTAGTCCAGATAATTGTACAGTTCTCTTCTGGCCTTATGGCTTACAAATAAGCTTAGAGCCACAATCTTGCAAGTGCCTGCACGTGAGGAATATTGCCCAGTATTACCAAGACATGAAAGCCCTTCCCTTCCACATTTTGAATGCTGAAGGCCTCTGATACACTTTTCTCTCTGCTTTCTTCCCCTTTTTGCAGCTCAAAGCAATGGAAAAACACACCAGTGTCAAAATGCCATGAAGGCCTGGCAGCAGCTTGCCATGGAAGTGGCTTTCATGGAGCAGTCTGAGCAGTGTTCTTCAACCTGCAGTGCCAGGTACCCAAATGAGGGAGGAGACACCCAGAAATGCATTGTTAGTGCTCTTGGAGAATACCATCTTCTGGACTCCAGCTGGTGAAACTGGTGTTGCAAGACAACTATCAGCACTTTAGAGGTGGAGATATGTGAGATGACTGAGCTTTACCCCCTGTGTGGTTGGGTCTATTTAATGGTATTGAAATAACTCAATTTCTGAGCTGTTGGTCTCTTCCTGCTGCACTGCAGTTATTAATGGTACTTTTAAAGTTGTTCTCTCCTATAAAAGCACACCTGGTGTAGGTGATCCAGCCTGCTCACTAAAGGCTTGGATCAATCAGATAGGGCCACAGCCAGCACAGGGTATTGGTGGCACATGTGATGCTTAACTCTCTGACGAGCAGAGGTCACACTCCTCTAAGTAAATTGATTCACGATGCAGTATCTGAATGCATTGCACTGGAGGTGCCTCACCAACCCTGTTCCTGTTTGGCTTGTGAGTTGGGATCTTATCATGGTTTGAATGCACACAAAGTGGTCAGAGGACAAGCACAGACTTCAAACTTGGTCACATTACATCAGCCCAGTGCTACCTGCAAGCCCATTCAGATGCTATGGCAGCCAGTGGATCCAATATCAAGAGGAAAAAAGGTGGGAGATTTTGCTAAGAACAGACTAAAGACACTCCTGGTTTGTGCAACCAAGGATTAAAAAGTGCTTCTGCCATCCCTGGGGCAGGGGTTAAAGCCTCTTGTGTATGTCCATGCCTATGTCTCACGTGGTATGAGCATGGGGATGTTGTACTGCTGGGGACTCAGAGATATGAGTCACCTTATCTGCTCCTGTCTATAAACAAGGCACTTGGGATACAGCTTCCCTCCTATCAGCTTCTGATAACAACTTCCTTCCCACTCTCTTTCCCAAGCCAGCACGTGCTAACATGTTGTGCAACAGAACCAGTTGGACAAGAAATCCAGGAGTATTTAAGAAGCCCAAGGATGTGCACTTTATGCCTTTGAGCAGCAGAGGCTTGCTGGGAATGGCCCCAGACTGTCAGGTGTGTGCATCCTCCTTACCTTTTGGAAATGGGGTAAAATAAAAGAGCATCTCTGCTTCTTTCAGCTTCTGGTCAGCTCAGAACAAAATAAATCCCAGGATTTTCCGTGAGGAACAGCAGGACTGTTCAAACACTGAAGAGACCCCCGAGTCTTTGCCCACCCGGAGTGCTGCATCCAGCTCTGGGATCCCCAGCACAGGAAGGACGTGGAACTCTGGAGAAGGTCCAGATGAGGCCATGGAGGTGCTCAGAGGGCTGGAGCTCCTCTGCTGTGAGGAAAGGCTGAGAGTTGGGGGTTTAACCTGGAGAAGAGAAGGCTCCAGAGAGACTTTTTCGTACTTAAAGGGGGGCTTGGAAGACAGATGGGGGCAAACTTTTAGTAGACCCTGTTTGATAGACCCTTGTTGCAATAAGAGTAATGGTTTTAAACTAAAAGAGGGTTGATTTAGATCAGATATGAGAAAGACATTTTTTATAACAAGAGTGGTTAAACACTGACACAGAGAAGCTGTGGATGTCCCATCCCCGGAAACATTCAAGGTCAGGTTGGAGGGGGCTCTGAGGTACCTGATCTAGTTAAAGATGTCCTTGCTCTCTGCACTGTTTATCTAATATTAATGTTATTCCTTAAGAAGAAGTGTGTTGCTCGTTTCTTGAATAATTTAACTTTGCATTTTTTTTAAGTCCTCCAAAGACAACTATGAGTTGAGCTAAAACAATAGTAGACATTGTTTAACACTAAGCAGACTAAAGAGGAGGAAAAAAAATGTAATAATGTTATGGGGCTATTATGACTACATGTTGAAGACTCATTATATTAGCTAAGAATACTTAACTGAGTTGACTGCTTTAACACTGGCAAAGGAACAACAAGCTCTCAAAGTTCTTTTTTTCAGTCAAGACTGAGCCTGATCTTTCAGTTTCCTGCCATGTCTCTCATAAAATTTCTTTTTTCTGAGTAGAACAAAATCCCATCTGCCAAGAACTGCATATTCTTTCTCAAGAGCTGAACTCTGTTCTACTGAAATTCAGGCATTGACCAATAATTTCTATTTATCTGTATATTTTCTAGTAAACACAAGATCTATCATCTTCAATACCTATAGTACAGATGGAAGTAGAAAAGGCAGCAGGAAAGAGTTAGAAATAATGGAGATAAAAGTACTCTAATGAGAATACACTATGGAGAATATAATGATGATGAAGGATGCTCAAAGGGAGAGGGGAGCAATTACCTGGACTAGATGCTCAGAAGAAAAAGAAACACATAGGAAGTATTGGGCATTATTAACCTTTGAATTCCATCTAAGGAATATTGATTTTTATTCTTCAGTCCATTACAAAGAGCTCTCCTCTTGGTCCAGAACCAAACCCCAACATTACCCCCAGCACAGGATTACAGTGCTGTGGCAGGGCTGCAATCTGGGATGTGCTGTGCAGGGGATGTATCTCTGTGTTTTTGCTTTAATCATCACGGAGAGGTAGGAAAAAAGCTCTCTATACACTTTTACTGAGATCTTAAAAATCTCAGTACAGCCCAAAGCTCTGGGATATGAAGATGCCATCCCAAGGACCCTTTGAGTCAGACTGTTAGATTCCTAATTACTTAAAATAACATTTCTGTTGGTGCATATCTATGAGTAAAAGTTACCTGCATGTCCCCATCCCCACTCCATGGTGGTTCCCACAGGGAAACTCTTCCCTTCTTTGGGATCAGGATGTGCACTCAGACAGAAAATACCAGTGTAGGCTTGAGCACAGTCCTCTCTCCCACACGTTGAGAAATGCTCAGATGTCTGTAAAGGATCAGGGAGAAACAATGCTCAGGACCTTCCTGGCCATTCCATTTCTGTCCCAAACTCTGCACACAGGCAGCCAACTACACATAAGGATGCTTTTGCTGAGCTGAAGCTCACTCTGAATAAGCTGGGGAAATAAGAATACCTCAGGATTGCTCTAAAACTTCAATACCTTGCTCCAAAAATCTTAGAACTTATAAAGCATTTAGAAACCAGAAAGAAAAGCCATGCTGAACAGGAGAAAGCACTCCCACATACACAACGCTGTATCAACAGAAATTCCTAAGAGCAGAGCTATGAAAATCAGGATTTCTTCCCTTGTCACAGACCTCTAGATGGAGCTGCCTCTTTTGTTTTCAAACCGAGCAGGAGCCACTGAAGTACTGCCATAAGGCAAGGCAGCAGGAATATAAAGTTTAGACATTTGCAAGGGGAGAATGGAATGGGAGCATTATTTTGCATACATGTTGTGCTGTCATTAGATACTGTCACCTTCTCCATAATTCTTTGAGAAATCAGCTGTGTTGGCAATGCCCTTGCTTACAAAATCACTCCTTCCAATTGTTTGGGGGTGAAGAGACAGATTCAACTGGAGGGTGCTGAGATCTCAATGTAAAGAATATCCCTATGAAGAGGGAAAGGCTGCAAAAATTTGGATAACAAAGAACTCTTTTTCCCCCCATAACGTGGGGTTTCATTTCAGGAAGACCTACCCCATCCCATGGACAGTGGAAGATATTTTCCCAGCAGAGCTGGCCAGACTGAAGAGAACTGACAGCCTGAATGTCATGCTCAGCCTGCATGATCCCATAAGCCTGGAGAACAAGCCAGGAGGGGACCATGACAGCGAATCCTGGGGTCAAGTTTGGGATCCTTATAACAAGAAAGACACTGAGGGGCTGGTGCAGAGAAGGGAATGGAGCTGGGGAAGGATCTGGAGCACTGATGAGCAGCTGATGGAGCTGGAGGGGCTCAGCCTGGAGAAAAGGAGGCTCAGGAGGGACCTTCTGGCTCTGCACAACTCCTGACAGGAGGATGGAGCCAGGTGGGGATCAGGCTCTGCTCCCAGGGAACAAGGGACAGAACAAGAAGAAATGGCCTCACCAGAGGAAGTTTAGATTGGATATTAGGAACAATTTCTTCACTGAAAGGGTGGTCAAACTGCCCTAAACAGGCTGTTTGGGGAAGTGGTGGAATAATAATAACAGTCTCTGAAAACCTTCAAAAAACTTTTAGATGTGGCACATGGGGACATGGATTAGTGGTGGCCTTGACAATGCTGGGAGAATCGTTGGATTTGATGACCTAAAAGGTCTTTTCCAACCTAAATGATTCTCTGCCAGCACTATGCACAGGAGAAACACCAAATGTTGTGCCCCTCTTTGCACTGCACTGTTCCCACCAGGCCTGGGCACCACAAACCCCAGATTTTGGGAGGATTGAAGAAGCACACATCTCCTTTTAAATGTGACCCCTAAAAGCACCTGCACAGAGTGAGCAGCACAACTGGGCAGGGTCCAGAGTCAGCATTTCATATTCCCTAATTTCTCATCAGTCTTTAAAAAGCCTCTGGGAAGACAGAGCATCCCTGTGTTTCACTGCTGCCAATGCCTGTTCCTCTAGAGGGTACCCTCAGCCCACAGGGAGCTCTGCTGAGCACTGCTCCTAATGAAACCTGAAGGCCAGGCCCAGGAAAGTAAAAATAAAACTTTACAGAAAAGCATGCTGTAATTTTATGATGCACTTTAATTTGATTCTGGTTAGTTAGAGCAGCCCCCTGGGCAGGCTGGGACTGCACTGAGCAGCACGGGGCTGTGCTTTCAACTTCCAGCTCCAGCCTCTCCCAAGGACATAAATGTTAAAGCCTCCTGTGCAATCAAAGACAAAATTTACTCTGGGGTGTAAAGGAAAAAAACCCAGGAGACCCACAGGAGCTCACATTTAAAATACATATTTAATCTTATTAAATACATAAGAGAAAAAATGTACAGATCTCTCATGTTATTTGATTTTTCGTGCTGCTTTAGGGGAGTGAAATAAGCATAGGACTGCCCTGTACCACGAACTGGGTAAACACCTAGGAAGAAACACACAGCTTGTCCCACAGAGCTTCTTGCCATCAAAACAGACAATGCATAAGGGAAGAAGGAAAACAGACCAAAGAGGGGGAAAAGTGGTGGCCTGAGACTACCTTGCAGGTGGGACAGAGCCAGGACCAGGACACAGGTCACCACTTCCCCTGCCAGGGTCCCTGTGCTTGGCTCACAGTGTCTCAGGTGCCCTGTGCTCATAGTGTGCCCTGGTTTCCCCATGGTTTGGGGTTTTCCTCCTAGGATACAGACATGGATGCACAGCTCTTCTGAAAGCCAGGTTCCCCAGTCCTGCTGCAGCTAAACTAAAGCAGGTCACAGGAAATGTTAACTCACTGACCAAGAGTAAACATTAACCTAAACTGTGACCTAGCAAAAGGAACCAAATATTTGGAAATGCCACCTCTTTCCATTTTTTCAAAGGAAAATACACCCGGCTCTTCAAACTCTGCCTGTTCCAGTAGCTCCCATACCCCTGGAGACTGGTGGCTGAGTCTGCACCTGCAGGGTTCTAAGGAAAACTCAGAAGGATTTAGTGAGCAAGTTTGGCTCACATGCTAACAGCCAGTTTTCCACCCAGATTAGGGATATCTCCCTGGAATTCATGCAGCTCCATCCAGAAGTGACAATACAGCAGCAAACTCACTCCTCCCATTCTGCATCATATTGGTGCAAGATCTGGTTTCTCCTTGCTGCCAAACTGGGAGCTTTCAGCAGCCTCAATCCAATGAAAATGGTGTTTATGTAAATATCCAGTCACTGCCAGTGTCACTCCTGAAATGGGATTGAGTCAGGAAGGAAATGTTAGAAATGTAACAGAGGTCCCTCAGTGCAAACACTTGGGAAAAGCATGAACTAGTAGGGCAGAAGAGACCTGTTGAACAAAATTGGCTGAAAAATCCCAGTGGAAGGTGCTGCTTCCCACCCAGCTCCCAGGGGAAAAGCTGGCTCAGCCTAGAGTGGGATTTTGGTCACAGCAGAGAAAGGTCAGCAGGCACTCTCATGGGATGTGCCACAGCAAAGGGCAAATCCAAAATTTGCAGAAGAACATGAATTTCAGTCTTCACTATCTCTAGGGGTTGTCCTAACCAGGGCTGTTGGTTATTTTGGTACCAGCTCTGTTACATGGTAGTTTTGTAGTAAGACAAGAAAAAATAATTAATAACAAAAAAAAAAATTAATAAAAAAAGATAAGTTAATAACAAAATAATGAGTTATTACCAAACAAATTTTCTCTTCAATTTTTTTTCCCCTTCCAAATTTACTTTACATGCCTAAACCCCTCCCTGATGCCTAAAGAGCAAGTTGAAAGGGATCTTTGTGAGCTGAGCATTACTGGACTTGATGTAAGAGCCAGGAAAACCTGTGTGCAGGTATTTACATTTGTCCTTACTGCAGAAATTATTAAAATCCCTTTGACATTCCTGGGGAATTTCTCTGTCTGAAAAAGTAATAGAAGGGTCTGTCTATGATATTAAATGTGACTGTTGTAAGACTTGTCCAGATAAAGTTAGTGGTTAATTTTTTCATTCAAACCTTTTTTTTGTCTTTTTTTTTTCTTTTATTACCATTATTTCTGGGGGGGAGAAGGGGAAGTAAGGGGAAGGGGAAATAAACCATGACAGATTTCTCACATAAAATTATATGATGTGGTTTTGACTGATATGAACATTTCTGATCTATGTGTCTGTACAGCCCTGCCTGTAAAACATTTCAGGAGCCTTGTGCACAAGATGTGCTCTGACAGAGGTAAATTACACACGAACAGGCAGAGCAATGAATACACCCTCACGTGCTCCCCAAGCCCCTGTGGGATGGCAGATATCAAAACCAGAACCTGAAATTCCCTTCTGGAGGCATTACATGTGTGCTTGGATCTTTCTCCTGACTGATTTACAAAAATGAGTGGTGGATGAAGGGCTGTCATTCCCTGCTGATTGGGACAGTGGCTGCACCCTGTGGCAATCAATGTTCTTTTAATGGAAAACACCATGTGTTTCCATTGGATTGCTTGGTTATGTTTTGGCATTCTGTTTATGACTGAGAATTATTTGTTATCGAATCCTTAGTGGTCAATAGCTTCAACTTCATTCTAATTACCAAGGCAGCCAAGTCATATTTTTTCTCCATTTACAGAATTTGTAGGACTTATAACCAGAAAGCAAGCCACGAGTGACTTGGCCAGTAAACAGTGCAGTTTGCTGACTAGTGTTTGTTTTATAACCTTTGGCATATCTTGATATGTACATAATAACAGTTCTTAACCCATAAATAATATTTTACAGAGGTCACACTATAGTTATTTAAGTTCAGGGGTTTATTTCCCAGAACACTAAGTAGCTGTGAATGAATTATGTTTAGTCTGATCTGCCACAGAAGGGTCATAAACTTACAAGTTGTAGCAAACCATGGAATATTACTCCTGTATGTCAGGCAAACTGTAAATGTAAAAGAATGATGCTTGATAAGGGGAAAGTCTTTTTATTTTGTTAAAGTAATATACGTTCCTAGGGAGAGACTGTAAAACTTCATGTTAAGTGACAAGTTGGGCAATCTCTCCACACACAGCTTGTGAATTCTCCTTGCTCTCTGGGACTCTCTCTGCATGTCTGAGAGGCTACAAAACCTACTCTGAGCAGGGAATCTTATTCTTTCTTGGCTCCCTTAGGCTTAGAGTGTCCCAGAATCCACAGAAGGTGATGAGAGAAACTTTAGTGCCTTTTCACAGGGCTAATAAAAAAAGGGGTCACTAAATGCTGCCAAAAGTCTGTTCCACTGCAACAGCCATGGACAAGGAGAAAGCTGCTACCTCACTTCTTAAGTATGATGAACATCTCAGGGACTGGGAGGGAAGAAGGCTCAGCTGCTGATCATCAGGTGGGGACCTGGATAACTTTGGAGGCTGCTTGAGGCCACCTGACAAGAGAGGGAATAGCAGAAAACAGTGGCAGGGAATTGCAAATGAAGAGACCAAAGGGACTGTAGGATCTGGGAAAGACACCATGTGCAGGAAAGAGGAGATGCTTTTATCCTGAAGAATGTTGTTTCCAGGACCAGCTGAGATAAAGTGTGCAAGAGAGGAGCAGAAAAGGCTCCCAGGTCCTGAAGACAAGATGTAGTGAGAATGAGAAAAGAGCCAGACCTGCAAGAACTCTGCCTCAATCCCAAAGAGCTCCCAAAAATGAGGAAAGCAGGGAAGTGCATCTGAGCCCGTGTGCTTTTGGTGTTGATTACTGTAATGACTTCAAAGCAATGACTGAATCTAGAACCTGCTGCAAAACCTGAATTTCTGTGTGCTCCTCCAAAACAGTGACCTGCACGGGCAGAGCCCCTGGAAAGGGTAAAGAGGAGGAAAAGCACCAGTCCTGAGGCTGTTCAGCTGCTGTGCTGTAAATCCTGTGTCAGGGAAGAGGCAAGAGCCTGTGCTGAGGCTGAGAGCAGGGCAGAGACCCCACTGAGCTCCCTGAATGATGTGGGAGAGCCAGCTCAGTGCCAGGGACACACTCCTGGCCCCAGCAGCAGCTGGCACACCGAGTCCAGGTCACTCTTTCCTTCCAAGCCTTCCTGGGCACAGCACTGTGCCAACCCACCTTTTTGTCACCAGATGAATTGGGGAAATTTGAAGGCCCTTAAAATTCCAAAAAGTTCCACAGGTGACCTCTAAGAGATGCTGTAGGGAGGCAGTGACACTTCCCAAACCAGAAATAAATATGAACCAAGAGGATCAACAATAAGATCAGATCATTCTGGTTCTCCAGAATTTTCCTACCCCACCAACTACTTTGCTCCTGCCATCTGCAGGGGGTCTTGCTGTGGAATTCTAGCTGGAGACTTCTAAGAGGAGGAGAAAAACAAAAATGAAGCAAAAAGTCACCAGCTGCATTTCTCAATTTGCACTCCTAGTGCTGGATGCCTGAATCCAGGATAGCTGTTGTGAGAGGGCTGCAGCATGGTGAGGCAGGACCTAGTTCACCACCCAGCAGAGCCCTCTATTATTTACAAGTTGTGTTAATGTTCTGGCACTCCTTCTATACAAAATCAGTCCTGCCTAAATGAATAGTTGCATACTGGTGGAGGAGATTTTTAAAGAAAAAATATGGCAGTGAATTGTTGAGTCCCCACTGAAAGCCAGCAGGAGATGCATGCCTAACTTGCCCATTTGCCTTGAAAAACACCAATAAATATTATTTTGAAATTCATTAACTAGAAATAAAATAAAATTTGGGTGATTTTTCTTGACTTTTAACAACTGTAACAACAAATTATTTGTTCTGTGTGTAACCTTTGAGAGAAGTCATAAAAACAAGCCTTTTAAACAAAGTAGAATTCACTCTTCAATGTCCTGACTATACTGCAAGTATTCCATTTCATAGATGCTATTTTATGATGCTGAATTTGAAAGGAATTTTAATTTTTGGGGATGGGGGTCTAAAGTAAAGGGGTTCTGTGAACACCATAACTGGTGAAACCTGTGTCTGTGTCTCATGCTTGGATCAGAACTCCAACACAGGCTTCTCTTCTTGGGGTGTTCCGTGTGAATGTTTCACAGGTATTTCCCATTTCTGGCAGTACAGCAGGAGCTGTGCTGCTGCCTCTCTCTCTCAGGAGGGGCTTTTATTTACATCTTTCACAGAATCATCACAGAATGGCTTGAGTTGGAAGGGACCTTAAAGCTCATCTCATTCCCCTGCCATGGACACCTTCCACTATCCCAGGTTGCTCCAAGCCCCATCCAACCTGGCCTTGAATATTTCCAGGGATGGAGCAGCCATAGCCTCTCTGGGAAACCTGTGCCAGAGCCTCACCTCCCTCACAGGGAAGTTTCTTTCAATCTAAACCTCTCCTCTTTTAGTATAAAACCATCCCCCTTTGTCCTATCTCCTTCTGCTTGTGTATAAAGTAGCTGTGAATGATTTTTTTTTTCTTTCTTATAACCTCCCTGAAGTACTGAAAGGAGTTTTCATTTTACACAGACATCACTTCCCATAAAACCTGTAGGAATCCCCTGTAAATACTTACTTTAAATCTTCTTTCTGTTTGTTTGATTTGGTTGAAATTCCCTAAAAATTTCACACAACTGTTATTGGATGAATGGAAGCCAGAAATACAGGCATGGGAACATGTGATGTGTCGGGTAATTTTGTTTGCTTCCTTTTACAAAACCATAAAGATAATTTCAGCTCTATCTTATCCCTCACTTTATTTATTGTGCAATTTCAATTCAACATAATGGGGAAATAAAATAAATTGACTGACCATGATATCTCCTTTGCCCAGACAGGTTTGAGGAACAGAGACTTGGGCTCCCTGGTGACCCAAACAAGTGATGTGTCACCAAGTCCTTATCTGTGCTCTGTGACCTTTCATTTCAGAGACAGCAGTGTGAGGTCACGTCATATTTTTAATTACCTGCATTTTAATTGAAGCATTTGAGATTACAGCAAATAACATCACTGTTACAAAAAGCACAATCATTATGCAAGGAATTCAAAGTGGGTGACTTCTCCCAAGAGGTCCCCTGCCCATGCCTGGTTCTGTTCAGCAGCTGGGCCCACAGGCACATTTTGACCATCACTTCCTTGCTGCCCACACTTACCTGTTACAAACACAGCAACTCTGTGTTCACAGGAAATTCCACTTTATGCAGCATTTTTCCATGCCTGTACTTTTTTGGGAACCAAAAACCTAAACCAGTGCCCCTGGAATTTCTAAGGGAAATTCAATCAAGTAAACAAAGTCAATTAGTTGGTTGCCTAAACAGAGCTGAATGTGTCCTTTTGAAAATCCTAAGCCTGCAATCATAGGTGCACCATAAATTTTAAAAAAATGAAAATTAGACTCCTTCTGTCACTATAACTAAATACAGTATATGATAATTCATTTAAGACTCTGTGTTTATCCTTCCTAGACATGAATCATTTCCTAGCACCACAAAGCATCACTCAAGCACCATTCTTTGCTCCCTATAATTTACAGTGTAGTCAGGCCTGACTAATCATCCTAATTATGTCTGGCACTAAGGACTGCAATTCCCTCTTCTTTTCCCAAACACACACATGCAAGATTAGCAGTACTTTGAACACATGATGTTTTCTTCACAGCTTGCAAAAGTGAAATTATTATGAAACCATTATTCATTAATTACAATAGTGCCTAAAAATCCCAAATGCCATTTTTCAACCAGAACACAGAGAGAGAGAGATGTAAAAGCCCTGTAGATGAAAGGCCCTGAGACACAATCAAGTTACAGAAGTTTAAATCACCACAGGTCAGCAAAACTATTTACTGAGCACATGCATATTCTTAACCTGTTGCAGTAGGGCATCAAATGCATTAATTCAGACTTCTAATTTTGAGATGTGAGTGTATTTTACCTTGCTTTCGTAGCATGGTCTCAGTGAAGAAGAGCTGCTGAGCATCTTGAGCTCTGCCACAGTTCATCCAGTGTTTGCACAATTCTCTCAGATGATTTTTGGGGCTGTCCTGTGCAGGGCCAGGAGTTGGACTCAAAGATCCTTGTGAATCCCTTTCAGCTCTGGCTGTTCTGTGATTATCTGTGGTGTTAAGGCAGTGTAAGTGATTGGGACACCTGAGCCCATGGCACCCATGTCGCCCAGGTGCCATCATCCCTGCTGGCCTTGGGTGGGTGGGGTTCTGCAAAGCACAAGGCCAAACACATGTCCCTCCTGTTACCCTCTGCAAAAAGGGCAGATTAATAGATAATTAACATGTATTGGCTTGTCTTGTGGTGCTTATAAAATGTGGTTTGCATTATGTTTTTGTAACAGTTGGCCAGCAAGCCTTGACCTGTGAGGGTTAGGATGAATACCTGCACAGCTGGAGCCTTCAGTGGCCAATGGCAGCCCTGCTCTCATCATTTCCCCCTTTTATAAATGTAAATATTGGAGGTCTTGTTTAAACCTTCAGAACCTAAACATGTCATCACTATTAATAACATATGTTATAAGACACCACATGCTGGCAAAATAACCTGCGGTTAATGACACCAAAAATATTGAAAAGCTTAGCATAAAATTGAAACTTGTTAATGGTACACTGTGCAGCTTGGCATACAACTAGGGGCAGGAATTCCACACAATGGGACTGTGTGAGTGCTAACAGCAGGCTCCCACAAGATAAAATAAACTTGTTTTATGGACATGAGGAATTGATTTTTAATGAGATTCTGCTCGGCCGTAACATCATCCTGGGAGGGTTTGCTGGTTTTCTCCTTGCCTCTGGTGCAAAATTATAGTTTGCAGAATTAAGACTCACTTAAATTGGGCCTATGGATTTGCACCTTCATCATATTAAGTGAAAAGTAGGTGTTATCCCAGGTCTGGTTGTTAAAATGCCCACAAAGGTCCCAAAGATCCCCTCTTCCCCGCATTCCCTATCTGTACGCTCTGGGATCAGGAGGTCAGCAGAACACACACTCCTCGAGTTCTCTCAGGGATAAACTATCTTGCAAACTGATTTCCTGAGGACAGAAGATTAGTAATGAAAAGGGATAAATCTCTCTAGAGAACCTGAGCAGAGGAATTTGAATTTATCTTTTCATGTCCAGGTCTCGGCTGCCTGTTGAGAAAACATTAAGATATAGAGAGGTTGTCAAACCTGAGGTTTGGTATCAAAACACTGTCACATTCAGTCACAGCAATGAAGGACTGTCCCTTTGCTGTCTGTTCACATTTGATTATCTTTCTTATCCATCCCATCAATTAAAACCAATACTGAAGCTCCTCTTTGTACCCCAGAAAGAAAACCAGAGTCACACAGCTGGGAAGTACCTTGTAACTGGGCAGCCCTTAGGGAGATACAGAATACAAAAGCAAGAACAACTATCAAACCTCTTCAGCTTTAAACTCAAAACATTTTCTTTGCAACGAATTCACATTTTTGCTTCCCAAATCGATGGCACTTGGCCCTGAACAAGCTGAGCTGCACTGTGCTGTTGCTTTTCTTTCCTCTCTGCTGTTGTGGTTTGCACTGTTTGTGTGCAATCATTGGCTTTTAATTGCCTTCTATTGCCTGTTTCATTTGTCAATAAATAGAAAGTGCAGACCTATCACCAAAGGCCTTACATCTGTTTCTCATACATCTTAGCCACCCATGGTGCCTGAAGCTAAAGCTGTCCCCTACTGCTAACCAGGCTACCAGTTTATTAGGGTTTTTTTCCCTGCCCTTTTAAAAAGATGAAAGCCCCTAAAAGCTTTTTTCCGTGCAAGTGATGGTTGAAGTTAATGAAGTAAGCATCTGTTAGGTGAGAGAAGGTCACCCTGGGGTTGGGCACCTCCCCGTGGTGGGACTGGCATTCACCCAGCGATTAGTATGTGATGACAACACCTTAAAGATAATTAGTTGACAATGAGTTGAGAGCCTGTTAACCCCTTTAACACCTTATAGTTTATGATTATAATGAAACACTTCAGGACAAAACAAAATAGATGTAGTTTTCCTTGAGTGATTTACCATTTTTTCGGTGTTTTCCCTTATCATTTTTGCGACCTTCTGCCAAAGGAAGAAACAGCTGCCAGGAGCCCAGAGCATGATTCTTCATCTTCATCAGCCTGGGCTGAAATGTAGCCCCAGTTTCTGTGCACTTTCCTCCACTGGCTGTGAGTTGAAGGCTCTTTGGGCTGGGCTGGGAGCCATTGCTGAGGCAGAACCATGAGAACAGAGATGTGGATTAGTGGCATTTCTCAGTGGCTGAAATGCCAAGCTGAATGGGTTTTTCCAGGTGGTTTTCCACACTAATGTGAACATATCCCTGCAGTGCTAATGGAAGCCACTGGATTTGACTCACCTGAGTGCTCCAGATGGGCTTTCCCCAGAAACAAGGATTACTTGGCAGAACAAGAGAGAAGATTTTGTAAACTAAGCTGTAAGAAAGGCAGGATGAGGACACATGTGAGTGAAGCAATCAAGGATCAGCACTGATCATGGGTGTTGGGAGACAATGAGGAAGAGCAGGAGGAAGCAAATGGAGAACAACTGGCAGTCTCTTGTGATTTATGTGCACTGGCATTTCCCATCTTCATTCAGTCACTCAACGTGTTTAATCATGACATGGGAGCTCGGATGAATTACGACTGGCAGTAGCTCAAGAAATTTGGCAATAGCAAAGTAAAACAAATTTGTGCACAGCAATCAAGAAAAGCCTGTCTTGAGATTAAAAATAAAATTCCATTTCATGTAAAGAGATGCATATCTTGCTTCCCTCTTCCTTTGCACTTTCTAGTTCAATGTGATGAAGGCAGTCCTGGTGGGAAAATTTTATGTCTGCACCATTTTTTTTTGACACAGACCCAGAGAACAAGGGCTGGTCTTGCTTTCATGAGGTTTAGCACAGGACTTCCATTGATTTCAGCAGGAACAAGCTTTGTGTTTGGTAAGTACCCAAATATGTGGCTATCTAAGCTATTCTGTAAACTTTCTGCCATGTGTCCATCATTAACAGCTGCCAGGGTCCTGGGATGCACAATAGATCCTCACAATTCTCATTTCTCCTGTGCCTCCCATTCCAGTCCTTTAAAGCTCTTTAAAAACACCAGTAAATTAAGTTCCACTGTGGCAAATGCTCCCTGGAGAGACTTTTATTCCCAGGTGACAGGCAAAGGCAAGGCTTGCAAAGGATCCCCACAGCAGTTACAGCCCAGACCTCCTGGCTCCCAGCCTCGTGCTTTACTGCTAATTAAATACATCTAGATTAATGCAGAAAATGTAGAGTTTTGTTATGCTTTTTAGATTTAAAGGCAATATATGGATTCAGCACTGTATCAAATGTCCATAAACTCAAAAATAAAATATTTCCAGCAACTTCTAAGTCCCTCATTAACTAGCTTGTACTACTGGGTAGAACCAGGCTCAAGGAAAATTTGCCATCTTAATAGAATTCTAGGAGTAGAAATGTCCTCCTCCAAAATTCAAGATTATTATCCAAAACTGAATGATCTGTCTAATGTTATGACCATCAGCTCTTCTAGCAGTCAAAAAAATTTATGATATCTCCATCTTAAACACAGTTAGTAAAGGTAATTTGCTCTTATAGGGAGATGGGTCATAAAATCTGAATTCCTGGAACACATAATTGATTGCTTGATTATTAAATGTGATTCAGGGTTAATTAATCAATCTGCTTTGTGATACAGAAGAAAAAAATTCTTAAAATTCCTAAAATGCCATGCAGAATCAGATCCTCTTTCCTCATGTGAATTGCTCTTTTATTGGTCTTTAGATTAACTGGTCCCTCTTCCTGCAACCCTAAATGCACATTTAGGCACAATGTTAATTACAGAATTATTTTTCTGACTATGAATTTTAAAAATACAGCTCATAATTAATGATGGACAAAAAATGACAGCTTTATGTGCTGAAACATCAGTACAGCAAAGTATGAAAAAGCTCCACTGGTTTCAGCAGAGCTACAGAAATTTAGGCCAGCTGAGAATCTGTTCCTATCTTTACAACATATTTTTGCACAGTTATTTAATTTATCAATTTTTTAACTACTTTAGAATATTGCTCTGGGTAGCACATCTAAAATACCTGTTTGTTATGGGATTCTGCATCAAGCTGCACAGTCCTGTTGAATTCAGCTCCTACCTGCATTTCCTGTTATCTCACAGAAAATGAGGGAAACTCGTTTCATCAAACTCAAATCATGCTGATTTCAGCACACCTGAGTGCAGCATACACCCAGCTTGGACAGCCACACTGGAAACTGGAGCTATGCAAAAGTCTTTAGAGCAGCTAGATGTGGAAAAAGCAGAATTATCAAATCAAGGAACGGTGCTCTGGTTTTGTACAATCCAGGATTTCTTGCAAAGACGTTTACAGCGCTGTTGCCACCACCCTGCTCTGCTGTGGGCTGCTGCCTCCTCAGGGCAGGGGTCAGTCCAGCTCACTTTCCAGCTGGGCTTGCATTACCCCAGCAAAATGGGAACAGCTGCTTTGGTTTTGTTGATCATAAAGTATTTCCTTAAGAATTTCCAAGCCGTATGGTGAGGTCTCTAGGCGTTTTCTGCTTTCAGTGAGAACAATTTGTCAATATACAAGAATTTGTGTATCAGGTATTTCACCCCACCACAACTGTCTCATAAATAGGTGAAACCAAAGCATAGAGGATCTTCAGGATGGGTTTTGATGGAGCAACATTGTGTCCTACAAGGAGGAAGGAACAGTATGAGCTGGACATTTTGGCAGACATTGTCATTACTGCTCAGTTGCACAGTGTGGAAACAGAGGTGTGGCCACAGCCAAAACACAAAGCCTTGCAGTGGTTAATCTCCTGGGCAGCTCCTGTAACAGCATTCTTACAACCAGCAAAGCTCTCCAGAGTGGAGAGAAGCAGGAGCAGGCTGGACATGCCCATCCTGTTGTCCACTCATGAAACCCACTCATCTGCCTGCTCAGCAAAGGGGACACCGAGAAAACATCTTCGACTGAAGACACTGCCAGCATTGAGCCATTTAAAAAAAAAACCCCAAAGATCTCTGATGAGCAGCACTGCAGATGGAGAAACTTTCCATTGGTACAGAACTAAATAAATACTCCTCTCTCAGTGTCAGCAAAATGCCTCTGCCAGCACAGCCAAGAAAAAGAAGGAAAGCAGCGTGGGAGCCAGCACACAGCCTCGTTTGGGGCTGCTTGAGACAGGGATGGAGCCTGATACGTTGCCATTTTCCATACACTGGCCATCACAGCAAAATAAAAGTGACAGAAATAAACTTTGTGGGACTTCAAAAAGATGATCAAGATTTTCCAGACCCCCTCATGGTTCTACAGTGTTAAAAGATTTGCTGGATCAACTAACAAACTTGCTGCCAAGCTGTTTTCCTGAAGCTGACAGAGATCCTACCTATAGGGTATGACCAGACCTAAATCCACTAAAATTGGGGAAATGCTGAGACCATGTGAGTGCCTTTTCAGTAACGGAGACTAGAAAATGGCAGGATAATTGTCATAATTTGCTTTTCCACCTTTATATTTAGAGAAGTTTATAAAAGTTTCAAGTCCACACGTTGAGTTTTGCTTTCAGAAAATGCTCAAGATTTAAGCAAGAAGGGCAATCAAACACCTCCAAACACCTCCTTGTCCTTATGTTTATTTGGCAGCAGCCTATGTTTGTCACAGCTCGTGCCACAGAGTTATCTGTAGCCTGTTTTTCAGGATGACAATGCCATTGCAGCTTCACCACATCTTGTTAGGGCTGCTGCTGGTCTGCCCATGAGCACCAGCTTTGGGAGATTTCCCTGTTCGTACAGCAGCTGGCATCTGCTCTGAAGTCTCTCCCAGTACCCACAGGTACACCAGGAGCAAGTAACACCAATCCTGTCATTGTCTCTGAACCAGATTGTCTAATTTATTCTAAATTAGAAGGTGAGTGACTTAACATCCACAATAAAAAGGCATCAATCCTTAATGCTTTTCTTTTCATATGAAGGTTTGCATGGATAAAGAGTGTGTTTCTGCCCAGGTCACACTTTTTTCAGTTTGGATTTAAGGGCAGGAAGGGACTTGGGCAATGTGTTGTTTCATGGGGGACCTTGGCCATGAGACCCTTCCCAAGGGCCACCTGGCATGGAAACACTGGGAAGTACAAAATTAATCTTTACCAGCCCCTTTGGGAAGGGACAGATACTGACTTCATTTTCTGGAGAAGACAATGGGATTTATCATGGAATTAGAAGCAGTGAAAAATATGTGAAAGGGGTGAGGAAACTTTAAAAAAAAAGCAGATATGCAATTTTGAATTTATCTCAGAAGATGGTGTACATTAGTACCATTATTAATTAAAAAATTAGAAAACTTTATTCATCAGTTGTCTGTGTTTCATCTGTTATGTACCTCTGAAAATGTGACCCCTAAGCCTGGAGAACATAGAAGCTTGGAGTCTGCAGAGGATGTTTGTACTGTCTGGAGTGACTTTGAGGTTTCATGGAGGTTCAAGAGAATGATAAAATCAATTTTTGCAAAAGAGGATGGAGAAAAGGCACCTTAGGAAGGATGCCAGATACAAGAGGACTGAGGGGTGTCATTCCCAATCCATTCCAAAGGAAGATTAGGATAAACAGGTCTTGTGTGGTGAGACCCACACACAGGAGCCAGTTGTGTGTCCAGCTGGAGAAACTCTGCCAGGGCCACTGAACACACAGTGTTCAGGTTTTGTTAACATCTGTGTGGTCCAATTTTCTATTACTGTCAGCAAGTTATTTCTAGGAGTGCCAGGTTATTTTGTCCATAAACATTGTCCCCATCACACATTTCCAATTTTAACCCTATTTGTCTCCAGTTGATTTACATTTGGCCAGAAGCAAATTGCCTATTGGAAGCATTTATTGAAAATTAATTAGGTGGCTAAAATACCTCCAGCAGATTCTGTTAAGAGTGTCTGTTCCTTGTGGCTCTCCAGAATTCAGCATTTTCCAGTTAAAACACCTAGCAATTAAAAAAAAATCATAAAATAAATGATATAATTAGTTCCAGAGTGGAACTTGGTCTCTTTGAAATCAGATGCTTTCTTTTAAGGCTGCAGTGCCATACAATAGCAAGGGATTTATAGTGCCAGGGGATTTTTGATAGAGGAGGGAATAAGCACTTACAATAACTAAGTCACTGCATGAAGCAAAATGAAGGTGTCCTTGGAGCTTAAAACCAGCCAGGCACACAGGAGAACTGTGCAAACACCAAAGTGGGGACAGGAGAGAAGACAAGATGTATGAAGTGAGATTAGAAGGAAAATTACGGGATTAAATCAGAGGCAATCACAGCACCCAAGAACATGGAAAAACACCCTGCATCTCTCTAAAGAAAAGCCAGGATGTTAACATGATTTACTGCAAATAGTTCCACAACATTAAAATGAGTTTTTATTTTCTGTGTGTGCTGCTTCAAAGAACAACTCTGTAGGCTCATAAAAATGCAGAGAACAAATAGGGGCCTCTAAGACCAATTTATATGCCATGCCCACTGTGCACTGAGACACATATAATCTGTAAAATGTCAGCTTCAAAGTTCCAGAGAGATTGGTGTTAACCCTGACCCCCGACCTTGCCGACTCTAGCTGGGCCCTCATGCTCTCTTAACCAGCTGTTTTAGATAAATGTGCTCCATTTTTAAAGAGATTGTCTCAGAGTTTTACGTGAATAGTAGTAATATTATTAACTCTCGCTGAAAAAACCACCTTAACTGAGAGTCTTTACAGATGGGCCAATCAAAGTCTTACCCCATGCAGAGAGTGGTGGGTTAATAAATATGTCATTGGACTGAAAATATTTAAACAACACCAGGAGAAAAGAGCAAGGCATACGACAAAAGGAAAGCATATTAGTACTGTTTCCTGTCAAAATACACAGAGGAAGCACTTTACTTTGACCATTTTCCTCATAAAGAGACACGGTAGGCCAAAACAAACAAAGCTGAGGAATCTGGTTTATCCCACTGTTGGATATCGAGGGTTATCAACTCAAATGAAGTAAGGCTGAGTGACCAAAGCCAGGTTCTCCTTGACAGGACTGTTAATTGAACATATCAGCAAAGGTAGCACACAAGCTGTGGCCCTGTCTATCAATAGTTCCAATCCATAAGGCCCCGTTGGTGTTTTCCTTATTTCACTTTGTGCACCGCTCCAAAGGGAAGGGGGGGATTGGTCCCTCGTGGTCTGTCGGAAGTCCAAAAGTATGGGGTAGCCTGCTGGTTGGCAAACCCTGGACAAAGCCTAAATCATCCTCTTGGAAGGAAGATGTCGAAGTTCAAGGGCACACAGTGTATTTCTGACAACAAAGAAGCGGCTGGTGTCCACTCATAATAAATAAAAATAAGTTGGGGTCAGAATTACAAGTCAACTGACTCCCCATTCACTGAACACGAGCCAAAGATAACTGGAGTCACAGGGAAAGCTCAGAATGATTTTGTGAGCTTTTGACTCAGACCCACTGGGAATCCAGACCTACTTTGCATGTCCATGGGGTGAGAATATATCCACAGATTTCCATGGGACTTGTTCTTCAGCACTGCACTTGGAACCCTGATCTTTTCATAGTGAAATGTTCAAAAACTTTCTGAATAGGTAAAGGAAGAAAATGTAACTCCTTAGAAGACACAACAAGCATAAAAATACATGTGGGTTAAAAAATTAGAAGATTCACAAATGGTCCTGTTCTTTAAAAAAGAAAGTGCTTCAATTCAGTTAAATTCAATTAAAATACTGCAGCCAAATTGTTTTCACGCTATTTACTTTCAGACCACGTACAAACCGATTTTGTCACTGTGCCTCTAAACTCTCATTAAAGCCTTTCGGTGCTGGCAGTAAACCATAACATTGAAAAATCAAATACACAACTGTCAGAACGTGGAAAGTTAGATCTGAAAGCTCAACTTTGGCTCTTCCCTCCAGCACCTCTTGACTTGTAATAGAAAATCCCCTTATCATTACCAGCTGTTTGGTTGTCACTGTAATACAAACAGGAATCTCACTCCCATTCACAGAACCCTGCCTGCAAAACTGAAGCAGTTTTAAGCATCAAAGTGAGACCAACAAGAAAGGGAAGTTTGAAGAATAATCCACAATCTTCCAAGATTTAGCATATTTACGTATTTCTTTTTCAGCTGGTTTAACCTTAAAGCACCAAATTTTCCAAATTTTCCAAATTTTCCAAATCCTTTGACAATGTCAATAAATCAGGTTTGAAAGTTATTTTTCATATTATTGGATTCATGTTTTCTAAACAAAGCACAACCTCTCACTAAGACATGCACTGCTGGGAGAAGATGACAGAGACACAATAAACTGAAAGGCAGAGAAAAAAACAGAAGCTTCAGTGGATTTAATACATACAAACAAAAATACAGATAAATACAAGAAATAACTATAACAAATAAAAATTATACTTATTTAATGTGTATTATTGAATTTATGTAATACATAATTTAATATTTAATGTAATACAAAAAAATCTAAAATTTTAAAAGCTATTTAAAAATCGCTTTCCAGCAGAAGAATTATTAGAAAAGATGAGGGCAGGCCATACAGAAATCCTTTCTGTGGGACTGATCTGTGGCTTCTTTGCTTTTGTCAGCCTTCTTTAATACATAAGCAGGCTCCCTAGAAAATCCGTTTGGTTTTGAAATGTAATCTGCTCAAATGGCATGGGAGAGAAAACGAGTTTAAATTACAGGCAAAACAAGTTTGTGAGGGTAAACATTTTGTTTTCTAAATACCCAAAATAGGTTAGTAGTTTTGAGTTCTGTGGATTTTGGGAAGTTTGCCTTTCCCCACATGACAAATTCCCTTCCTGTTCCCATTCGTGTCCACAGAAATTCTCTTGACTAAGAAGGAAGGGAAAAAGCACATGAACAACCTAAATAAGAAACATGTTTCTCAATGCTTGTTTATGGTAAAAATCCAATTATGGATCCTCAGGATATATGAAGGGTATGACAAAGCCCTCAGGAAGTAGCAGATTGTCTTGATTTCAATTACAGCTCTTTGGAGGAGTAAGAAGCTATTCATTCTTTTAAGCTGATCCATTTCTTTAAACTGAGTGTCATTTCTATTAGAGCCATGTACCCATCCTTGCCTCTCATTAGGACGCTCTGAACTGTGTGTGGAAATCATGGAGCAGCAGTGACCCTCTTTGTAACCCTTCCCTGATTTGTAAACCAACCTTACATTTCTTTCTTCACCACACCTCTACTTTCCCCATCCAACACTGGGCTTTGTCCTCCCCCTCTCCTCCCTTGGCACAATGTCCTTGGTGGTAGCACTGCCATGGGCTGGGTCTCTTTTTGACTCTCTGGGGGGGAAAAGCACCTCTTGCTCACCCTTAATCTGGTCACTGCTACTCTTGTGTTAACAGAGACATCACAGCTCTGTGGCCAAGGTACTGGTGTTATATTTGCTAAACTTGAGTGTTATATTTGCTAAACTTGAGTGTTATATTTGCTGAACTTGAGCTCACACCCCTTCTTTACCAAGAACCTCTGTGGCCTTGAGTGAGCCAGAAAAGGCTTAATCCCAAAGCAGCTTTTGGTGCTGAGCCCACAAAGAGAGACTTCCAGCACCATGGGTGCAGTGCCAGTGGAGCTCCCACCTGTTGGAGCCCTGGTCACTGGGAATTTCAGACTTTCTGTGCTGACAGGCACTGACCCCCAAGAGAGCACTGCATTGACCTGAGGCTGTGGAGAAGGCTTCCAAAGTTGATTGATACAACTGGGATTATGAGTGTGGAGTTTGAATAGAAGTGTGTAATATCACATGGTGGGAAACAGAGTTTAAGGTTTTAGACTATAGTAATATTTATAAAGCAATATCTCTCAGGGCAGAGGCTGGTTCTTCTTCTTCACCTTCTTCTCCATGGGTTTGGGTGGTTTTGTGTAATTGGATTAAAAAGTTCACATTGCGGGGCAGAAGTGGTTGGTTATTGGGTTAAAAATAAAAATAATTTAGGTGTAATTTCTTAATTGGATAGTTTAGCCTTAAAAGGCCTTGGAGAGAGAGAGATGGGGCTCCATTTTGTAGTTTGTAAGTGAAGTGCTGCAGAACTCACATTCTGTGAGACTGTCACATAGATAAGAACTAACAAACATCCGAGTTCCAACAAGGAATTCCATCTCGAGCATTTAATCCTGACCTTGGCAGAAGAAAAGAAGATAAAATGCAACGTCCACCCTCACAGCCTCTTCTTCCAGGACACCACCCCACCAGTGAGCACATGCACAGCCACCCCAACTGCTCAGCCACAAGGAAACATTTACCAGAGTCCACACAGCACAAAAGAAGGGAGATGTGTGGAAAGGTGTTGCTTTTATGTACCCAGTATAGAGGAAAAGGGAACTTTCCCCACACATGTGCTAAGCTTTCAACATTTTTCCCTGCCCAATTCAAGCCTCTCACCTTCCCAGAGATTTTCCTGATTTCTGCACTACAAGATATTCAGAGGTAGGAAATTTTCAGCCTCTCCTGTTGGTACAAAATAATTAAATGATTATTAAAGCAACTGCTAACCACCAGGCTAGAATAATTCACCCTCCGACCCTCCATGCATCTAAGTGTTCAGAAAAATTATTCCTTGGAACATTGCAGAGCTGCAGTTTTCAACAGTTTTGAATTTACAAGCTGCCTATTTTTTTTTTTCCCCTCCAAAAGAGGCATGTATCCTTGTATAGGGAATTTAAACCTACTGACAATAGCCTTGCTCCTGTTAGCTGTTTTTTCATGGACCTCTTGGAGCATTCTACAGACTCCCAGAGGCACACAGACCACAGGCTGAAAAATAGTGTTGCAAAGGTGGGGGGAAAAGCACAGGTTTAATAATATTGGCTCATTCTCCAGAGGCCTGAAGTCTGCTGCCTTCCTGGTGCCTGTTCTGCAGGCCTTGCCTCTGAGGAGATGGAATATGAGACACCACCTAGATGCTCACCTGCCAAGGGAGGAAAATCCTTTCCCTCCACAATGGGACACAAATATGGGCACAGGAGGTCACTAAAACCAAGTGCTTGCTGTTGTGGTGACATGGGTTTGAAAAAGACAGATGTGTGGGAAACAATATCCTCTGTTCCATGAGATCCCACTGTACTACAAGGAAGTCATTTGGGAACACTGACACAGGTGGAGGCTGTTCAGTTCTGAATTGCAAAAGACATGGTTTGCTCCCCTTTGCCCTCCCTGCAGACAGAAAGGAAGGGAAAGAGACTTTTCCCTGGCTGGTGTTGATGGAAAGCACATTTCAGCTGATTTGGAGGCATTTCTGAGCTACAGCTTATGGTAATAATGTCACAGCTACAACACCTGACTTTTACAATCGCCCTAAGATGCTCAGAGCAAGCAGAGCTCAGCCTGAACCTGGTGAAAGAAATACAATCCTGAAATCAACAAAGTTCAGACTTTCAGACCTCTAAATTCTCTAAGGACTTGGAAAGCATTTTGCACTTAGAGGTCTGATTTGTAACCACTTAAAGCTCCCTTTAATCACTGGAGAGAATGAAGATGAGCTACATTACTTCCAAGTCTAGGTCATCTGAATTATTTCATATGTCTTGAATGAGATAAATCACAATCTCCATATGCCTTTCCCTCCATGGACTGTAAAGAAATGCAGAATATTAGCACAGTGCAGATGACTGCACTGTAGGCACTTCTCCCTGGACACATTTTACTAGTGCTGGTTTAAACTTTCTGGTGAAATAGCAAGAATGCTGTGTCCTCAGGAAAGCAAACTTTGATTTCTGTGAACAACTTTGCAGATGTATTTCCATTTTCCCCCATACAGTAGGACCTGCAGGCCAAATACCTCAGCCAAGGTCCAGTAGGTCAGAATGTGGAGCTGGACTGTTTCCTGTGATGAACTGTGGCAGTTTTGGCAATGAGGAGAGAAAAGTCCAGCTACTACTTATCTGGAGCTGGAAGAAACTCCTTTATTCTGGGCTTGCATAAGAAGGGGTTTAAGAGGAAAATGCTGAAGAGCTCGAAGCCAGATGGCTGGGGAGCAAAGAGTGACCTTATTCAAAATGCAAGCCTCCTGGAAGCAAGGAGAGAACTGAAGCAGCTCAAGAGTCCAGTGATTGGGGTATAATCAAACAAAATCCTGCTCCAAATCAATTACTTAAGTACTTTGCCTGGGTCAAAAAATATAGGCAATTTTATAAATTTATCAAAGTGTGTTTCTGCAGCACAGAGACTACAGAATAGTAACTAAGACTGTAATTAAATTTTAAGTAAAAGGACAAAGCAGGAATATGAGGAATATTGTAGGTCACGGTGGACATTGCACTGCTGTGTTCCTCCATTGCATTGGTGATGGCAGGGCAGGTGTCAGAGGATCACCAACCACAACACTGTTGGCTTTCCTGATTTCTAACTCCAGAATGATGCCTATGGAAGGAGAAATACCTGTGCTCAGAGTTTGTCATTTTTGTTCTACCTGAAGTAACACTTCTTCCCAAAATAGTATTTTGTGCACAAGTTCTTTCTTAGCTACCTCCATGGCACAGTGCAGATTTAGGAGCACGAATGGAGTGTGGTGTGCTGATGGCAATAACATGAATTTAATGTGAAGTGGAAACAAGCAGATCTTTGGGGGAGAGAGCTTGTCTTCCTCTTCCAGGTCATGCAGCTTCAATGTCAAGAACAATAATAATAATAACAAACAGCAAGAGGGATAATAAAGAAGAAATAATAGCCAGGACTTAAGATCTTCCTGGCCATTCAAGATGCAAGTCCTGAAACTCTGCAGAGTTCCAGAAACAGGACATCAAACCAGAATCAGTCTGTCTTTGTTGCCAGGTGTGGCTCTGAAAAACAATGAATTGGAACAGAAATTAAAATTATCACCCCATCACAAAAGAAGCAGCAGCCAAGGCTCTTCCACGTACAAAATACACCTGAGAACCTCCCAGCACTTAGAAAACAAGTCTCAAAAGCTCCATTTCAACAAAAACCTGGAGTTTTTTCAGTATCCAAAGCCCAGGCAGTGATACACTTACAGGTGTTTTTAGGCCAGAAGGAATCATTGTGATAACCAAATTAAATCTCCTGCATTACACAAGCACAGGACATTTCCCTGACATTCCCATAGCCAGAAGCATGACATGCAATCCACCCAGATCTGAGACAGAATTTCAGTTATACTATTGTGTCATTTTTAAAAAGGAAGGAGGGCCCAAAAATCTAATGACAAGCAAGTTAGACATGTAGTAAAGCTGTTGAGTGTTCATGGAAACCCTACATCCTCCATGGAACAGTGTTCAATACCAACTGATGGAGGTTTAAGCATCCTTAGGCAGTGCTTTTGGTGTGATTATCTCCTCAGGCCTGTTCTATTCTTGCCATGACTTCCTCACTGCTATTTTTACAAGGTAATTTGAAATTTTTGTTTAAATTCTCATGCCTAGATCTATGTTTGAGAGTCTGGTGTAACTGCAAAACCTCTTTGCTCTGTCTGCTCCCTTTGTTATCCTTGCAAAAAGAAATATCTTTCTGTGTAAGTCAGAGTCACTGGAAAAACAAATCTTCATGTTTTGACCATTGGTTTTATGTTTATTCTTCCTCTGCCAGGTATCAAACCCACCAGTTTTTGTGGTTTTTTAATAGATAATTTTAGGTTTATTTTCTTAAGAAAGAAGAGTTGTGTTCTCTTGGTGTCTGTGCCTGTGGTTCAGTGTGCATTTAAACCAGGTGCTGCCAATGTAAAGACAAAATATTTGCACCCCCTCACCCCATCCCTGCCTCTGCAGGAAGGGTTTGTACAGAAAAGCAGAGGAGGGAAAGGTGCTGGCTGAACAAAAGATAAGCCATGGAGTCTTAATAACCTTAAAAACTTAAGACTCAATCCTTCACACATTTTTAGGTGTGACCAGTTCACCACCCAGCTATGAAATTACCTGTGCCACCAGCAGCTGGAGGAGCAATGCAGGGAGAACAGAGGGTGAGGGGTGCTGGGTTTTCCCAGCTAAAATCCCTCCTTATGTGCTCATCAGGCTCTGCTGTCCTCTCCCTGTACAGCTCTTAAACCTGTCTGGCCACCAAATCTCCACCCAACCTCACAGCAGGGCTGAGGACTCAAACACTGAGTTCCTGCTTTCTCCCATCAGGCAGCAGGAAAGGGGAGAGACTCCAGAGAGGAGGAGAACCACGGTGTGAGCTCACCTTTCCATCAGCCGTCAGGGACCCCACGTGTGCAGCCCCTTTCGGAGACCTTGGTGTTATTGGCCACCGAAGCACCCGCGCTGCAGGGGCACAGGAAACCTGGAGTCACAGGTTCCACTGCTCACTGAGAAAATTGTGAGGCTTAGGAGCTTTTCTTCAGCTGTTTTGGGGTCTCCAAAGAATCTGCAGTGGTGACTGTACAAGAGCAACACGCTCTGGCGCTGGCAAGTAATTGGAAGGAAAAGAACCAGAGCAGCCATTAAAAAAATAAAGGCAACTTTTTCATCCAGGACACCTAAAAGAAAAAAAATATTTAAATTCAATTTCAGCATGTGGCAGGAGAAACACTTCCCAGTCTGCCACACACATCACAGACATCCTGTCCCCCCATCTCAGTTTGGTCCTAGGGGTCTTGGAAAAATGTTAATTCCTTTTTCAGTGTTAGGCTGAATTCCACCACTGTGTAACTTTTAAAATTCAGAGCAAAGTGTCCTAGACCCCGACAAGCACTTTGCAAGGAGTTTCTCACCCTGAACAGAACTAGTGGCAAGAGTTTATTACCCTTCACAGCCATTCTGTGCATCAGTGGGAGCAGAGGAAACCTTCTTTGGGAAGGGCTGGAGCTCACACAAAAATTTAACCTGACCCTTTCTGTAAACTCACACTATGAGTTTGACTCAAAAAAAAAATAGGAAAGAGGAAAGACTTTCTGAAAAAAAAAAAAAAAATGGGAGACCACTTACTTTTTAATGGCACTTCTACAAGATACATTCAGCCTAGTTTTCTTCAGACCTGCCCTACTTTGTCCTGCAGAGGTCGGTCTTGCCTGCAACACACTGCAGACAGCAGGTCTGCTCCTCCTAAAACGCTTCAGGGATTAGGAGCATTAGAACTTGGAAAGATTTCATCCCCTCCTCACAAAAAGATTTGTTGAAATTTCCCTCTAAAACAGAGATGCGGGTTATTTTATAAGAATTTATGTTCCAAAAAAATAAAAGTGATGATGATCCTCCCAAGTCATATCATCTATCCAAAGAAATGTGAAAAGCAAAGGATAAATCTTATTTCCAAAGAAAATTCTGGTAGTGGGAGAATAAGCTAGTTTTGGTACAAATATGCTGAATCAAGGCTTTTTATTGCCTTTTTCAGCCCAACATTTGCACTTGTACTAATCAAAGACATTAAAAATGAAGCATAGCAAGCCACCACTGCAATCAGCTTTTCTTCCCTTGTTACACACACACATTGTCCATGTTGGGATGAGCACCAGAACACAATCTCAGAGTCCACAGCATGCTTTAAATCCCCCTGTACCTCCACAATTCTCAAATGCATGACTGCAGGCATCTTTTCCTGACATTGCACCCTTAGGTACCCTGCATAAAATGGACTGTCATCCTTCAGGAGGAGGAAAAAACCTCCCAGTCCCAAAGCAGGGCAGCACTGTGATTTTGCTTATTTACCCTAAACAAGATTTGACATATCAAGTGCTAAAAGCCCCCTGCCTCTGCACTGTGAGGGGGGTTCTTATCTCCTCCCTGCCACTGAAACACGAGCTGGGGGGCAGCTCTCTGCTGAGTTGCTTTTGGGGGCTTTCACCAACATTTCCCAAACCAGTTCAACTTTCCCACCGTCTCAGGACTAGTCCCCAGCTAGAAGTATTTAGTGTGGCAGCTGCTTCCTGAGACATTTGGCCTCCTGAATGCATTCCTCTGGGACTGGGAAGGGGATTTGGAGGAAGCTGGAGGTAGTTTGCTTTCCAGCATTGTGTGGGCAGCCTCCTTTCCTCTCCTGCAGCCCTGTCAGTGGGGATCCTCGGATTAGAAGGAAAGAGAAATCCCTGTCAGCTTAACAAACTGGGAAAGAGCAGGGGCTTATTTCAGACACAAGCCTTCAACTTGCATTTATGTGAGGGCAAATTAAGCCAGGAAATTTTAAAGACCCAATTGCTGTCAAAGGGAGGACACCACCTTTGATTTTTAGTAGGAAGATTCAGAAGTCATTAGCAGGAATGAAGGCAAAGGTTCACCTGGGGAAACAAAAAGCTTGTCTGGAAGGTCACAGGGTCCTTTATTTAAAATTTATCCTGCCTTGTACACTCCTGTCTATTGTCATGTGCTGGTTTGGGTGTGCAGCTAATAACAGCTGGCCTGATTTACACAATATCTTGAGATTACCTTCAATCCAAGCAGCAGAAATTTGTGCTACTGCAGCTGTGGATACAGACAACCTGACTGCTACCTATGCCTAGTAACAAACAGGATTTCCTTACAACCTCTCAATGCTTTCCAGGTGAAATCACTGAATCCCTGCTGGGGATTACATACAGGATGGATCACAGAGAAGTAGATTTTTGTCCATAGTTGTTATGTCTCCTTATTCTTGTCTGGAAAATGTATACTCTCGCCTTTATTTGTCACCTTTCCTGCTCCTACACTTGTAAATGCTCCCCACAAGTTAAAAATATTTCTGAAGTGACTGGTCAAATATATAAAACAGATGCACAATTGCATCTTGGGATGAATTAATTCTGTCTGTGTGTGAGCAGGAGTATAAACGATTGGGTAGGTCAGGGAATATATTGGACTGAGCACAGCAGCTGATTTTTAAATCTCTGGATCTCAATCACTGTTTCTTTGTGTCTGATTTTCTTCCCTCTTAGGTAAAGGTGGAATCAAGCAAGGATGTTTTAAGAGGTAATCCCATGTCAAGCAATTTAATTTAAGTCAAACTTAAAATAAGGCCAAAATGTATTCAACACTTCCAAATTTTTTTCTGTTATTTGAAGTATAACTTAAAACCAGCCAAATTGGCAGGAATTTTCCTCTAAACTAGCAAGGCAAGGAGCCCGCTGTAGACCTTCTTTCAGAGCAGTTCCTGGAGCCTTCCCTATCAGCAGACAGGGACTGGTAGGTGTAAATGAGGTTCCATGTGGAGATCCAGGTTCCCTCCGTGTATTTTGAACAACAGTTCTTTGGGAGTTGGAAAACCTGGCCCTGCATCTCATGGGTTTTATGGCAAGGCTCAGATTTTCCCAACTGCATGTTCACCCTGCACTGAGAGACAGTGGGCATTGCTGTTTTGAGAAGGCAAGAGCTTGGATAATGAAATCTTCATTCCTGAAAACTTGCATTAGATGTTCACATCCTCCACAGACAGTGCTTCACGGTATAATATTAATATTAAGTAGTATTAATATTATTAGTAGTATTAAATATTAATAATATATTATTAAATATTAACACAGTGACCACCAAACTAAAATTAATGGCAAAGGATATCTCTTGTGAAGGAAGTTCTGCATAGCCATGGGACCATCTAGGAACTCCAGATGAGACATTTGGATCACTGAATTTAATTTGAGGTACCATATGCAAACCTGCCATCAGTGTTTCCAAAAGTTAAAAGCCACATGCTTAGGACAAAGAGCCACAGTTTGCTTTCACATCACCTGTTTAATTACCTTCAGAAGGACAAGTGTTGAAATAAATTATGTGATTTGGCTCTCAAGAAAACTCAGCTCATTACCTGATACCTTCCTGGGCACAGGAAACCCAGATGCACCAGACAGAGTCAGTCCATTTAAGTCAATGGAAATTGTCACTGAGCCACCTTGAGGTGTTTCAGGTTTTCAGTTTTAGGTGACCCAGTTTTCAACCTGCAAAATTCCGTGTTTGTTTATTAGCTGTGGTCTGTTTCATGGGAAGAGTGTGAGGAAGGATGCATGTTTTGATGTATTTTAGACATGTTTTGCTCACATATTACACTGATGAGGACAGGACAGACAAACATCTAGAAAAGTAAAAATAGCCATGCCAAACAAGCAAGATTTGGTCCTCTCTGTTTATATTGTTTCTTCTGTGTTAAAAAGGAGGTGTGGTGAGGCCAAATCCAGTTGATTTTCCCATGTGCTTACTGTGTGGTTGTGTGTAAATGTCCAGACTCATGCAACCTAAAATAATGCATTAATGCCCCTGTAAAAATTGAGCCCTTCTACTTTTCTAAGGAGCCTGCTCAAAGAAACAGCTACAGCGTCAGTCTCAGGTATAACAGATTTTTCTTCTAGGCTTGAACAATAAAATAGTTGGTGGTCTCTAATGCTACTGCCTTTAAAACATTCCTGGGTTTTATTAGGATAACGCATAAGTCTAGAAAGTCCCACCCTATGAGCAGCAGCAGCTTTTGTTCAAAAATACAAGTTTCTTCTTGTACAATGTTGGACTCAAGGGTGTCTGAACCATGAATGGGCATAATAGGCAGGAGGTTTCACACTTTTAAAAGAGTGGGGGGGAAGGCAGCCCTACATTGTGCTGCTGATGTCTAACACTGCCTGGAACAGGAAAGGGCTTCCTCCAGCTCCTGGGCAGGTCCTGGATGGGGATTGAAGCTCCACTGCCCCCAGGGTGCTGTGCTGATTTCCTTCCCCAGACCTGGCCATGGATCTACACACCACAGGTTGCCTTTAAGAACTCAGAGAATGCACGAATTTCTTCAGCAATCTTTTTTATGGAACCACGTGCAAATACCTGTGAGGAGCTAAGAGAATTCCTGAGATACGTGGTCGTTTATTCCACTGCAAAGGACCAAGTAGTTCCCTTTCTTTCCAAAATTCCTGGAAAATAAGACCATGGGTCACTGTTTCTATGAAACTGCATTTCTTCTTGGTTTATTATTGCTGACTGATCTCATGAGCTAACTTTCCAGAGGAGCACATGTGCATTTATTTACATATGTGCCAATTATATTAATAGAAGTTGCAATGACTCATCAGCGCACATTGCTAAAAATCCTCCCTCAGCTCATCTTCACAGGGAGATTTCTGCTCCATGTGAATTTCCTCAGCTTACCTTGCTAGAAGTTCACACATCCTTACTCTCTTGGGAAGAAAATTCACTTTTCTTTCTGAGCTGGCAGGCACTCAGCCTGCCCATCCTAGTGACTGGACCTGCAGCACCTTGGCTTTGTTGCAATGAATCCCATTTGGGATTCAAATCCCAGCAATCTTCCTGGAAGAGAGCTGCTGGGTTTTGTTCAGTGATGCTTGAAGGCCCCCCCCACACACATAAGAAATATCATACAAATTTATATTTTGCATTACAGCAAAAGACTCTTTTGCTGTTTTATAGCATTTGTATAAGATCTGGTGTATCCTGTAACACTGGTGCTGGCTGGATTCTTTTATACCTCAATATATCAACAATATAGATAATATTGTTAATTAACAAGTTTTTCTCTATGCTTGTTTTGCTCTTTCATATAGCTCCCACCTCTTTGGTTTTTTTTCCCAGTCTTCCTGCCTTTCTCTTTCTCAATCAATATTTCTCCCTGATCTCTCTCCTCGTGGCCTCACTTTTACAAAATACATACCCAGCCACAATCAGACCGAACCTGATTTTACAGTGTTTGCATACATGCAAGATTAGGCAAAAAGCTCAGTAACCACCTGCAGGTAGGAGGGCAGCATGGCTCAGAACTTACCCTGGACTTCACAAAACTGCTCTGCACTGGCCCAGCACTGCTTCCAAAGAGGAAAATCCCACTGCAACACCTTAAACCCCTGATCTAAGTTACAGGAATTATTCCCAAAGAATGTTGTTCTTCTCAAAATACAAGATTGATGCTGGTGGTTTCTAGGCTGGAGTCCAGAAAGGAGGTTCCACTCCATGAGGACATTGAATTCACAATTTAGACACTGAATCAGTCCAAGTGAGACAGAACTGGAGTAGCTGAGGTGTTTTGCATAGAACTGTCCTGACAGCTGTGTTTTAGATGTGCAGTCCTGTGGGCAGCTGGTTCACTGCCCCCTTTTTAATTCAGTATCTGCAGGTAGCCATAGAGTATTTCTCAAATTATTTTTGGGAAGAACTCCTTGATTAGAGCTAATAAAAGTTAACTGTGTGGTACACCATAATCAATTTTTCAATGCCACTACTTTTAACGGAATATTTGAGGCAATTTTACTTTCTTGTAGAAATGAATCAAAGGAACAAGAGTGCTCTCTGCCTTAAAGAACTGTCAATCATGTCAGACAAAAATAATGATCATTTCCACTTCTGGAGTGATGCAAAGGGGCAGGTAGGGATGTGAATTGAAGGAAATAAAGGATGTAAGTGTTTCAGTCCAGGACCATCATGGAGCAGAGCCATGGAGCCTGGGACACCATAAGCAGCTTCCCCCAAGATCTCAGAGGTGACATCACAGAGCTGAGCTCCCTGAGCTGAGCCCAAGTCCTTAGCCAGTGCTTTATCCATCCTTCCACTTACCCAGGTAGGTCCAAATTCTGCCCTGGGGCACATGTTGGCCTGATGAACTTACTCTGAATAACAGCTGTAGGCAGAATTTAGCCCACAGCAAGCAAGATTTATGGACTGAAAATGTCACATACTTTGCTTTTTATTCAGCAAGAAAACAAGAGAAAAGCTTGAAACAAACTGAGCAAAGTGAATGAATCAGCACTGCATATTTTTCATTCTGAAAACAAGAAAATATATATGCACGAAGATAAAAAACCACAGGTGCCCAAGTGCTGCAGTGGCCTCCTAAATCTGCTATAAAGCACCAGCATCTAGGTTATACCTGTCTCCAGACAGATACATAAATCTGTTGGAAGGTTTTTAGCAGGAAAAACCACATTAAATAAACTCTTTTTTTCATCTTTTTCCCTAAGTCCCTGTGTCCCTTGTACTTGAATTAAGTGTGTATAGGTGCCATTCTCTTTGAACATAAAACTGCACAGCAGCAGGGAAAAGCAAAGCTTTGGTTATGCTGCATTCCTAATAATTTTTGCAGGTTATGGAAAACTCCCATAAACAGAGTACAACACAGTAAGCTTTCTCTGCTAATATGCTGTCTAGACTCCTTAAAATATGAGTTCTCCCTGCCTACTGTGTATCATGGCTTAAACTTTTGACCTTGTTTCTGTTCCCTTTGACCACTTCATAGGTTTTGACCCTTTTCAAGTATTTAATACCCAAATGGCAGGTCACCAGAGCTGCTGGGGCTATTAGGACTCTTAAAACCTGTCTTTTATTGTGAAGCTGAGAAAACTGGCTGCAATCTAACACAAAAAAGTCAGAAAATATCTTCCCCCTTCACACAGCCCTTGACATACAGCACCTTCCCAGGCTGGGTGACACTGATCTGTGGTAGAAGTGACAGCAGTTTCTTCTCTAACACCATCACATACATGCTGGAAGGGGCAGAGGGCTCATCATGGAACCACACAAACACTGGGGCATTGCTAAAGCATGCCTTTGATTTCTGTTTATGGCCCCCAAGTTGAGCGATCTGTCTTGTTGGCACCAACCTGACTATTTTTAAATGATGCAGCAGCTGGCTCAACACATACTTCAAAGATTTATGTTCCTGTCTCAAAGCCCTCTCACTGAAAGGGGAACTCTGGAGTAGCTTCCACTCACTCCACACACACACAGACAGTTGACATACTTTATCCCAGGACACCACAGCATGGATTTTAACCAGGAGAAAGCAGGGAGCTACATGAGGGAAGGCAAATACAGAACAACAAAGGCAATAGTGAAATATTCGATGGTTTACAGACCTTGAAGCTCTCAAATTATAACTCATAATTCTGGACTTCTCAAGCTGCAGAATCATATAAACTCCTGATGGACATTAAGTGCAGGATATCAGCACTTCTTAGGAAGGGAAATACAGAAATGGAGTTCATTCCTACACTTGCAGAAGCACATAGATAGACACAAACCCACAAGGACTTAGATGTGCTCACGTTTCAGTAACACAGTAAAAGATCACTGTGCATGTGGGTATAACCAGGTATCAGTTGAAGAGGGATATCTAGGAACCCCTCTGTCAGATGCAGAACCTCAGGATATTTCAGCTAAGCCATCACATCTGGCACCAACAATTACTAGAGACACTCTTTTGAAGGGAGGCATTTGATATTTGGCCTACAATGCCTCTCCATTATGAATAGTCTGAATGAAATCCTGTGGTCAGCCCTCATTCCAGAAGTGGCCAACCAGCCTTGCCTTCACAGAGGTCTAGAAACCCAAAGATCCATGCAGGAATATTTTTCACTGCTGGCTAGAAAAACGTGTGTAATTCCTGGCACTGTTTTCCTGGCTAACCCAAGGTGGACGCTCAAATGAACTCCAGACCTGACAAAGCATCAACAGTGTCCCTACCCAGGAAGCCACCCTGGAACAATCCACTGTGATGGACAAGCTGGAGATGTGAATCCCATGGGAAGAGACCCCTGTGCACAGGGGGAGTAGTGACGGAGGTGATGCTGTTCTGCTGCTGTTAACAGCCACAAATTGCCCTGAGTTTATTGCAGCTCTGACACTATAAGGGAGGACCTGCTTGCCCCAAAAACCTGAAGGAAGAGAAATAATGATCCCATCTGACTTCTGTGTGGGATTAGCTGCGATTCCTCTGTGCCTGTTAAAAGTAATTGCATTCCCTTATGCTAAACCTTTACCTTGAGAGCAGAAACTGTGAAATCCTGGCAAGCAGACCCCTTCTCCCCATCACCACACAGCTGAACTTGCAATCCTGACTCCAAGAGAACTGCCCAGAGCATGATGCAAATCCCTGAGCAGGACCCAAGTGGGATGTGCAGTCTCCCATCTCATCTCTCAGTCCTCCCTGCAGGACAAGGGAGGTTCTCTCCACCCATGGTGGGGCACAGCATCCTGAATTCAGAAATTCCTTTTGCTGTGGAGGTAGCACTATCAATTCCTCTAATTTATGTCCTTCAGCTGCTCTCTGAGCTGTTTCCTGTGCTGCCTGGTTCACTGTCCTAAAACAAATTGCTTTTAAAAGAGATATTTTGTTAAAGTATCCAAAGACAACTGGTGTTCAAATGCATGGATTATGGAAGTACTTTAACAGTGTAAAAATTGAAGCACAGGGAACATATATTTTGGGGGATTTTTCCTCCCTCTCTCAGTCTTACTGCAAGGTTGGTATTGGACTCATTTTGACCTCCTTCTCAACAGGTGAGGGACCAGAAGTACATCCAGCCCATCACCCTTCCTCTGGGCTGGCCACTTCTGGGGCTGCAGCAAACTCCTCTCTGGCTTCAGAGCAAGACAGAAATTCCATAAAACCCTTTATAAATAGGTGTGTACATATATGCACACACATACACACATATTTATCATCCATAAGTCTCTCTCTCAGCTTTATTCAGGCTTAAGCTAAAATCCTTCTAATCTGCATCAGGCACAGTAAATGTTGCCCCTGTGATATCTCAGTGCTTCCCTGCCTCTAGTGTTTTTTAGGCAATAATAGGAAATACTATCCAAAAGCTTTTGAGAACAACAGGAATCTTTCTGTCATCCCCTTGGGTTTCAGATCAGGACCTGAATTCTTGGTCTAAGCCAAAATCTCTCTGTTGTCCCCTCTCTTTTTCTCTCTGATTTTCCCCTGCCTGCCACAATTCCCTGCCTTTCTTACAACATCTGGTAGAGTTTTTTAATGCATCTATATCTGAGGGCTGAATTAGACACATGCCTTTTAAATAGCTTAAAATATTTTGACATCTCCCAACCTACTCCTAAATCTTACAGATGTGTCAAATTATCTGCTAAGATCTGCTCAGTGGGTCTCACCCTCATGTTTTCTTGTTCCTAAATGTGCAAAACAATTATGTGAAATGGAAAAAAACCTTAAATTATAATTAAATTACAATTAAAGCTTAAATTTTATGGTGCTGAGCTAAGGAGGTAAGTTCAGCTAAACATTTTGTCAGCATGTAACAAAGCAAATTTGTGTAAGGAACTGATATTCTCCATACATCTTGATGTTCTTATGTGCATTTTTCCTTTTAAATCTCCAGAGCCAACACTGTAGTGATACAGATTTCAGGCATGTATTGAATAAGATCACACCATAATATTGATACATTTATAATAGTCTTCATATGGAAAAATTCTAGCAAGTTCAAAAGATTCACCAAGATTTTGCTTAGGCATTCATGTCTGAACCAGAAACTCTCCAGAGGGTCATTTGCTTGTTTGATAAATCAGAAAAGAACACACTTTTATACAAGTATTTTAATACAGGAAATATGAGTCTAGTCAGTATCTTTCCAAATACATGTGTCTGAGTGGTTTTTGATTTGAAATGTTGCTTAATGTCTTTTAAAGTACTATTTAAACAACTTCACATGAGCAACTACCAATCAATATGTCTCCCATTCTCTAACACTAGAAGACCAATGCTAAATAAATGGGTTTTTAGAATCACATATAATGAATAAACCAAAAAGGAAGTGGAAGAGGAAGAAAAGAAAACAGCAACAAGGCCTTATTTAGAATATGTATTACCCCAAAAATGTAAATGGTCACCTCTAGTTTGGCTTTCTAATGGAAAAGAAATAACATGAAATTGGGCAATTACAGATCTTTTCCTGAGGTATGACTCAGTCTGCTGCATTTTTGGAGGGCTGGTATTAATGGCACTGGGAGGACTGAGCAGTGTCCAGGCAGGCCAAAGACAACAGATTTATGACATTAAAAAGGGTGTAGCCAGAGAGTAACTTGTAACAAATGCATCCAAAAATGAGCTGCAGAGAAATGATGGATGATAGCAGAGAGCAGGCCCCCAGGAAATGCTGGGGCTTGAAAGCTCCCATGGAACTCTGGTTTAATCCTGGCTTGAGTGGAGGCAGCAGAGGGAGAGGAGGCTTCTCACAGAAACCATATTTTTATATTGCAATGTGCAGAGTCATTCAGAGTCCCAGGCATCTCAACAGAGGAAAAGGAAGACAAAGCTGCTTTGCCAAACTTGCACAAGCTGAGCTTGCAGAGCTTTCATTTCAGAAGAAATAAAATCTAAGCCTTTTGGTAGCATGGAGTATCAGAAGGATTTCTGAATCCATCTGTGGGGTGGGAGGTGTGGTGTGTAGTGCAGAAAGTGAGTGGGCATAGCCACTCCAGGTTTTTGGATACTGAGATCCAATTCTCCTTGGATCTGAGAAACCAGAATTACCTTTGATCAGCATTTTGTGCACCACAATGCTGACCAAAGGCTGGAGGAAATGATGGACAGACACTCAAACAGCTCAGGCTGCTCTGCTCATCTGTCAGTGGTTTCTCTAGGTCCTATCTACTGATCCCCTGCCCTACTCATCTCTAAATTCTCACCATTCTCTCCTGAAATCACTAAACTTCTTGCATCCACAACTTCTCCTGGCAGGGATTCCAAAGCTCTGTTCCCTTTGTGTGAAGAGAAACTTCCTGTTATTTTTTAACCTGGATTTTACAAGCCCTGTATCACGGCCACTTGTGCTGGAAGAATCACTGGATGGTTTGGGTTCGAAGGGACTTTAAATATCATCAATTTCCAGCCCCCTGTGATGAGCAGGGACATCTTCCACTATCCCATGTTGCTTCAAGCCCCATCCAGCCTTGTCTTGAACACTTCCAGGGAAAAGACAGTGAACAGTTTATCCCTGCTTAACCCCTCCTTATCATTTGTGGTATTCTAGATCTCTGCCATACCCCACTCCCAAATTTTCCCTTTTGCAGAGTCAATCATATATTATATGGAAGTTATTCCAAGCCTTTGATCACCATTTTTACCCTTTTTTAGAACTTTTCCAGTTTACTCCCGTTTTTTTTTTGTTTTGTTTTGTTTTGTTTTTGTTTTGTTTTGTTTTTGGGGGTTTTTTTTGTTTGTTGTTGTTGTTGTTGTTTTTCCCAGATGAGGGAACAGAACATTATTTTATGTTATGAAGTAATTATACATTATTTGAGGTGTGGATGACCCATGGCTGAAGAGGGTGATGAAATTAGTTTTGTTTTGCTTTCTATTCCTTGCCTAATCATTCCTAACATTCAATTTACCTTTTTTTTTTTTTTTTTTTTTTTTTTTTTTTTTTTTTTTTTTTTTTTTTTTTTTAGCTTCTGAGCCCTGAACTGGTGTTTTCATTCAAGATTCACTTCTTAGTCGTAATAGTCAGCTCAGAGCCCATCATTTTATAATGAATCCAGGGGTTGTTTTTCCCCACATGCACCACTTTCTGTTTATATACACTGAATTTCATCTGTCACTTTATTGCCCAGTCACTCAGCCTCATAAGGACCTTCTGCAACTCTTCACCCTTCACAATCCCACTGTTAAAAGCCAACAGGAAGCCCGTGGCTCCTTTTGCTCAGGGAAGGTTAGCAGGGGCTGGGCAATGCAGGGAGACTCATCCTTGGCTGGATTAGCTGCCCTTAGACCTCCCTCAGGACAAACTGGGCACTCTTGGGGATGCTCAGAGCCTTCAGGCAAAGGAGGAGTTTTCCCAGCAACTCCTCCATGGAATTCTCTGCATCCTTCACCTCAGTGGGGCCTGCCTGAGAGCCTGGGTGTGTGAGGATGGGGAGGAGCAAGGCAGGCTTGCCCTGCACAGCTGCACATGGTGCTGGGAGTTAGGCTGGCTATGGTACAGCCACACGTCTGCTAATGTCAGCTCATAAAAGACAAAAAAAAAAAAAAGAAATCGCCTTTGGTTTAAAGTTTGCCCCCTCTGCGCCCCCCCTTTTCCCCCTCTCTGCTTCAAAAGAAAGACAGGTTTGAGTCTGACTCTGAAGCACCCTCTGCTACAGTATGTGCCATTTACTTTAGTAAGGCTGATTAAGTCATGCATTTACAAGTAGACCTTCCATCAGAGCTAATTTAAAGCAGATGTCCTGGGTTCCACAGCCAGGGAGGCATCAATCTGAGAATTGCAAGGGTCTCTGTAAGAGCACTGTTTTTACTGCATTTTATAGAGCACTGGGAGGAGGTTAATTGGTGTAAAAGTTTAATTTCAAATAAGGATCCCCCTTTTAAAGTTGCATATATGCATATACTTTTTATGGAGCGTTATATTACAAAGTCAAAGTGGGGGAGAAAAATCATCCAAAAACATTTCAGGATCAAAGACACCCAACCTGTCAACTGCTAAGATATTTTTATGAGGAAATAGGACTCACATTTTCTCCAGAAGAAGCAAAGAGAAGTAAGAAGTGGAAAAATATTTAACTAGATTCCATGGTATATTAGAAGAAGGAGAAAAAAAAACACTCATGCCAATATGTTGGTTTCAGAACCTTCTGGCTTGGCTTCCACTGCTGAAAATATTGGCAAGAAAATGCTCTGCACTGGGAATATTTATTAGAAAAGCAATAGATTTGTACAGTAACAATAGAGGGAGGATTCAGAGTCGTCCATTTGCTCTGTGTTCTAACTTTCAACTACTTTTGTTTTTTATTTGCAAGCCAGAATAACTATACTTATCCCTTGAAATGATCGTCAGCACTGGCTTAGCATAATTGTATTATTTTATTAATTGTGTTGCCTATGGAGGGGTTATGGCCTGTTTCTTACACTGAAAACTGCACAGGCTACTCCCAGATGAGAGGCCAGTCTTTCTATGAAGCTTAAGTAATTTAAATTTACATTTCATGCTTATTAGAAATTATCAGATTTTTACCTTTAATAAAGACAACAAAAGAAACCAGATTTACCTTGAACTTCAGTTTAGTTTTGTAACAATACAGACTATGGCAGTTTTCAGCTCCAGAAAGGCTCTCTCTTCCTCCATCATTCCTGAGGGAGAATCTCATTAAATGTTGCTGCTCTTCCTGCCTTGTGCTACAGGAGCATCTATGGGCCTTGGCCAAATTTGCTTAACACTTTCCAAACCACAGCCTTGACAAAGCACCTTCGAGTCTGCCAGGGTAAGGGAGACAGAAACAGGCTGCAAATGCTTCCTGCAAAGGAGAAACGAGTGATTTACTCAAGGCTGTAGAACAGCTATGCCCAGAGACCTCATACACACTTCTTGTGCATGCCAGCATAGAGCCCAATCGCAGCAGGCTCTGTTTCTGATCCTGGTGAAGACTTCTCATCAAACAGTGAGGAAATGTGACAGAAAGGCTTTTATTTGTTATTTCTCTTTTCTCAAGTGTTTGGAGCCATTCCAGACTTGCATGACCAAGGGAGATTTGGGGGATTTCAGTGTAGAGGGTCATTTCAGACTTTCTGGGCTGTAACCTGCAGGGTGAGCTCAGAAAAGTCATGTGCACAGAGTGTAAGGCACACAGCCCTGGCTTGAGGTCCTCTTCTCCTCCTTGTACCTCAGGGATCTGTAGTGCTGTGCTACAGAAAGAATTCCATGGTGGTGTGGTGGTGTTTGAGTCTGCAACATGAGAGCCACACCACATTGCCCAAAATTCCCATTGCACCAAGGTGCTCACCTCTGCCCATCTGTCTGTAAGTGGCTCTGTGCTGACATGGGGACAGCACTGCCTGAGCCCTGTGCAGCTCAGGAACAGGGAATGTGTGGCCCTGGAAAGGGGAATGGGGGAGTTTGCTTTGGAGGACTCCCAGCAGGAGCTGAACACTGGGCATGCTGGAGGTGCAGGATGTTTCCCAGACAGCAGAACAGTGCAGGTGCTGTAACTACTCTGCTTAATGGGCACTGGGCTGAAGGGCTTGGCAGGATTTTATCCCCCAAATTAAGGGTAGCTGTGTAGAAGGACTCAATCCTCAGATCTTTTATGACTGGGAAGAGCACACCAAGCCCATCACTAAATATGTTCTTTCCAAGGGCAGCTTGAAATGGTATTGATAGGATGAGTGAAGTTCCTGTGCAGGGTTTGCACCTATTCTTTATAGTCTGGTTTAGTGAAACACAGAGACCTGAGTGGGCTCTGTGCCCAAGGAAGAATATAATCCTTCAGGGGATATGGAACTAACCATCTCATAATGTATTGAAGCCAAAACAGGCAGAGCACACTGGGCCAAATGCATCCTGACTGGAAATCCTGCAATTTGAGAAGGCTGCAACACAGAGGAGTTTGACCCAATGCGTTTTGAATTTAGAAAAGATGCCAAGAAGTAACCATTCCCATGTGAAAAGAGCAAACATAGCTCTTTGAGACCAGTGTGTTCCAATGAAGTGCATGAACTTAAGGGTTTTTTCCTTTCCAGGTGAATAATACAAAAACAAATTAAAAGCAGGAAATCCTGATAAGCGGTACAAGGATGTCTGTGCTACAATAACATCAATCCCCATCTTCTCTGGCCCCCTTTTTCAACACCTTCTTCCTCATTACTCTCATTTTCAAAGTCCTGAAACAAGTTGCTGCCAAGCCTGATTTTTTTGCCAAAGTTTTTTTTTTTTTACACTCCAGCCATTTGGAATATGTATTGCAGTTCTGTTAAAATACAGAAGAAAGAGAGAGACTGCTCAAAAAGCAATTACTAGTCAGTTTATACAAAACAGCACTTTTGTAGGTTCCTTACCTTTGTTCTGTCTTTCAAATTCACCTCTGAAAACATGGCTTCCAAATTCCATGTAGTAACTTTCAGTCCCCCAAATGCAAGCAGTGAGGTCTTCAGTTAGCAAATATTGAATTTTGGAGCACATTGGAGTTAGCTTTTCCAAAATGTCTTCTGGAGCACATTGGAATCCTCTTTACTTTAATAGGCTCTTTTGTTTTAGCTTTTACTGACATCAGTACATCCCTGGTAGCTTGGGATCTCTGCACATTTTAAGCCCCAGACTTGCAGTTCTCCAAATATCTATTTCCCCCCCCAAAAAAAAAAAAAAAAAAAAAAAAAAAAAAAAAAGTACTTACAGCACCTTTGGGAGATGTGGGAGTTGTATCTAAATCCAAACTTGAAATCCCCAAACTCCTGTTCATAAACTTCACGCCCTGAAACTATGTAGGATCCCCAGTGCCCAGCAGCCAAGCACTCTAAATTCACACCTCAGATTAGGTGCCTCCTCCTCCTTCCAGATGCTGCTGGACACTACCAATATCACCAACCCAAACCATTTTATGATTCTTTCTATGACAAATGTTGATTCATCTCCTTGGTATCCAGTGACAGGACACGTGAGAATTGTTCAAAGCTGCACCAGGAGAGTTTGGGCATTAGGAAGCATTTCTTTACCAAGAGAATGGTCAGACACTGGAACAGACTTCCTAGAGAGGTGACTGACTCCTCAAATCTGTCAGTGTTTAGGAGACATTTTGGACATTCGCCCTTAATGTACTGGTCAGCCCTGAAGAGATCAGGTAGTTGGTCCAGATGAGCATTGTAGGTACATTCCAACTGAAATATCCATTCTATTCTATTTCATTCTATTCTATTCCATTCTTAAATCACACAATTTTTATAGTGAAACATGCTAGATAACCAGAATTGCAACCATAATATTGCATGTGTGTTTTCATCATTATTTTTCCTACTTCCATTTCTAAGCACACAGATCAGTCTGATGTTCTTAAAATCAGGAGACAAAATGCAAGACTGTGTCCTTGGATGCATCCCCACGGATCCTGGGTTTAGTTGCTGGTGCCAAATGGGCCCTGTGCACAGCACCCCATTCAGCTCTGCCAAGACATTTCCTGCTCCCCACAAATTTATGATGTCACTTGGAGCAAAACTCATCTCAGTATCTTACTTTTATGATGGTAACTCTGTTGTGAATCTGATATAAAAGCAGCAGTACCCTGGCTTCTCAGCTGGTGTAAAAAGGAGAGCTGCATCAGTTTGTGCCAGCTGAGGATGTGGTTCAAGCTGTTTGGTTTTTCTTTTCCCTGCAAGCTGCTTGCTGCAATCTCAAGGACGCTGGAAAAAATGTTAACATCAGCCAGTTGGAGGCAGGAGGGAAAAATCCCTGAAAATTTAATATAGTTGCAGAGCAGTTTTTGTTTTTTCCATTAGCCGGTATTCTCAGGTTACCAGAAAGGAATTCATTGTCCTTCTCCACATTTGCTGCTATTGAAACAAGAGATTGAAAGAGTTGAGAATAAATGGCCAGGCTGAAAACGAGCAGTGCTTGTGCTGGGGTTTGGGTTAGCCCTTACCAATAGAGGGCTGATTAGGCATCCATTTCCCAGTCCTCAGCAATGAGATTAGGAAGTGCAGGAAATTCATTGTCTTGGGTTTGCCACTGCTGGCTTGCTCCAACAGCCATCCATCAAGGGACTGACAAGCTCAAACTGTCCATGTCAATCTGCAGCTGCCTTTAATCACACACAGATTTATGGGACACCCCCCTCGCCCCCCTGTGGAGATCTAGAAACTGTGCTTTGTTTTGCCTTGACATATATTTTTCCATTTAAGATGAAGAAGTATGAGTCTTATTAAGCTGCGCTGCAGCTAAGAAGCAGAAGGGGCAAAGCTCTGTCTGAAATGGAGGAAATGATGATGTAATTTTGAACCGTTTAGGGCTGAAGGGATTAAAAGCTTTGGAGTAGGATTTGGAAAGTCTCTGGTGTTATGTAGAGCAGGGTTATATCTCCTGCCTCCCCATCTGGACAGAGAGGACCTTTTTCCTATTTACTGGTATGGGGATTGTTGTTGTAGCTGTGTTGCTCATAAAGCACCATGGCACTTCACACTCCATCATCATTTCCATCACAAACCCTCCTTTCCTGGGAGGGATCACAACATCACAGTCAACATTTGCAGCAGGGTAAAGCTTGCCCCAAGTGTCTGGTCTCAAGCTGAAGAGCAGCAGGGGCACGAGGCAGGATCAGGCTTGGAAGCTTTCCACTTTCTAGTAACATTACACTTACCTCATTTTCTAAAATGAGCATTTCTAGCCATTATCAACAACCCCAGACCAGGGGCTGGTGCTCCTTTTCCATGTGTTCAGACAGCTCACTGTCCAGTCCCTGCAAGGATTTCTATCCCCAGGGGTTTGGTGGTGGGACACATGTCCTGGGTGATCCTGGCCAGGCACGTCTCACCGTGGAACACCTCAGCAGGCTCAGCAGCTCCTTGGCTCCCCTCCCCATCCCATCTGCTGCTCTCTGCTGCTCCAGGCAGGGGCTGCACACACAGGGGAGTGCCTGGTTTTCCTCAGCCTCCCCTCAGCCATTCTGATCATCCACAAGAGGTCCAAGGGAACACGGGTGAAGTCATCCTGTGCCGCTGAAGCCCTGAGTGGTCCTTGCAGTGCTGTCTTCCAGCAATTCAGTGGCTTTTGGGGGTCTCACTGGCTGTTTCCATTAAGAGAAGAAACTCACTTTAGTTATTTTTCAAAGTTAATGATAAAAATCTCTTTATGAACTCAAGTCTTCTTTATTAACCAAATCTAGTTTCTCTGAGCAGAACAGGAATCAAATGACATGTGGGGATAACACCTGGTCTTACTGCTGTAATCAGCTGCTCCCCCAGGTTCTCTGCCCCTTTCTGTGTTATTCTCTCTAGGCTGGGCTCTAAGCACATTTCTGGCTGCAGCTCAGGTCTTTGGTTCCTTCTCTGTTTGCTGCCTTTCCCCCTCTTACCATTCCTCTCATGTCCAGACACATGATCAGGCCAGAGCTGTATCCTGTCAGAAATGCTCTTGTCAGGTTTATTATGAAATTGAATTTGTCAGCTACAGATATGTCCATATCAAATACAAGACAGGGGTATCAAGCTAAGAATAAGTTGGCAAATGGCAAGAAATAAATTACTTCTTAATCTCCAAGCACAGAAGAGGTATTTTGACAGGTGTTCTGGCCATGCTTTAAGGGATAATCAAACTCCCTGCATGCTCTAAACACATGGGAAGTCAGTACACATGCAAAAAAGTGGCTATATCCCCTAGTAAAAGCCTGACTGAGGAATACCTGCATTGCAGATGTATTTTCAAAGCCTGTTCTGTAATTACTCTGCTATATGGAAACACAGCATGAAGTTGTGGTCTGCTCCCATTAGTTTTAATCAGAAAGCAGACAAATAAAATCAGCTATTCAGGCATGCTGAAATAACATAAAGAGCCTGATAAATTTGCAAGTGCAATCACAGTTGCAAGTAAGAAGATATTTACAATTCAAAGAGCATCACCCCAATTCAAGAGGCTTCCAAAGATCTGCTTTCTAATCTGTCTCCAATGTCAGAATAATTAGAGTGTTATATGCTCTGATAACAACTTTCTCGAGTTCCTTATCTGAATAGAAATAGCACAGGGACTGTCTCACTCAGGAGACTCTAAATCAAAAGTGAAATGACAGTTTTAGTGGAGGCTCTGGGATTTATTTCAGCTGAAGACCTGCCCATGCCATGATGACATACAAGCCAGCCATAAAGACAGCACTAAACAAATCTTAAAAACGTTCAGAGAGGTCCAGTTGACTCTCAGAAGAGGTCAGTGATTTACAGGATTCATATTCCTGTATTGTTTTTATTGTTATTATTTTATGACAAGGTTCATCTGGGGTCAGTTGAGACTCCAGAGCTCTCTGTAGCTGAGCTGTGCCTGTTGCAGTGGCTGATAAAGGAGTGAGAGAAGTCATTTCCATCTATCCCAAGCCAGGGAAGGCATTTCTGCTGGAGGCTGGAGCGCTGCTCCATAGGGAACAGGGCTGAGGATAACTTCTCTAGAGCACAGCGGCCTTCAAGGGTCCCAACAGGAGCATTTTGATGTTGCCCAAAAAGAAGTGTTTTCAACACCACAAACCACTCCTGGCAGGTACATCCTGCTTGGTTCCTGAGACTCTGTGTAATGGAAAACGAGCCTATGTAAGCCAGAGGGCAGCTCGTGGACATTGTCCCACATTTCTGCTTGGATTCGCATGAATCTGGTGCTCATCTTAATTAAAACAAGGTTTGTGTGGCACTAGTACACGCATGGGTATGGTATTCTCTTTGGGAAGGCCAGGAAACCATAACTGCCCAGAAGAAAAATATTGGGGCGAGTCCAAAAGTCCTCTTTGCTCAAAAAATATTCCACAAGGACAAAGAGAGTAGAGTTCTTTTCAGGGATCACAAGCTGCACACCTTAGCAAGCTGAAATAATGTGGCAAAGCCATTTCATGGGCTGCCCCACTGCATGCAAGTAGGGAAAAAATACACAAGCAAACCTACTATTGCTTGCCAGTGGCCAAGAACCAGGGAAAATATAGTTTTGACTGATTTTCTCTTCTCTTTGTCTCTCTGTGCCCTCTTCAGAGCAATTACAGGTGGACATCCAGCAGAAGATTTCAGTGCTCAGGCTGAGCTCTGCAGCCTTTTCCCACATCTACTGTGCTCACTACAGGTACCAGAAAAAATGGTGGAGAAGTATCTCAAGACACTTTTGACACTTTGAGAGGTGTCTCAAGACACCTCGTAATAAATGATATTTTCACAATAATAAGCAAAATTGACTGGTAGGCTAAAAACAACAACATGGCTTCCTAAAATTTATGTTTAATCCTGTCACCTGGAAAGGTGTTCTGCAACATTAGTTAGTCCTTATGCCTGGAAAGAGTTTGGTCCTGAGCCCTGACACACAGGTGGACTTTTGCCATCAAGCTGGGAGAAAGCTTCCCTTCAATTCCAGATGCACAAAATTAAATCTGTGAGCTCTGGTCAGTGTTGCCATTGCTGGTTTTCACAGGGTGGTTTAAAAGGGCTTTTTCCCATTGTTTTTCCAAGGACCTGCCCAAAAATGTTTCCATCCAAACCACCATCATGCAAGACTCCAGCAGAGGAGAGGAGAACAATAGCACACAAGGTTCCAAGTTCAATAGCAATTTCAAGGATTTTGGCTGTTACAGTTAATGAGTGGCAGTTTCTCTCAGGCCTCCTTTCCTTAACCCTTGACAGACAAGGCTTGGAAAACTGCTGGTTGAGAGGGCAAAGAGGTCAAAAAAACCATTTATTTAGCAGACATTATTATTAAGAAAGCAAAACTAAAAAAATTTATAAGTGTTTTGAAGCAAAAATCTCAGATAAAAAGAGACTTTATTTCTATTTCCACTTTTGCTTAAGTAAGGCATGAGACTGGAGGGTGGGGTTCAGAGTCTGGATTTTGGGCAGGGCTATTTTAGAAGGCTGAAGACAGTCCAACAGTTGCTCTAGGGCAAGCACTTCCCAAATTTGGGATATTTTAAAAAATGTATGTATCCTGATCTGAAATCTGTGGCTTGGGCATGCTTCTAAACATTTCTTTTTCTTGAAAAATAAGAAAAATCACCATATGGTGCCACTGCAGAAAAACCCTGGAACTACCTGAAACTACCTTGTCACCCTGCCTTCCATTCCAAAAGGCCTGGGAGGGTTGATAGGTAAAAGACTGAAAGCCAGAAACATGGGGAAACCTGATGTTCCCCAAAAATGATGCACAAACCAGTTCTAGAGGACAGAAAAAAAGCATCTCCCAACTGTGGGGACATCTGTGGGGAGGAGGCAGCAGCTCCTCAAGGCCGTGTGAGAGGACACGCCGGGGACAGTGACCCCTGCCAGCAGCTGCCAGCCCACACCATGAGCATTGCCAGCCCCTGTTGCTCAGCACCTCTGGAACTATAAGGACACAAAACCCTTGTCCCTGGCCACAGCAGCCCCCACAACCAGGGACAATCCCTGCTGAGTGGCCTGCCACAGGCTGAGCTTCACCCAAGGCAGCCCAGCTCTCCTGAGAGCTCCGTGTCCCCTTGGCCGGAGCAGATGGGGACACCCTGAGCTCAGCTCCGTCACACGCTGCCTGTGCCAGGATCAACACCTGTCCCCTGGCACTGCTGATGCCTTGGAGTGGCTAGAACACAGTCTAGACAAGATTAAGAGAATAAAGGGGGTATTTATTAAAGGCCTTCGAACACCTTGGGCAGTCAGAGGCCTTCCAGAGGCCTCACCCAAGCTGGACGATGGCCACGAGTTTTTCAGACAATTATGACTTTGATCCATTCAGGGGTTAATCCTACAATTACAGCTTCAGGTAATGAAGTCATATACCCCCAGTTTTCTCCCCCCTCCCAAATTCAACTTTTGTTTATAGTTTTTGGGACCTGAGGCAGTAGAGTGTCCCTGGATTTTAGGCCTGGAGGGATTGTTTTTTCTGACCAAAATGTGAAGAGAGTTAATATTTCATCCCGGAGTTTGGAGTTATACACTAATGCAGTACAGAATTTGAAAAATAGAATAGCTAAAATCCTAAGGCATCACAGCCAGGGGACAATGAGAGCCCTCCAGGCCAGAGCCTGAGAGATGGTTCAAATGGAGGAAAATGTGTCACAGGGAAGGACACAGCATTTCCACCTCCAGCACGAGAAAATCCATTATTTCATGGGAGTTTAGCACCCTGGCAGGCACTGCTGCTGTACACAGCCCTCTGAGCTGGTTGTTCCTTCTGCAGCAGAGAGAAGGATTCAACGTGTGAGACACAGGAGCTTGTTCTGCCACACTGGATCTGGTGGCCTCCCGTGCCCCATCTTTGCTGACCCCAAAGTACTTTCCTCCCTCTGCCTCAATTTCCAAGTCCCATGAGTGTGAACGCTGTCACAGATGGGAATAGACCAAAACTGGGGCTTGTCCTGCAGGACACAACAGAAATCAATTCAAAATATCAGCACCTTAGTGTTACCTGAGATACTTCATTTGTAGTTGCTGGTGGTATTCTAAAGACTTTTGTCCATCTTGGAAACAGGGTAAATCCTCCAGTACAGCTCTGGAGAAAAGAAGAGGCTCTCCCATTCATGGTGAATGCTTGTCACAGTCCCTCTGACAGCTCAGCATTGGCTATGAATGAGGGAGGAGGCTGACAGCAAGTGGAGATCTTCAGGCTAATAACCTGGAATAATTTGCCTGCAGGTGCTGTGCAGGTGGTCTGAGCCCTGAGGCACTGACCTGGGACAAGCCATGGGAATCCTGCATCCTGCTCCCATCTCAGCTGCAGTTCTGGGATGCTGAAATAAACCCCCCAGATTCCACATTTTATCAGTTATCAGTTATCAGTTTAGAGTTGCTTCAAAAGAGGAGGGAAAATCTGATGTCATTGTAAAGCTTAACTCTATTCATTTTAGCATGCTCCATGTCAGCTTTAAAAGATGTGGGGAACTTCCTCACAGATGAGAAGAGCATTCATCAGCTAAACCTTGTAGGCATTTAAAAATCAAACCAAAACACACATTCTTTCCTGAGGCTGGCCAGGCAGCCACTGGGAGTCACCCCCTCCTGAACCATGGTGTTTTAAAATATTCTGGGGTTTTAGTTAGCCAGTGACAAAGTCTTGTGAAACGTGCTTGAATTCTTCTTCTCCAGGACACTGACTTGAGGGTTATCACGTCTGCAATAAGGTTTAAAGCTGTTTAACAGCTCTTTGAGTGCAACTCTCAAGATGTATGGATCTTGTGAGTCACAGTGGCTTCTAAGGAGAAGCAGTCATTTATATCTTGGATTAACAGTAAAATCTAATTTCTGGGAACAAGTAAAAAAAGACATGTCACCATTCTCTGCTTTGACATTCAGGAATTTGCCATGAAATAAGGTTACTGGTTTATGCTTCATGCTTTATTGGTTTCTAAAATCAGATACTGTGATCAATACATACATTTCTTAACATTGCATGTGCACTGCTTGGGGTTTATCCCAAGAAACAATTGCAATCCTTCCCACACCCAGAAAACATTGGCTAAGGCTCAATAGGGTGATCCCAAATTTACCAAGAATCTAAAGTCTTCCTTCACATGGTCAGGGCCAAGCTTCTGGGTGAGGAGTTAGAAAAATACTTTCTGGGGAGTTGTCATTCAGAATGCAGAAGATTCCCTGAGACCCAGCTTGGGCAGAGGACATGAATTACCCCCTGTGAATTTTAGGGTAAAGAAATTCAGTATATTGCAAAACTACTTCAGAATTCACTTTTTACACAGAAGTTGTCCACTGGTATCAAAAGCTGAAAGGCAACAAAGAGGTACAGAAAAGGATCAAATGAAATGACTGTTCAAAGAAGGAGAGTAATATTGAAACCTAAGGAATTCCAGGCTGTTTGGCAGATCTGAAATCCATGTTCCTGCCTTACAACCGGGAACCTGTTGTGCCATAAAAGAAACCCTTATCTTAGCACCCTTTTTAAGTTCTTTGGAGAGGAGCTTAAAGCAAATGGGCCTTGTTTTTGCTGGAGTACAGGACAATTCTGTAGCATGTGATTTTTTTAATAATAAATGTTTGGAGAGCTGTAACTGCTGTGTGTGCACACGTGGGTGTCTTGTCACCTCCCTCAGTCCGGATGGTTTGGGGTGTTTCCACGAGGAGGACACATATGCTGAGCTGTGGTCAGATGCCACTTCAGTGCCATTCTGTTTATTTTTAGGAAATGCAAACTGATCCCCGTGTGCCAGGATGTGATGGGATCAAACAGCAGGAGGCTGCCCCCACGCTGCCCCAAACCTTTTGTTGTTTGTTCTTCTTCAGGATGTGCCTTATGTTTGCTTTATCCCTCGCTGTTCTTGCCCACTCTTCTCTATCAAATAGCATCAGCCTCTTTATCATAGGAAATAGAAATGTCCTGGGGATGTCTCCATATCCTTCTAGCCTCTCAACTCAGTTTTTAATTATTTGCCCTGTGCTCTGCTCTGTTTCTTTTTTCTTTTCGGCTGCCACTAGATAAAGGAGCTGTTTCACTGTAGAAGGAAAGGAGCAGTGAGACCACCCCTAACCTGAGACCAAACACACCCTTTGGGAGGCTGTTTTCCAGGGAAACAGCATCCCATCTTCTCCTGCTTCTTGCTGGGTCCACACCAGGCAGAGAAAAGGACTGTGTGCAGGTTACAAATGGCACAACCACAATCGGGAGCCTCTACTTTGTGTCATGAAGTTTTCATACCACGAACTCAGTCTGAGCTCTCTCCTGTACAAACCTCCTGGGGGGATTGTAATCTTCCTGCTTGTTTTTGTTACATCTGCCTTTTGAGGCAGTCCCTGAGGAATATTTATCCTTTCTTTGGAATCTGCTCTTTCATAAACTCTTTCTCACTTCTCCTATAAAAACATATCCAGAACAGAACACCTTTCAGTTTCCAATTTAATTTGATTCCTGAGCAGTTTATGCCCAGTTGTTTCCATGTTGTGGCTATGCCTTAACTTGAATAACTCTTTTCCATCCCTGGTGTTCTCCCGCACAGTATGTGAAAGGTAAATTATTTTTTTTCAGGGTCCTCACATTTCTTATTACAAACCACTTTTAAAAAGTTTATGAGTCCCCCTTCAAAGACTTTGGATACATCAGGAATTCAGGTAGATACAACACACTGGACAAATTATACATACCACCAGGCCCTCTTTATCAATGGATGGTGCATTTTCAAGCTGAAAACCATCTCTTTAAATGAGTACAAGCCTTTTCTTGCTCTAAGGGCAGGGCTTTTATCTTCCTGCCTTTTGTATCCACCACTATTTTTTCAGATCCAGTAAGAAAAGCCCACCTGAATCCACTACAGCATTCTTAACATCATCTCTATACAAGCACCATCCAGCATTTAAAATGATTGAGTTTAATTTTCCAGCATTCACTGGCACTGTCATCCTGTTTCACAGTATGAATTGGGTGAAGGTCAGGGCTTGACTGACCTTTGTCCAAGGTGTCCCTGCCCATGGCAGGGGGTAGGAACTAGCTGACCTTTAAGGACCCTTCCAACCCAAATAATTCTGTGATTCAGGTTTAATTATGCTTAGTTAATCCATTTTCTCAGCCGTACATAAAGCCTCTTCTCCTGTTCCTAGGCAGTGGAGTGATTGCTTAATGAGCCTATTTCTGACGGTACCTGGATCAAGTTTTACCACCTGTGCTTCTCTGAGATCTGAAAAACAGATCCTGGTTCCTTTTCAGAAATTGTCCTACGCTGTTGCTTTCCCCATTTAGAGGCACTGCCCTGTGCTGGCACTAGTCCAAGGACAATTTAGAGAACTTCACTTTTTCCACAGCTCTTTCCCCCTCCACACTCACATCTCTGAAAGCCCTGTTTCACAGTCATTCCTTGTTCTATAATATCCTGCTGTTTATCAGAAATGCTCAGTGGATGAGTGGGAATCCACACTTGCTCCACAAAAGCCCAGATTCCCTGAACCTCTGTGCAGGTCTCAACTATTATGCAATTTTCTCCCTGATCTGACTCTTCAGCTTTGTGCCACCTCCTCTAGCACGTGTTGAGGGAGAAGTTTGTCTTGGGAACTTCTGAAATTCTATTCCAGATTATTTTGTATGGTTAAAGACTTTTTCTGCAGCCAGGATTAATTTTTCTTTCTTAAATTGCAAAGTGAAAGGCTGTAAGAGAAATCCTTCCCATCCTTTTTATGCCAGTTCAGTTTTTCTTGTTTTATGCAGCTTGAACAATGTTTCAAGTCAATTTCCTCAGCTTCTCTATCCTTTCAAGTAGGGCATTTCCTTTTCCTTCACTTTAAATTTTGACTCTCCCAAGAACAGCTTAGGTTAGTGGCTGGTGCCCAACTATTTATCAAGGACTTGTACAAACCCTAGATAGTTTTTCAGCTTTTTTTTCTTCTTCTTTTCTCCTCAGTTTAGCAGTAAATCTTGCAGCAGCATCAAAGCTGGGCTGCTCAGGTTCACACTTACAAACCCATGTGTGTCCATCCTTCCCAGTCAGCCTTTTAGACTGCAAGACCTTTGAGAAGCCTTCCCATCCCAGTGCAATTTTGCATTATTTGAGGAAAAAAAACAAATTATCTCCCTTATTCAAACTTCTCTGAGTTACTGATGGGTACAAAATAGTGCTACAAATGTCTTGGTTTAGCCAAATTTTTCAGCTCCTACATTAAGAAGGCTGACTTCACTGTCCTCTGTGACCCCTCTGTCACCTTAGCCAAGCAATTTTTCAGCTCCTCAAAAGCACTTGCAGAATCAGGAATTAATTTGCTGCATCATCATCTTCTTCATCATCCAGCACTATGTAACTGGAGGAATATAAGATATCAGTCTCTTTTTTTAGATTATATTTTTAGCCTTTTGCAGGTTATATCAATCTATTTTTAAACTAAATAACTAAATAATAACTTCACTCACCTTCTGCTGGTCAGTCCTGACAGCAGGAGGGCTGTTGGAAGAGATGGGTGGGGAAATGAGAGCACAGGGCAGCCTCTCATCCTCCATCCCAGCTGCCAGAAATCTTTGAGCCAAGGTGGAAGGCAAGGACACCTTCCACTAGACCAGGCTGCCCCAAATCCCTTCCAGCCTGGCCTTGAACACTGCCAGGAAAAGGCTGAAAAGGCTCCACAGTTTCTCTGGGCAACTTTTCCCAGAGCTTGACTGCCCTCACAGTGAGGAATTTCTCCCCAGTATCCAATCCAGTTCTGGTGTCTGTCAGTTTGAAGCCATTCCCTCTTGCCCTGCCACTCCATGCCCTTGTCCCAAGTCCCTCTCCAGCTCTCTTACAGGACCCTTTCAGGTACTGAAGGGCCACAATAAGGTCAAGCAGGTCTTGTAAAGGTAAAGAGGCTGGACTAAGCCTCTCCTCGTGCAGAGTTAAGGATTTTCTGTGTTGGAGAAATTCTTTTCCGTGGAGAACCTTGCATGAAAATCTTGCATGTGTTTTCCTTCTTTGAGGCACAATCCAAGCACTGATCACCTTGTTGACTTTGCTCTTTTCATTTTGGGAACCAATGGCCCTGTAGAAGCACTGCAGGGTGTTGGGACTCTCCCTGTACCTGCCACAGATGACCTATTACAAATCATCAAAATATATATATATATATATAATCAGTGCAAAAGCAGATGGGTACTTTAGAATTAAGACCCCTTAAAGAGTTTTGCTGGCTCCATTGTACAAAATCTGATTTGCCCTGTCTCAAACAGGGAGGAATCAGGGTTCAAACCTGCAGAGGTATTTTCTGTCACCCTGGGCAGACAGGGCTGGCAGGTGGGACCTGGCTGTGCACACGAGAGCCACCAGTGTGTGAGCAAGAGGTCTGCCTTCAGATCAGCAAGATGCCTCTCACATTCACAAAGTCACCACTAACACAAGACCTGGCAGCTCCTCAAAGATGAGCAGAAGTTTGGAAATCAAAGGTATTTTTCATTCCTGAGCATTTCCATCTTACTTCACTGGGCGTCTTTGCATTCTGCAAGAATAAGGCAACCAGAAGTGGTGGGAAAGTGGTGAAAAAAACCCACCCTCCTCAATTTGACACAATTTTTACCATTTGCTAGAGAATGGTTACAACCCCCTTAAAATATGAGTTCTCTTCATTATAGAAATACTTTTTTATTCCTTTAAAAGCCAATGGAATGTGGACAATGAACAATCTCACATTTAGAAGCCAACTTTTCATCAGGGTTTATCCTTTTGATTTGGAAACTGGCTCATTTGAGCTGGAAAAATTCTGTGAAGTGTTGCAATAAAAGAGGCTCTATTTTTGCATTAGCAGAAATATGCACAGGCAGAAACCCAGGCAATACAAAAGTGAGCAAACAAAGGAGTGCCCAGCCCGTAAGCTGTAAACTGCAAATTTCTTATTTCAAGCACAAAGGCCACATAGATCCTTGCCATCTCTAATAATAATAATGCATTCTGCCACCCAACAGCACAACATTCCCACCAGGCAGGGTATTTTTCCCTGTAAAACAGAACTTTGTGGATGTGGCTTCAGCTGCCCAAATGTCATCTCAGTCTGTTGCAATCTGCTGTAAACTCTCAAGATACAAGGCATATGTCACAAACTCACAACAGTTTCTGGATTTGCTTTAGGACTAGAATGTTCCTGGGCAAAAAGCTATTCAATAAGGAATAAATTCTGTTTTCTGGTTTTTAATGATTCCCTGAAAGTTGCTTCTCGCTGATTTTTTCCCTCTTTTTTTGCCTACTTTTGCACATGTCATTTTATTTTATAAATCAGATCCATCCCAGTTCCATCTATCAGACATGGGAGTATCCTCATAGAGCCACAGGATACCCTGAGCTGGAAGGGATCCACAAGGATCATCAAAGCCCAACTCCTGAATTTTGCTTTTCTGTATTTCAAAGTAGTGCAGTATTTGTACATACTGTTTGAGGGGGGGTGAAAAAGAGAATCTGAATACAGGATAAGCTTCTGGGCAAAGCAGCTCAGATTTTCCATCTCATCTGCAAGTGAGACATGAAAAGCACAGGTTAGGACTTGGCAGCAGCCTGCAACAGCAGAAGCCCTATTTCTGGCAATCTTCTCCCCAAAGTTTCTGTGTGTAACTCTATTTATGGGCTTTTAGACCAAATGTAGTAAAACCAGGTATGAGAAGGATACATTTAGACTGAAAGTTTGAGGGAAGGGTAGGCTTTTTATGTTTCACATACACTTGCTGGCAGATATTTATAGAGGATGACTCTCTGAACTCTGATCCACAGTCAGGGAGTGGGATGAGTTACATGAACTCAATGCCACAAGCTCAGCATAATTTCTTTTCAACACCATGGCCAAATTGTCTTGATTTCTACACCTGTAAAAGGGGGGATAACACTTCTCCCTTTTACAGGGGATAATGTTATAAACATTAGTTTAATTACTTGGAGAGACACCGACTTTATACTGTAAAATAACTTTACCTGGACTAACTGTGCCACACAGGAGATGCTGAAATCGAACCCAGGAAAGTGAGAGAGAAAGGAAGCATAATTTCCTGTTGTATGATGTACTCTGACTGAGAATATAAACCCAAGGGACCTTGGGAGGAAAGGTTTTTGCAGCCTGCTTCTCCCCCTTTCAGCATTATGCCCATGCAATGCCAAACACATTCCTCCTTTGCCCAGGGAGCAGGGAGAACACAGTCCTTCCACCTAAAATCAATTTTTCTTAGATTCCAGAGCAGCTGTGGTGCCATGTGCCAGGCACTATTCCCCATCCCATGTGCCCATGCTGTGCCCAGTTGTCCCCTCTGGTTGCAGAATAAATCAGAGGAGCCACTGTGGTACAGCTGAGAAAGCAATGGAAAATCCAGCCAGCCAGGAAGCTTTTTCTTCTTGATTTCTGTGAAATTCTCCACACTTGGCAAGCTCTGTAAGCTCAGTAGTGGGAACTGAAAAGGAAAAACCATCATGTACCATTTTTCTGTGGCTTGCAAACGTGAAATAAATCAAGAGATAAAACATCAAGACATCTGTGATATAAGATTTGTTTTGTGAATGTTTAAAGCATTTAATCTCTGTTCTTCTGGCTCCCAGTCCTGGTTGCTGGGACATTATTTTTTTACCTGTTTTCTAAGGTACAATCATTTACACCCCAAGAATTTCCTGGCTGTATTCCGTATTCCCCTTGCACGACTAGGCTAAATCTCCATAACTCTACCCATCTGTCCCATTTTCTGCCTTCTGGTTTATCATCTGAACATCCCCACGTGACACCAGTGAAGTCCCCATTGCCAGCAGCAGGGCCAGCTGTGCTACCTCATTATTCCACCCCTTTGGTGCCTCTCAGAGCTGGGCCAGGTGTCCCTGAGGCACAACCACTGCTCAGGCAGGGACAGGCACGAGCCGAGCTTCCCATCACCCCCAAACTCCTGTCCCTGCACTCTCTGGGCCATAGGACATCCTCTTTTCCCTCTCTTCACACAGAATGATGACAAGGAGCATGGCTCAGGTCGGTGTGGGGGTCCGTGTGGGGGTCCCACAAGCCCAGGGTGAAGCTGAGACTCCCCCACCAGCCCCTGGCCCTGGTGGGTTGCACAGAGGAGCCAGCCCAGGGTGAAAGAGGGCTCAGCAAACAGCCCAGCAAGGATCTGCAGATTGATGGAAGACCTGAAAATAGACCTTGCAGCATCTCTTTATTCTGTGCCACGTGGCCTTCTGTCTGTCTCCAAACCCTGGCTATCCCAGGGGTCATGCTGGGACCTCTGCCCCAGCAGGTCTCCATTGTGCCTGTTGCTAGAGCTTGGCTACAGCTGTTTAATTCTCATTAAACAGTCAAGTTTCTTTTCATCTTCTTCCAAAACAAGGAGCTCAAGTCTTACAACAACATCTCCTAGGAACTTTCTGCTCTCCTTTGGGGAGAGCATATTTCTTTCTAGTGAAAGGAAAATTTCCCAATAACTTTCTTCTGCTGCCAGGCACCAAGGCAAGGCAGCATCGTTGCCACACCCTCATCTTTTCCTAAGAGCCTTGCACATCACTTTATTCAGGGCTGTACCCTCTCCTTTTATTTTCCTATTCTCTTTCCAGCCTGTCTGCTTGAATGTATGCAAGGGTGTAAGAAAAAACCCTCTTGGGACAGTCTGTCCCACGCTGCACCCACAGTCATAAAACTTTGGTGGCCGCACTACTGGTTCTTATCAGCCATCACACCTTCAAGCACAGAAGGTGTGTCTAATATTAGCCAGGAAATGTCATGGAGAAGACCTGGACTTTTTCAGCTAATCAGTATTAATAACTTCCTATGTTTGTAGACAGCCCATAGGAAATGCAGCTTGACTCATCTACCCATTAATTAGATGAACTCCCCGAAAAAGTGCAGGTGGCTGCACCGCAAAGGCACATTAGGCAAGGTGCAGAATGTGCTCCTGACCAAAGGGCAGATAACAGCAGCTATAATTTCCTCCACTGATATAATGTAGAAAAAGCAGTATTTCTGACAGATTTGGCATATGGCTGAGGTTGGAAAGTCAAGCAGTCATTTTCTTTCTCTCTCTTATCTCGCTCAGGGGAAATCTGTAATGTGCACAACGCCTTGATTTATTTTTTACACTCTGGCGTATTACTGGAAAATAATTACAAAGCAAAAATTCATGAATACCAGAAGACATTCAGGCCTATTTGCTGTGTAAGTTATACCTAGACTGTGATTCTTACCAAAGATATTTGTTTCCTGTGTTCTTTTCTGCTGCCAAGTTCAGCCATATATCACTTTTATGTATCTGAAGGCCATGGTGTAATGCAATATGAAGCTATGAATGGGATAAAGTTACATATTCTCCATTGATTTTCCATTGTATCCATTATCTTTAATGTTGGAATGCAGGTTAGTGCAAGTGCCGGAAGCCTCTGCACCTCTGTGCTGGCTGCTGCCCTAGGAAAACCATCCCTGGGGGGCAGATCAAATCAGCTGCAAGCTGCAGAGAGGAGACAGGAGTTCCCCAAAGTGTCCAGCTTAATGGGGAAAGCAGTAGGAAAGAGAGAGGGAGAAAGTAAACTCAGGGATGGGGACATGAGAGGGGCTGGGAGGAAACCAGAAGAGCTGGAGGGGAAGGCAGGGGAAGGAGAGGAGAGAGAGGAAGGGAGCAGGACATACTGCAAGGCTTTCTATCAGTGGAAAATTGCTTTTTGCATGCTTAACAAAGGAGGAAGAGAAAGAGATTTCTGGCCCATGCTGCTGCTTCAAAGCCCCACAGGCAGCACCAGCATCACTGCCCAGGAGAGCAGAAAACAGCAGCCACCAGTGCTCAAGTGGCATTGCTCCCCAGTCCCAGATCTTGTGGAGATCAAGCTGAGGGTTCAGCTGCTCACCCCGTGGGTCAGGATGAGCAGGGAGGGTGTTCCCAGGCAGAACTGGAGCTTGCCGCCATGGCAGATCAAGAAAAGGCTGATGAGAGGGACAGGAGGATGCAGCTGGATGGGAAAGGCAGGATGCTCCCGAGGCTTGTCACCCAGCTGGGCCCAATTGCACTGGGACTAGATGTTAACACTAACTCTCTAACAAGCTTCTCAAATCACATTTTTAAGGCCATGTGTTAACAGAAAACAACTGTTCAAATTTAGCAAGTTCCAGCAGCACTTTCACCCTTGTTCTGTCTGGGCCGCAGGAGTACAAAACGCCACCACCACCTCATTTTTCATCCCTCTCACAAAGGGGCAGAGCTGTTAGTCATGCAAGTGGCTGCCTTGGACGGTCCCACGCAAGCAGTGCCAGCAGGATTTCTCCATGTGTGACTAACTGCTCCTCCTGGGAGGCCAGAGATTCCCACTGGGAAGGTAAAGGACCCCCCATGCTCTGTAACCTTAACTCTGCAGTCACCACTGCTACTGCTGTAAAGTGTTTTTAAGATTAAAATCCTTCTGCAGGACAGGTGACCTGCTCATCTCCATCTGGCCTTGACTGTTCTGGCTACTCTTGGTGACATCTGTGACTAATTGGTGATCGATGAAATCGAGCTGTGACCAATACAAAAAACCTTTATTAAAACCCTGCCAGGTTAATCAGCAGGCATTCCTCAGGAGTGCTGCTCAGAAAGAACCAATTCTGAGTAATTCCATGGGACAACATTTCTGGAAGGAGCATCTCATCCAGCTGACCTTGAAACACATCAGCCATGGACACCTTGTGTCACCTATAACCCAGGGGACAGAATTTAGGGACCTTTGTGCAACTTTTCCTTCACTTATTTGTCCTGGTAGAGAAAAGGCTCAAGCTGACATGGAGTAAAACCTGCCCAGCTGGTTTAAGAAAAATCTGGTACCTTGTTTAGTGTGTATGTGCATGTGCTGCACAGCAGGACCCCTTTCCTCATTTAAACAGCCAATTAAAGCCTACTTTGGCACTTAGCACATGACATCAACTCGCAGTACTTAACCTGCCTAGCACAGTGTGAATTTAATTTGATAAAGGGGCAACTAATAAAGATCTTGGAAGGCTGGTTAAAGTTCATTAAGCCCTTCCTTTCAAGGTATACTTCCCTCCAGTGCAAAGGCTTGCATCTACTTCTTTTTTTTTTTTTTTTTTTTTTTTTTCCTTTAAAGCTGTGTTATATCCTGCCACCAGAAAAAGGTGCCTGTGTCACATCCCGACAGGGTATATTTAAAGTCTCACTGTCAAAGTCATGGCAGGCCTTGGTTCTTTGCCCGGGATCGTGCAGAAAGAAAAATAAAAGCCCTTTTCCCTGAGTGTGGGGCGAGGAGTGCAGTGTGTGCTGGTGCAGGCAGGCTCCTGGGAGGGGAATGGGCTCCTGTCACACTGAGCTGCATTCATCCTCCTTCTCCTGAGCCATCCGTGATTCCAGATGGATTTCATAAACAGATGAGGAGACTCCTCTGAGTTCACTGCCTTAATGCAGCCCGTATGGCTGACTCATGTAATAAGTATTTAATCATGTTGATGAAAATCGTTTTAAAAACTTCCACCACACACAGCGCCGCTCCCCGCGCAGCCGTGGGGCTGATAACACCACAGCTCAGCCAGGGCACCTCGTCTTCCACAGCCTCTCCAGGTGCCTGCCTTGGCTTTCACCAAGGGCTTTCAAATGTGTGCCTGCATTGTGCACTGCCACCCTCTAACAAGGGCCCGTTCATCTTTGAAAATGCTCCTCAAGTCACCCACTGAAGTGCCACAAAGGAGGGTCTTTTAAGCCCCACATTCCCCATGCAGCTGTTTCAGAGGTCACTCAAGGGTTAACACTTTGGTGTTTATATCTTCTTATTAGTTTCTGTTTGTGCTCACAAATGCCCATGCATTAAAAATTTGCTGAGCTTAAGTGGTCTCCATTTGTAAACAGAGAAATGCCTCAAAGCCTTGCAAATATTGAGTCATCTTGGGTGGAAATTGTTCTTCTTGTCAGCAGAAGTCATTCCTGATGCCAAGAAGGACACAGGCCTTCATCATTCCCAGACATGGACCTAAAGGAACATTTAGGAAATGTTCCTTCAGGCCCATGGAAAGCAGTAGTTCACACAAATTCAGTATATTTTAGCTATCTCAGAAAAGTCAGGCTCCTCCTCCTCCTCCTTTCAAGGTTGCATTCATGTTCATGTTTGTCCTTTTACAACACTCATCAGTGTTGAGCAGCAACGTTCTTCTGAGTGCTCTGGGGAAAGGGAGTCCCAGTCTTGCACAGGATCCCAGCCACAGACAGAGAGAGGAACCCCTCATTTTATCATATGGAATTTTGTGGATCAGTTCAAATTTGTTGAATTAGATTTAATTTTAAATCTAAAATTTAGATTTGGGCAAGTGTTGTGGGCAAGGCCACATGAGGAGCTTTGATTTGTCAGATAATATTTTCCAAAAAGTAGAAATGTTGAAATCTGGAGGTGTGCTTGCATTATGCTACCAGTTCCAAGGCTGCTTACACCCTCACAGGGAAAATTATTTTCTGCCATGAGACCAGACAAAACCTCCACTTTGTGTCATTAAGTTAGTTTCTTTTTGTAAGCAAATTATTTTCCAAATCCCTGAAATGCAGCACAGTGTTCATGGCTTCAGAAGCTGGGTTTATTATAATTTCCCTCACTTCATTTTACAGTAGCTGTTTTTTCCATTTCTAAACATGCAGATGTATTGAAAAGATACCAGTGTAGGCTGAACAGAAAATTGACTGTGATCCTGTCCCATCCACTTGTAAAGAGTGTGCCCAGGAATTACCCCCTGCTTTCTGAGATGCCCTTCATGTACAGTAGTTGCTGCTATAGATAGTTGTGCTTCAGTGGTTGGTATTTAAACCTTCAAAATTGGGAAGTCTTTGTGATTGGAAGGTCTTGAAGACTGGGAAATCTTGTGGTTGTGTTTGGCTGGTATTGCTCTGGCACCAAGATTTACACAGCTCCAAGTAATGTGAGCGTTACGGTCTTTAGAGGCTTGATAACGAAATCCAGAGTTCACTTTAACAAGTCCTTCATCCTTCCATTCATGAGGTTATGAATTTTGGTGCAGCAGCACCAGCCTGAAAGTGCAGGAATTCTGTATCTCCTTTAGAGCACCTAATGAAGATGTCACCGTGACCCTTCAGAAGAGCACCTTAAATGGAAAAGCACTGGAACAGTGGAGAAGTCTCAATTTCCTTGCTTATGACTTCAAACTCCAGAGCTAAAGGACACCAAAGAGAGAGTTTAATGCCTATAAATCTTGCAGTGTGAACTGATTCATGACTCAGACAAAGCACCCAAGCCCCTAAGAGTCAGGAGAACAACCCTTTAAAATACAGTTTGCTACTATTGCTGGAAACTTTAACCCGCTGGCTTCACACTCAGGAGGTTTAAGCTGCAAATGGCAGGAGAGGATTTATGTGCTCCTCTGAACAAAATACATCAGGGTAGGAAAACTTGACCCGACAGTTTTGAGACGTGCCTGCCATAAATAACCAATTGATTGGCTGGGCTGCAAAGCCATTAGCAGGCGTGGGGAGCCCGCTGAGACTCAGACACGGCGTAAAATGCTGGAGGTGCCAGCAAAATGGACACAGCCATCAGCTACGTGGTCACCTCCCTGCAGAACAGCTCAGGAGGGCTCGTGAAAAATGGAGCAGCTTTTATCTCCCTCATTCCACAACACCCTGGAAGGGGGATCCAGTCTGTGCATGGGATCCAGCCTGTCATGGGCCAAGGGGGAAGAGAAGAGAGATAAAATTACCACCTTGTGCTTGAGCAGTAAATCATCTGGAGGAGCAGAAGTATTTCAGATAAGTTGGGGATCGTGCCTTGACAGGTTGCAGATGAGTCTTTTCTGCTGTAAATTACCACAGCTGCCAAGTGGCACTGGTAGGTCTGAGCTAGCAGGGCTTTCCACCTCCAGAAAAGTGGCAGCAGTTACAGCAGAAGGGAATTTGATGACTCAGATCACAGATTTCAGGACAGAGGGCCAGAGCTTGCTTTGCCCTCTGAGAATGGGTCATTTTTATCTTTTCTCTCCCAAAGAATGTATGTGATCCCATCTTCCCATCTTCACTCCCACTGCTGCAGTCACACTTTCTGGACTTGGGTTGATCTTTTTGCACTGCCACACCTTGATGGCAAGGGAAAAGGGGCAATGCCTGCCAAATCTTTCAATCTGGAGAAGAGCAGGCAGTAGGAAGCAGAGCAGACATGATGCCAGTCTACTCTAGATGCTCATTTACATTTCAGACACATGCACGTTGCAAATGAGAAGGAATCTGGGTGTAAATGGCTACAGAAACAGTAGGGTAATGATGAACCAGAGCCAGCTCCTCAGGGAGGCTGCGGCTCTGGGCATTATCCTCAAACAAAGCAAGGATGGGACCTTGCACCTCTATCAAACATGAGATGAGAAGTGATGACTGGCAGGTGAAGGGCAGAAAGGAAGAATCTGGGTATGCTCCTCAGGGAGGCTGTGGCTCTGGGCATTATCCTCAAACAAGCAAAGATGGGACCTTGCTCCTCTATCAAACATGAGATGAAAAGTGATGACTGGCAGGTGAAGGGCAGAAAGGAAGAATCTGGGTATGTGCAATCCACACAGAATCATAAGGTTGGAAGAGACCCTCAAAATCATGAAGTCCAATTCCATTCAGCCTGATCCTGCTCAGTCTCAAGTACTTTCCCTGCTCAAGGAGATGAGTGGGGCTGCTCTCAAGGGCCAGCTCCTGTGGTAGGAATCTCCTCTGACCTGGCACTGCCACCACTCAAATCCATTGGCTCTTTCAGAACCAGAGGATTCCTCTGCTGTGTAGGACTCAGTTTCCATGAACAGTTTTTCTGTCTTTTGGGTTAGATTCAACTGTTGGGTATTTTTTCTCTCCAGGGAGCACAGCCCTGCAAGAGAGGAACTGTTTCCAAATAACAGAATTGCTTCCAAACAATTGTATTTACACAATATGCACTGTCCAAGTATTGACATGCTGTATAGGTGGCTTCCTGATGGCTCCTAAAACACCAGAAATGGTGGAAACCAGGAGCTTTTTGCTGCCTTTAACTTTGCTGCCAGGCAAGTGCTTTAGGCACCATCTAGTCCTGGCTCTATGGATAAAGTGGATAACAGCTCCATGTTCACTTCTTAACTGCTGAGAGCTCAATCCACATCCCCTCCTTGCTTGCTCTCCAAGTGTCCTACTCTCTTTGAACTGCCCATTTTTTGGAAGCCTAACACTACATTTTGGACAAATGTTTTGCTACAGGAAAGAAAGTACTTGCTTTTGGAAGTGTCATTTCAGTGCATGCAGCACAAATGTTTATAAATACATACCTGCACACAGACAGGGCACTTGTCAAAACACATTCAAAGGATACCTAGGTTCTTTCATGTATTACATACTCAGAGTGAAAATAACCATCTATATTTAACCCAGATCCAAGCCCAGACTAAATTATTTCAAAGGTCAATTAAAGAACAGAAAATCTCACTAGCTAAGAGATAAAAAAGCTCCCATTCATCTGCAGTTCCAAGAGCTTTCACAGAACCAAAGCACAGGATGAGAAACTGTAATTAATTACCATTTCATATAAAAATCATTGACAACTCCAAGTTTCTGTACCTGCCAAGACCTGAATTCAGATGACTGCATTTGGCCTACAGCAGTTGATGGAAACTCCATCACTCACCACACTGATGTAGTTGTTTGGAAACCAACGGCTCTTGGCAGGGAAAACACATTTCAGCTTCTGTTGAATGACTGCACATATGAGGAGCAGGAGATGAGACAGACCAATAGCCAGTGCTCAGATTCAGATTATGTTTTGGCTGGGGCTTAAAGTTCAGGTCTGAGGCCAAGTGGAGGCTAGGATTTAGCCTGCAATGTAATCCTGAAATCACATGGGCTCCTCTCCTCAGGTGTTGGCCTCGGTGGCAGAAGCCTGGGGGTGTTTTCTCTCTTGCCTTGGTGAGTCTCTTGGTTTGGCAGGCGCCGCTGTGCTCGCTGCATTCCTGTTCTTTGGCCCCGCGTGAGTCAGTTCTGGAAAACTCTGATTCGACCACAACTGGAAAAGAAAGAGAGAAAAAAAACCACCAAGCCAAAACCCACAGATCAAATCTGTAAGACAAGTTTGAACCACAGAGCCCAGTTTTTTACCCTGACAGCCTGCATGATCTCAGCACAGACATAACCACAAACAGGCAAAGGAAGCACTGGGGGAGCTGAGCCCTGCTCCCATCAGCCAGGCAGAGCCAGCAGGCGATAACAGTCCAACAAGAGAGCAATGAACGCAGCGAGCCAAATCCCTGAAGAAACTCTGGGATTTGTTCTCTCTGGCTGATTGGAAAAGCTGTTTCCAGAACTCAAGTCAACACCTTCTTTCAACCTCAGAACACCTCCTTGGGTAAACATAATCACCTTCCAGGTTTGGGCCTTACTCAGAACGAGATCACCCTGCATAGGAATCATATTTAGCACAGGTCACTGTTTAAAACACCATCAGAAATATCTGCCAGGGCGGTCATGTTTCAGCTCTGCCATCAGCCCTAAGGTGAGAACACCCCGGTGTGGACTTGTGATGTGCACCAGAAGATTCATGCAATAATGAATGGTGGCCCAGCTCCATTTCTTGGGCAGTCTGCAACTTCCCAACGTGTCTGACACACTGGGAGCCCACGCGCAACAGTGATGGAAAACTTGGAAAGCGAATGGGAGCGAAGAAAAGCTCTTGGTGTAATTTTACAGTGTGTGAAAGACTTAAAGCAAGAAACACAACCAGATGCCACAAGGAAACTACTTTCAATTAGTTCTGCTTTGTGTTATACCTACTGATGAAAAATAAAAACAAATTCATTCTGTCAACAGCTCTATCTATAGCATAATCCTTAAATGAACTCATCCGTCAAACTGGTCTCCTCTGGCAAAACATATTACAATCCCTGTTTCTCAGCTGTGGGAATCAATCATCTGTTTCCCAAACCCATTGGTCAACATCTTAAGAACCCAATATATTTTTATTTCACTGAACAAGTCAGTCACAGGGCACCAACCTCACCACACCACCTATGTACAAAGGCCTCGTGTATTAGCAGATTCAGTGGTTCCAGGGGAGATATTCCCTTGTCAAGGTCCCACAGCAAACCTGACTGACCTGGAATAAAAAGCAAACCTCAGCCTTTTTGCCCCAGCAGGATCTGTGGGATGTGCTGCTGCTCACAGCTGGACAAGGCAAGAGCGCCGAAGAACAAATGAGATTTTTTCTGGGTGGACAGTTCAGAGAGTGATGTTTGAACCAGGAGATACAGAGGTAGGGATGTGCAATTTTAAGCCAAAACTAATGAATTGAAGTAGCAGCAGAGCCACCCCACCAGAGCCCTGGCAGCATTCAGTAGCATCTGCAGTGCTCTTCAGTGCTGAATATTCCCCATGCTCCATGCAGGAGGACCCTGAAGAAGGGATCTCTTCCAGCACTCCAAAGGTTGCTACAGCCCAAGAGCACATCCTCCTTCCAGCAAAGGACCCTGTGAGAGGGATATCAACTCTCATTCCCATGTTATCCATGAGAATATAAAGGCACAGCCCTACTCCATCGTGGATGTACACATGGATGTAGGTGTGGGGGTTTCCAAGGGTCTCAGTGCCCAACCTCCCATGTCAGGCCAAAGGGTAGAATTGGCCAAGCTGGGATTATTTGAGAGAGCAACTTCTTCATAGGCAGATACTGATAGGACAAGGGGGAATGGCTTTGAAACAAAAGAGGTGAGACTTAAAATAGGTGTTGGGAAGAAATTCTTGACTGAGAGTGGTGAGACTCTGGCACAGATTGCCCAGAGAAGCCTTGGATGCCCCATCCCTGACAGTGTTCCAGGCCAGGTTGGATGGGGCTTGGAGCAGCCTGGGATAGTGGAAGGTGTCCCTGCCCTTGGCAGAGGGTTGGATTGAGATGAGCTTTAATGTCATTCCAACACAAACCATTCTGTGATATGGGCTGTGCTCTGCATGAGCCACATCAGGATGCAATGATCAGAAAACAACTTTAGTCACACTTACCAAGACTGAAACGTGCCTCAAAGTCATTCTTGAAATCCCATTTCTGCTCACAGTATGAGTGAGCAGGACTCACTCATACTGTGAGCAGACACTTCTGCAATTGGTGCTCTTGGCCTCACAACATTGGTTGATAGAAAAAAATTTACTAAAAGTGAAATGTAAACTGAGGTGTTTCTTGCAGAGTCATTGGCTCAGACAGGCAAACTGCAGCAGTGGTTTTACCTGAGGCAACCTTATGAGAGCTCATTATGTGGCTGTATTTTAACTAATAAAGTGTCAATTTCTATTAAATTCACTGAGAATCCCTTAATAATAATTTATGACACAGACACCAGTGCAGAAAACTAAGGAACTTTGAGCAAAGCAGACATATCAAGGACACCCTGGTCTTTCTGTTCCAGCAACAGTACCAGCTACTCTTGGCATTGCAGGAGCAGCAATGTCTGACTGATGTTGCACTGGTTCAAGAAAGAATTCCATCATTTCCCATAGATTTCAGTCCCTGGGATATTTGAGAAATTTTTGCTTCTGGGTTTGAAATGTTTAGATGCAAGCCTTCACAAGAAGCCAAACCTTTCAGAAAGGTAACATTCTCTGGGTGGCATTTCCCTGAATCTTGGGCTGCAAGCAGAATGGCAGAGGACTCCCTCCACTACCAAGCAGATCTGCAGAAGTCTGTTATTGCTCAGGAGAAGTCCACAGACAAATAACTCTGAAAACACCACAGGAAGCTGACCAAGTGTTGAGGTTTTAAGAAAAAAAAAAAAAAAAAAACAACATTTTACCTACATTTTTAACTATATCGGAGTTTATAAAAATACTGGGCTACCAGCAGGTTGGAGAAAAGCAAAGTGTGTCCACAGTGTGGCAACCTACCTTCTCCTGGATGGAGAGTGACCATGGCCAAGCTCAAGGGACCTGTGTGCCCTCCCCAGCAGGTGCCACACCTGCATGGCAGGGGAACACTGACACGGCCCATTGGGGCACACAGATGTCAATAAATTTCAAAGATCAGTAAGACTCAGCTTAGTGTGGATTTTGAAAGCTCAGAAATATCTGCCCAGGGCTCCCAGACCCAGCCAGCCCTGGTGCTGGGCCTGGCAGCCTGAGGAGGAGGAGGAGGAAGGGAGGAATTGGAGCTGAAATCAAAGCCAGCCATCCCCAAAGAACAAAGCCGTGCCTCCGGACGCGCGTACACCGGGGGATCTCTGGGCAGACAGGTGCCTGGCACACAGGGACAGACAGGGAATTCTGTCAGCCAAACATCTCCTGTACCCCTTCCCTTAGGAGGAAAGAAGAGTTGCCAGCAGAGCTGGCCAAAAAACAAAGCAACCAAGGCATGCCTGGAGAGTCAGAGAATCCCCGTGCAGCAAACAGAGTCAAGTTGGAGGAGCAGAACCCTACAGGCAGTGGCTGCTGAGGGCACCTGTACTGCAGAACCAGCCCTGGGGAATTCATCCAGTCTTCATCTTCCCTAAACCCAAAACCAGCCTCCCAAATCTCCTGGCATCACCATGGAAGCAGCCTTGGTATCGCTCCTGTGTCAGAGAACACACACACACACAGAGCTCCCTGCAGCAGCAGCAGGGGAGCAGATCTCTGCCCTGCAGGGCTCCCCTCCCTACACAAGGACCTGCTGGAACTCCCTGCCCTGCATGCTGGGCTGAGGGCACCTGCCTCTCCTGCCCTCCCTGGCTCATCAGTCACGTCTCATATGGAAAGGGAGCTGAAAGACCTCACCAAATCCAAGCATCCATCCCCCTGAGCCAGCACTGAGCACCGTGAAGTTTTTCACCACAATATATTGAGTGCACCTTGCCTGTGCTCCTGTATGTCCCACATCCACTCTACAATCATGAGAAGTAAAAGGATTTTTTGTTTTAAAAGATTAAATTCTGGCTGCTGGCGCAACCTTAAAGCAGACAGCGTCTATATCATGATCAGGCATGGTTAATTCTTTTCATTCCTACTGAAGCAGTGAAAATTGGTGATGTGGCAAAGTTCTCCTGCTTACCCTGGGACTCAGGAGTCAGATTTTGGAACTGACATGTGATCATAAAAGAAAACTGACTGAAAAACAACTGTATCAAGCAGGCACTTGAATTCTGAAGGAGGTCATCTGTTCTATCCAAGGAAAGGTGAAAATTATTCTGAATATCTTCAGAAAGAAAAAAATATATTATTGAGACACGGCAGACACAACAACTAACATTAAAATAGAGTCACTGCTGGTCACTTCCCAAAATCTCCAGGGGAAGGGAGCAGATGCCCAGGGCAGATGAAGGCCTGGCTCCAGGGCTGGCTGCTCTGGGCTTTTCCCATGATGGTGCTGGGGGCCAGGGCAATGTTTCCTACCTCAAAACCTTTGTTTTGCTGAGTTTGTCCAGCATCACCAAAGAAGCACAATCCAAGGGAAACCGTGCAATCCTCAAAGAGCAGCTTGGATAAAGAAGAGGGCAGGATCAGAGTGTGTCAGACCAGGAGCAGAGAGCTCTGTGGGTGCCTGGTGAGCCCAGTCCAAGCCAAGGGATGGCTTTGGTGTGGCCTGGGGTCACCCACTGGGCACCCCTGGGTATGAGCTGTCCTCCCAGCCCCAGGTGTTTTCTCCTGCTCTGCTTTAAATGATGGAGGGGCTGGGGGCTTGTAGCCATGATATTTTATGAAAAATCCTTTGCTAGGAGTTTTCTCTTATTCTAGCTGAGAAGCTTCAGAGAAGAAATGTAAACAATAACTATCTGCTGGCTGTGGAATGTGGTCTGGACATTGTTTGCCACTCACAGGTGCACCTGTGAGTGGTTCGTGTGAGTTGTTTCTACTCAATGACCAATCAAAGATGCAGCTGTGTCGGACTCTGAGCGTCACCAGCTTTTGTTATTCATTCTTTTCTTACCTTTTCTGGCCTTCTGATAGACTTTTGCTCTTTATTCTTTTTAGTATAGTTTTAATATAAGATTTTAATATATCATAATATAATAAATCAGCCTTCTGAAACATAGAGTCAAGATTCTTGTCTCTTCCTTTGTCCTGGCACCCTCGAACACAACCATAGGGGCTCTCCCCAGCAAGAGATGGCACTGCAGAGCCCTTGCCCTCACCGTCAGGACATTTGTGCTCCTGATCCCTGCATCCTGCTGTCCTTGGGGAGCTGCCCTGAACACTTGTGCCCTTCACATCCTTGGGATGGTGATCACCCTAGGCCCAGCACCGAGACAAGCTATAAATATTCCTCCCATCCTTCCCCCATCACTCAATCCCCTGGCACCCCAGCAGTGGCCACAGGCTCTGTGGAGCAGCCCCCAGCCCCAGGCTGGCGTGGGGGCACCAGCTGCTTCCCCCTCCCAGCGGGATGCCCGCGGATGCTCCAAGCCCCAGGGCATCCCGCAGGCTCTCCCAGAGGCACCGGCAGATTAGCAGCTCTATTTTTCAAGCTGATCCTCTCCCACCCCCCTCCAACTTCATTCAACTTACAAGAATTTAAGAGAACTTGGCAGGACAGGCAGGATCTAAATATAAACCCTGGTGGCCATTTCGTCAAACAAGCCCTGATGAGCAAATGGCCTCTGTACCTGGAATGCGGGTTCATGGAAGTGACAGGTCAGCAAAGCAGCTGCCTCTGTCCTCCCAGCACAATGGGGATAGCAGAGATGCCATCAGCACGAGTTTTTTCCTACCCTGCTGTGCACTAAAAAAAATTATTCTTGGAACATTATGGAGCAGGGGGGTAAAAATAGACATGCAGGTTCAGCATATGGCTTTCTTCACTCCTTGTGATTGCACCTTGTTTTGCAGAGAATAGAATAAAAACCAGTTGTGCCACCCTGTTAAGCCCTGCTTGCTCAGCAGCTCCTGACAATGACACTTGCTGCTTTCCAGGCTCGTTTTAGAAATCCTTCCAGCAACCTGGGTGTCTCTGTGGTGTCAATTAAACCAGAAAAGATGAGTTTTTAATCAGACCAGCCTGGGTGGGAAAGCTCAAAAACTTGCTGCAACATCCTCAGCTGAAGCTCGGTTTTGCTTGTCACTGTTGGCAGTGACAAGCAAATATTGATAAATAACAAAGAGTCACCACAACGAAAAAGAAGTTGGAAGCAAGGTTTGCTTTGCTCCAAGATCTCCTCTCATGAGCCACCCCTGAGCCCCACACCAAGGCTGGTGGGAGGCAGCTCCCAGTGCTGCTCACTGAAGTTTTTTTGGCTCAGTGAAGACCAAACCAGCTGGAGCTGCTGGGATGCATCAAAAGCCCTGTGGCTGCCCTGCCCATGCCGTGTGCCCATCACAGAGGTCGTGATGGCCAGCTTCGTCTGGTCCCCAGAGAAGTGACAGAGGTTGAACAATCCCAGTGTTAATGCTGGTGGAGCCATTTCAGGGATGCAGCCTGGGAGGGGCCATGCTGGTGCTCACACCATCTCCCACCCACTGAGCCACCTCCTGTGGCTTTTTCAGACCCCTGGGGACAGGCAAGTGTGTTTAGGCCAGCTCAGAAGGGCCTGGGTGACAGGCTGTGGCCTCAGGCTCTCCTCTGGTTTCCTTGAAGGAGGAGGACGAGGCTCCAAGATGGGTCACCACAATGGGACCATCGTGGGCAGTGAGGGCAAACCAGGCAAGGATCCCAGGGAAGCACAGACACCAATTCACAGAGGGTGACAGAGAGAGGGGCTGGTGTCCCCTCCCAGCCACGGGCTTTTGAATGGACACTTTGCCACATCACAATTTCAAGAGACAACCCAACAAATCCTTCCTCACCTTGCTGCCTCCTCCCCTCTCAGCCACCTTCCTCCACCCCTGGGGAATTTCTGTGCCTTGGTGATCTTCAGCCTTGGCCTCCCTGCAGCTGCAGCAACCTCCAGCAGTTCTGTGGCTGCTCCAGAACCAGCCTGCTTGTGCCAGAGCCCAGCCTGGCCAGAAGCAGCCCCTCTTTAGGGCCTGGATCCTGAAGATTCCAGCAATCGCTGAAAGCCCCTGGCATTTGGGCTCCTAAACACTTTCTGAGCTACAGGATGCCACCAGGAAAAGGGACTGACCCTCACCTGCTCATGCCCTTTATGACCACTCTAAGCCCCTGGGCTGGGACAGGACAACAAAGAGCTTTTAAATTCGCCAAATTACGAGCAAAACCTCATGGTTTTTTTTCCCAGGTAACATTCACTGATTTTTTCAGCTTTTTCAGTCAAGCACGTTCCCTCTGCAGCATAGAAAAGGACTTCAATCCTCACTCTCCCAAAAGATCATTTAACAGCAAGCTGGAGGGAGTGGAGAGATGACAAGGGATTTTAATAGAAGGCAAATTAAGCTCTTTATAAGTCACTTTCAAATTGATTTATATAGCCAAGGCTGCTCCACTGCTCTTTCACAGTGGAAAAGTCACTTAAGAAAACACCTTCAAAAGACTGATCCAACTCTCCTTGAAGCCAGGAGAGACAAATCATGCAAGTCAAAACTGGGGCTAAAATGCGTACAAAATCCACAAAACACTCAAAGTCACCATTCAAAGATTGTTCCACAGTCCCTTGAATTCCAGATGCTGGAGCCTAATGGATAATGCTGAGCTATCAAAACATGAACGTACGTGGAGTTTCTTTAGTCTCAGCATTATGACTTCATTTCTCAGCATTAACGTTCATTTCAAAGCAAGGAATTTTGCTTGGCTTCCCCTGGGACCCCTAAAACCCTGGTGTTTGTATTCCACCCCTGCAGCAGGAGCACAGGGTGGCAGGGAAGTGCTAAAGCCAAATGTTTCCCCCTTTGCAGTGCTGGAGAATGTGCAGCAACACCTCTGCTCAAAGGGAACAGCCTTGTTTAGATAAGCCATGGCAACACACGAGGCACAGGCCCTGTAGGAACAGCTTCAGGGACTGGGAGAAGGTGGAATATCAACTTTCAGTATTTGTGGGTGGAAAAAAGAAAAAAAATCTGTCCATAGTTTTCATGCAGTTTCAGCCTGAGGCTTTGCATCCCCCAGGGAAATGCAATTCCTTGGCTTGTGACTCACCAAACTGAACTGTCAGATTAAGGAATGGCAAGACAGACATCTTTGGCTACCCAGGCCAAGACTATGTCTCTCTGCCATCATCAGAGTAATCTCCCTTTGGAAAAGCACCAGATGAATGTTCCTGTTGCTCAGATGATTCCAGAATGTACGACTTGTAAACAGCAATGGAAACTGTGCCAGCAAACACCCAAAACTGTACCTTTTCAACAATTGTTGGGCTGGGCCCAGCAGTGACACTCTGAGCACCTTGCTGTGGGTGGTGTCCCTTGAGACATGGGCCTTTCTCCCTGATCCCACCTGGTCATCCCCTGTGCACAAGGCCTGGCTCTTTGGATGGTGTCACTACAGCTGAGGCTGCCCTAGCTCACCCCCACCTCAAGTCCTTGGGAAGTGCTGTGGTGACAGCTGGCAACCCCACAGTGTCATGGCCATGGCTCCTTCTGCCCTCACTGGTGTCTGTGCCCACCAAACCCAAAGCAGGCCAATCTCATGTGACAGGGTTAATGAATAATTAAGGAATCATGTAAGGAAAGGGCTCTTAGCTCTCCACTCCACCTTTCCATTCCACTAGTGCCTGGCAAGCAGGACCTCACTGTGCTGCTCTGCTCCCCAGCAGAGCACACATCCAGGAGGGGTAAAAGAACCAACATTCTGAAGATGCAGCAATTTGGGGGCATAAATTCCACATATTATTGTTGAGATAAATGTGTGCAGTGACCCTGCACTCAAACATGTCCGTATCAAAAGGGCAGTGAAGGCCACAGCTCCCTGCTGGAGCTGGGCAGGGGAAGGCACTGTGGGAGTGCTGAGCCTCAAATCCTTTCTAGTGACCTCAAAGCAAAGCCACTCCCAGACAGATCTTCCATCAGCACCTCTCACCCACCACATGGGACTTCACCAAAGCTCCCTGCACCTCTCTAAGTGCTGAAAAGCTGGTCAGCACCTGCTCAGTGAGCAGCAGTGGGAATTCCCCTGCACCCATACCCAAAGCTCAGGGTGAGGAGCCTTTTATGACCACACAAAGAAGCAGCAATTGAAATGCACCACAAAGAGTTATTGTGGTGAATATTCCAGAAGTTTGCCCCAGTGCCATGCACATGGGTCAGCAGGGATCCCCTTGGCACAGCTTCTGCCCAGGCTGTCTCTGTACCCATTAACGTGCAGCTGGTTCTGCTCACTGCTTTGGCCCAAGGGATCAAACATTGATTACTGTATTTGGAGAAAGAGAAGTGGACTGTAGAAGTGTGAGCTGAAAGTGAATAAACCCCAAGCATTCACTCATCTTTCCCTTTAACAAGGATGGAAGCTGTTCATCAAAACAGGGAGTAAAACATTAAAAGTGAGTCCCAGGGTGTCCCAGTGTCAGACCTGCAGGGAGCTGTAAAACAGAGGCTCTTTAACATTCCTCCAGGAGATTCACAGCCACGAGCTGCACACACCCAGAAATGCTACACTAAACCCCACTTTTTAAAGCACAGAGAAACAGCCAAGTGTGACAGAAGGTGAGAATAAGGCCTGAGATTTTCAAGGCCCCCAGCTCCAGCCCGACAGGTTCTGTGCTGTCATAACCACATCCCAAATCTTTTCTCCATCCCTGTGTAAATCCCAGTATCAAGTGGAGCTACCTGGGAGGGTGGAAAGAAGGGGCTCTCATGAACCCTGTCTCATTTCAGTCCCTGGAGCAGCGAGATGGGCTCCTGAAAGGCAACAGACTGGAACAGCCCCGAGCCTCCAGGGCTCATTAACTCTCCTCGGCCACATCTGTGATTTGCTCCACGATGCATGGAGCAGGAATTTCCACCCTGTCTCCAGAAAAGTCATCCTGCACCCAGGGCTGATCAGCCACCACACCAACCTTCACCACAAACACCTGGTGACTTCAATTAAATCATGCCTGAAATCTGAAATGTAGATCAGCTGGGGAAGGCATTAATGGCAGCAATGTAAAGGCTCAGCACAAACCTTCCCAGGATGAGCTGTCCTGCCCTTGGCTGGGCTGACAATAAAACTGTGACATCATGTGCAAACGAGCTCTGAACTCAAACCAGGTGCTGGGAGCTGCCCCAGTGGGTGAGCAGGGATGGTGCTGGGGCAGGAGCAAGGCTGAGCACAGCCAGGATACACAAAACAGGCAGTGCAGCACAGGGCTCAGTCCTGCACTGCATGGAAAACGCTGGGATTTGTGCTCTCTGGTGCCAGTTCCACTTGGGACAAACACTACTGAGTGAACAGTTGCTGGTACTCATTTCCACGTGTGTGAACCTTCCTACAGCTCTGAAATCAAGCCAGCAGCACAATAATAATGGTGTTTCCAGGTTTGCTTATTCCCAGGACTGCCCTGGACCTTGCAAAGTTCTGGGAGCTGCACTGACAGGACACAGCTATTGGAGAGCACAGTGACTTACAGCCAGGAAGCACATCCATGCTCCAGAGCCCCTCCTGGCCAGCCAGATGGCCTGTTCCCCATGACTGACCTTCACTTTGCCCAACAAGAAGGCCCTTCCCAAAAGGTCTCCATGAGCAGTTTTTCACCCCATTATGCACTGCCAGGTCAACTGCTCACACTTTCCCCACATCTCAGAGGCAGCACTGGCACAGAGCTGTGAAATAAATTTTAAAAAACACTGATTTCATGCTTGTAAAAGAAACAATTTTGATAGCCCTACAAGCTTCCACTGTTTTGGTTTTTGTTTTTTTTTTTGTTTTTTTTTTTTTTTTTTTTTTTTTTTTTTTTTTTTTTAAATTTCCTGAATACAACTGACATTTTCAAAAGCTCTAAATATCATGCACACATGTGGGTGAGTTCTGTTTGTGGTAAGCTCCTACCTGGCAAGTGGTTGTAGCTAAACCACCAGCAAGCTTGGGTTAGATGCAGTCACTTCCAGCTGAGAAACACAGAGTTTATTTACATTTGTTAACTTCCATTCTCCTGATTCTTGAAGAAATCAGCCTCTGAAATAAATTCTGCTGGCTCCTGTTCACACGGGGGACCAGATCAGCACAGAAGAGGCAGGTTTGCTGTCCCTGAACCAATACCTGGGAGGACAATAACTGCATTTCTCATTTTTTGCATCCTGGTGTTCTGGAGAGCACAGTCCAAAGAGTAAAATCCATCACTGGGAGCAGATTGGCCCAGGAGGAGCAGTTGGGAACATTTCAGGATGTGCTGCAAAGCATCACCTGCACAACAGAGTGGGGATCACACACAGAGCTGTGTACAGTGTAAACTGTTCTTTATTTTTTGCTGGTCATTTTTTGAACATGCCCTGGATGTTCCACAGTGACTCTGAGGCAAGGAGAACTCAGAACAGAAAATCTGTTGTACAACATACAGGTCTGACATGAACTGGGCAATTTTTACATCCAGATCATTATTAATTTCTTTTGGGAATTCCATTTCCACATGAAGCATGGCTGGATGAACACTACTGAAGCACACAAATACCAAGACCACCACCACAAACTGCAGGAATTACACAGCACTTTTATAATACTGAAAATTCTCTCCCACTGGCAGTAGGAGTGAACATGTCCAAAGGTTTCTTTGTATGGAAAGCAGCTGCAATGAATGGTTTCAACATCAAAATCAACTGGAAAACAACAATTTCAGGCGAAGTGTTAAATTAAATCTAACTAGGAAAGGAGTTCTACAATAATCCTGGTTTTGAGCACTGTTGTTTAGCAGTCTCCTTCCTGCCATTCTGGTGACAAAAACCACTCTTCACACCCAGCTTACCACAGTCCAGCTGAAACTTGAGCAGCCTCCAAATGGACAAGGAATGGAAATAGGAGAAAAAGAGAAAATAAATCAAAGGCAACCAATTCATTTTCATCTCTCACATTGTTCTTCCTGCTCAACTGGGGAAAGGGAACCTTTCCAAGTGAGTTCAGAAATGCTGTGGGTCCCTTCATCCATTCCTGTCAAGTCTTCAGTGAAGAAGGTTGGAAAATGCTGATGACAGGCAATAAAGCAGAATCACTGAAATTCATAAATCTGGAAATTTGGAAGAAAAATATCTGTATGCAAGAATAATGAATAAAATATTTGTCAGCATTTAAATGAACTGAGAGCTCCACACTGGAGGCCTCTTCTGCTCAAAAACTTCATGCAAGTGCACAATTGTAGAAAAACCCTTTGAGAAACACAATGCACAGCACAGCCATGGGAGATGAGAATGATAAATTACTCTGGTTTTTCATCGTGGACAACACTCATACCTTCTAAATTTGGGAACAGAAATTCTTTTTCTGCCCCTCCCTCCATATTTTAAGTTATGAACTCCAGAAACTCAGAAGTAGCAGCATTTCTAGTTCTTTTCCAGATGAAAGGTAACAGGCATTCTGTAAACCCCTGTGCTCTCCTTTCTGCAGCCAAAATGTAATAACAGAGCTCAGCAGAGCTGTGAATTGCTTCCATTCATCCTCATCAAGTGTTAACCTCATACACTGGAATTCATCATTCCAAAGTCTACCTATCAGGACAGTCAGTCAGCAGCCAGGCTAGTTAGGATAATACCCAAGGATTAAAACAATACTGTAGTGATTTCTGCAGCACTGCAGGAATCCCCTGTAAAATTAACACTGTATTTCAGGTATTTTCTCAGTCATATTTTCAAGATGATGCACACAAACCAAACTGCCCCAGGGCAACAGAGCATTACAGTGAATGGTAAGACTCAGCCTTTTCAGGGAGAGGAGGGAAGAGCAAAAGCTCAGCAAAACTTTGCCAACTTTCTGTCCCCTCACAGATAATCTAAGTATTCAGACTTAAGCATTACTGGTTAGAGTTTAAAATAAAAGTGACTGCAGTAATGACCTACCAGTACTAGTCAACGGCGTGCTACAAGAGCAGACAATAAATGAGAAACAATTTTCATAAAATTTCAAATAAATACACTCCCTAAATTCTAGTGTCTGACAAAAATCCCTGAGTTAATTCTCATCAATGTAAGGTCTCTTGTTTTCCAAAGAAGTTTTGGTTCAGTCAGACTGAGAATCACCTCCTGATGTACATCTGTCAGGGTTGACTCAAGGTACACTTTTAGTTTTCTACAACAGTGCCAGAGATTCCATGAGCATCTGAACCCCTGCAGTGTAACAAAGCCCATGAGACTCAGCTATCAAAGGGCAGCCACAGGCAGGAAGGCAGCTGCACCTGGTTAGCAGGAGTTTGAATTGGAAAAATAAAGGCAAGTTCACTTTTTAGGCAGATAATGTCACATCTCGTGGTCACCTTGGTTTTCTGCTGGGTGAACATGTGACAGGAGCCACTGCCAGTGCCACAGGAGGAGCTGGGAGCTCCTGGCCAAGTGTGGATGTGCTGTTTCTGGTACTGCAATTATTACAGGGCTCACCTGGAGTCAAGAAACCTCTGCTAGAAACTTTGTTATAAAAATAACAGCAGTCTTTTCCAGGGATCTTTTTCTTTGGGATCCTACCAAAATTTCTGAGTTAGTTCCCTGCATCACCACAGGTCTATTTCTAAATTAAACTCCTAGGTAGAAGGATACTTCCAAGCCAAAAGGATTTCTGAAGCAGCACTACCCTGCACCACCTGGGTGCCTTCAGGCCATTCATCAAAAACTGAAAAGTAACTGGACCCTGAGAGAGCCAAGTGATCTGTGGTCAGGAGAAATCAGGAACAGGGAAGGTGATTCCAAACTGCTATTTGCTGCTCCTCCCCTTTAGACAGGAGAGGATCAACCAGCCTTTGCTTCCTTAGGGCATGAAATCTCTGAGGAGATAAAGCCACTTTAGGGCCATCAAATCCCACCTGATAGAAGAAAATGCTAAAAACCTCCCCATGGTCTCAGCCACTGCTTTCAATCTACTAAAATGAGGAACTTTTCTTGTGGGTACCCAATACCATTTCCAACAAAGCCCAGATGGTGTTGAAAATTGCATTCACATTCCTTAAAAAATAAGGAATTATAAAAGACTGCATGGAAGTTCACAGACATCTGAGGTAAAATTAGGGTTCCATAAAAGTCAAATTTCCCTTTGTTTTCAACAGAGGCAGATTTTCTTTTTTTAAGACCAAATCTTCTCTGAAACACAAAAGAACATAAAATATAGAAACACTTTATGAAAGACCTGAAAGATTTGTAAAAATGGGAATAAGAGAGAAAAAGAGAAGTCTTTCACTTGGTGAGGTACTGAGGTACTTTGAGTACTACTCAAAAGTAACTATTAATTGAAAAATGTCTATTATTAACTGCAAAATGGAAACACCAAAATGAAATGCTACTAAAAGCTAATATGCTTGATGGACAAAAGCTGCTAATTTAAAAATTACATTAGGATGATTTAAGTGTGCTGACATAGAAAAACTGTATTTTACAAAACAATTAACAAATATTATCGTGACATGCCCATTAAACTGAGCTAAGGCACTTGGTCTCTGGATCCATCTCAGGATAAATCAGGAGAAACACTTGGAATCAACATGTTCTTAATGTGAACTGGCTGAAATTTTGGAAATTAGTCAAACAACAGGAATCTTTCAAGAATTAGGACAAGGTGCACTATCCTATGTGCACACATCACATTATGCACAAAAAGACTGATGTCATGTCTATTCACCTTGCTGTTTTGAAAGGACAAGTTATTTCAAGTTTCTGTTTTGTTCACCATGTGCCCTAAACCATTTTTGCATTGCAGAAATTCTTGAGACCTTTTTACCTGTCCTTATTACATCATCAAAAACTCATATTTGAGAATGGCAAAGATGAATTGTCCAGTTACTGAAGAGTGACTCAAATTAAAGAAGGACCATCAGTAATGGAGCTGAAAAGAGCATTACTTCTTCCTTGGCAGCTTTGGTCAGTGTTCCTTTAGGATGTCCAGCACTCACTGCAGCAGTGTTGGCACCTCTCTGCTTCTTGCTGTCCTCCTGGAGCTCAGTTCAGACAGTGTCAATAGCTCTTATTGATCAACCCAATTGAAAATTATCAGAACCAAACTGAGAAGGCCAACACAAATGCCAAAAATAACCAAGGCACATGCCTGTGAAGAAAGAAAAGCAAAAGTTACTGTTCTGAAAGTCCACAAGATCAGGTACAAATAGTGTCCTTTAAAATAATCTGTAATGTTTCAAATTACTCAGTCTTCAAACACAAAGAATCTGCTTAGTGGGAAACTAAACCAAGCCTGGGATAGTTTCCCTGGGAACTCCTGGAGCAGCCTGGTTTCCCTGCTCACACCACCCAGCTGCACAAAAAATAATCTGCCCTTTACAACTCTAAACAAATGGAGAAACTGATTAGTATTTTACTCAAAATACAATTAAAATTACAATGGATTTCTTACATTTTTGAATAGCCAGATGATGATAAAACCACAGTTCCAGAGACTGCAGCTTGCTGATTTATACAGGCCCCCAAATCTGCTGGAACTAGTCATGACTTTAGGTGGTCAGAGGGCATCATTATTAGATTTTCTTTCAGATTCCCTGTTTTGTCAATACAAGAGCAGCCCCATGAATCATAAGAATAGCAGAAAAACTCTGTATAAACATTTTGTCAGCATTTTGGCCACTCTGCTGAGCAGTGGTTAAATGAAGACAGACAGTTACAGTGCAGAAAGCAGGCTCCTGCACAAATTCCAGCCCAGAACTTAACCTACTACAACAAAAGAGAAACCACAAAGAGGAGGAAAAAAACCAAACAAAAAGGAAGAGAACAAAGAAAACAAAAGATGTTTTTGCAACGTCTTTTACAGAAAACAAGCACAAAAAACTGTTCCACTTAAATGCAGTTTAGCTTTGTCCCAAGTGCCCAGACACCCAGAGTAACAGGTAAAAACTGAGCAGAAGCTGGATTAAAAGTCAACATCTGAAAACTATAGGGAAAAGCACATAATCAGATCAATGGTCCAGTACACAGACACGCTGCTTGCCAAAAACTCTGGTGAAGAAGGAGTTTCAGAAAGACCAGAGCTACCAGGAAGGATGAAAGAAAATGCTCGGAGATTTTGTGAGCTGCAATGAAAACATGAGCTTTGCCCCTCGGATTGTGCTCCACTGTGTATTAAAATGCATTTAAAATGAGCCTGTTTAAACATTATTAGTGCAGATGAGAAAACAGAAAACATACCCCAAGTTTCTGTGGTGAAATAAAGTCCTCTCTGTTAAGTTTAAGATAAAATAGTCCAGGATATACAAAAAGCAAACATGTTGATGTGGTTGAACCTTTAAAAAACAGAAAGTAAGATTTTGTTTAGAGAAGACTGAAGTGCATTGCAGAACCATATACTGAATTTCTTGAAGTTAAATAAAACCCAAGAAAACCAACCACCACAAGAACTTACCAACTACTCCAAATACATTTTTTATGTCTGGAACATACATTGCAAAGAGAACAACAACTACATTCAGTGTTAAGGTGACAAGGATATGGCAAATCCAGGAGCCAGCAAGATGAGAGAAAAACACCATCAAGACAGCTTTCCTTGCCTACACAATAAAAGACAAACACTGTGTGGGTAAATACATACATACACACACATTTTTTGATCTTATCTCAATTCCATAACTTTAAGAATTACATCATTCCAGATGTGAAAGAACATTTTAAAAATCAAAATGCCAAAAGATTAGTACTACTTCAATGCTTTGTCTCTCTGTGGTGTAGAATGTAATTTATTACTGTATTAAAGCAAGATTTATCACATGGCCATTAGTCTTAAGAAATGACTGGCCCCTCCCTGTTTTGGAGGGACAAAAGAAGGCCTGGGAGATAGTAATTTTTCTCTTTGAAATGCCTGGTAGCAAATGTCAGCATGTTGCCAACTGATGCATAATCTATACAGTGCTTCCATACACAGAGTTTTGTCTGCACAGTTTTTGGTCCTAAAAGAATGAATTTTCAATTCTACCACAGTATTGATAAGCTAAACTAGGGGGGTTTTGGTGAAATAGGTCTATATGTGTTTTTAATTTACAATTAAATTGAGTTTCAAGTACAAGTGTGTTTGTGTGTGGGTGCGTGCATGTAGAAAGGAAAAACCAAGTCAGCAAAACTCAATTTAAGAGAAAAAAAATCAAACTAAATAAACTTTAGAAGTTCTGAATTCTCTAAATTAAAAACAATGCTGTGGGCTAGTTTTAATCTGAAATCTGTCTCAAGAGCACAAATTAGCTTAGTGGTTAGTTGTTATTTTGGAGCTTTCATGGAACATATGCAAATATGTGGTCTTTGATCAATCACTTGACAAGTGAATAAGATACACAAGACTAGATGTGACTCAAGAATTGCAGTCTGCAAAACATTAGTGACCAGTGCTCAGTGCCAGCTGCAGAGCTCTCAGGAATACTCACTGGGAAATGGATTAGAGGGACTGTCAGGAGCACAGCAAACAGAATGGCTGCTCTCACAGTCATGATGATGGTATCGTGGGGCAGGTACCTGGAGTAACCTTGCAGCAGCTCAGTGTCCACTTTGTCTGAAAACAAGACAAATTAATTGCTTTGTTAATCACTGGAGAGCTAAGGTAATTAGCAAGGCATATTAAGGTGACATTCAATTGGATCCATCTGCTTGGGGGATGCAGATACACTCTGGCATTACTGATACACTAGGAGGCAAAATCTTCAGGGAAATTAAAAATTTCAGGAGACAAAGCCAGGCAGAGCCTCTGCTGAAGCCAAAGATGCCTAAAGAAAAAACACAAACGTGAAGGAGACAGCATAAAAAAAAGGAGGAAATTTAAACAGCAAAAGTCAGAGCACTGAGAGTGGTCTGCTATCCTGATTTTTTTCTTTTTTTTTTTTTTTAATCTTAACTCTGCTTTTTTGGACTTCAGAATAGACTGAAATTTTCAAAGTTCAATCACCCTGTGAAGTTTCAAATTCACAGAAAACAGAAGAAACCATCTGAACCACAGAGAGATGAAACATGCCTCATTTCAAAGAGGGAACTGTTCTTTTGTTTCCAATTTAAAATAAAATGTTTTACATTTTCTCAGACTGGTATTTTAGGAACAGGGAACAGACTTTCTCTGTTTAAAGAAATAAGTTAATTAAACAAGACAACCAAAAAGTGAAAATATGAAGAAGCTTGCAAGGGGAAAAAACCAAACCAAACAAACAAAACAACTCTCTTACAGACATCCACTCCTGGTTCCAGCATTTCAGGCTCCTGAGTTTTAGAGTTACTAAAGGAAATCAAGTCTGCAGAAAACCCAAACCATTCCCAGTGAAACAGTCTGAGAGGCTACAGTCAAGACAGGGTCTGTTCCCAAAGAAGTCATGGCAGTAAAGGTAACAGGAACTGGGATGGCTTCCAGGACTATTTTTTTTCCTCTTTTTTTTCCCCCCACTTCTTATTAAGATTTCATCTGGACAGCTGCCCTGCACTGCCTACTGAACCTCTCTGAGTTGCACTTAAAATTTATTTTATATTCTCCAACAAACCTCATGGAGACAGTCAGCAAACAGCAGTAGTGGCCAACAGGCTATTAGGGCCTTCAAGACTCCCCATATAATTTTTCTAAGGTTTCTGGATATCTAGGGAATATTGTCAGACATGCTTATACTTGAGGGTAAAAGGTACAAAAGTCCCTAAAAATCTGGAATTATTAGATGCTAAAAGCCAATATTCTTGGTGCTGTGATGGACCTTTAAAAAAAGGGCCACTGTGTAGATAAGGGGCCTGAAATCTTTCTGAAGTACAAGAATGCCAGACAGAAGAAGTCATCTATGTTTAAGCTCTACTGAAAATCTGTACCCAGAGGTATTTAGAAGTCCAAATGTAGAGTAATTAAATTGGTATTGCAGCACACTGCCACCTAAACTCCACAGCAAATGAAAATGTCTGTAGAATTCGTAGGGCAAGTGTGATACCCCACCCATTCTTCTGACTGGTAATAAAAAGGTATAGTTACTTCATCAAATGTCAACAACATTTCTAAGAAATGTGCACTTCTTGGTTCAGTTAATGTACCAAACAAACACATTTTTGCTCAGGAACCAGAAGCATGTGCTGGAAGAGCCAGCTCAAAGCCTATCCTTCTGAATTTTTAAAATCTGAGGGTTCAAGTGTACTAATGCCTGAAGCATTCCAGGCAGGAGACATTTATCTTTTATCATTAACTTTTGTTCTAAGGAATACCTGAAGAATACACTTACCATAAAATGTCAGGTACCCAAAGAGAGCAGACATAAAGTAAATTAGGAAACTCAGGCCAATTCCTGTGACAGTTACATTCTGCATTCTCCTTTTGGATGGACTAAAACAGAGAAAGAAAAGGAAATCAGTGTTGTTTTATCTGTATTGGGGATGATTAAACATAGCACAATCTATACAGTACCTTGCCTTTCAGAGTAAAGTATTGGCCTAATTTAAGGCCACTGAGGATTTGCTGAGGTCTGTGCTGTCACTGATATTTAGGGGGTTTAAAAGTATTTTTAATCTGGTTATTAAAAGGGCACTTTTCAAGCAGACAATTAACACTGTCCCCATCTCATATGGAATTTAGACTTCCCAGTGTCTCTTTTAAATTAAAACTGGGATTTACCAGGATGATACCTGTTCAGAGCCAGGAACAGAATCTATGTCAAAACCCCTCACTGGATCAGATATGGCCAAATGCAGATTCAGTTACAGCCACAAAAATTGACTATTAAAGTACCTTAGCAAATGACCTTTTTTTTCTCCTGATTGTCCAGGGCAGAACAATATCTTGACACTGATGATGGAAACTACATTTGCTACTTTTCACTCCTCTAAGAGAGAAAAAGCCAGTACAGACTAAAACTATACATTTCCCAAAACCATGAAAGCTCCTTATTCTGCAGTGAATTCTGCACTGACCTAAAAATAAAAATTACTCATTAATTTAAGGAAAGTATTTAGGGATTAATTTAGGGAAAGTATTACAAAAAAAGGTTATAATTCTATTTTAATATTGCATGTGTTCATACATCACCTTTGGAGCTCACAATAGATTGGCAAGACTGAGGTATGGCACAGAAAAGAGAAGGCCATAGTTGGTATTGCATAAGCACTCTGAAACAGAAAGAAAACATCTTGTAAGTTGTTTGCTGTTACTGCTAGTTGGAAAAATATCTCTATGAACTCAGAATTCAGTTCAAGTGTTGGAAGTCAGTGGAAATATTTCCAGATGAATGCTTTGAGATAAATCTCCACAAGACAGAAATGGTGTCTCTAATCAGTCCACAAAAATTCAACACTTTCAAGTCATGTCAGTTCAAGTGGACATAGCTGAGTTTCATCATCAGAAGTCATGCTGCCTATAAGCCAAAAACTGGAAGATTCTTTTTTGACTACACTGATGCCAAGTACTTATGTAGAAAGAGCAGGATGTGTCCCAGAGCCAGTGTATTATTTGTGAAATTCTCTAAGCATTTTTCCAAATTCTACTATCCATGGCTACCTGTCAATTACTGATTCCTTCAGCCTGACCTCACTATTTTATTACTCCTTCAGAGAAGTTTGGATAAAACATAAAATATAACATAAAATATTAACAGGAAATATAACATGCTTTGGCATCTAAAGTTTTAAGACAGTTATGTAATTAAAGATGCAACCACACAATTAGTGGTGTATTATTCCAAAAATTTGTAATAAAAGGGATGAATCATCTAGTACAGCTTATTGCAATTGCCAAGTAGAATAAGCTGAACTATAACAAACACTTTTGTGCTGAAATAATCAGGCCCATACTGGTAAAGATATGCCACCTTCTATTGATAGAGGTCATTTTAAAAAGAAGGAGAGATGAGTCCCAAGATTCTTCCAAGCACAAAAGGCCAGAATCTCACATTAGATGTTTCTGGTCAAAGCACCATTTCTTCTTTGATCTACAGACAACATTTGTCTGATGTTTGCGTTGCCCAAGCTTTTTTTTTCCCTTCCCTTTATCTCGGGAGGTAGGGTGGACTTTTGTTTTTACAGAGAAATGAAGCCACATCCCTCCTAGATCTCACTACAGGGCTATCCCAGATTTACTTTTTTCCCTCCCTCTTCACCCCCCAGAGACCAGGGCTTTACATGACACTTCCTCTCCTGCAAGCCTTGATGGGTGGTTACATGATTTAAATGCCAAGTTAATTAACAAATACCAGAGCTGGCACCCAGTGAGATGCACAAGTTTGCAACAGGCCTGAAGAATCAGCTTCAGGTGAGCAAAAACTAAGGTTAGCTTCAGGAAAGCTGCTCCACCCTGCCAGGAACTAAGAGCACACAGCCAAGCAGCACCAACTTCCAGCTGAGGGTTTGATCTGATTGCATGATGAGGCTGACCACTGCTTCATCTGTTATACTTTCTTTTTTGGTCATATTTCCAAAATATTTTCATAAATGCTAACTTGGACAATCAGCCTTCATACAAAAAAAAAAAAAAAAAAAAAAAAAAAAAAAAGTGAGACTGGATAGTACTTGGCAGCAGGTACAGAAAATATTTCAGCAGCCTATAATGAGTTTTACACAAGGACAGCTTACCCTGGGTAAGGTTTAAGCCCCAATTTTTTAAAAACCACCACCCCCCTTTAAGTTAGTGCATTGTTAATAGAGATTACCTCTTTTGAAAGATGAAAGAGCTTTGCTTTACAATCCCCAGTAGAATTTGAAACCTGTAAAACATAAATGCAAAAAAAAAAAAAGGCATAATGAAAGAATAAGCCCAAACCACAGACATGAAACTTTTCAGATTCTGTGATGATTAATAAAAGAAGGAATTTAAATTGCAAGCCATTTTGAAAGTGTTAATGTAAAAAAAGCATTACAGTTTACTAGTAAAATTAGAACTTCAAACCAGCATGCAGTTTACCTGTAAAGTCTCTATGGCACTACTCAGAGGTAGAGGACAAGGAATCGACCATTTTTTAATCATAACCTGCAGAGACAGCATATTTCACGTATGAATGATATCCTAAAAATCAGTTTTCAATTTAGATACACATAGCTGAAGTACCAGCCTGGTGGAACACCCAGCAGGGAGCTACACCCCCAATAAATCACCAGGCCTGCCTGGCAGCCAGGCCACCAGAAGGAGACTCCGAACAGCCTGTCAGTGCCATTCCATCCAGCTGCTCGCCCTGCACAGCTGGCAGCCTTATGGCCCAGGGATCTGGAGGTGGGGCACTGCAATGGGCTCTGACATGAGCTGAAATCCAAGCAGCACTGCCAGCCACCCTCCCTGGGCTGCACAGCAAGAGGCTCCTGGCCAGGATTGCTGCTGTGTTAGCGAGCCCAGCCTCGCGCCCGCAGCACACGAGCCCTCAACAGAGATAGAGCAGAGCCTAGGGCTAATCTTGAAAGGCAGACACATATGGTTTGGACTAGAAAGCAAAGGAAAAACAATAAATGCAATTATTGTCCCAGAATGTCATTGGGCCTTCAGCTACACCCTGCTGGTTTAGGGACTGCCAAGTAACAGGGCTGAAAATCAAAGGGAAATTAAAATAAGAAATGTTACCTCCTTTTTCAGAAGCCCGGTTTAAAATAATAGTTGCATTGCTCTCCTCACCCTAATTAATTTCCTATTGTAGTTACCTGGCTTTAGAGGCTATAATTCTTTTGAAGCCTAGAGCAAATCATTAAAAACTTAATTAAAGACTCAGATTCACAAGAAGAATAACATGCAAGGGAGCCCTTCTCCTGGCTCAGAGAACTGTGCCTTGCATGCTGCCAAGCGGTGTTTCCCAGAGGATTAGATGCTCCCTCTTGTCACCAGCTCCAGGAGAGGCAAACAAATGTCACCTCTGGCCAAAATGTGGGGAAAGAAAACTGTGGGTGTACAGCAGGCTGAGGGCATTGTGGCAGGAACACGTTTATGGAACTAGGTGGGAGCCTGCTCAACAGCAGCCTGCAAACACCAAACACTAAAATTTAACTTGGGCCTGGGCTGTATTTAAAGGCACCCAAAGAGGGGAAGGCTTTGAAGGCTCCAAAGTAGTCAGCTTTGTAGGAACTCCCCCACTCCAGTCTAAAGCTGGAACAGGCAATGGGAAGGGGCATGGAGCTGAAGGACAAGGTTTGAAGAAAGTAAAATGTGCCTGGAAGTGGTGAGGGGAAGTTTTCCTGCAAGCCAAAGAGCAAAGATATATGTAAACACTGCAGAGGGAGGACCAGACAAGCCAAACCTAAAAGGCTGGAGAACATTTTTCTAAAATAAATGTAATACAGATTAAAAACAGACTGAAGTGGAAATAAGACAAAATAAAATGTACTAGGTGCATTTTAAAAAATCTCTATTTATATCTGACCACTTGCTTAATTATTTAAATGTATTTGGGTTTCCAATTGTAGTCTAGTGAGTTTCCCTAACAGGAAAGGATTTTTAAGCTGGCAGCACAGCCCAGTTAGTTGAGCAGTCATGCAGGCACCACAACCCTCCTCTAGAACTTTAAGCCTATTTCATATAAACATTCTTTTGGAGTATAAAAAATGTTTGGTTTTAAGTGAAAAAAACTTAAAAATCAAGAGAGATTATAGTGGAAAAAGGGTATTTTAAGCCCACAACAGACACACTGTTAAAGAATAAAGTTAGAGAATCAATGTGTTCTAATATTCTCAGTGATTTTTTCGTATCCTGCAGAGGGAAAACAGGAATCCCTTTATTCCAGCAGTACTGACAGCACTGGGCAAAGGGGCTGTCTGTGCATAACATCATTCATTGCATATGGCAGGTTCCCAATCTGCAACAAGTTTTGTTCTGGGAACACAAACAAGAGATTTAGACAAACACCACCAGCAATCATTAACACCTTTGCCGAACAAGCTACCAATAATGTTGTCTACACACACACAAAAAAATACAAGTCTGTCTTTATGCTTCACCAATATACACAGCAAGAGGGGAGGCAATAACAAAAATAATTGAACAATCACCATTTTTTTCCCCCTGAGGATTCAAGTCAGGGAAGTATTCAACAACTGAGCAACAGAAGTGCTCAGGTCCTCACAGAATCTGGCTTTGAATTAATAGTTACACATACTTGTTATTCTCCTAGATCAGGTCATCTCAATGTTTGCAATATTTTTGCAAGTAAAGCCTAGAAGCAGTTTTTTGGCTTTAAAGGAAGAAATACTGAGGCACAGAGAGGACATTTGAGACCCAGAACAAAGAAGTTTCCAGCCCTTTGCTCAATGCACTCCCTGACCAGACTGACCAGGATGTCTCTTTTCTGCAGGCTGCAGTAAAATTGTGGCTTGCTGGCAAAAAGCTGAACAGATGGTGTGCACTTGAAAAGGCACAGAATTACTGTATATGCAAAATATAATTATATCACTTCCATATGACTAACACAGTTCTCTTCTGGAACAAATTAAAACATATCTGCCACACAGAAATTAACAGTGTGCAAACTAAAACACCATTTCAACAGCACGTATCACCCACTTCAAAGCAATTAGATACGAAAACTAAACCACATTTAATGCCTTTGACTTTCAGGGCCTGAACAAGTCAGAGAGAATATTCTGTCAAGAGTACTGCTTTTCTGGAAACATCCATAATGGCTTTTAAAAATTTTGACCCCAGCTAGATTTACTGTGGCTGCTGCTTTGCCATTTAACAAGAGTAAGCACACAAAATTAACCATTTCATTAAAAATCCAGCAGTCTGTATTCCTTCCTTAGCACTTTGTACCCACTTTTTTGGTAGAGAATCACCAACTAAAATCTAGTTTAACTCATCCCAGCTTGGCATGGCTGCACACAATTCTTGCTTACACATTTGCTTTTTCAGGGACTGAAGTTGTTTTCAAACGCATCCACCCATTACAACAGCTTTCCTCAGAGATCCATACACAATCCCTTTGAAATCCAGGAGCTGAACTGGTTTTAAAACCCTTCAACTTGCTTCAGCCAAAGGCCTGTGTCAGCATTATAGTTAGTCCTTTTTTTTTTACCTTTTTTTTTGTTCCCAGTTTTTTTTTCTTTTAAAGATAAATTTTAGAAGAGAGGTCAAAAGTTAAGGTAATTTATAAATATTACAAATGAATTTCCATTAACTCTGGAGAGGCTGTGGCTGCTTCTCAATATTCAGCTTAAGAAGAATACTTCCCAAGGTCCTACAAACACTGGAGCTCTCCAGGGATACCCTAGGGAGATGTTTTGACAGCTTTGAAGTTTGGTTTTATCACATGGTTCAGTTCCTAATGGATTGCCTTGGTCTCCTGGATGGCATGTTTGTTCAACTTGCCTTCAACTCTGTTTATCCCTTTGTAAAACAGGTATTAAATGCAAGTCAATGCAAGCCAGAATGACAGGGCAGAGGGGGAATATTTTTGCCAGGCTCCCAAATGAGATTCAAATAGATGACAGAGTGAGAGTTGCTCAGTTGTACCACGTATTACACATGTGCATTAACACACTTTTTCCCTTTAAAAAGAAAAAAAAAGTGCAACTTAAAGGCACATTTTCCCTCTTAGATCTGCCTAGCAGGTCTCACTTTTGATATCTGGAAACATCTACCTCACAGGGGCCTTGAGAGGGTGAACATCAGGGTCAAAAACCCCCATATGGCTCAGAGAAAAGAACTTTTCCTTTCAGCTGGAAAGAAGAATAAGGTCATTGACGTATTAATGAATCTTGTAAACTGCCTTAATGAAGTTCTAGTTTTCTTTGCCTTTTTCTGAACTCTGTCACTCCATTATACATGTAAATTTAATTTATTTTGGAGTATATTAAATTTTCTGCTGTACTAGTTGCAGTAAGTAATAGCTAGAAGTTAAGAAAACAGAATTCCATTCCTCTGCTAGTAGAGAAACAAAAATGTATGTGCCAGCTCCCTTCCCTTTGCTGCACTATCAGCAAAAAAAAAAAAAAAAAAAAAAGAATTGTTATATTTACCAGCCCAAAATATAATTACTTTAACTCTTTTCACATGCTTGGAAGTTCATACACATACACATTTTCCAGCCTCAGCAAATAAATGTAATCTGTCCAAGCAAGCACATACTGAACCTGAAGAAAATTCTAAATTTCACATAAAAAACTAAGGGGGAGGGGAAGACAATTAATTTCAAAACAGGCTTATGAAAATATTCAAACAATAAGAAAAAAAAAAAGAAGCTGTGCAGAGATTTTTTAACTTACCACAAGAGTAAAGTACACCGTAAAGAAAAATGATAAACTACTTGTGTAGCCAAGAAAGCCTGTAAAATAACAGTAAAAATAAAAGAGAATTTATAAGGAAAGTGATCCTAATGTACAGCTAAAGCTTTACATTTTAGGCATGTTTTCTATTACAGTGCTTGGTATCTGGGGCTTAGGACTCAGAATAACAACATTCCAACTGCCTGTCACAGATCATTTATGTAGTTTTGTAGGGCAGAATTAGAACTGGCTTACCACTAATGGCATGCTGTAAGTAAATGCAGCTCTTTAATGTTCTGCTGTAAAGATTTTATTTTAGTATTGCAGACAAAATACTACTGCAACCCAAGTAATAGGTTAACTAGGCAGGGCTGGAAGGCAGAACACACTACAACAACTTAAGTAATCACCACCACCAGCAGCCCCCTGCCAGTTTAAATAAATAAATAACCCATTAAGGTTTTAAAGTCTTCAACTGTAATTGCTGCTAAAGTAGAATAATATTCGCTTCTCTCCTTTAATTACTCACCAATTTTAGGAAGAAGGGCAAGAGGAAAAACAATGCAGACTGAAGTAAGCAGCAGCAGCAGTCTCCCATCGAGGTACCAAGACCTGTTGGAAAATTCATTTAGGATTGATACAAAGCTCAGGAGTCCTAAAAATAAGTTTAACTTAGAACTGTGCTCTTAGACAAAGCAACCACTAGGACAAGAAAAAATAATTTCCTGTCTCACATGCTATTTACATGAATTTATACTGCTAGTTTCTACACTGATATAAAACAGAGCTCCCAGATTATGAGGGAGGACAGCATCATTCTGTAAGAAACCAGCACTGCAAGCAATGCTCCACAGGCAAGTGTCTGCATGGATCAAGGGTGTGATGTGTGCCAATTAATAATTCTCATCAGGGCAATATGCAAATCCCTGCCTTGATTCACAGCAATGGCCAGAGGGAAGGGTATTTGATACTCTACAGATTTCCAGCAGAAGTACTTACACAGCACAGTGTGTGTCTAAAAGTGGATTACAATGAGCTGCACATTTACACACCTGAAGAAACAGCAACATCAATTCCCACTCACTGCTGAGCTTCCCTTCCTTGCACACATCCATGAAAACGTAAAGGACAGAGGGGATAAAAATTATGCTGATGAAATCTGGTAGAATGTTTATACATGAAACCACACATACTAAAAAAGCATTGCAGAGGCACAAAAGTCCTCAAACATTTAAAATCTATGTGAAGCATCAAAATCCCATCTCTGAAGTGAGGAAAGCACAGATGGGTAAGTTGTTAAGTAACAGAAACATTTTGAGGGTGGCTGCCCTGACTTGGCAATAACCATATCCTGTACTGATAAACATCTTGCACATCAGCCTCCAACTTTACCACCTATAAACACCTTGACTTTTGACCTTCCAGTTTATTTAGTCCAGGATATGGTTAGCACCTAATAAACAGGCAGCACCTCAAATTATCATGAGGGAAGTACCACAACACCTGTGTTAAAGAAGAATTATTATACAGGTATATTAACTACTGCTGTACATCAAGGACAGCCACTTGAGTCACTTGTTTGAAAAGAAGATGTAAGTGAACAGACAAATTTCAAGTTTGAGGGCACGTTCACTGTATCAAACCCAAAGCAATCATTAGCTGACAGTGTCTGTATTAAAAATGAGTCAAAATACATCATTCCTCAAAAATTAGCTCTGTCTGCTACTGCTACAGTGAAGAAGCAACTTTGCCAAAATCAGAGTCTTGTTGTAGCAATTATTCTTCATGCTGTTATTATTTACCATTTTTAAACATTTTCTTTCTTTCCAGTCTGGTGGATACTCAGATTAGGAGGAACAGCATCATGGCAGAGAACATAAGGATCATGCACTATGTGGAGATGTGGGACCTCAGTTTACAACTCCTGATTTCAAACCCACAGCTGCCACTGAGGTTGACAAACTCAGCAGAAGAGACAGAAAATTATTTTGGTTACTTTATGGTAAATGAAGAAACATTTTGGAGGGGGAGGAGAACAGAGAGGAAAACAGCAGTGAGGAAATGAAGGAAAAAAAGTAATTTTGTACACTGCCTCATTCTGGAATACCAATTCTTATACTTAAAAAGACCACAGAAAAGTCCATAGTGGGCTGGTTATTGGAAAATGTCTCCATTTTCTCTTCAAAGTACTGATGTAAAAATACATTTATTTTCCAAAGGCACAATAAATGTTTTGATAGTGCCTTTAAAGTCAATCTGATCTGTAAATTTAATCCTATATGATAAAAGCATTCAAAATATGAAATACAGAATATAAATCCTCGATTCTGCTGAAAAAGCTTTGGCATGCAGATGTTTCTCCTCCCTCCCCCATACTTTAACTAAAAGCAGACATTTATAAATTGCTTTAATTTCATTCCTGAATTCAACAGAACAAGATATTCATATGTTCTAAATTAGGATCTTACTCTCAGTTCATATCAATTATAAAACTCACAAGCAAGACAACTTAATTGCATCAATCACATCCTCTGACAGGGTCATTAAATGTTAACAGAGGGCTCACAAATTACAACTTTTTAACACAATCCTCATTTGAAACTATGTTCATGTCATCAAAACTATGTGGAATTCTTGTTATGCAGACAGAAACATCTCCACTCAATATTAATAAGTGTTCATATTGTATGGGTTTGTTTTTTAAAAAGACATGAGGATGTGTTAGACTGGCTCTGAGCCTTTCAAACACACACACACCTGCTAACCTCTACCTATAAAAATAATTTAATGCACAGAACATTCCTTAAATGGCTTTCCCAAATGTACAGCTCTGGAGGGTTTATGCATATAAAATACTCTCACAGATAGTTTAAATGACATTTTTGATACATCCCAACTACATTTAAGATCAATTCTGCACCAAATGAAAGCGTATCAAATGCTATAATGACTTAACAAACACGGAACAGTTGTGCAATCCCATCTGGAAACAAGTGGTCCAGGTAAAGAAGTTGAATCAAACTATTCAATATTTATGCACCCTTTGGATAAATAAGTTGCTTCTTAAGCTTGGTATTTGATTACCTATTTTTGTTGAACAATTTCCTACAATTTATAAGGTCAGCTAGTAAAAATGTACACTTAACATCTGCAAAAAACACACAGAAACAAAAGATTATGATCTAGTATTCATATGTCAAAATAAATTAAATATAGATGTGGGCACACATATGTGCATGTTCCTGGAATACTGCTTGACCACAGCACTTGAACAATTTGCTTGGACAAATACTAGAGGTGGGAAATTGTGTTAAATAAGCATTGATTGATGCAGGAACTGGATGAGACCAGGCTGCCAATCACCTAAGCACGGGGCTGTGGTTAGGATTCCTATGGGCAATTTCAGCTCTTTCTAAATGCAAAGCTGAACTTCATTCCCATCTCCAACTGTAGCTTTAGCTAAGGAAGAAGCATGGGTGCTGGCAGAGCTGACAGATCACTGAGGATTACAACAGCTCATGTGGTTTGTAATAAACAATTCAACACTGTAACCTGAGTGCTCACATCCAGGAGATCTGAGGTTGGACCTGGACAAAGCTTTTGGGAGCATTATCCCACAGGACCTTAATGAAGAAGTTTTCACAGCGTTTTTTTTAAAACAGAATAAACCTTGGAGCAGCACAGGGTTGAACCTCCAGGTTCTACCTACCAGGAGTCTTCTTAAGCTGTTTGTTTCAAAGTGTATCTTTGCTGGAAGAAAATTCACTTTGCATAAACAGAGCTGATATAAAATTAAAAGTGGTAAGAGATGTTAGATGCTAAATTTGGGGATGAGCTTGAAGGAGAAGGTTACAGCCCATGAAAAGCTGATAACTACCACAGCTGGAAGAGATACATGAGCAGACTAAAAATAACAAATATAAATAAAAAGTAATAGTTTGGGAAAAAAAAGCGAAAACTGACAAAAAAAACCTTACTAAAACTGTGAGGGCCCAGGGGGCAGAAAGACAGAAACCAAGATTACAGCCACAATTAATTTTTCAAACTCATTATAAAAGTTGCAAGTGATAAAATAGAAAATCAACTAAAGTACCTTTTGATAAACTGATTTCCCACTTAAAATTCACCCAAAACATTCAGGAATAATACAAGCACCACACAGCCTTGAGACAATTTCACCACATTTCAATCCAGAACAAGTTTTGAGCTCAAAACATCTGAAAATAGCAATTTGGAAAAACAGCTGTAAGGCACTCCAAGATACACTGTTAGGATTGACAGGAGCATGGAACAACTCAAACAAGATATTTCGATGCTGAAGCTGCAGTGTTTGCCTTCGATTTCTTGTGACAGTTCCAATGGAAATGTGAGGGACACACTCCTTACAAACAACTTTACAGTTCAACTGTGAAAAATAACTTCTTTACTGGGAGCCAAGTTTAGGAATTATAAACCAAGTCTGGAAACCTGGCATTTTTCCCAAGACAAGTCCAATTACTAGAGCAAGACAACAAAATATTTCCATATAAATGCCTGCCATTTTTTGTACTGTGATTCTGAATTATGTGAAGTGATAACATGACAGCAGTGGAAATGTTTCTTCTCCTCTCCCTCCCAGCACCTTCCTGCTTCCCCTTTTAAAATATTACAGGAAGGAGATTCCTGTAGGTGGAGTTTTGCCACTGACTTTAAGGTCGTAGGATGGGAAATCGCCATGAGGAAAGAATCACGCTCTGTGTGTGTGCTGCAAAAGACCTGCACTTGCCAAATACATTTCATATTCCAACAACTCATGTAAGTGACTATTTAAATTCACATGTGAGATCAGAGAAGTGTCAGCACCCATCTCTTTCAGCAGTTCTGGACCCCTTTTTTCTTCAAGACAAACACAGAATGCACCAAGCATTTTTCCTTACCCACTCTCGGCTCCACTCAAAAGCCCCGCAACAGCCCCAGGAAGTTCAGACTTGACAATCAGCAGATAAGATGACATGGCTGCAAACAGAAGCAGGACAGATTTAGCAGAGGAACAGCAGCATCTCAGCCAGCAGGGCTGGACCAGCAGGGCTACGCCTGGAACATCTCAGCTCTGCGTGAGACACCGCGGCACCAGAACCAGAATTTATTTTCTCATACACTTCCTTTAAAAATAGCTGCAAGTACTGCACTGATGTCAGCTAATGCCTCCAAAGAGACTCTTACAATGTGAGTCTTGAAACAAGGAAAACATAATCCAAAGGACTAAAAGGCAAAATAATATAATATATAGGCTTGCACTTCTACCTGGGAATACAGACCTACAGGCTAGAGACAGACTGTAAGGCTGCAGCACTCCTCCTTCCACTTTGTGAGACATTATTCATGATGGGAGTAAATAATGTTTGTTTCTCTCAGTACAATAAGGTTTTTTAAAGACTCAGTTTTCATAGTTGTTCTTGTTCAATTGTACTAAATAAATAAAAGACAGAAATTCAAACACAAGTATAGGACTTGAAAGGGATTTTTTATATACTGCAAGGTTTGGTCCTTAGAGCTAAGAGGATTATCAGTGACAGATCCCTGCTTCTCATGACAAATCCATCACCAGCAAGACCCCACAATAATATCAAGTGCAGAACTGTACAGGAACTGTGAAGCAGAAGAGAAACTATTAGCTACTCTTACAGGATTATTGACTTGAAATTAAGTGTTTTTAATTCTATTCAGCAGAAAGCAATCCAAAAGCTCCTTCACAGCGCCACTTTTCTCCTTCACTAAATACTGTGATCAAAGGAAGGAATGAGAGGGTTTTTAAACCCCAATTTATACTAGTCTGATCCCTTCACATACTCTTCATGCTGCTTTTTTATGTAACCAGCAGAGAATTACTCAAAAAATCAAGCTTTACAAACAGCTTCAACAAGCATCAAAGCCTAGGTGAAACTAATTTCCATCCTGCACCAGCAAGTAATTTTAGTATTGTGTCAGTAAAAGCTTAGTTACATTCAATCCCTGACAAAAACTCATCTGTTGTACTCAAATTTAACTGTTCTGTATTTAGTAATTCTTTATAATTTTATCACAGTGTATTTATTCATGCTTTAAAATTACAACATTACATTTTTAAAAGGCAAACCAGCAAACTTTCATAAGCTGATGTTTGAATAAGTTTGTGTGGGATTTTTTATGTAAGAAATTTTTTGAATCTTAAAAGAAAAGCTATGTGGACTCAGACACTGCTGTATTACAGAAGTTACTGTTAAATTTTGAAGAAAGGGTAAGGTGATCCCAATAAAGAAAGAGAATTCTATTAACACAAAGTGAAATCTACCTACCACAAGGTTAAATTAAAACCATTTGGTAAGTCACTAAATAATAATATTCACTTCGTAATTAAAAGCTCTGTTTTTTCCCAATATTTATGTATATTTAGTGACATGTAGCTGTTGATTGTGTGTGCTGAGGTATTTATCTGCTGTCCTGATTTATTCTCCTAGAACAGAATTTAGGTTCAACCAGAGAGAATTACAGCATGCATATTTCTAAGTCACTAGAATTTCTAAGTAAATTAACCCAGTTTTTCATGCTAAGTTGCAGGCAGCTGCATATTTCATTCTTATTTTTTAAAAAACTAAGTGGGGGAGGAGTGAAAGGAAAATTCCTCTAAACTGCAATTCAACCTTATTTAACCATTAGCCTTCTCTCCTGCATGATACAATACTTGATGCACAAGCAAGTCAGAATTTTCATATATTTATGTCCTTCAGAAAGATTTCAAGACTAGTTCTTTTGCAGTCTCCACCGCAGAAACCTTCAAATTAATTTCCAGATCAGATTTCCTGCAATATGCAATCTGTCACTCTGCCCTTGCATTCCTATTAGCCTCTGGCTAATCACTTGATCACTTATCCTTTGTTGCTCACTCTTTGTTTTTGAGAGGAGTCCTATTTCACTGAATTCCACTCCTAAGGAGGGAGCCAGTGCTGCACCAAGGAAATTGTGCATGCTGAACATTTGTGTGCATCTTTCCTCCTTTCTCTGGGCATATGGGAAACAATCTCACATAGTAGGATTTTTTATATTCTCTTGTTTGTACAACAAGATGAATAATGAATATTATATAATTTTATTTATATCCCGATGTTGGAACCCTAAGTAAAAAATTATTTAAGCATCAGGATGTTGGGTTTTGCTTAAACAAGACCTGAATCTTGTGCATGAATCTGAGCAGGATGCCCATACTTAGTACAGTTAAAAAAACCAAATTCTGCTTTTAGTTCATTTAAAACACAGTTTTAATTCTCCTTAGGAGAAACAACTCCTTGTAGCTTTATCTGGCATGAAGACACAAACCACTGTGTAACTCTGCAACACACTACAAAGTGAGCAAACATGGCTGGTTTGTTTTTTCTAAAGATGAAACTAAAACAAAAAACAAAAACTAAAACAATGTGACACTCTTTTTCTACTTGAGGAATTGAGAGCATAGAATGAGACAGACAAAAAGTCATGTATCCTTTGCCCCAAATAACAACCTGTACCTCACTTCCCTCACTCAGGTTGTGTTGTAGAAATGAAACCTCAGTTACCCTTGGCAGGCTTGATGTGCCACGGAAGGAAGAGATTCCACAGCCCCAGACTGAGCTGTGACACAAGAGAACACAACAAGAAGCACAACATCCTTGTGCTCTGCTTTACCCTGAAATACTGACATGAACACCCATTCCAGCACTGAGGGACACAGCTCTCCTGCAGAACAAACCCTGTGCAGTGGTCTGCTCTGAGGCTGCAGCAGCAGGGGGATGCCACAAGGGCTGAACTAGAACTAAGTGAGCAACCTTCACATGGTCACTTGCTAATTTTCAGGTTCTGAATTTGCATGTATTATGTTAGTTGGAGGTAATTTTCAGTATGCACCAAGAGCTGCTTGAGGGAGAACAGTTCTGAAATTCTCAACAGGCCTTGACACACCAGAACTCAGCAGAAATCATAATTATGTTATTAGTTTATTATTCTGTACAGTTACACTGTGTTGAAAGCAGTAAGAAATATTGCTCTTAAAATACCTATCACTTTGCCATGATCTGAAAACTTGGTATTAGCTTTGACAGAAAAACCAAAAAGTTTATTAAAATATAAAAGAGTAATTGCTTTACACTTCCATTACTACAGCTTGCAGTGCCAGCATGAGCTGTGACTCTATAAATACACACAGCATGCATAAATTATTCAGAATGTCTGTGCCGTGCTACCAATATTGTTTAACACTGACCATATGTGCACCTATCCGAAAAAACAGTTGCTAGAGAAAAGGTTGTTTTTTAAATAGTCCTCAAAATACCTCTTCTGAGGTAGCCCAAACTTAAAATATGTGGGTGGCTGTTTGGTTAAAAGAAAAAAGTGTAACTTTTTCTTACTATCCTGCCCAAAAAGAGAACAAGTACTAAAGTCCACAGCAAGGATGTCAGAGAATGCAAAATAAACTTAAAAGTAAACATAGAATTTATGGTGATAAATCCCTTTAAATCATTTCATTGAAGGGACTGACTCCTCTAGTTAGCTTCTCCTCATCTGCCATTGTAGATGATGGTATTGGAGCCCTGTAAGGATGGCTGGCATTTTTAAGCACTGTGCAAAGATGGAAACAAGCTCCCCTCCAACTTCCCCCAGGAGAAGAGAGGGAGTAACTGGTTTTAATAGGTCCTCTTAGTGGAAGCTTAAAAAAGAGTGTTGGGATAATTTATCTGGTTTTAAATACAGATGTAGAATGGAGTGTGTGACAGAAGATGCAATCCTTGTGAATATGGAGAAATTCCAAAAACTGAAACAGGTTAATTTCTTTGCTTGTCCTTCTATTATGGAAACTCATCCTAATGAATTTCTGTTCCCCTGCTTCCTTTTTCTTCTATCTTTAGCTTTTACCTGAATTAGTCTGGAATTTACCTATGGTAAGCTTAAAAAACAAACAAAAAATTATTATTATTGCACATGGAACACACAGGCAGCAGACTTATTTTGGTAAAATTTCATTAGTCCTAATTGTACATTTATGCTAAAAAAAATAGAAAAGTTTCCTACATAGCTCATCACATATTCCATTCTGTAGTACAGCTGCAGGTTGGTGTCTCTGTAATTTACTTTTTTTTCTATTATTTAAAGAACAATAAAGAACAATATCAAACTTTCCATTCACGGCAATAGGAAAACACAGGAGCATGGGTCATCAATTGTTAAATTAGTACAGGAGCTGACAAACCTGCCCTTAATTAAGGCAGCTCTGCACTGGAAATCCTCACTTTGAATCAGTCAGGATAATTAGGCTTTCAGGTCAAAAGTAAACCGTGCTGTGAAAACAAACATTTGAGTTTGTTTGAAAACAGAATTAGATTTCCCATACTTAAAGGAAGCTCAGTAATTTCTTAAGGTATTAACGATGCAGGTCTCAGCATGAAAAAAGCTGTATTTTATTTTATTCCTCCATGATTTGCACCATTCATTCATTTTCAAACTTTCTGGAGTATTGTTATCACTGATTACAAAAAGGTTATTCCCATCCACCCCCTCAGTCTGAAAAAATATTTGCTTTATTTAAAATGTTGCAAACATGTTTAGAACTAAACTGCAGAATGGATCAACTTGATGGGGGGAGGAAAAAAAAAACACAAAAGAAAATAATTTGCAATTTAAAAATGCCCACTTAGCTTGATAAAAAGAGGGGTTTATTAGTCTCTGCACAGTGCCTCTAAGCAGGCACTCACAGAAAGCATGCACACACACACACAGATATATATGTACATGGGGGGAACTAAATGAAATATTTCACTGTTTACCCCAGAAAAACAAAGGGGAGGGGATGTGGAAGGCAGCAGGAGAAGCTCCCGAGGTGCCGGGCTGCCGGCAGCTCTCCCGGGAAGGCAGCCCAGGCCAGCAGAGGGTGGTGCTGCTTTTTTGAAATATCTGCTTTGCACAGCGGCTACGCCTCTCCATTGATTCCGGGAAGCTTGAAAAATACCAACCACGCGACTGTAAATACTTATTTGGGGTGTCTTACACTCCCAGAAGGGTCTCTGTGTATTGTCTGTCACCTTGACTGTATTAACAGGCCATAAAATTGACAGAGCAGCATCACCCATTGGAAGGAATCCTGTCACTCCCAGTCACTGCCTGCAGCATTCAGGCAGTGCTGGGGATAAAAATTGCTCCAGGGTCACAGAACGAGCTTTTTTTCCCCATCACTGATTCCTACACAGAGGAAAAATGTGTAACTTTGAGGACACCTTATCTCCACAATATGGAAGCAAAGAGCAAAAAAAGCACCAGTTATAGAAATTACATGGAATTAAACTGTATATAAGAAAACAATTCTTTGTAAAAGTAAGATAGCTGTCTGGAAAGTTTTAGTTCCAAAGAATGACTGCAATGGCAACCTGGGGACAAGCCAAGGCAGGTTATCTGAAGAAAATGAAAAAAAAAAAAAAAAGTATTGCAAAAATCCTCACAGAGACCTCCTAAGCTATGTGGTGGTACCGCAGCAGGTTGTACTGCACCACTTCATCCCACTGTTAATAAATTTAAATGATTAAACTCTTGTTCTCAGCAGTCTGGACTGATGTTTGTGTGCATCACAGCCACCAGGCCCTCTGGGCCCAGCCCTATCTCTGCAGCAGTGACCTTCAGCTGATGGCAGCCCCAGCCTGGGAAGCACGCTGCAAAACTGCACATGCTTCCTGCTAACCTCAGTGCTGGCACTGGTTAGTGCTGGCAACGGGCTGAGAGCTGCTCTTGTGCAATGCTTTATTGTGTTTGTCTCCATTTTAACACCAGCCTTGCTAAAAATCAGCCCTTCTCTATTACACATGCTTTAGGAGCGCTAAAGATTTTCTCTTGGGTACGTGACTGTGGACTGTCCTCCTTTTCAGTCACAGAAAGGACAGTTCTAGAAGGAGAAATTGCTGTCCTCCTTCCTCCCCTGCTTCAGAAAGCACCTAGGAATCTCCCAAAACTTCCTTGGTGGGGAGAGGGAAGGGCTGTGTGTGATTCCCAGCCACAGCTCTGGCCCACCGTGCCTCATCCATCACTTCCTAGAAGCACAGCACTATTAAACAATAGCAGGGAACCCATCCAACTCCAGCTGCTCCTGGGAAGGATGACATGAAGAGCCAGCAGAGCTATGGAACTCAGCATTTCCAGCAGCAGCCTCCCTCTCTCCTTGTGTGCCTCCAGGCCTGCAGTTCCTCAAGGGCTCTCCCCATTCTCTGAGGGCACCTGACACCATCTGGGACCCCTCAAGATCCTCTTCTTCACAGCAGGTGAGAAATGGACATAGGGAAGATCACTCCAGAGGAAGATATGTGTGACAAGAAAGGGTTGGGAGGAGCAGGTGAACAAACCTGAGCAGCCTGGGAAGTGCAATTTGACAGTTCCCTTTTTCATGTGCTCTCTGCACCCACACACCAAGCAGCCTTGTCAGGATCAAGGCAGTTCACGTGATTGTTTACATTAAAGGGCTGCTGGATTGGGTCAAAAAAACTGAGAAATGGAATGTAAAAATTAGTAGTACTGGCCATCCCATTCAATCCTTTGTCTTCTCTCATTAACAAATACCTACATTACAAGAACACACTCATTATAAAGAAAGCAAGGCAAATGTTCTCCAAGTATATTCACTCTAAGCTCATATTCTATAGTTTGGGTATTAAAATTATTCTAATTTTAGATTTGGATATTGAAAAGTCAACTCAGTATTCTGGTGCATCCTTAGTTAATCTTGGTACTTTAATGGATTTTGGTATTTGTGTTACATGGATTAACTAAATGCCTTCAAAGGGACAATTAAAAATCTGCAGGAAAAGTTGAATATTCATGTAAGAGATGCATGCTAAAATTCCAAACAATGTACTTGAAAACTGAACCTTAATTTGACCAATCAGTGCTTTCCTGCAGCTGTACAAAAATGTTTATTTTTTTCCCTTAGGTATCCTGGTAATAGAAAAAATCAATTCCCCTGTCTACACAAATCCCTGAGTGTATGCAATCAGAATGTAAAATTCCAATTTGCACATTAAGCTTTCTTTTTAAAAAACACAAAGATGACAAATTAGAAAGCATAACTATTAAAATTATTACTAAAATGCTCTCTCCACCACAAATTAATGTAAATCACTTCTGCATTTAGGCTATTTTTAGAAGGGATCAGAGCAAACTTGAAAAAAAGCCCAGACTAGATGCAGATAGTGACAATAACCCTGGTAAAGTTGCTTAATCACAAGCCATCTTTCATTATCTCACGCTCTCTAATCACTTCTGAAATAAGATACCGTATGATGCAACGCATCCAGGTCTGATGATGTTAGAGGTAACACAAAACAATTTTATTTTTAGCCTTCCTCTGAAATCAAAGATGTTGACAGAGTCTGGATGTCTGCCCAACAGGCACCGTGCTCCTGGTTCCTTCAGCCAGACACAAAAACAGAGAGGGGAACACAGCAAACCAGGCAGAGCCCAGGTTTTACACTTAATCCCAGCATGGATCCCACTCAGGAAAAAACTACACTCCACACTTCTCCCATGTAAAATCTGCAGAAGGACCAGAAAGACAAGAAAAATTCTTTTCTTTCCATGCAGTTCTTTAAGAGCCAAAGCTGTGTGAGAAGTAAAGAGAACTCTTCATATCTTGTTTTTTTAGGAGCTGTCAGCCTGCAGCACAGTCACCTTCAGAGCTGGTCCTGCCATGGGGGACTTGGACTGCAGCATCCAGCATGCACTGGTTTGGGGCTCTAGAGCTACTGAGCTGAATTTTATTAAGAATGGCACAGAGGAAGTTATGAACTATGATGAGGAAGAAATGAGAGTCGTATTTCCTCTGACAACAAAATCTTGTACACGATCCCAGAATCTCCAGAACCTGCTCTGTGTGCCTCTCCTTCTCTTGTACTGTTTATTTAGAGTTCCACTCAAACGGAAAAGGAAATGAAAAGATTTGTTCACTGCTACAGAACATCCTCTAAAACCTGTATGAATAAATAGTCCTTAATCTTGGAATTGCTATGGTCACTCCTGCCTAAAATTAATGCTTGGATTTTTATAGCCATTTCATTTGGGCAGCTTTTATTATATTGGAACTTTTAGTACAAGAAAATATTCCAAGTTTATCATGAAAGCACAGTTACTTTGTCTAGTTCTAGGTGCTTAGACAGTGACAAAAACCAGCAATCACTGAATTACCTGGACTTGACAGGAAATCTTAAAGGAAAGAAGAACAGCACTGGAATGCTGTTTCCTTCTGTTGATGTATGTGAACATGGGTATCCCATGGTGGTAGGGAACAGAGGAGGGAGATTTCAGATAATTCCTTCATTTAAAAGAAAGCATCCAAAACATTTACAACAAAAGAAAAATTAGAATTGTTCAAGGAGACTTCAAACTGTTCTACTTTCAGACAATTTCTAAATACTTAGTGACTGTGAAGTATGTGAGCATACCTGTGTAAGTACAAAAACAGGGAGTGTTATTTTATTATGCCATGTACCGAGGAAAACAAAATAACTAACAGTGGAAGTGGACAACCCACATGATGTAAGTCAGGAAAATAAACTCCCCCAAAAATACAAGTTATTGAGCTAAAAAAAGAAAACTCCCATTAATGCAAAACATATGAAATATCATAGCTAAGTAAACATTCACTTGCTGCACAAATCACTAAAATGCACAAGCAGGTTCCAACAGCAAAACCCAAAACACATGATCTGATAAAATGCAGCTACCAGATACAAATGTAGAGAGCAGCAGAGAGGAGATGCTGCTTCTTGAGCTCCTTTCAATGAGCAGTGCAGCTCTAAGGGATGTGCTCCACATCCTGGGATGCAGCAACAGGCAGAGAAACAACCCCCAAAATTCCTGCATCTATCCCACAACTACAGCCCTTCTGCTCAGCACCATCACAAGAGCCCTTCCCTTTTCTGTCCTTTTAATCAGTTTCTTAAAAACACTTTAATTATTGCCTTTGGTGCTCGTGGAGCTTTGAAGCCTGTCACAGATTTAATATTGAGCATATGAAGTCTCTTACCTCCAATATTCTGGATAATTATTGTAGTTGCAACAAGGACCTATAAAAAAATTGATTTCTTTAGAAAGGGTAAGAAGGATAACTAAAATCATATGTCTACAGCAGGCATAAACCACATGTGTATTATCTTAAACACACCAGATGGAGCAGTGATAAGAGGTCCTGAAAGGAAGGGAATCTTCTCCTTAGTGAGCAGTTTAACACATGGAAACCAGCACAATCTAAAATGAACATGGAAACAAAAATTCTTCCTGAAAATATCACATTTTTATCCTGAGACAAAGCAAGAGTAATTATACAGTGAAGCCTGCTGTGCATAAAAGAAGGTTTTTAAATCACTGAAAACATAAGTGCATTCTAACTGGTATCAGGTGAATAAAAATGAAAATTATCATTTGTCTCTGAGAAGACAGACAGCAGAGATTTGTACAAGCTCGAGTGCACTTCCTCACTCCTGAATGTTTTTGACTGTCAGGAATGTCCTTGCTTTTTAAACTTGTAAACCAGATAGACTTTTCCTTCGCACTTGTGATTATTCATACTGGACTGATATGGAAGCAAAAATTATTACAGGCTATTGAAAAATTTGTCTGAATCAAAAAAATATTAATTTTCAACTGAAAAAAAAATCCTAAGAGTGGCTATAATGTTTTTCCAATGTTTTCTTTTGAGTTTAGCTCTAAAATACCATGATCATGAGCTCTAAAAAGTTTTTCCAATGTTTTCTTTTGAGTTTAGCTCTAAAATACCATGATCATGAGCTTCAGTCTTCTTTCTGCACACTGCTCTTCTTGATATAGGACATTTCCTAAATGAGCACTGCCATTAAGTCAACTCGGAAAAAATTAAGCTACAGTAATGAGAAGAAATACAAATTTGGATTTTTGAAAAAAAAATTTCACATTTTAAATCAATTACAAGTCAGTTCGAAACTCACCAAGGAAAGGAAGAAAAAAAAATATGTTATCTTGGAATTTGCCATAGATGGAAACAAATAGTTCACACCTTTGGAAAGGAAGAATCAGCAATCTTCCAACAGCAGAATATTTCCATTCTTACAAATCCCAGAAAAATACACTTGAAAGGAAATCACCACGATGAGTAATTGCTCTACTTCAAGAGTAGTTAACCAGTAGTTTACTCAAGCTAAGCTGCCAGTTAAAGCCAGGTCCTACACTGGCCTGGCAGTATCATCCCCTATGTGTGATGCAGAACTAAGCAATGCTGCAGAGAAAAAAAGCAAAAAAAAAAGTCATCTGTGCCTGACTGAAGTGAGAACTATTCAGGGACAGATGAGAATTCAGAATGGCTGTGGTGAAGTAGAAAAGCCTAAAAATTAACAAGATCAGTAAAAGGCATTCAGGAAACAGACCTCAAATACAGGACTTAAAGAGTTACTGGATTGCAAAGAGAAAACAGTCTGAGAAAACACACTGAGAAGCAGCAAAGCCTGTCTTGCAGGCAAGTTTTAAGAAAAGTGTATAAATATCAAAGATGCTTCAGCAACAAATACAACTGTTCCAGAAAACATCAGTTCACCAGGAAAGCCCGGTGAACTTTGATTATTTCATCAAAAGGACAGCTTCCCAGCACAGAAATATTCCAGTGCTCTCCATGCACACTGAAAATAAAAGGCCAGATAATTTTCAGCACAGATTACTTAAACTGCAAATAACGAAACAGTATATTAAGAAGAATTAAAAAAAAAAAAATACACACATTGACTATGATGTGAAGCTGTGAAATCTCCTTCACTTAAACTTTTATTTAACAGATTAGACAAGCATCTGCCAAGAATGGTTTATGTATGTTCAGCCCTGCTTCAGGGCAAAGGCAGAGGAAGTCACATTTTAGTTCCTACTTAAGCTCTACATTTCTATGACTTTTTCAAGTAATGGCTCATGGCTGATGTGTACAGAACAGCTCCTGTAAAAATAACTACGTCTTATTCCTTGCTGTTATCAAGATTTACTATCTCTTGAGGTTGATCACTTGTTAATTTGATCAATAAATACTGATCCACAGACTACACTCATCTGCTTATTAATGCTAATGGAAGCCTTACAAACACCTGATAGCTCAGGTTTAATTCTCACCGACATTTAGATAAAAGAAAGCAGTCTCTAACCTGTTAAGGCTAACTAATTTTAAAACGTTTGCACTGTTACAGTAAAACATTAAAATCACACTCATGTGTGGTAAAAAACCTGTTTTCAGTAAGGTTTAACTGAACACAGAGCACAGAATTCACAACATTAAATGTGCAGTATTCACAGGCAGTAACATCACTATTAGGAGAGATTCAGACCACACTACCAAAAAAATAACAGCTAACATTTTGGTTACTCTTGTATCAGAAATGGTTGTGTCTGATGGTGGTTTTGTTCGGTTACTTTGGTCTTTTGAGGTTTTTTTTTTTTATAATCATGAGATAAAACAAGTAAGAAACATTCATGTGAAGAGCTTATTAAACAAAAGGAAACAAATAACATGCATCCTATGTACTCTTAGCTGTTCCTTTTTGGAAATGGCATGAAAAGCCATTCCTTATCTTCGATCCCTATGGAATGCTGAAACACCAACAGCAAATCCATCACCTACTGTCTCTTAACAGTTTTAAAACAGAAGCAGGACTGTACTAAATCTGAACCTTGAGCCAACCTGACAACAATGCCAGTGAGCAGATTTGTACAGACAACTAAAAGTGAACGCTGACAGGAAAAGAGCACAAAATCTTGCATTTAAGGAGTGTAAATTTAACTGAAGTTGGGTTTCCACAGAGCAGACACACAAACTGAAACCAAGTGAAAAGCTTCAGGCTGCAATGGATTTTTCAGCATACTATGCTGTTAGTAATATACTATTAATTTCATTTATATTTATTATGCAAAGAACATTTGCATATCAGAAGCATGAGACCTAGAAGAAAAACAGGTAAAAATGAATACTCACCCTTCCAGTTGATCCAAATGCAAAAAGGCCAAGGTCTTCATAAGAAGTGACAGCTGTTGGTAAGGGAAAAAAAGAAAAGAGCTAAAATAGCTCTAACTTGAAAAGCCTGAAAGCTCTCTTTTTGACCCTTTTTTCCCCTTTTTAAATTAATAAAATTCAGAATTAAAATAGTATTTCATAGCAATTTTTTACTTACAAAATAGCTTTTACATTCATCTGTACTCCTGCTACAAAACACAGCTCTATGCTCAAACATTCAGAGACACTTCAGAAACTCAATTTAGTACTTGCAATTGCAATATTTAAAATATAATACTGGTCCATTAATGGCAAATTGCCTTCTCACAAAGATTTTCTTTGTGGGTGAAGGATTATGTCATTAGCATTAGCAATTAGATATAAGCTATTTCTGTATTTTATTTCTTAAAACAGCAGGTTTTTTTAAAATTAGAATGACAAGAGAAGATACATTTTCATCTTTCTACAAATATAAACATTACCACCTTTCCAGCTTTTAAGAACTAGAGGCCTTTTCTATTTTCAACAGAGCTGAAGGTAAACACCTTCTTTGGTTGAAACCTATTATTAAAAAAAACCCAAAAGAAAACCCAAAGCAAAACAAAAATCCTGCCCTTACCTGCACCCCACTTACATAATTACATGAAAACAGCCTGTGGTTTCCTGTATAACTTTGCTGGGTTTTAGCTGAAGCTCATTTCTATTATTGCTGGCAACTCAAAACAATCCCTTCTCAGAGAGAAGGAACTCATATTAAAGCCTCTCATTGTTATCTGTATTTTGTTATTAGAAACTCGAGCAGTATCAAAAAGATGAAAGTTTTCTGAGAAACACCATTCATTTCTTGGGATATAACAGAACACCTGTGAATGGCTCAGAGGTAAAATTCATCTCAGACCCACATCACTGTGTTGTCAGGACACCTGGTTTCTCTTCCCTGGCTCTGTTTGGTACAACACTGCTCCTGTCACATCTTAATTGAGGGCTCAGCTGTGCAAGCCGAGCTTTTCACACCTGAGTGAAGCCCCATCCTCTGAGTAAATGACACAAGGCTTGGGAGACACAGGCACCTCACGGAGATCAGATGGCAGCACTGGAGCCTCAGACGTGCCCAAGCTTAGGTGGTTTTATTTCAATGGAGTTCTGCACACAATCAGATCAGTGCCCCAGAGGGCAACAGAACAGAACAAAAACAAACAGAAACCAAACCCAACAGAACTTTGTGAATTTTCTCCTATGATTTTCTCAAGGGCAGTGTTTTCCATTCTGCTCTACTACAGACACTGGCACACTATGACAATAGAGATGAAATTACAAAATTAAATGGACCAGAGTCAGTGCTCAGCACAAACCTGCACGATATCTAACAAACATAATTAAACAAAAAATATGTCTTACTAGATTTTACCCTGTGTTTTTCCTAATTTCCATTTATAAAGCAGCTGATCACAAGGGAAAAAAAGCATTTTAGGTAGCCATATTCATTGCCATTAAAAAAAATCAGAAAAATGTAAACATATTTAAGAGCCAGTTATTTTTCCCACATGGTAATAAACATACAGCACACATGCATGAGGAGTTACGAGCAAAGAGAACAAAATTTTCCACACAATTCCAAAAGAGCAATATGAAACCTTAGAGTATTTTCTGTAATAACTGTTTGTGTAATCAGTTTAGTCCTGTGAACACTGGGAAACCATATTACTTGATCACATTACTTCTGTAATTTCAAGAATATATGGAACAAAATATTTAGTGCAATTTATATAAAGATAAGTAAGTTCTGCCTGATTAGCTTATTTTTTATCATGTTATTAACACTCAATTATCCCTTTAAATGTGAAGGGGCAAGTATAGTACCAGCAATATTTGTGACTGACTCCTAAAATGAAAAGGAAAAAAAACAGCCACAAAACTTCAAAGTTCATCCCACTTAAATTCCCAATTCCTCTGCTGTACAGAGTAATCTTAGCCTTTATCAGCCCAAAACAACACAGGTCATACTGAATTAACACCAGGACAAACACTGACTGAACTAATCTCAACTCGACACTTGGCAATATTTTTTTTGCTAAGCCTTTTGGTCTACACAAATCACTTGATTTTGTCAAAGTCCAGAACAACATAAATGAGTAACTGAAGACGCTTCTTTATTTTTGAACTGCAACTAAACTGCCTGTGCTTAATAAATCCTGGCCTCTGTTTGAAATGGAACTAGTGTTAGTGCTTTCTTTTCAGAAGGTGTTTTATAGGTCACCTCTTTCCTAAATAATAGTTTACAAACACTTTCAATGGTTTCTCTTCATCACCTTTTAGTTTTTTCTAGCTTGTTTTTAATATAAAAATACCAAAATTTCTTTCCAATTTTTTCCCATGGATTAAATTAAAACAGATTTTTTAAAGAAAAAGTTTAATTAAGTACTTTGAAATCAAACATGTACAGAGACTTTACTTTGTCAAGGTATAAAGGTTGTATTTCCCACTTTTTAAAGACAATACTCCAAGGAAAAAACTGGAATGCTATCTAACATTTAATTACTTCAATAGCTGACAGGAATTACAGGAAATATAATCTCAAATCTTATTTTAAAAAATCAAAACACAAAAGGTCATAAATCCAACAAACTTATCTAGACATATTTCTGATGCAAGTCCTACCTGCCAGCATTAGGTGATAACTAATTATTAGTTTCAGACTAGAGGAATTCTTCATCCTGACACTTCAGCTGCATGCATTTCAAAAATGCTTTCCTGAGGTGGACTCTTGCCTTTGGACAAGAACTGAGGAATTAAACCCTTCTTGCATATCAGGCCTCTGAGTTCAGAACATCCAAACTCTTCTCACTTCAATAAACTTAAATCCTTAGTTCTCCCCCTCATCATAATTCTTTTGCAAGAATCTCTTTAATTATTTTTTTTACTAGACAACAGCTTAATGCCACTTAATGCCCATAAAATACAGAACTTTTCACCTGAAGTAAGAGGTTAAAAAGGCCACTCAAATTACCTGAAGTCCCCCCTTTTTTGCTTCTCATGTACCTCTCTAGCTTCATTTTTCAAGTCCTGATTCCTTTCTAATAAGCAGCATTCCAAAAGGAGAAAAAAATTACCAAAGACTTAATCCCAAATAACCAAGCAGCCAGCAATACCAACCATAAAAGTAACCCTACCTCTGAGGGGGTGTTTTTTAAGAATGTATGAAGAAGATCACTCAACAGGTGGGGACAGGAGCAGCAGATCTAAGAAGAATCAGGAAGCAATCATCTGAGAGACCAAAGGCAGCTAAAGAAAACAAAGGAAAGAGGCAGAAGCTTTCTCCCACCACCTTTGAAAAGAGAGGAAATCAGATGAGAGGGAAACAATAAGCAGGGAGACTTCCTGCTGTAACATGATCTTTGTGTGGGAGAAGTCAAGGAAGGACTCAGTTGTCTCAGTAGCAATTAAAAGAAGCAGGAATTACAACAGGAGCAGATTTGACTGCAGGTATTAGAATGGGCTGTTTGAACTGTCTCAAAGCAGTGCACTTTCCAAGGGCTGCAACAGGACTTCTCATTCAGCATCAAAAATGCTCTGTAAGCTGCATCTCTAAAGCACCACGAGAATAATGATAATCCAATATGACTGAAAAACCTCAAAGGTGTCCATTGCAAACCACGGACAAAAACATATGTACTACTCCTAGGAGAATGAAAGGCTGCTATTTTATTGCTCTTAATCATTCACTGGAAGCAAAAGCACACACTGAAATAGTGAGGTTCAGCCAGCACAAAATAATTTTGCTGCAGAGATACAGGACCTCTCTGGAAAGATAAGAGAGGCATTTGGAAAAAAAATAATTTAAAAAAGCAGAAACCAGTCAGTTTGGCATTGGTTTTGCATAAAAAGACTCAAAATCCTGTTTTTAAATGGCAGATATTAACTGTTAAAAACATGAATTATTTAAAGGTCAGTCAGTCAGACACCACTGTTAACTACAATCCTTATACTGGGTCACGTCTCTGTGATAAAACTGAGGAAATATTTCAGAGCTCACTGTTAGATAAATCCTTTTCACTTACCAGTCTGAGTGCACATACTGAGCAGAAGAAACACAGAGTAAGAAGCAAGGCTGGCAACAATCAGCAGCAAGACACTAAAAACCACAAAATATTCACAATTAAGCACTTTTACAGTACAATGCACTTTCCAGCTTTAAGAATGCTACTCTTGCAAGAACTAGGCTACAAGATTTCCTCATTTTATGGCTTTTATCTGCTGACTGTGGTTCACGTGGTCTCTCATCTTCCCAGTACTTGTCAAGTTGCCCTGATGTGTGGATTACAGAATGGCCATAACCATGGGAGTTTGTGTGTTCACATATACACAAACACATCCCCCAGTGAAGAGAAGCCAATGCTTAGGAAATGGTCAAAGTGACAATTCCAGTGACTTTGGCCCCATTACCCACAGGTCAGCACCTGCAACAAGCAGAAGTGCAAACAAAAGCATGAGTTGATTCCCAGTTTTCAGCCACATATCCACCCTATTCCACAAGGCCCATTGCTGGAGCTAAAGGAGATCACAGTTCTGAAAGGAAAATATCAATCTCTCAGGGGTAATGGCCAAGAAATTGCCACCCTGTGGCAATTTAATGCAACATCTGGGTAGGACTTCTATTAGGTCAGACCTCAATGATTAAATCACAAAGGGGAAGATCTTAATCAACAATTCTGAAAGGCACAAGCTATTTATTTCTTCCTCAGATTTGCACAGGAGTCTCAGTAATCAAGTTTTGTTCAATTTAAACCTACAAGGGGAGTTTAAAAACGAGTATATGTAGAAACTGAAAACTTACCTAAACCCCAAGATTCCTGTGTTGGCCATGGCATAGGATAAGCCAAGTATCCCACTGCCCATGATTGCATTCATTAAGTTAAACACTGAGAAAGCAAAGGAAGAACCATGACTTGAAGAACTCTGTGAATAGGACAGAAAGAAAAAAAAAAGTACAATTAGCCAAACAGGTCTTTTGATCTTTCCTAAAATTAAATTCAAGGGAGGGGACAACAGTCAACTTCTCCTTCTTTAATCGGAAATCTCACTTCTCATTCTAAAACGACTCAAATCCTTGTGCACACACAAGGAAGGATTTGCGTGCCGCCCCGCGCGCATCTCCAGACGCCCACAGCCGCGGAGCACAGCGGGATTCCCGGCTGGGAGCAGCCTCTCCCTGCGGGCTCCAGCAGTGCCCACGGCAGCGCTTCCAGCGCTCCGCACGCAGGGAACCGAAGGGATCAGGAGCAGCCACGGGGCTCCTTCCCCCGCTCCAGGTGTTATCCCCTCCCCGGTGCTGTCAGCGCGGAGCCGCCCGGCACGGCCGCGTCCCGCCCGCCCTGCGAGCCCGCGCTCCCCGAGCTTCCCTCAGCACCCAGCGCAGCCCCCTCAGGGCGCTCCCTGCCCGCCGCCCCTCACACGCACGCTGCCCGGCGGCGGCGGCAGCAGCGGGGCGGTCTCCCGGTCCTCCTCCTCCTCCTCGTCCTCCTCCCGCCGCTCGCGGGCCGACAGGTACCAGCCGCGGGCGGGCAGGGGCCGGACCCGCCCGGACCCCCAAGGCGGCGCCGCCGCCATCGCCCCCCGCTCCCGCCGAGCGCCTCCGAAGGGCGGGCCGGGGGCGGGGCCAACGGCGGGCGTAGTCGTAGCATGGGCGTGGCCACACGCGAGGGGCGGAGCCGTTGCACCCCGTGCCCGCCCCGCCGAGGGGACATGGAGGGGCGGGGCATTGTGGGCGTGGTCACCGCCCCGGCCCCGCCCCGCCTGGCGCAGCGGCGATGACGCGCGCGCGCGGCGCGCGGGGCCCGGCATGAGGTGAGGGCGGGGGCGGCGGGGGGGAAGAGAATTCCCTGAGGGGAGAACATTCCCTGAGGGGAGAACGGGATAATCGGGGATCCTGGTGCTGAGGGAAGCGATGGTGTCTCTCCATGGGTGCCTTGGGAAGGTGGCGGCAGTGGCTTCCAGCCGGATCCAGCGTTGCGGGCGGCTCTGTCTTACGGGTTTAATCCAGTACCGAGAGGCGACAGGATGAGAGGACATGGCCCCAAGTTGCGCCAGGGAAGGCTTAGTTTGGACATTGGGAAGAATTTCATCACAGAAAAGGTGATCAGACATGTCCGGCAAGGTGGGGAGTCACTGTCCCGGAGGTGTTTGGGGACAGATGGGGCGAGGCACCCGGGCCACGGTGGCTGCTCGGTCACAGCTCGACTCGGTGATCCCAAAAGTCTTTTCCAGGCGATTCGATTCTCTGAGAACCACACCACCCGCAGGAAAATGCCCCAGGAAAGGCAGGGATGCTCAGGCCTCTGGATGAGGGATGTCTCCTGTCAGCAGGCCTGGGAATGCTGTGCCTAAAGGCTGGCTCAGGGCAGGGGGGCCCGGAGGTGTCCGGAGTGCGGCGGGAGCCGGGATTTGGGCAGGGCTGGGAGCAGGACCGGCCTTGGCAGGGTTGGGCACGGCAGGGCTGTGAAGGACGGAGCACACGGCCTGCTGTTACCCTGGAGAGGGGCAGGGCTGAGGGAGGCAGCAAGAGAACCGATTTCCTGGCAGAGCCTCTCTCTCAAAACAAGCTTTTAAAAAAGTCAGGAGAAACGCCAGCCTCCAGCGCCGCCTAAACCATTGGTTCCTGCCTTGGAGCAGCCAGTGCCAAGGCAGAAAATTGGGCCCTTTTGGTCTGTCTCTAGTGGAGGAAAGCATTTAGAGAAGCGTGAAGCCACTTTTCAAGTTTCCATCCTGTAGTTGAACCAGGGCTCAGTGGCAGGAACAGACATTCCTGATGCTCCTCTGGACCTTATGGGGGACACTGCATTTAATTAATGACCTTTGTGGCATGCACCTCATGGAGCCAAGATCTCACAGAGCATGGAACTCCTTACCCTGGGGCATGGGAGGCAGAAATCACCACAGAGGGATCATGACCACTGTTGCTAATAACTGTTTTCTAGTAACCACGGCTTGGTAATGAATTTTACCAGACACAGGAGGGATCCAACAGGAGTAGGATCAAGACAGTAGAAATCTTTCCATTTGGCTTACTGAGATTAATATCACATTTATTAGAACAAAGAGAGGTCATTGTTTTTTGGCAGGAGGGGATTATCTCGCCGCTTGAAGTCAGTTAACATTTAAGTCTAAAAGTACGTTTGCAAAAGAACAAATTTGCAGCATATATTTCATAATAAAGAGCTTTACTAAGCTATTGTGGATTGTTTGGTACAGATGGAAATTCTGGTTTAAGAGAACAGCAAATCCATGTGATTTGCAGCCTTTTAAATGGAATGATTACATAATGTCTATAAAATGAATAATTTCTCTTCTAGGACTTTGTGGAGATTGGGATTCTGTGCCAGACTACTGAAAACTAATCATTTTAGGACAGCTGCATCAAATACATCATTTCCAGCAGTTTGGATGCTATTGGCACCACATTCTGGCAGAATACCTGGGCTCTTTGTAGTAGTTAAAAAAAACACTTTGTTCACAATGCCCGAAACCGTGGAGGATAAAACTAATCCAGAGCTGTATTTGCCACATCCTGGAGTGCGTGGGATGACACTGCTCAACAGAGAGGCTTTCAGAAGGACAGTGGTTGTTCCAGCTCTTAAAGTCAAGAAAGAAATTGTGCACAGTGTGCTGAAGTCCCTAAAGCAATCAGTACTGCAGCGCCCCGGCCTCAAGCGGGTGCTGGAGGATCCAGAGGATGAGGACAGTAGATTTGTTATCCTGGATCCTCATAAAGTACCGGAATTCTCATTAGGAGAGCCAGAGCAGCAGGTCCTGAAACAGCTCAGTGTCCCTGCTGAGGTCTGCAAGTACCACCTGGAGCTGAGCTATGAGAATTTCAAGTCGGAGGAGATCCTGCGAGCCGTCCTTCCCGAGGGTCAGGAGGTCACCTCTGGATTCAGCCGTGTTGGCCACATTGCTCATTTGAATCTCAGGGATCACCAGCTGCCCTACAGACACTTGATTGGTAGGTGAAACAGCTCCTCTCAGGTTTTTGTGCCATTTTATATAAAAAGTTGCTGTACTGAGGGGCACAGTTCTCTCACTGTGGTGCTGTCAAAGGTTTTTGTGCCATTTTATATTAAAAAGTTGCTGTACTGAGGGGCACAGTTCTCTCACTGTGGTGCTGTCACTGCACTGAGCCCTGGGCCCGGGTGAAGTGTGCCTTGGAAGGGCACAGCTGCAGCCCTGGGTCATTAGAGGGAGGCTGTTCCAACACACACTTACTTTTGTTAATTCAGCTGTAAACAGCAGGTTTGCTGTGGATGTTGTAGAACATTAAAAGGTCCTGGTCCCTTAACCATAATTATCTCCCACCCTCTCTTTCAGGCCAGGTTATAATGGACAAGAATCCAGGAGTCACCTGTGTAGTAAATAAAACCAATATTATCGACAGCACATACAGGAATTTTGAAATGGAAGTGCTTGCTGGAGAGAACAACCTGGTGACCAAGGTACAGGCCTTTTCCCCCTGGTGTTTTAAATTTAATGTGCTAAAACCCAAAGGAATCTTCTGGAGAGGTGTGGTGCAGGGATGCTGCTGAGGCCATTCCTGTGCACAGTGCTCTTCCTGACCCCTGACTGAGCCTAAGGGTTGGCTGTTACTTCTGCATTCCTTTGTCCTGGTTTGCCAAGGGCAAACTCACCCACAGGGATCAGGAAGGCTTGTATTCTTCCAAGTTCACAGCCTAGATTTAATGATGTGGATTTGATCTAAGAAAATCCAGTTTCCTGATTTCACCAAGCCTTGTACAGTGGCTGGTACAGAAATTTCTATCTCACCAACTTTGCAACTTGGGCAGCATTTTGCCTTTGCCTTTTTCCTCTCCTGTCAGCAGCGAGACAAACCTTCTGTCTCCTCTGCTCTGACATTTATCAGGTGTAATCACTGTGTAACTGCCAAGTGTGCTTCACATAGGGTTTCTTGTCTGTAAATGGAAACTTGGCCACTGCTTCCACAAAAATATTTTCTCTTATCTGTTAGCAGCTTTATACTTTCAAAGGAGAAAACATGAGATTTCCAAATAAAAAGTTGAATAGCTTGGTGGAACATCCTGTTCATGCAGAGAGAAGGCCACTGGATTGTCAAGGCAGCAGTGACAACTGAATATTATACGGATGGTGTCACCACGCACCCGGACACCGTGGAGCTGCATCCAGGAGTGCAGACACACTTCAGAGTGTTTCTTGCTGGCAAAGCAAACGATGTGGTGATCTGGATCCCAAGTTACTTTGGAATCAGACAATTCCACATGCTGGTGCAAAGAGAGTATTAGCTTGCATCCCATTCTCATCTGAATAAATACTGTTCCTTTTCAGGTCTGTTCTTGAGATAGTGGTCATCCCAAAGCTTGGGTTTGGATCAGCTTCCAGACTCTGTCACCTTGGGAGATGAAATACAGTATTTTTCAAGCTGCAGAACTGGCTCCCAGTGGCTTTGAATTTGGCTGACTGTTACTGTTCTTGGGCCTATCATTCTCAGACACTTATTTACTGTGTGCACTTCACAAAGCAGGGCTTGGGGCATCTTTCCAAGGTCTGCTTTCAATAAAGGAGTTGTCAGCCAGCCACAAAGCTCTTGAAAACCCTCAGATTTTTGTAGGGTCGTTTTAAGTTGCTGCTTTATTTCCACCTGGTGATTGAGACCTGCATAAAGTCAGGATTGACACTGGGGACATGGCTGTTTCTGATGAGTTGATCTGTTAAAGATTTAAGATCTGTTTATTTGATTGCATAGCTGATCTGTTTATTTAAGATTCACATATGCTATCAGTGGGACAGTGCTGATGTACGTTACCTTTCGATAAGGCACCTTCCTTGGTTTTTAATTTTCTTAACTAGTGATAATGCTTCAATCTGCCTGCTCTTTGAACACAGAGGCTTAAGCAAATGTTTTGGACTTCCAGGTCAAAGAAAACAACATTGCCTATGAACTGGATTTCTCCAAAGTGTACTGGAACCCGCGCCTGTCCACCGAGCACGGCCGCATAGTGCAGCTGCTCAGGGCCGGCGATGTTCTCTTCGACGTCTTCGCCGGCGTCGGCCCCTTCGCCATCCCGGCGGCCAAGAGGAAGTGCCGAGTGTTTGCCAACGACCTCAACCCCGAGTCCTACGCCTGGCTCCTGCACAACTGCAGGCTCAACAAAGTGGACACCAGGGTGAAGGCGTTCAACATGGACGGCAGGGACTTCCTGCGGGGGCCGGTGAGGGAGGAGCTCAGCAAAGAGCTCCCGCTCCAGAGGGAAGGACAGAAACCCGCGTTCCACATAGTGATGAATCTGCCAGCTCTGGCTGTGGAGTTCCTGGATGTTTTCAGACATCTCTTGGTCGGGGAGCCCTGCAGCCCTGCTGACCTTCCCACTGTGCACTGCTACGGGTTCTCCAAACACAGCAACCCAGCCAGAGACATTCAGGAGCGAGCGGAAGCTGCGCTGGGAACCTCCCTGGCTGGACGCTGTTCCACTTTCCTGGTCAGGAACGTGGCGCCCAACAAGGAGATGCTGTGCCTCAGTTTCCGGATCCCAGCAGATGTGCTCTACAAGAGGCCCTGCCCTGATGAAGGTAAGGAGCAACCTCCCACGTGGCATTGGGATTTCAGGCTGCACCTTGTGCTGCCTCAGGCTGGTCCCACCTGCTCAGCCCCGTGGGCCACTCCAGGCGCGTGACAGCGGCGTGGATGTGGCGCTGAGCGCGGAGGTGGCCACAGGACCGAGCGCCCGCACGTGTGCAGCAGCTGCAGGGCTTCCTCGCTTTGTAACAGCAGCCTGCTCCTCTGATCCCAGCATGAGCCTCCCCAGAAAAATGGTGGACTGGACAGGATCACCCCACAGGCCGTAAACCAGACCTTTATGCCTCAGGTTGAGGCTGAGGGAGGATGGGGTCTCAGTGATCCTTGTGGGCCCTTCCAGTGCAGGATATTCAGTGGCTCTGTGATCTAATGCCAAGCACACGTCTCTGTTAGCTCAGTCCTTCCGAACTGGAGCTGTGTTTTTGCCCGGATCAGTGCACTTCCAAGGGACTGGTCCCAGCTCTGACCTTCTCCTTATGCTCACACGCTCAGTGAGGTCTGGAGTCACCACCTCAGCAGAATCAGGTTCTGTGCCTGATTGAGTTTAAGTGAGACACAGATACCCTTGGAGATCTTCAGTGCTGGATTTGATTGTTTGTAGGGTTTTTTTTTGTTTATAATTGTTCATTTAAGAAACTGTTGGTTTCAGTGATCTTGGGCTTTGCACTACATGACAAAGGGAGCAGAGGGAGGCTCTCAGTCTGCAGGTACATGAACTGGAGGAAAGGAGGGTTTTTATAAATCTTTAATGCCATGAAACTTATTTTTATGCTCTTATTGGGTAGCACTGAAATGTAGGTCAAAATGTAGCTCCATACAGATTTTTGGAAAGTGTTTTTTGGCTTTCAGTAAAGACCCCCATTATTGCTCAAAGAGTTTTCATTTGTGACTGTTAATCCTGATTTTACCTCTCATCTCTTCCTGTTAAATCCCTTAAGAGAGCTCCCTTTTCCAGAGCTTGTGGTAGGTCAGTCTGTTTACTGTACATTAAATAACTTACTTCTTCTAACCTTTTCCAGCAAAACCAGCCTCAAAACGTCTCTGTACCAGCCAAGATTCTTCAGAAGAGAAGGTACTGAGTTGAAGACCAGAGCTATGGTGACCACCTTAGTTTGTGTAAAGGGTATTTGGGGTGTCTCTGTTTTACTCCTTGAGTTATAAGGAGCAGAGCTGTGTTCCCATCGAGTTGCAGCTTTCTTTTGGGAGCCTTGCTTCCTGCAGTCACCTTTTCTTCTCATTGTGGGATCGATTGAAATTGCTACTACAAAAAATTAAAACTTTATTCTCTTGTAATAAATGTGTTTCGGTACTTGCCTGCTCTCTATTGTTTCATGCCCTGTGCTAACTCAGTGGCAGGGCTTGGGGTAGTTTTCTGCTGTAGCGTTTTGATAATGTCCAGGTTGTGGGGAGAACAGACTTTTATGTCTTGTCAGGTCTAGGAAGGTGACTGATACAATCCCTGCCCTGGATTCTCCCTGACAGATGTTCTGGTTTCAGAATATTGGATTATGGTTAGCAGATGCACAAACAGCTCTTGTGTAAGCAAGGTAACCTTTCAAAAGCTTAACCTGAGATACCAGATAGCCCAACATCCTGAGGTTTTGAGTAAAAAATTCTTTTTAACACCAAGATTTAGTTAGGGATTAGTTGACTCCTAACTAGTGTTTGCCCATGGTTAGAGCCAGAAAGACTTTAATGTCTTTTGCACATTTATAGATGAAGTTCATGCTTACATTGCAGCTCCAGGCTGAAACCAGCACCTGAAAAACAGTTCTGTCCTCCTGAAACCGTGTCCTCCCGTGGCTTTTGTGCCTCTGCCCCCCCCCCAGCTCTCCCCACCTCTGCGTGCTCCCCTGCTGCAGTCCCTGGATGATCTTTCTGGCTGGCTGCTTGTATTCTGCAGGGATTTGAAAAGCCTCTGCCTTTGATTTCCTTTTCTTACCCATCCAAACTATTGTTGGGCAATGTCAACCACAAATAGTTTATTTGGCCGGAGAACTCGGCTCGCCCTCTCAGTTTCAGATATTTTCCCTCAGCCCAGGCTCTGAGCTCACGCCCAGCAACCAGATGTCTGTCACCCTGCTGGCCCTGCTGCTGTGGCCCCAGCCCTGAGCCTGCAGCCTGCTGCATTTTTGGTTCTCACCCAAACGCCACCAAGGGCCACGGATTTGTTTTGCTGGTGCCTCCGTGTGCCGGCCTTTCCTTCCCTTGGCTGCACGGCCCTCGCAGCCGGGTTCCTGCAGGATCTCATTTATCAATCCCCAAGGAGCCTGTCCTGATTCCTCCCTGGCCTGCCCTGAGCCCCAGCACTCCTGCTCAGCCCTTCAGCACCACCCTGCAGCTCCAGCCTGTGAGTGCTCTGCTCCCAGGCTCGGCTGTGCTGGGATTCTGCCCCGGCCCCGCTGCTGCTCTGCTGCCTGTCCTGTCTCCTGACACCTCTGCTGCTCTCCAGCTGCTGCCCTCCCCCTTTCCATAAACATCTGAAGGCAGCTCCTGTTCTCTGGGGCCCCCACAAACACTGCTGGAGTGAGAAGTTCCTCCACCACTCTGGAATGGTGCAGCCACCCTGGGATCCTTCCTGACACAGACTGCGGGTCCCTGGGACTTCACATTGCTCCACAGCCCCAGTTTAGGGCTTGGCACCACTGCACCAACCCAAACCAGGCTTGGATCACCATTTCTGGGCCAAGCCTGTAAAATATGTAACTCTGATTTTCACTAAAGGGTCCCAGGGCAGGGAAGGATTTGAACTGGTACAAGTTTTTTTCCCTGAAGGACTGAAGGCCAGTGTTACTCCAGCAGCATAACTTCAGATACCAGTCTAGCAGATACATCACTGTGCTCATAACCAGGGTTTTCCAGCTTTCTGTGCAGTTGCCAGTTCTGTGTACAAGAAAAGGCATAATAAATAATAGCCAAGCTACACACAAGTTATTGAGTGTATTGAAATTATAAATATTAATATGCATATGCAGTTCTGCATTCATTAGGACATGACCTGGGGCTTTCCAAAGTAAATATGAAGAGATCACTGGTGAGGTGCATCTTTGCCAGTCTGGGTGAGCCTGGGAAAGGGGAGAAGAAAGGAGAATAGAGGAGGGAAGGATCTGATCTCCTTACCTCTGCCTTCAGTGACATTCCCTGTCAACAGCAGTTCTGGGCACAACCAAGGGGATTTCAAAGGACAATGGAAATTTTGCCATCTGCCCCCATTTTCTTTAATAAGAAAACACCAAGTCTGGAATTGATCTCATTCTTCTCTTTATTACAGTATAGAAAAATACATCCATCTAGTGCACTCCTCAGAACAGGATTCAACAGCTATGAGCAGGTGGCCTGTAAAACATGGCCCAGGGTGGCTGTCCTGAGCAGCTTCCCACCTCCTGCAGTTGGTCAAGGCTCCGTTACAAGGAGCAGGCAAGGAATACAAAAAGGATCACATCAGGTGGCAGGGATCATCCCCAAAGCCAAAGGGATGTTCCCACCTAAAGAAACTCCTGAGTTTATAACAGAAAAGTTGCAAATGGAGAGAAACAGGAAAAAGCAAACATACAAAAGCAAAGCAAACATACAAAAGCAAAACAAACACACAAACCCCAAAAGGGAGCCCCACAATTTTGACTACTTCAGTGACTTCACCTTGTATTGAGGCTTCTTAAATTGCTTTTAGAGCACCTCAGCTGAAAACCTTGAGCTAAAGCTTTTCTTCCAAGCAAAGGTAAGAACCAAGTGGCACACAGAGGAAAGATCCCACACAAGAGCTGTGTCAGCATATTTCCAGAGTTTCTTGTCTCATCCAGCTGGCAGGAGGAAAAACCCACTTGTCTAAACTGGGAAAACTAGCTTTATGGGAAGAAAATGCAGGCTTGAATATTGACACTAAATGTTATAATCAAAATGGCATTTAAATGCTTGTGCAAATAAAACCCTGCAATAAGAGTAAAACCACAAACTTTATTAAAGTCTGGCTTTATTTAAAAAAAAAATTTACAAGTGTATTTCTTTAAGCCTCAAACATACACAGCTGAGTTATTCACATCTTCCATTAGATGTGGCTTATTTCTTCAGCCTCCCTCAGCAAAGTGCCACATGACTAACGAGTTTCCCCCTCCACAAGAATGTATCTACCATTTTACAAAGCTCTGGAGCAGAGGGGGTTTGGTTTTTCCCTTTTTCACTTAAACGCAGCCGGTTGTGCAGCAGAGGGGGGCGCGGAGCAGTGAGCGCAGCCCGGCCGGTGCAGACGGCAGCGATCCTGCCCCGCCTCTGCTGCCCTGGGTCGCTCCTCGCCCCGCTGGCTGTCCCTCGGTCACAGGCTGCTGCTCCCTGGCTAACTGGGGTGCCAGAAGAGCCCGCTGAAAGCGTCCTGCAGGGCCCGGTGACAAGCCAGGGAGGACGTGTAGCCCCCAGCCAGGTCCTGCGGAGAGGCGGCTCGAACGTGGGTGAGGTACCTGCAGCAAAGAGCAACATCATTTCAGAGCAGAGGAAACACACCAAACACCCCTGGAGTTCACAGCACAGCGAGGCTGAGGCTGCTTTTTAGGAGAAAGCAAGGAGATGGAGCTGCCCACTGCCCACATCAGGATAAAACTTTTGTGAGTTAAAGCAATGACACACCTTCAGCCGGGCTGCCCCAAGCAGCGCTCTGGTGGCACAGGGCTAAGGGCACCCAGGGGTTTGTGTTCTCTGTGCTCACTCTGGGGGTGGCTCATTTCCCCATCCCACAGGGCCTGCCAAGACAAGGACACCACCAGAAGCTTTCCTGCACTCCCACAGGAACAGGAAGGTTTCATCTCTGCCACTTAATGCCAGACGCTCCCAGAGGCTGACTGTGCTGGTTGCTCTGATGACCACAGGGCTGAGCTTCCTTTGCTTCTCACCTGTGCCTGGAGCCCACTGACCCTGGGAGTTAGATCTGTGGGAGGCCACCATCATTTTGGCTAAAGAAGGTTCTAAACTTCCCCACTAATTAAGCATCATCACCCATTTGCAGAGCCACGTAATTCTACCCCAAACCTTCCTGAGCATTGAGTTGACATGGAAACACGAGCTGACATGGAAGCAGGAGCTGGCATGGAAACACAAACACGCTGCCTGAGCTGGCACTGCCACTCCTGGCTCCCCCTGGCTCCTTCCAAGGGCTCCACCCCAGCCACCCACAGCCAGAGCTCCTGCTAAAGGATGGCTTCATAACCCCACAGCTCTTGCGCCCCATGAGACAAGTACACGACAGATTCTCCACCAGTTCTGCACCGAAACCCCATCAGAGACAGATGCAGAGCCCAGCAGGACCAGCATGAGAACCATCTCCCATCCTGACCACCAGACACAACCCCATAAACACCAAGAGCTTTCCACAGGGGCGCTTCAGCCGCTGTTTTGATTCCTCACTTGGTACATGTTGCTCCTGGGAAGGTTGAGTCATTCCACCTCTGGCTTGGCAATCCAAGCATAAACTTGCAAAACGCACACAGCCTTTTATAATGTTATCCCAAGAAACCTAAAACAGCTGCACTTTTGGCAGGAAAATACAGGACCACCAGTAAAATATCCAAAACAGTTGCATCTTTTAATTTATGACTGTACACTGTTTCCATAAAGAGTATATAAAACAGGTCAGATTTTATAGGTAAGACATAATAAACAGTCATACCCATTGATGCCATAAAAGCATAGAAAAAGAGATTACTGAGAAATGATTAATTACAGTTTTAAAAACTGTATTTCTTGCACCTAATAACCACAATGCACAGACATGAGCAATGTGTCTGAGGGATTCTTGGTGAGATGCTGAAACTGAGACTGAATTTACCTCCTGTGACTGAGTTGAGGTGTTTTGCACCAAGTTGTGACAGAATCTGGCCCTCACTGCCAGACATTGGTTCCCACCAGCACATCCACAGGCAGGAGAGCACAAAGTAATAATAAAATAAACCCTTTTAATAGTGCTCAGCCCAAAAGAATCTACAAACACAGCAACAAAGCTGGTGCCATCTCTTAATTTGCAAGGGGAGGTGATCTGCAGAGAGATCCTGGTTTGTGGCAGAACACATTTTATGGGTTTTAATTTTTGGGTTTTTTTTACATTCTTGTTATTTGTCCCTTAATATTTTAAGAGGAAGATCTCATCCTTCCCAAAGGACTTTTAAAACTGCTGTGGGAAACAGGAGCTCCTTTCCTCAGCCAGGAATGATGGGCACTGACAACAACAAATAATTTCCTTCAAAATGCTGGTGTGAAACTACCTCTACCCTCCAAAACAGAAAGTCTTACAAAAATCAGTTCCCATCTTGGATTTCACTTCTATCATATTTATTTCATTGCACAACTTCATTATCCCCTCATGCATGAAACAGTCCAGTGAAAACGGGAGTATTTTACATTTCAATATTAACAAAGGTTGGTTGTGTCTTTCTCGTTACTTTTCTTATCTTCCCTTACTTATATATCACTGAAAGGAGAAAACCAGAGTCTATTGTTTCCCTTTTTCTAGGACATCTGAAATCGGAGCATTAGTTTCATAAGACAACCTGACTTCCAGCCACTGCAGCACTTGTAGTTAATTGGGAGGTGATCTCTGAAGCAATACAAAATCATTGCCAAAAAGGCTCCCATCGACTTTTACAGCACAACCTGCCCTAATTCTCCTTACTCCTGTGAAACGAGCAGGGCCCGCTGCTGGCTGTCAAGTGAGGTCTTTATTTTCTTGTTAAGTATCTGAACTTACTGCTCTTGACCCATTTAATTACTGTGGTACACCAGGCAATTGCAAAGAGTCTGCCACGCTGAAGCCACACAATGAGAAGCGAATGGTTTTAGCTGCTTTCCACACCGGTCCCCATCTGTGCTGCCTGATTCCAGCCATCCCCTCCACAGGAGAATCTCTCTGAACTGGATTCCTGGGGTTTCTGGCAGAGGTCAGCACATCTTTTCATGTACACCTTTACAACAGCAGCAGGAAGAAGTGTTTGCCAAGTTTTATTTCCAAAAAGCCGAGCTCCGTTAGGTCTTGGGACCTGGAGGTAATTGCTCTCACTAGTTAGCAAATTCCAGCACACTGGGTCTGTTTTTCATAGGTTTATTTTAAGTACCTGTAAATCTTATAAGCAGAGACCAGGAAAAAGAGGTTTGCTTTTTCTGGTGCACAGTTTTTTAATGTAACTTGTTTTTACTGAGGGCAGACTAAACTCTGAAGTTAAAAAAAGCCTGCACTATTATTTTTGAGCAGGGCTAAAGGGCTGTGTGTTCCCTGCCCCACCATTTCACACTTCCCATTCCCAGCAATGCCTATGCTCTGCTTCAGGCTGTGCCCAAACAAGCCCCCTTTCCTTGGCTGCAGCCTTTGGATGTTGATCTTCCCCATTAAGCTTTCACATCAGTTAAAACACGTCGTATTTTGTTCTTCATGAGCCTTGGGGGGATCATTCCTGACCTTCAGTTTCTCATCACCATGGAGGGGGTGGGAGGAAAAAAAAAACCAAAAAAACCCCTCCTGTTTTCAAGGAAAGAGGCGTAATTCACACTCGGTGTGGAGGCTCAGAATCAAGCTGGTTGTTCCAGGGAGGGAGTTTTCTTCATGTTTTCTCTTTTCCCAAGACTGTGTCACAACCACTCCACCAGGCCAGGCCAGGACTGTGGAGAGCTACGTGGGCTCAGAGTGGCAGCAGATGTGATCCCCCTGTGCCCTCCCAGGAGCCCCAGAGCCCCTGGCACTGCTGCTGCTGAGAGCCAGAGGACCCAAGAGCAGCTCAGCAACACCCAGGGCCACTGGCAAACATCCCCTCACTGCTCAGCAGGGTGGTCTTGTTCCAGAGAAATTCAGGAAAGACGTCAGAAACAATCAGAGAGAATGGACAAACAGCACAATCAAACCTGGCTAAAATAAACACCAATGAGAAACCAAACAAAGCTAAAAACCCCCACCTAAACAAACAAAAAGAACCAAGCATACAACCAACAAGCCCAAACCACCCCATAATATGTCCCTTCACCCACCCAACTGAAAGTACCAGTGCTAGGGATTATTTCACACAATCTTTTCTGCTACCCAAGATAAATACACTCCCAGGGGTGTTTCTACAGATGCACCACACAGAGATACATAAGGAATAACTCTGTATTTGGCATACAGATTTATTTTTTTTTTACCTATTAGGTATTTTGTGGGAGTGAAGAAAAGAAAAATCATTCACAAGTTGTTTGACAGGGGAAAAAAAAAAGAAATAATTTAATTCTATTCCACAGAGTAGATTTACTGCTCATCTGATTATCTGCAGTATCCAAGACATAAAGCAATGGGGCAGACATTAGATCTGGGAAATTTTCCAGATTCATCATTTAAATAATAAATAGTGGTTGCATAAAGCAAGTAGAATACTCCAGTCTTGAAAACTGTGTGAAGCATTAGGAAGGCAGTAGCATAGGCTGCTGCATTCCTGAGCCTTCCTGGAGACAGGATTTTCACTGGACTTACCAATCCCTAGGATGAGCTATTGCTGTGTTACTCAGAGGGAGCTGCAGGGACTGGGTCTCATCAGAGGAGAGAGGCACAGAAGGAACTGGGCTGTGTGTGGCTTCTGCTCAGGAATGTGTGGCCTGGGTTACTCTCTGTCCTTGAGCAGGTACAAACTGAGCCCCTCTGCTCAGCTCTGCTTTCCCCTGAACCAGTCAGCTCTCCCACAGTGGCTCTGTGCAGCCAAACAGAATTTGTTTATAAAATGAGCCGAGCTCATTGCTGTTCTCCACTAAACAGCCCCAGGAAATGCATTGGTGCTATTCAAATATGGTGTGGTCTCCCTCTCTCAGACTAATTGGACTAAGGCAGGGCAACAACACAAGGCACAAAGCTGGTACTCAAACCCAGAATAGCAATTCATCATTCCAGGGAGTAGCTACAAAGCCCAATCCTCAAATTAAAACAAAAACCAAACCAACAGCTTTTCACCCATTTTAGCAGACACTATCTGGGCACTATGACTATATTTAGATGTTAAACCCACCAGCTGTGACTGGTATCAGAAGTTCCTGCTGAACCCCAGCCACCACAGCCTGTTCTGACACAGAATTCCAGTTCAGAGCAGCCATGAGCTCAGCAAGGGCTCCTCATGAGCCCAACCCAATCCCTCCTTGCTCGAGGTCACACTGTCAGCCCTGCCACCTGCCACTCCTCTCCTCCACCCTCCAGACCACACAGACAAAATGGGAGAAAATCTATTTAACAGGTGCAATCACTGAAGGAGCTCTGGTATTTGTTTGGGGTATTTTTCAATGCTTCTCTGTATACAATTGCAGCATTAAGTGTGGATGTCAAAACAGGGCTAAGCTGATGAGGTCCAAATACAGAGATAAAAAATACATTTTCACCCAGATTATGGCACCTTATGGACTGAACACAGCCCATAGTACAGGGGTACAAGGAAAAGTCACTCTAAATAGCACAACAGAGTTTTGGCTACTAAAAATTCCTGCCAAAGACAAGTGATGCAGCACAGCACCACCCCTGCAGCCCCAGCAATCCCACCTGCAGACAGCAGTGCTGTGCACATTCAGCTTAGTAAGCCAGGCTGGTTTGTTATTATTAATAACCCTGTGCTGCTTTCTGAGCAGAAAATGCTCTCTGAGGTGTCAGATGAATGCCAGACCCTTCTCCATGCCACAAACTTGCTCAGCCCATTTCTCTCACCCCTGCCCCAGGAACCTGCTGCAGAACCATTGCTTGCTCATCACAATTCTGATTTCCAGCAAGGAAATTCAGTGCCTTCATCTTGCAATAAATTCTGCAAAAGCAGATGCCTTCTGTCTCTAATGGATCTCTTTTTGTTACACTTAAGGATTAAGAAAAAAAATATAATTATGAGTTTAAGCTCCTAGAACTTTTAGGTTTTCTGAGTGAAGAACTCTGTTCTACCAGAAATAAACTTTCCCAGTAGAAAAGACAGGAAATGCCCCAGCCCAACAAATCAATAGAAGAAATATAGAACTCCTAGTGCTTCTTTTTAACCTCTTCCATCTGCTTTTTCTAAATAGCAATTTGTTTCAAACACTGTCAGAGTTTTCTCAGGGCAGGAAAGTGTATAAATGGCATGTGGTGAAACAAAGTACTTTAAAATTAAAACAAAGCAGGTCTGCTACAGAACACCTCAGCTAAGATGGAACAGTACAGACTTCTGCTACCAGACACTGAAAGAGGCAAAAAAAAGCCTCAAAATGTGATATTAGGTATGAAACAGCTGTTGCTGATAAACCCAGTTCTGACTCCAAAGGTAGAAATTAGTGCTGAGTTTTTCCCCCCTCTTTTCTCCCATCTTCTTCTCCCTTATGATGTCCTTTATATGAAGGGTAAACCTTTTGGATCCTGGAAACCCAAAGCCACCAGAGTCCTGCTGCAACAGTGACCCAGCAGCACCCTGGGTTCAGAGCTCTCTCCCAGTCAGCTGCTGCAGTGACCAATAAAGGAATTTCTGAGGGTTTAACATAAAAAACTACAGCACTTTAATGTGATGTTTCACATAAACTGTTTCCTCTGTTAAAGGTGAAACCCATACATGACCTATAAGATATATCTAATGTCCCATCTCAGAATTTAATACAGATTATCTCTGAACTGGTGAGTGCAGTCGTGAACCTTGGAGTAGAAAAACCTTTAAATGCAAAGACCCAAAGTCACAGAACCCTCCTGGGTGGGGAAGAGAACAGAATCAGATTTTCCCATACTACTTTCCCTAAAAACTTCCTCTTTTCGTGATGAAATCCAGAGCCAACCATTTCCACTGAAAAGCTAATCCATTGGGGAGTGGAATGGAGGGAAATTTCTTTATGACAGCTACATCAAAATATACCTTCAGTGCTCCTCATAAAATACCCAGCTCTTCTACTGGCAGAAAAAGAGTTTTAAAGGAAGAAAAGTTTTAGAGAGCACCTGGTTCTCCAGCATTTTCCCAGCACTGCAATTCTACTGCTGCCCTGCTTTTTAAATAGATGTGAGACCAGACTCAGGTACTTGTATTTATTTAACACATAAACATTTGCTTTTGGAGTAACTGAGAAGCCAGTGCTGTTGCCTTGAGGTAAGATGAAAAGCTACAGAGAAATTGAGATCAAAGGAAAAGGAGAAATGCCTTCCGCCTCCCAGAAACTGATATAATTTGAAAAGAAGTGGATGTTTTAAAGTGTAAAGACAGGAAACTAACGATGAAAAAGGTTTTATAGAATAAAGGAAGCTTTGTACTCCTCTGTCCTGATATGCATTTTGCACATTTCCTCTACTGCAGGCTGGATGCAGCCCTGGGCCAGGACCTGCAGGCACTGCCAAAAAAACGAGGTTTGGACAATCCCAGTCCCACTGCAGGGCCCTACCCAAGAAGGCATCACCTCAACACAACTATTCCATGTAGAACAGTCTATAAACTCCAAGTACAATGGACCACAGACTTTGAGACTATCAACTTAAAGAACTGTAACCTGTAAATATAAAAACTACTTTGAAATGGGACATAAACCCCTTAAATTGTGCAAGCTGACCTATTTCCATCTTCAAAAGGAACTGTAAATCCCATTACACCCGGAGATGTTACAAGTGTTAGCAAGTTAAATAAACCTCTCTTTTCACTGAGGAGTTATCCAAGCTAGAGATTCACATTCAACAAGAATTCCCATGTGTAAATCCAGTGCATGTTTGAGAAACACATTTTGCCCCTCATATGAGCCCACAATTCACAGTGGGTGTCTGCATATTCCCTTTGATAATAATCAGATGCTACATTTAATCAGCTTCTCTTAACATTTGATCAGGCAGCATCACTTCAGACGAGATATAACAGTTCCAGCCTTAGAAAATGTGAATACCAGTGCAAGAGAGCAGCCAAGGCTATCTTTGGAGCACCCAGTGATTCTGAGCTAATGTGGGAAATCTTGAACACAGTTTCAAAAGTTAAAGTGATGACAGAGGTCATCTTGTTTTGTTGGGGATTTTTTAGCTGAAAAGAAAAACAGTACTGAAGCTGCTAAAGTACATCACAACCCCACTAAGGAACCCTAAGAAGGAGGTATATCCTAGCAGGTCTGAGGCAACATGGGTTACAGGTTTCTGTGCTGCTGCAGAGTGGATTCAAGACAAGGATTATCTGAAAGTTCTCCTCATTTTAGCACACAGTTGTGTGCCTATTTCAAAATAAAAACAGGAAATGGAAAGCAGAACCTGCAAATACATTAATCCTTCGCAAGCAAAGGAAAACTAAAGGCTATGCAAGTTCTTTTTGGTCACATGTTTCAGCTCTATAAAGGATATTTGATATAAATTCTGTGCTGGCTTCTCTTTCTTCAATTGTTGGGGGGCTTCCTCACATCCCACCTTCCTCCCAGTAAAATATTTTGTTGTTTGATGGCTCCACACATGTCAGAGAAGAGCCACCACTGACTGTGCTGTGTAAACAGTTTCCTTCTTGTTGCTCACCCACGCATCTCCACACCACACGTTCCTGCCAGCTCCAAAACACGCACAGCCACTACCATTAGGATTAATTTTTTTTTTTGCCCTTTAAACTGCAAGGATTTCTGCTTCAACTCCTTCCCAGGGAGCTCCTTGGATTCCTCACCCCCATGCACTCAGCTGTAACAAGAGGTTAGTGTTTATTTCTAGAAGCCTTGCTCACAGGAAGCCTTCCTTCAGCGCGAGTGACTTCCGTAAGCGCGGAGGGGCTGGGGCGGGCGGGGGCACCTGGTGGCCCATTTGTCATCGTCCTGAGGTCACCCGCCAGCTGTCTGTCCTCTCCACACCCGCAGCCCCGGCTCAGGGCATTCTCCCTCGCTCGGGTTTCCAGGTCTGCACTTCCAGATCCAGTAAATCAATCAGCCCCACACAAAGTGCTCCAATGTGGTATTCACATGCCCTCTGAGCGGAGAGAAGAGATCAGAACAGTTCTTATCTCATTTGCTGCTCCTGGTGTTTGCACATGGGGAATGTGTTGGGAAGGCTGTTTACCTGAAAGAATTTAGTAATTGGATTCTGGTAGAGATTGTTTATGTTAATTAGCCTATCAGGTCCAAGCTGTGTGGATGTCAGTCTGGAGACAGTCATTAGTTAGTTAGTTAGTTAGTGATAGTTCTTGTTAGTGTAATATTCTGTAATATAGTTATAGTATAATATAGTATAATTAATTAATTATTAATTATAAATTATGAAGATATACATTATAAACTAATTAATATAGTATCTATTATAAATTAATTAATTATAAAATTAATTATAATTTGTAAATCTATAATATAGTCTACATTATAATATAGAATTATATATTATAATATCAAACATTATATTATTATATGTTATACATTATATATACTCTATTCTACTATATATTCTATTATACATATTCTGTTATACATATTCTATTCTATTAATTATAAATATATAATATTAATGAATTAAAGTAATTAATTAACCTTCTAATATCCCGAAGTTCTGCGCACCGTTCCTCCCGCCTGTCGGACATCGCAGCACCGACACCCGACAGCTGCAGGTGCAGCAGCTGAGCAGCCCTGAGTGCCCCACAGAGCACACGGACACTGCAGCGCCCAGCCTGCACAGCGCTGCAGGACTGGCATGCATTGCACTGCAGAGCTGCAGCTGCACTTAGTCCCTGGCTAAATCACGCTCTGCTCGTACTTGACCCCGGGCGGAATGCCATTGAACACAAGGGCCTTTCTCAGCTGTGATATTGGATTTCTTTTTTTCTTTTCAGTGGGTAGAACAACCATTAAGCCACCATTTCTGTAATTGCAAAGCAGCTCTCTTTTAAATGTGTTGTGGAAATGTTCTGGCATAGACTGATCTCCAAATTCTTCATCTTTCCCTCTGTCCTCCAGCTCCACTCCTCCTCCCACACACTGCGTTTAGGACAAAGGGCACAAGAAGAACATGGATGTGTTTAAATATATAACTCTGAGGAAGTTAACCACTGTTCTGTAATTTTCTACCTAAGTCAAGACTTTTCATAGACTTATCTTTTTTATGTAAGGATGGGGCATGTTCAGTTTTAAAGATACCATGTGTCTCATCTTCCCTGGGCTGGACTCTGGGAATACAGCATCCCTTCTGCAGGCAAGAAGGGAGAACACACCTTTTATTCTGAAAGACAGTTCTTTTGGACACACAAACTCTTCTTTTAGGATAAAAATTCCCTCCTGTTCCTCCTGCTCTGCCTTTTTTGCCATGTTCCACACACCTCACTGAGCACCATGAATCCCCCAGCACACAGCCAGAGATCCATATTGATGAACTGGGGCTTTGGGAGAGCTACATGAAAGAGGTTCCTCCAGCTTCCATGTAAATTATGCATCTGTAGGCAAAGGGAGCCCTCTCTGAACAGAGCACTCAGCCAGGAACACCTACAGAAGGAGGCTGGAGATGCACAGACACTTTTTTCTCCTTCTTTTTAGCACATTTTGCTTGATGCTCAGTTCTGAGGCAACAGAGGAGGACAGTTGTGATTGTATCACAGAATGACAGAATGATTTGGGATGGAAGAGACATTAAAGATCATGCAGTTCCAACCCCCTGCCATGGACACAGGGATGCCACCCCCTAGCTCAGGACACAGCTGCAGAGTCCAGGGTGGCTCCAAGCAGACAGGAGGTATTTTAGCCCCAGGAGCATTGGCAAAGACCTGGATTTCATGCCCAAGGCTGGAAAATGAAGTGGCCCAATGCTTTTAAAGGTTTTTTTTGCATTTAAGGACTTGCTTTAGTCCCAGCAGGGAAGAACAGAGCCTCTGGGTGACTCATGTATCAGGCATGGCAACAGGCTTTGCCCCCAAATCACTGCTGACAGAAAAAAGTCATATGAACACAGAAAAAGTGGTTATAACCTCAGCTTTGAAATAGTTTCCCCAGGCAGAAAGTCAGTTCTGTTTTCACTGTGACACAGCATCCTCTGTTCTGACTGAGTAGCAATGAATTCACATCATACAGCAATTCCAGTTTAATATGACTCAAACAAAATAGCACAAGAATTTCTAGAGGGTTTTTAGCTGCTGATACTGATCAGATAAGTAAGCTGCCAAACCTAATAATTATCTCAAATGAAAAACCATGAACTCTTGGTTATTCATTTCAGATAATAAGAACCCAAAGTTATTTTCTTTAGGCAAAATGTGGAAAGTGTAATTGTTGAAAGCAAATATTGCAGTTTGAATGACAGTATTTAAAGAAGATGAGATGGTTCAGGTCAAAAGAAGGTGAAAACCAGGTGGCTTTCCCTTGCAGCTGACTTGTGCTCTAATGCAGGAGCCCCTCAGCCTCCTCAGGTTCTGGCTGCTGCTGCTCAGGTCAGCATTTCAGGCTGATGCTGAGATCAGGTTTACAGCTCTCAGCCAGGCGGGCGTTTACTCCCCAGGAAGGGCTGGGAGAGGTGGGAGGGAGCAAAGAGGGCAGGAGCTCGGGGAGAGGCTTCTCCTCAGCACCAGGGAGGTGAAGGATGAGAAACATCTGCCCCAGGCAGGAGCAGCCTTTGGGCTGAGCTCTCAAACCCCCCTGCAAAGGAGCTGCACAGCCCACTGGCACAGGGCAGTCACAGCTCCCACAGGTGGGGGAGGAGGGAAAAGTTGCTCTGTTCTCCTGAAAATATTTTTTACAGGGGAATGAAGGGGAGAAAACCACTCCTTCAATCCTAGGCAATTTCCTCCTCTCTGTCAGCATATGGTAGGAGCTATTATTATTTGGCTTAAATATAAAGCATCATTAAGGCTATTTTTCTGTTTTAACATCTTAACAATTCTATTGTGAAATCTGGGTGAAATTCTCTGGATTTTATTGTCCTTGTCTATTGTGCCCTGGTAGAATTTCTAGAGGGGAAAAATGCAGTGATGATAGGAGATCTTCATTTTACTCTTCTAAAAAGACAATGAGTTAAGTGTCTAAATTGAATCATTTTTATATGATTTTTCTTGAATTAATTTTAGTTTTCTGTTGCTTTCAGTCTAATCCAATAGCCTGAAACAGAAGAAGCAGATATCCAACAGGAGTGTGCCGAGTTAGGCAGAACCCCTTAGTTTCACTTGGAAGAGAAAATACCAACAGAGTTGTTACAGAGCAGTGACATCCACAACTGCTGAAATTCTCCATGGCTTATTTGTTAACCACTCAACTCAACTTGCAAACTGCATCCCCAAAATCTGTCTCCAAACAAGTTGTGCCTACTGACTGAACTGATTCTGAAACTGGTGCAGAAAGTGCCTTTTGAAACATTCACAGAAAATGCCCGGAAATCAGTGGGGATTGCTAATAAAAATGACATTTAATAAATTCTCCTGCTGAGGAGAGCTCCCAGTAACACTAGGTGGCAGAAGGCTCTGTCACATTGAAGACACCTGCAGATAGATACACTCACAGAGCTACTTGAGCTTGATTTTAGAAAAGCTAAGGGGAAAACAGTTGAAAGCAAAACAGTTCTAAGATCCCCTTTTCCATCCACTCTTCCAGTTCTAATTCTGGCTCTGATATCCCTAGTGCACATTATTTCACCATTTAAGCTATCCCAGAATGTGAATACACCCTTTAAACCTGAACCTTTAATCACATCTTACTCAATTCAGATGCAATTCTCTATCTGAAAAATGATTCTATTAGGCTTTTATGTAATTAAAAAGAAATTCACTGTTTAAAGAAACAAATGGCCTCTAGGACAAGTGCACAATAAAAACATACACTGTGAGTTACCTTGAAGCAAACTTGAAATCCAGCCTGCAGTGCTATACATTTCTGCAAACAAATTTCTGCAGCTGAAAGAAAAACAACAACCTACAAACAAACTCATTCAAAACTGCTCAAGACTCAAAACGTGGGAAAGATCTGATAAAAATGGCAACTGCTCCCTCATGGAGGTGCATTTTCAGGAACACTTTTGTAGCTACATACAAAATTCAACTGCTTGTTTCTAGTTTTACATATTTAACCCTTTCAAAACACCTATTCTCCATTTTCCTTTATTTTGGCCACTCTCTTTCCAACTGCTCCAAGTTTCTCTCTCATCCTCTATAAATCAAATCCACAAGGAAACAAAGAGGTGCCCCTGCCCTGTTCGGAGGAAGGTGTAAACACGGAGAGGGAAAGCAAAAGCCAAGCACTGTCTAAATGCTGAAAAACAAAAGGCAGCAGGAGCAGAATGACATTTCTGCTTCCTTAGATGTGTAAGTTTGAGTTGACAGCAAAGATTTCTCTGAGATGCCCATGGCTGCACTGCTTTTCCACCTGCCAGTCAGTAACACCCCAGACTTACAGCACTTGAGGGGTGCTTCCCCAGGGCTGGCTGGTGCCAGCACGGAGCTCAGTGCATCGTGGAGGGTTATTTTGCACCTCTAGCCATGGAGGCTGTTTGTGTTTAAATATAGTATATTTTATCATTCACAGTTGTCAGCAGTGGAAATTGTCATCTAAGCAGGAAAAGATGCTGTTGAAGAAACAGGAGGGGTTGGTTAGAAAGTAAAAATTATTTTGGCTGTGACAGCTCCTCTCCCTGCCCATTTTGAGGGTAAGGGATCACACCACCTATTGCAAATTGCTGCCTGAGAGTCAGAAAAATCAATAGTAGGTAGGAAAGCTGACTTGCCAAGGCTACAGCCACTGCCAGCAGATTATTAATGCATCTGTCTGCATTCTTTAATGTTTCCTAAGAAGCAACTATGTTAACTGAAAAGGTGCTACGTGTCACCAGCCCTTCTCTTCTCTCCTCTTCATTTTCTCTCCATATTAAAACCTTGGCTACCAAAGAAAACAATCATGTTTCACCTCATCTTTTCCCAGCTTTTCTGAAGTCCAGTTCCTGCTCTAGAGCAATATATACAGTCTAAGTACTACCCCTGACAAGCTGTTTGACAGCCCTAAGTTGCACATCTATTTTACTCCCAGTGCCTTGGAGTTGGTAGGGCTTAGATGGGAAATGGAGGCCAATTAAAATAAACACAGACAATATCAATGCATTCTTCAGAAAGGCACAAGACAAGCAAAATGAAACACTACTGGCTTTTGCCCACAGTTAGAACTCAGCTCATCTCACAGGCTGAACGCTCTGGCTAAGGTCCAGAAAGACACTTAAGCACATGTCTTATTTTAAGCATGTGAGCAGCCTCATTGATTTTTCACTCATGCCAGGAAGAATATTCAATGCGCTTAAAGTTAAGCACATTGTTAAGTGCCTTCCTGGAGCAAGGCCAGGCTATTTAGCCCTTGCAAGAGTTAGTCTAGAGAACATTTACCATTATTTTAACTTCTCAAGACTTTCTTTGAGATAAAGTTTTATGCTGTATGAAAATATTTCATTCATATGAGCAGTGACTGGCTCACAGCAACCTTCAGGGACCAAGTGTTCTTCCCCTTCCCACATCTTCTGAAGCAGTAACTGGAAGGATTAAAAAGACATAAGCAAATATACCAATAAAGAAAATTAGTTTTGAAAGGGAAGCCAGCAGTCTAACTGATCTGAAGAGCAAAATGAGCCCTGCACTGAAAAGCTGACAGACATATTAATTTTCAATGAAAACTAATAAAGTCATTTGCCAATGTCCAATTCCAATACCAAGTCCTGTGCAGGAACTTTGAAAAGCAAGCTGATTGTTGACTGAAATGAATTATCACAATAAGCACACATTCAATTCCATTTTCCCTTCTTCCTTTCACATCAAGTTGAATACAAAATCAAGGAAAGGCCTGTTAGTGCTTCCTCAACATGACCTCACCACATCAGAGCACTTCAGAGATCAAAGGCACAACAAACACTTTGCTCTTTGCTACAACAAAGTGATGCCATTTGCTATGTTTGCTACAGACAATTGAATTTTTATCTGGTTGGCTTTATCCAAGCTCAGTATCATACCCTGATTAAGAGCTAGAGAAAGGTGTTTTACAGTACAGCTGAGGAAAGCTGGACTGGGTCAGACTCACACTCCTCCACCCCAGCCACCCTCTCCAGGAGGAGAAAAGGGAGAGCATGGCAGCCTGACCATTCCAGTGGGAGCAGCAGGACACTGACAATTTGCTCCTCTTTTATGAGCAGATGTACCTTTGTACTTCAGTATTTTTTCCTGCAGAGTTTAAACTCAGTGGTGAAAGAACACAACTGGCAGGGGGAGAGAGGAACAGAAAGGCAGCTTAACACTCGATCACCTCTGAAATCTCAGGGTGACACAGCTGCACCACTCATCATGTCTCACACCAATGCAGCTCCACTGATTTCATGCTACCAAGCCCACACTGATGGCAACTCCAGCCTCAGCATCCAACACTCCACTTTAGAAACTGGTGGAGCAACCTCTGAAAGAAGAAACTAAGATAACAAAGGCAGCCTGCAGACAAAAAAGACACTTCCTAGTGGATTCTGCTCTAAAAGTTGTCAACTGGAAAAAAATAATATCTTTATTTTAAAATATCATTTTACATATCTTGTTGCTGAGATTATTTAGTGAAATTTTCTCACCTTGGCATGCAATTAGAGCAGGACAGTGGCACTGAGAAGGTTGAGACTGAAAGGGACACAGGGAGCCCACTTGGTCCAGCCTCCCTGCTCAGCAGGATCAGCTCAGGCAGGCTGTCCAGGACTGTATCCAGTCAAGTTTTAGTATCTGCAAGGAGGAACACTCCACAAACCACCCGGACAACCCGTCCCAGTGTTCGACCTCCCTCACAGCAAATGCATTCCAGTGGAATTCCATGTATTTCCATTTGTGTCCATGACACCTTGTCCTCTCACTGGGATCACAGAGGAGTGCCTGGCTCTGTCCCCTTCGCTCCCTGTCCTCCATCAGGTATTTACACACATCAACAAGGTCCTTGCAAGCCTTTCCTTCTCCAGATTGAAGGTTCCCTCAGTTTCACCTCACATGACAGATACTGAACTGATGCCTTGTCAAGGCTGACCTAGAACAGAGGCTGGACAGAGCTAAAGAATAAAGTAGGGATTTATTAAAAGGCTTCAATGGATCCACCTTGGGCAGCACAAGAGCCCAGCCAGGGCTGCACAAAATGAACCAAAATGGTCACAAAATGGACGAGCACTCATGGAGTCTCTCACTTTTATAAGTTCTGCTCCATTTGCAGATTGGAGTTAATTGTCCAATTACAGCTTTAGGTTATGAATTCCCATCCTTCTTGTTTTTCTCTCTTCAGTCCATGTTGTTTATGCTCTTGGGCCTGAGATTTGGATCATTTGTCCTTGGTCCCCAGCTAGAGAAGGAATTGTTTTGTCTCCCTGCTCTGTGAAGACAGCTCCCCATCCCTTAATATGAAGCTCAGAACTACACACTAAAGCAGCACAGAATCTGAAAACTATAGAAGTTAAAACCTGAGGCATCACCAATCCCTACTTGCTCCAGGCATGTCCATGTCTTGCACCAGGGATGCCAGGACAGGACCCAGCATTCTGGATGTGTCCCTCACATCCAGTGCAGGGAAGCATCACCACCTCCCTCGAGCTCCTGGTGACCCTGCCTGGCACAGCCAGGAGGCTGGTGGCTTTTCTCCCCCACAAGGACAGGCTGCTGGCTCCTGGTGACCATGGGCTGCTCCAGCCCCTTCTCCACAGAGCTGCTCCCCCAGCCCGTGCTGGCTCATGGGGCTGTCCCAGCCCAGGTGCAGCACCCAGCATTTCTCTGAGATTGCTGTGACACCGTTTCTCCAGCCTCGAGGTCCCTCTGAAGGGCAGCACAACCATCTGGTGCACGAGCTCTGGGCTCTGCATCAGCTGCAAAGCTGCTGAGGGAGCACTCCTTCCACAGCCAGCCAGGAGAGAACAGGGTGCTGCTCCCAGTATGGCTCCTGGGGGAAACCACTGCATCCTGCTTGGCTTTCAAACCCACAAATTAACTGGGATGTTAACAACGTTAGATTGTATTGGGTTAACCAGTTCCCTTTTTTAAATTTAGGTGCTTCAATGAGTGCAATATTTTAATATATACAAGAATTGAGTCTGTTTCTGAACAGTATCTGCTGGTTCAACTTGTCCTTAAAAGTGAACTTCCTTCAAAAAAATTTCAAAAGTAATTTATGACTTTAGAGGGAGAGACAGACTTCTCTCCTTGAGCTGCTTTAGTATGTAACTAACCTAAATGGTGGATTTCCTTAAAAAATCATTTCTGCAGACAAAAATGCCCCTTCACTTGAAGAATCCAGAGCAACAAGAAAGCTGTTTTCCAGAACTGGGATTACAGCCAGTTTATGATGGATAAACATTGAATGCTTATGGCATAATTATAATGTCACAGCATTTGCTGCCAGAATTACAAAAATATTCTTAAAATTATGCCCTAAATAGAATGGTGTTTAGTTTAGCTAAACTGAAAGCACACTCCAAGAAATGTGAAAAAACAAACACCATGATTCCAAATCTCAATTATACATACTAAGGCCTTGTTTTAATAAAAGTATATTTAGTGGCTGAATAAAGTTTCTCAAAAATAATTTTAAAGATAATGAATTCCCGATGTCCAAAAATGTGTCACATGCAGTTTCATCAGTGACTCATGTAAACTAACCTCAAATTTAACCAAATGCAACTGTGATCAATATTGTGTCAATCTGAAAGTATCTGGGGTTTAAGGCAACAAAACCAGATGCAAGGATGAGTAAAAATTTGGAACCCACAAACAGAACCGATTTCTTGGCTACCGAAAGGTCTGGAACAGTTATACTGACAGGGAGAAGCCAAAACAATGAGAAGTTTTGACAGTATTGCCACATTTAGCAGGAAGAGAGTCAAGTGCAGGAGGAATAAAAGGGAGATAGTTTGCTACCATTGCACGTTATTTAACTTTTTTTCTTTTAAAGCTGGCATCCTCCACTTGAGGTATGGACTGTTCCACACACCTCTGACCTGCTGTACAGTGTCTAGGGATGGACTTGCAATTATGTTCCTAGGCACTTTTGTAAGGCAAAACACAGCAATAAACAACCAAAAAACCCAACCACATAAAATATAAATACTGCCAGATTTACCAACATATTCTGGAAAGAGCTGTAACAGTTACTGAACAAGAAGGCCAGTTTTATATAGTAGATTTGGGCCACAAAAGAAAAGGACATTTGAACTGATTCTACCTTCACTGTGAAACAAAACTGAAGGGTTGTGCATGACCTGCCCACCAGTGCTGTGCTTTGTCTATCAAAACCTCACAAGAAGGTGACAGAGAATAAAAAGTTGTCTACATCAATCCCTTTTATTATTTATTTTATTTATCACCACTTGGCAGTAACACATATCATGAGTTGCAGTGGAAAAATCCATGAACTGAAAACAAAAAAGGGGCTGAGAGGGGAAAAGGTGTCAGAGTGGAGAAAAGGGGAGTTTTATTCCTCCAAGCAATATCCCCTACCATGTCAGCTTTGCTGGCTCCTTCTCCACTGACAGGAAATTTCTGTAAAAGAATCATGTGGTGCTGGAACACAAAACTGCAGAGGTTCATATATGAGACAGGCTATAGGTCTGACATGGGACCAGCAAACAAAGTCTAAAGCCCAGTCCTCTCCTCTGCCTTCCAAACACTAAAATCTTAGAATGTGACAGAAACCTGTTGATTCTGACAGAGTTTAAATTATGCTACTATGAAGCCAAAGTAGCAGAACACCTAACACTGGCAGAAAAATAAGAAGCCCAGGACTTCCCTGCTTCACAAGTTTTTATCTTCACAAAACCAGGCAGAAAATCCTGAGGACCACAGAGGGGCAATGGATTTATGAGGTCTGAGAATCCTCAAACAAAGAGGTAGTTGAGCTAGTCAATTTTATTGCTTTATCCTTGAAAGCTTAAATAATAAAGAAGTTAAAAATAAAAATAAAGCAGAGCAAGCACCTACTAGAAAAGCAGTATCAGTATTGTCCTTTAGGCATGTTTCTCTCCACACCTCTGGAAAGTTGTCTGGCATTTGACATAATTGGGAGGAAGAATTTTCTCCCCTGGCAAAGTCAATTAACTTCACTCTATTTGTATCATCTGTCAGAGCCGAATCTGCTCCCTTCTTCAAGTCTGACACAAGCTCCTACACCTACTTGACAGATCAAACAGCTTATATAGAAATTACTGTGCTTTAAAGGGAAGTTCCACGGCTGTGTCAAGTCAAAAGCTGCAAGACAAGAGGTGAGTGATTATTCTATTAGTATACACTCCCCTGGAATATTAAAATACAGCCTAACTTTGTACTGAAGTTTAACCTCTTTCATGCAATTTGCTATTTCATTATGAAACTGCTTTAGTCTTCAATCACCAGAAACATCTGCAGAAAATTAAGATAGGTCTTTTTCCTGCTCTGTGCTCTTGAACTGCTTAATTTCTCGTACTATTAAGATATATAAGCTCCTTGCTGTAACAAGAAATGTAAGAAACAGTGTGGGCCACTGCTTTAACATACAGCCATCAACAGGTAGATGCATGTTTATGCACTGAGTGTTATAACCAAGCTTTTATCTTAAAGCTACATAAAGTATTAGTGCTCTGTGAAACACCATTCAATGTGATGTCACTAGATTGCATGTCATGCCACTCTTTGGCATCATAAGTCAATTGCCAGCTCTCATCACAATTATTGGCAGTATAGCTCAGGCCCAAACCCACCTCCCATTAGCTCCAATTTAATATTTGCTGTACATCAATGTATAAACCTCGTAATTAAAGGCAGCAGAGGAGAGAAGGGTAACACACACAACGTGCTTAATGCAGTTCTCCAGTTAAAACGTGAACACAAAGCAGCATGGTGGGTAATGCAGGAATGAAAACACTTCTCTACTGAAATGCCTTTCCTCGTAATCAGCTCTTAAAAGCAGCCAGACCAGTAATGCAGCTCTCCCAGGTGGCAGCCAGGGACTGGGAGCACTCACTGGATGCACAACTGAGAAACAACATCAAGGTCTCTGTGGACCTACACTCCACAGATTTTATGTCCCTGAGCAGCAGTGAAGAGCACATCACAGGTGAAAATGTCACTTCTCTTCGGGCACAGACCTGTTCTGAAGTAAAACACCAAAGGCACTCGGCCGCTCTGTTGAGAAAGGGGGTTTGGTCCAATAAAATCTCTTTCCTACCAGAATCAAGCTGCTGTTTGTATTGAGCTGGTGCAGCAGTGCATCACCTCTGACAGGCTGTTGATGTGATTGAAGGGAGGGAGCACAGCACCGTATTGATCTCCCAGCAGCAGGGCCAGCACTCTCCATGGAGCTCACTTTGAAGTAGCCCCATACAAGCTCTGCATTATCTGCCTCGCCAGCGCTGGGCAGGTTTTCAAAGGCTTAAATAATATTATGGCACATAAATCTACTAAAGGCTAACCTGATGCCCTTTGTGAGTGAGAACTTCTTGTACTACAAAGGTTCTACCAGTTGGAGCCATGGAAGAGCAAAAACCACAGGGGAAGCAGAGCTGGCTCTTCCCAGACCACCTCTGTGCTACTCCAGCACAGGCTGGAGAACACGTGAGCCTGGGTTGCCTAAAAAACATCTCAAATACAGCCCCACACACAAACTTTAACACAGGTTTTGCAGGATTTTCCTGTAACTCTCTATGTAGGTTAAACCTGTATCAATGCAAACTCCTCATTTTCTGTACAGAAAGCATTCAATTTTTTAAAGGAAAATAATCTGATAATATTTCCAGAGGAGTCCTGTGGTCGTCTTTCTGAGTTAGCTGTCCTTCTGCATCAGAACTATTAACCCTCAACCCCCTGGAACACAAAAGTTTCCACTGTATGCCCTGTCCATTTAATGCACTGCAACTGAAAATATTCTACACTGACCTATGGACTGAAGCAATACTGATCTCAAGTTTGTTTTACCCCAAGAAATAACACACCCCTCAATGACACACCCCAATGAAAAGTGCAAGCTCACCTTTAGCTTTACAATAAAAGAAGGCAGTAATTAATTTTTAAAGTACCATATTCTAATTAGTTTTCATAGGTGCTATGCAAAAAAAAAAAAAAAACAACCAAAAAAATTAAGCATGATTTACACTGATAGATCTTAAGAAGTAAGTGTAAATGGGGATTCATCATCCAAGGAGGTATTTTCCCTGCAGGGATCTCATTTTATCCTAGTGATTCTCAACCACTTTCATCTACCATTTGAAAGAAAATATAAAAGTCACCAACTGCAGAATGTACATCTGTCTGTAAAAATTCTGAGGGGGCTGGGGAAATGGATAAATGATTCAAACTAATCTGTGTAGCACTTTCTAACGTGGACTTTTTCCAGATAGAGACAGCTTAATAGCAAAGGTCACACAGCCAGGAGCTAAGAACAGGTCACACAAACACAGCACCACAAATTAATTAATACTGGAAACAACACAGATAGTGGTGGTTGACTTACAAAACTTGAGCTCTGGTTTCTTCTGGAGGTAAGGAGGTGGGTACAGACACAAAATGGTATCGAGTAGGGGAATTCAGAATTCACCCTGGTTTTCTGCAATGAGTTCTCTGAGTGTTACCTTCTCTTTTCTGGGGCAAAACACTGAGCTTCAGCTGTACTTGCTGAAAAAAATCACTGCACTGCAGATCTACAGAACACCTAATAATACAACAGCAATAAGAGCAAGGAGTTATCACATTGTAAATGTAAAATGATCCATAACAATATCTGCATACACACATAGGCATGCACGAACACATGCATTAACAAAATAATTCCAGCAGAAAAAACAGCTTTCCTGGGCACACAGATCATCCCCTCAAAGCAGTTACTCCTGGCACCCTAAATCCTACCCTCTCTCTCTGGAAAAATTAATACCACTACAGTTCCTTCACCACTTTGTCAGGAAGAAGAGTTTTGGGGAACTCTCCTCCTCCCCTTTATCTACCCTCACCATGTGGCAGCTGCTCTTCTGAGAGCACCCAAACCTTTTATCAGAGGAAAAGCAAAATTTTTGGAAACAGCTCATTAAGAGAGAATTTAATCACTGACTTTATGTACAGGCTAGAAAAAAGGTGAAGGGAATCCAGGAACATGCATGCTTATTTAGATGTCACTTTCCTATTCAAGAAATTCTGCTAAATTTAGCATGTTTTTTGTTTTGTTTTTTGGCTGTTGTTGTTTGGTTTGTTTTTGGTTTTTTTTCCATCAGAAGTATTTTAAAGCCTCTCCTTTATTTGTATCTCTTGCTTTTCACATTGTTTCTGCTTTCTCAAGGAAACTGGCAGCTGAAATGGTGTTCTAAAAACAAGTCACAAACATTTAGCAGTGTTGCCATTTCAAACACCAGGCTCAGCTGAAACTGCCGTGTGGTAAGACGATGCTGTTTCAGCTGCTGGAGCCCTCAAAGGACAAAAAAAAAAATGCTGAATAGAACCAAAATATAAGTCATGAGTCAACAAAAACTCTGGGATTTGTTGCAAATAACATCCTGCAAAGCAGCCCAAAAATAGAGGATGCACTGCTCTTTGCAGACACCAGGAGCCTGTAGGATCACCTCCAGCCAGCCACCCCAGTTTGGGTGGTTCTCTCTACTGGAAGCAGCAAGCACTTCCCAGAACCTAATGCTGATATTTCAAATCAGATGTTTCCATTTTTCAGATAATGAACCAAAGCACCAATGGGAGAAAGAAAAAAGAAACAAAAAGAAATAATGCACACATGCATGAGGAAGGCATGAAATGGACCCATACATGAGCACTGAAATCTCATCTATTGGCTAGCCCCATTCATAGTCTTTTTCTAAGGAGACAAAAATAGCATTAAAAGAAAATACATTGATTTTCTTTTCTTTTTCTAGTCTTCAATTCCCAGGGCAGACAGCCTGTAAAACCTGCTGCTGTAGTACATACGGGCAGCTGATCTGAGCAAAGAGCTCCAGGCAAGTTTTCAGCATTTGTTTTGAAATACAGGAAAATCAACTAGCAGCCAACAGCTCCCAGAAAAGCCAAATATCTGAACTCGGGGATGAAGAGCCTGCAGCACCAGCACAGGGCTCCACTGCCCACCCTCTGTCCTGCAGGTAGCTGCATTCCTTTGCTCCATTTGCAAACATCCCTGAGCCATGTGAGCACACTCCTCAATTGTATGGAAGAGCCTGTGAGCACACACAGTTCATCCTCTGTGCTGCAAAGAAAGTATCTACCCAGACAGCCCCAGGGCAGGAACATTAAAGGCATTTCTGTAAGGTCTAATCCTGTTCACACTGAAGCCACTACAAATTCCTCTGCCAGGGCTGGGAGCAGAACTGGACCTGTGTGGAGCTTTTATTTATTTTTAAACCTACCATGCTCAGCACCCAAACAAGTTCAATGGGAATTTTTCAGATTAGTGTTTTGATACTAGAGCCAAAAACAAGTCAAGAAACATGTGAACTTCCTACACCTCTTTGGAGAAGGCAGGGAAGGAGTCTGGAGGTGTTAACTGGGAGCACTGGTGAAAATGGTGAGCAGGGAGCTGCACTGAGCTACCCTTGCTGTCACCTCCAGGGTCTGTTATGACACTGTCAATCGCTCAGATGTTTGCAGAACTGGACAACACCAATTTTATGTGTTCTGATAGTCCAAGCTTTTCCAAGGCCTGGATAAATTGAGTAAATACAGCAGACCCAAAAAATCTATAGAGCACTTCTGGGTGAACAAAAAAGAGAGAGCTAATAAATGCAAAATACAAAAATAACAACTTCAGTGACTGCTCTTAGACAAAAGCCAAAAGTCCAAGAAGGATCCTCTGGCCCAAAGTGCTCAAGGCAAGGGACTGCTCAGTCACAGCAGACTCCTGAAAGCAAAATCCCTACTGCACCTTCACAACAATACTTGCCCTGCTTCTGGGGAGAAAAAGAGCAGGATGCACCTACATCATAGAACAAGGGAAAAAATAAAAAGGCAAGATATGGTTTCCTTATTTCAGATTGTTTGCAGACTCTATATCTGCGGGACTTTTCATTCCAAAATTAACGGTGTGCTGAAGAGAGTCTGGAACAGCAGAGCCTTTATGCTTCCAAGTTTTGAGATGGCCTCAGAGTGCAAAATCTCTTCTCTTCATTTCTGGAATAGCTTTTGACAATTAGTAGAATCAATGACCACAGAGCAAGAAGTCTGCCCAATCCATCAGGGCCTAAATGTGAAAAGAGGGGGAAGAGAGAGAGAACCTTCTAATGACAGGAAGGGGAGAAGAGGTGTAGAATTTTTTTTACTTTATTTGGGAGCATTTCCTCATGAATTCTGGAAGAGAGTCAGAAAATAAAGATAGCAGCCAGCAGTCACCTCCTGCGATTTTTAAGGGAGAACTAGACAAATGCAGCAGTAGCAAATAAAGGAAACCATAAGTAACCTTCTCTGTGCAAGGCAGACACTACCCCAGTAGAGAGAGTTGGCACAAACCCAAGGTATAGAGGCTGCTTGGTAAATTCTCAATAAATATTAAAAACACAAGTATGCTGATATCTGCATTTTTTCCGAAGTTGATGGAAAAATTAAAGCATGGGTCGATGCTCCTGAGAACAGAGGAGTCAGTAAGATTCCAGGTTTAAGGGAAAGAACAAAGGGATGGAGAAACTATTATCTTGAATCTCAATTAACGTCGACAGATTCCGGAGATGAGAGAAAAGCGCCTGCACTGGAGCCAGGACCGCAGCACCTTTTCCATCCTTCCAGAAAGGCTCACCCAGCTTTCAGAGGTGGGGAGCAGAGGGGCCTGGAATCCAGACTACTGGAATGATGCCAGCAAGACATGGGGCACCCTCTTTCTACAGTTTCACCCTCTTCCCTCTCCTCATCACAGGTATATCCATTGTTCCTATCAAGTCTACAAGGACAGAGGAGAAGGAAAGAAAAGAGAACTTTGTTTTTCCACAGAAGGTAGTCCTCATGCTCTTTGGTTTTATATATATATATATATATATATATAAATAATTTATATATATATATATATATATTCCTCTGCAGAGGAATAGTGGAGACCAAGTGCACAACCATCACCAGATATTATTAGGATGTTAAAGTCTGAAGAATTTGCTCACCTTCAGCATCATCTTAGAAGAAACACCACCAGAACAAGAACTGACTTAATTTCTAAGCAAAAAAAGCTATACCTGTAAAAACTCTGGACTGATGGGTCATTAAAAGCAGTGACTAAAAGACTTTTTAATTTATTTATTAATTTTTTTAAAGAAATATTTAAATAATACTGAATAACACAATCACTTCCAGGACGAAAGTAACCAAGCATGATGTAGCAAGTGTATTACATCAACCTCCATAATAAATCTAACCTGCTAATATTTTCAACACTGTATGTGTTCTTGCACACTTTCAAATTACTCCAACACTATTTTAAACAAATCCTTCCACTGAAGAAAATGTCAATATATCAAAACTATTTTTTAAACTAATGAGTTTCCTTTTTTACAAAGCAATTACTTTAAGTACTGAAAAGGTTTCCATGGCACCCTCCACTTTCAGCTGACAAGTATCAGCAATAGCTGGATTTAAAACAAACAAACTGAAACCCCCCAAATCGGCAGCGTTTGACTCAAGGAAAAACATTAAATGTTTTCAAGCAGAAGCATTGAAAAACTTATTCTTACTGAAAGAAAAAAGTATGTACGCACACCTGCTTTTCTATCAATCTAAGCAGGAAACCATTTCACTGCTGCATCATAAGTAGAAGAAAAGTGCTTATTAAAACATTAATCACAGTCCATTATATTCTGACTCCATGCCAGAAGTTCCCATTACATCACTGAAAATATCTATTAACCAAAACCTGATTCTGACAAGTTACAGAAGTGTAGTGTTTAGGATTTAGTAATGTAAAAGTCAGTTTTAGAAGAACAGTTACACAATTGATTTTGCAGTGGCAAGCAACTATAATTAATTGTTTTTGTGACATTTATTACTGCAGTGGGGTTGATTTAACTGGTGTTTCTACTGTAAAATTATTAAAAAATTATTTCAAACTTCATCTACTTTTATTAAACACATTTATTGTGAAGGTATTTAATACCTGGGGCTGGCTAAACAATTTTAAAATGTGCTGGATATACCAGTACATGTAAAACTGCATTGTCTTGTGTAAATATGGGCCTTGTTTAGAACCACGTCTCACAGGAAATTATGCCAAATGAAAACCATCTCCCCTTCTCCTCTCCCACTGAAAAGGATTTATGTTTTTACATTTAATACCAGTTAGAGAAACAAAAATATGGTGGTGTTACCTTCAAGCCTGAGCAATAGTTCAGCTGTGAAGTCCCATTATGTTCAAACCTCTGCTTTGTTATTAGAAACACAGCCTGACTCAAATGCTTCAGTTTGGAAGAGGGAGAAGTGAACAACTCAATTCTTTCTGGAAGCACTGCATGTCTTGTTTACCAAGAACAGTTTTCAAATAACTACTAGCAAGGCTTTAAAACCAAAGCCATGAAATTGGTTCCTAAATGTGTGTACATAAATTCCAGTCAACCATTTTAATTCCTCAACCCCCTCTAAGCAGCACCACTAACAAAAAAATTAATCAGAAATAGCCATAATGCATGACAGGAAAGCCATACTATGTATTTTTCCCCCTTGACCCAACATACATGAGTCTCTAACTTCAAAAAGGCACCTGACGTAATAACCTTTAACCTCTCCTTGGACATATTCCAATTTCAAAGATCCAAAGAGCTTCAATCAAGGTATTTTTAGAGCCTCCCTCTATATCCAACCACTCCCTTCCATGCAGCAGCTCTGGTCCCAGTTACTCCTAAAATCACTGCTGTTCCAGCAAGTGTGACAGCCACAGGGAGAGATGCACAAACTGCTGGAATGGAAGGAGCCAGAAACTCCAATTCTTATAGGTGTGGAAGACTTGGATGATTTTGGGGTTTTTTTAATTAAGGAAACTGGGAAAAATAAAGAAGAACACACCTGGGATGGGATACCATTAACTCTTAGGAAAAGTTCTCTGGTCCACTTTTCCCTTCAATATGATCTAATCCAGCCCAAACCTTAAAAATCTTGTCATCCATCATGATCAGGATTGGGAGCAGTTACATCCATTCATACGATGAAATTTATCAGTGGAATTATTGACTTTGGCAACTGACCTGCTCCTCCAGGAAGAGATCCCTCATTGCTACCACTAAGCACCCTTTGAAGAAGCTTTAAGCATTAGAGACTCCTTCAACAAAACCATCTGAAGGAGGTTAAAGAATCACAAACTACTGCTTTAAAAGCTGCAGAAAGCTTCAAGCAAGATACCCCCCACCTGAACATAATTTTCATCAGAATGCTGCTTTACAGCTGTATTTATCAGTGTCAGAGTCAAGATAATGCATCATTTCTGGCTTTATTTTCTTTATGGATCTTTTTTTGCTGGCTGTCTCTGGCTAAATGCTTTCATTTTACATAACCCCCCCTTCTTAAAACAACAGTGGTGAAGGGCTTAGGAAGCTTCTCTCTCCTTCCTTCTACACCTCCTTTCTGAATTTTTATTGTAATGCATTTTTACAAATGTTTCAGAAGGCAAATTCAAATAGGATGCTCATCACCTTTCCACTTCAACTACATCTGAGACTAATTAGTTTAAAATTACTGCATCCAAGTAGACCCTTAGGAGAAAATGCCAGGGTTTTCTTAGACTACCCCAGAGCAAGTCCTTGTTGTGCCATGTCTCCTGACAGCCAAGCACAGAGCAGGAGCGATGCCCAGATGCTGATGAGGAGGAGGAGGAGCTCAGCAATGGATTTCCATGAGCTCCCACACGCTCCATCAGGCAGACTTTGCTCTCCATCACTTTGTTTCTGCCTCTGTACTCTAACAATGGGCTTAAAGAAGCATTTGGGGGCTCTATCCCAGGAAGAATTACAAAAACTGGAGGACACTGAGGCCGTGCTGTTGTTGAAGTGAGAGAATCAGGACAGATCTCTCCTGCACGTGCAAAACATATTGTTTTTCTTGTGGTAACCACACAATTCCTAGTGCAATTATCCATCTGGCTGAGAAGCCAGAGAAAGACTCAAAAAGGGCAACATGATGGGAGTGAAAGTGAAGCAAGGAAGGAAAAACGTAAAGAAAAGGAAAATACTGAGCATAAAAACCACTGATCTCAAATTTACCACATCATTTCAGAGATGCAACAGAAGTCCTAAAACTTAACTTCTACCAAAATACAGCAGCTAAGGAGGAAAGCTTGTGGACACAGAGAGTCACAAGAGAACCAGACATCAACAGCAATATCAATGCAGGGGATGGAGGGAAGGATGAAAGCAAAGAAGGGCTTTCAATAACAGATAAGAACTGTCACAGACAATCAGGTCTTTTTAAGTGGCTGGTAGTAACAAGGCTTTGATTTGCTGAGACACAAAGAGCACAGAAAATAAGGCATTTGGCCCACACAATCGCTGGATGCCTCCTGACACATTACAATCCATCAGCAGACAGTTTTGCCTGACACCTTTCAGCTGCCCACTTAGCAGCACTGCCTCCACACCTGCACAGACAACTCAGGGTTTGCCTCCTACAAACTTTCAATAATAAAGCCAGTATTGCCATCTTGATTTTTTGAATTAATTTTAAATATTTACTGCTTGATCCCGTAGCACAGTTTGCAGACAAATCTCCATTCCATTAAGGCTCTGATTTTTCTTTTTTTCTCCTCTTCACATTTAAGTATTTTAATGAATGTATTATTTAGTATTCAGCAAGCCCATGCTACAGAAAGACTATTCTGGAATAAATGGTATAATTACATTTCCTACAGCGACCTTGTAATCTCACGAGTATTTATTCTAGACTAAACAGCCTTACTCAGCTGCCCTGTGTCTGATTGTCGATGAAAGAAGCTTGTTTGACAACTGCTTCGAGCAGAAACATATTTTTTCCATGATTGCATGAAAAAGTAAAAAAACATTACCAGACCGGTATTCCGAGCAGAGAGACTCATGTTAGATCGATGAGTTAATTTTGAAGCCAAAGGCCAACAAAAACAATCACCATGGACATTCTGCTGTCAGGGCCAGCTTTTTGAGGTTAATTTAGTGGTACACACACAGCTACAGCCAGCTTTACATATAAGAAACTGCATGGTATATGCAGGCTTCCTTCTTTGTTTCTTTATATATTTTCCATATTCTCTGCTTTTATAACCCTCCTGAGACCTTTTACAGTTACAGAACCCACACTATACCCACAGGTGGGCGGGCAGGAAGCAAAACTCTCCATTTCATAAGCAGTCCACTTTTAATATATTCAATTGCTAATGACCTTGACAGAAGAGCTCCATGCAAAACACCATATTCTACGGGGTGTCGTTTGAAACGTTCATAGACGTTTTTGCCAGAAAGCTGATTCCTTAAACAGTAAGATTTCAGACTTACTAAAGGCTGCACTCCTTGATTTCCATTCAGCTGGAAAAATTGGTGCTAATCTACCTCCCCTATATTAAATTTGCGTCCTTCCAAAAATTCTAAAATGAAGGCTGTAGGATTTCTGTGGAATGCTAAAGCAATACCAGACAGTTTCTGTATCAAACCAGGTCAAGATGGTTTATAGGCACTTTTGTTGCCTGCCCTGAGACAGCACACTTGGCCATGTTCATGATTCAAAAAAAGGGCACCCACACAGTACTTGTTTTGCCATTCATGTGTTTTTATTCAATTATTCATGGTAAAATGAACAAAAAACAAAAGGCTGTATGGAAACTGTAGCTGAGTCTTTAAAGCAATAATCACTCCTTACCTACCAATTCTCATTCATTAGGTACCCGAAGCAAAACTCTGCAGCAGACAAACCTCTCTGCTGAGGATCAGGCCCTGCAACAGGAGACTCTGGGAAATTCAGACCATATGCCTTGGTAGCCAAGAGAATTCCTGCAAGGAGTGCAGCCTTCTATGTGCCCTCCAAAGCAAGACAAGCTTCCCTTGCTCTTACTCAATCTTTTGACTCTGACTACTGAACTTATTGAGAGACTAGATTCCATTAAAAGGAACAGAATGAATTCAGTGTTCAAAACCAATGGGCCAAAGCAGATCAAATCAGCCCCTTCATTTGTGGCTTTTCTCCTTTTCCAAGATTCAAGAAATATCTGCATACCCCAGTGACAGAGCAGATGTGAAAAATCACCTGCTATGGACTTTTAAAGCCCAGCAGTCCTGTCACCCATTCAAAATCAATTCTCAGTTATTTCACTGCCTCAAACCCTACACAGACACTGACAGGGTTCTAGCAGAAGCTAATCCAGCCAAAGACCAGCTCAGCTATGCTGTAAGAATAGTTTGGAGACCATCCTGACTATTGCCTCACTTTAAAAAAAAAAATCACAATGACTGACAGCAAAGAAGTTACACGAGTCATTTCTAGATTAAGTGCCAGAACTCTACATGTGTTTCAAATTACACTACAACACTGTACAACAAAGAAATATGCAGAAATTTTCCACTTGAAGTGAAGGTTAAAAATTAAACACTAACAAAGCTCTAACAGATATGAAACTCAACCTCATCTTAATGCGAAATTTAAAATGCCTGAGCTGTCCTACACTAGGAAAAAAGGAATGAATCAATCCAGTTGTTCACAAGAAAAAGCACAGTGGGCATTGTATGTACAGATTTTCACAGCACTCCCACTCTGCTTCAGTACTTACCCCCTCAACTCTTAAAATGACATTCTGTTTAGATTTAACTTTTAATTTATCAAAGTATATTACCTATCCTCATTAGATTAGCATTCACTATTGAGCTTCATTTTCTGCATCTTATTTAAACAAAACATTAACCAGGGTCTCCTAACAATGTGATTATACATGAAAACAAGTTGATAGATCAAAGAAAAGTCACATTTTTCCTTAAAGGAAAGATTTTTGAAGCAAACCTGACTTTTATATACACACATATATACATATTCAGCTTGGATCTCTCCAAAGCTATGTAGGCAAACACAATTTTATTTTAAGCAGCCCAGGCTTGACTTGATTACAAGGTCTGCTGCAAAGAGAAATTTTTAGCCTGACTTGTAAATTACCTTAATTTTATGAGAATGGTGAGGATATGACTGGCACTGTGTTGAGTATGATCCACTTTGGATTACAAGGTTTCTAAACCTTGAGTCATGAAGTTCACGTATCTTTACCCAAAATGCTAATCATATAAGCAGATTTTCAATTTATAGTAAATTTTTAAGTAGCTTGTGTATGGCTCTTCACAGCTGTAAAACGTGGTGGCTGCTGTGTGGCCACTCCTGTTAGACAGATTTACAATTACTGCCAAGAATATCTTTACATTCTTCAGGACCTCCAAAAAAACATCATTTGGATCCTCAGGGGCTTTTTTGTTTTGTTTTTCCTTTACAATCACAACTACATATCAAACATACATTTTTAAAGCAACACACTACTTTCCATCCCCATCCTGTGTTATTCTTTCACTACTTGGAATGTCAGTTTGTTATATTTTTCATTTCTTTTGTTTTCCAGTAAGAAAAATGCAGACCTCCAACCACACAAATTCAGCATATTCAGCTAAAACATCAAGAAGAAAAAAAAAAATAAAATTAAGAGAGACAGGACATTTTGCCCATCTAAGAAAACCTCCAAGTAAAGCAAGTGCCCAAGTGCTCCTCATGTTCTCTCGCAGCCACAGACCTCTGCTCCCCAAAAGGCAATTCAAAAGATTCGCACCAATTTGAACCAAACGGTGACGCTTTCCACTTCAGTCCAAACTAAGTTAGTGGTGACAGCAGAAGTGCCAGTAGAGCCCTTACTTTTCTGCAGTACTTAAGAAAAAAAAAAGAAACTTTACATCCCCAGGGAAAACTGAAAACAAATTTGTAAGAACAATTTGAACATAAATTTCCTTTTTTGCAAAATATGCAAACTCCACACAGAAGAGCAGTGGAAAAATGCAAAATCAAGTTTATGGTCAGCTCATTAGGTTTTTTGAAAAGCCTAATATGCAAATAATACAAGTCATCTTAAAAAGCTTTTTTTTTTTTATAATTATAAAAGATTCCTTACAAATGTTCTACATGACCCTGTAAGTATTCACCCTTTTTCTTGCTCTTTGCTAAAACTTTCTTGCCAGCTGTGTCCTTCATTACAGCAACTCACTAAGAAAAAAAAAATGCTGAAACCTAAAGCAGGTCGTGCAGAAGGTATGTTAAGGAGTATTCAGAAAACTTGTTCTACTGAGTGTTTTGAAGATTAAAAAAATGTATTTTTAAGAAAAAAAAAAATTCAATAAATTATGCTACCTGAAGTGAATTCAAAGTCACCGGGTTGACAATTGTGTTTGCAATAGTTCTGGCTCCAGAAACTCAGATAACAGCCTCACATTTGAGGGAACTATTTAGCAGCAATAAATGTCAGGCACAAAGTTATGAACAGGAAAATGAAAAGAGGGAGAAACTAAAATTAAAAAAGAAAAATCCAGCTAAATACGTTCAGAATCATAGAATGGTTTGGGTTGGAAGGGACCTTAAAGACCATGTAGTTCCAACCCCCCTGCTATGGGTAGGGATGCCACCCACTAACTAGGGCAGGTGGCTCAAAGCCCCATCCAGCCTGGCCTTTTATAAGTACAAATGAACAGGAAACTAAAAATCTTTAGCTGGAGAGGTTTACATTGTGCCCAGCTCTTCTGCCTCACCCAGGCAGCTGCATGCAGCTGCCTGAACAGCCCCAAAGCAGGGACAGAGGCACATTAGTTAAGCATTCATCATCAACAGGAAATGCGCATGAGTTCATATAAACACAGAAACACAAATATATAAACCAACAGCCCTGCACAGTTTAAGGTATTTCAGACACCCCATGGAATAGGGTTGGAGCTGTGCTGGCTGGGAACCCACAGCATTGATGTATTTGTTTTGGAATGGCAAACAGCCTCGGGACTCAGAGGAACTCTTCTGGTGGGCCCCACCAACCCACCCACCCCCCCACCCAGCCAGCCGTGAGCCTCCCCTTGCTGCCACAGTCACCCCACACCTCTCAGCTCCTCCACCACCTCCAGAGCCAAGCCCAACAAGCCTGGCTGCTCCCGCTCACAGCAGGAAAATGGCACATCTCAAAGTGCCTCCAAGGAAAGACTGTGGCATTGTTGCAAACCCTACTCTGAATACGCTCCCACACGGATGCAACTGCAGGGTTTAAAGGGTTTTGCTCTGCAAAGTGTTGGGCTGCCCCAGAACTGGTGCCACTAAATGCAATGGACATAGAGGACAGTGTTCCTGATGGATTTGGACACCAGCATTCATGGGGCACAGGCAAAGGGAATTCTCCCTGCACAAGGCATCTTTTTCTTGTTCGTGATGAGGCTGAGGGGGCCTCAAGCTCCTCTCACACTGGAGGTCCCTCGCAGCTGTGCTCCATTCAAACAGGTGGCGAAGGCTGAACCAGGCTCTGCCCGAGTTTAAACTCCTAATTAATACTTGGTTGCAGAAGATAATAAAAATTACAGGCATCAGGAGGACACAGAAACAGTAAAAATGGAGACAGCCTTACTTGCAGACAGTTTTCACTGTCAGTTCTCACTTCAGTTTCCTGAAGCACCATTAGGTTGCTTATTTACCTTACTAAGTCTATCTACCTCTGTCATTTCCTGGATGAGTTACAACTTCTCACATGCCAGTGAACTAGATGGGATTCCTGTTTGGATTTCAGTGGTCTCCCAAACTGCACACTAAATTGCCTCTACTTTGTTCAGTACTTTGTGGCTTCAGTTTTCCCAGATTGCACAGCCAAACATAAACTGTTATTTTTTCGTACTCTTTCTTGCCTTGCCAGCCTGCACATTCGTTCTGCCATGCAGTTTTCCAGGCACTGGAAGTGCTGATGACCTTGAGGGTCAGGCCATGATGAGCTGGATGACACTCCCCCAGTAGCTCCAGTTTTCAGGTGGCATTTCAGCTACAAACACATCTCTAGAGAGCAGACACATCACTCCTGGACTTCCTAACCTCCCTAACCCAGGCACAGAAGGCTCCCAAACTCCCTTTCAAACATGGATGCACACCACGATGCTGCCAAGCTGCTGGACCAGCCCTGCATTATATTTTTTGACAAAGTTAAGCTCTGTGCTTCATTTCTCACAAACACAGTTTGACTGTAGACAGCAGCCGACAAGTAAATCTACCCTTTTCCATGGCAAACAGCCCAACTTTAATATTTTTACTGGCTTACAGCTGGGTAAATTAAGCCCCAGATTTTTATTTATTTATTTTTTAATACCGTGCAACTGAAAATGAACAGCTACTTCACTATGACTGCCAAGGACAACCTTAAAAACACTAATGCAATCCAGTCCAGCTCTCAATAGATCTATAAAGGCAAGAGGACCAAAAATTTCAGCTTATCCACCCAAACAAAATGTTGGTTGGGCAGGAAGTCTAATATTTCGTTGAGATCCCTAAAAAAAAAAAAAAAAGGAAAGGAAAAAAAAGATCCCTGGCAATCTGAAGATGGTAACAATCCCAGCTATAATGCCATAAAATGGGAATTAAAATGCACTGATTTACTTACCCCAGCTTTCCCAACATTTCAGGTTCTGGAACTTGTGGTCCATATGTCTCCACTTGCAGAGGCTGATATTCATATAAAGTTTCCTCTAATTTTTGAATGGGAGCTAATGAAATATGCTGACCCTGTTGAAAAAAAAAAAAAAGTAAAATATTTCTACATATAATCAAGGTCAAGGTTTATGTTTTGACTTTTTTTATATGCAGTGTAAGAACAAGCATAACTTGGTCCAGACAAACACCCTCCCACTAAGAACATACTGTTCACCATACCACTCACTTCTTCATGATTTATATTTTTTTTACTGGGACCTACAGATTGGAAGTGATGTTTCATCAGCTATAATTGTTTGGACAAGAAGGAAGGCGGGAAGAACCTTTATTCAGGGCAAGCTTACCATTAGAAAGTACAGCTGCTTCCAGTGTCACTAGCAAAATTATTATTAGGCACTAATTTCATTTATCTGAAGTACTATCAAACAAATGTCTCTGAACAACCCTACTTGATTCTGTAATCAATGATTTCCTGAAAGCCCTAATTAGAAAGGGAAGCCACTTTCCTTTCTCTCCACAGGCTTTGTAAGCTCCCATACATAATGGCTCTCAAGATAGACTTTTACAGAGCAATACAATTAATTCATTCAGCAAATTCCCATTTGTTTCATAACTAAAAACATAGAAACACACAAACATTAAGCTTTCACTCCAGATGGTACTTTTGCAAGACCTTCAGACTGCTGAGAAACAGCGAGACATTTGCACACCCCTCCCCTCCAAGTCCCTATCACTCGGAGCTCTCACAAAACAGGAGACTTGTGACTGGGAAGGAGGGGGTCAGGAGGATATGAGATAGAGCCAAAGTTAACAGATGTTGCTGCGTGACATTCTACACTGATTTGTTGATCTTTCACACAGTTTCAATTTTCTACTGTATTCTATGGTGCTCACAAAAATTAGCAGCAGCAGCAAAAAGACAGAGCACCGTGAGCTGCCCCAAAACAGCCTGGCTTTCCCTGTAGAAATTGAGTTTCCCATCTGCAGAATGCAGGAATTTAGCAAAGTAGTAGTATTGTTTTTGTAGACATTTTGTCTGAAACAGGAGATGGGAAGGTTTCCATGGTGTAATGCCGTGTATAAGCCTAGCTCCCACTGGTGATCACTTACTGAGCTGAGCTTCCCTGGGGCCACTCCTCTGAGCATCTACTCCCTCAAGTGGAAAATACAGGCTCCTAAAGTGGGACACTGGGTTAAAATTAACTAAAGAGGGGAATGAAAAAGTTTGTAGAAGGGGAAAGCTGTTAATTAAATTTGTGGTTGAAGACAGTGACCTTTCTGAATTTGGAGCAGAGATATTTTTGTTTAGGGAGTTGCAGAAAATAGCTAAGAAAACTGAAGACGTAAGTCCTTGAGAAGTGTTATCGTGGATCTAAGCCGATCTCTACGGAAATATCAGCAGCTCAAGTTTTCCATTGAAACAGCCCCTGTGTGTGTGATGAAAACAGAGTTTTAGGCTTTTTCTGCACTGCCTGGGGGACTGGAGAGGCCACTGCTGACACTGGTATGGGGACAGTGTCCTGGAGATAAGATGTGAAGGAAGTTCTCCAGTCAGCCATGCACCACTCCAACTCTCATGGCCAGCACATTTATTTCTGTGTTACAAACTATTGCTGCAACATTACTCACATTTTTAAAAAGTAGGAAAAGAAAGGTTAAAAATCCAGATTTAATCCTACTTCATGATATTTTAGGACATAAAAGCAGGGATTTCTATTTTCCTAGGAGTTGTCAATTTACAATCTATCCAATTTTATTAAAATATAATACTTTGTAACTATGATTATGTGGGCCTCTTACATGCATTGCAAGAGGTTAATGCTTAAATAAGACTCTTACATTTACATTTTGAGCAACATCTTTGTCTCTGACCAAACCAAATGGAAAATCATAACAATGTTTTACATATGTACAACCTCATCTGGTGAGTGAAGAGTTTCACTCTTTCCAAATCCAAATTTTGTTCCAGCCATAGAAAAGAAATTTCGGTTTTGGGCAAAGATCAAAACCATGGTAAATACTTTGGGAAATTACTTCTGTGCAGAAAAAGGGAGAATCTCAGATTGCAGGCACCCCATCCCTTGAGGACACCACCAGAACAGCTGCTCACTGTCAGCACAGTTGCCACTGGTGCCTTCCTGACACTTTGCTAATGAGAGCAACTTCTGCCAGCATTGGCCAAGAGACACTGGAAGGCTCCCAACACACGGACTGGGATCATCACTGCCCTCCTTCCCCACCACCATTTATGCTGCTACAGATGTCCACCTCTGGAAGCTCCTGGGGGGACAGGACGAAAATTGTTTTCCCCTCTTTGTGGAGTTCCCAAGGTGCCTGAGCTCACAGGGCATCACGATGGTCATTGTCTCTCAGATGACCGAGCAGGAACTGGAAGGGAGCTGCCCAGGAATGGTGGGAAGGCTGAATGGTCAGCACCCCAGGGGGATGGGGAGCACAGGGGTCATGGGGAAGGACTTCTCTGTGTGGAACTGCATCAACAACTCCCTGTGGTGGCCTGGAGAACAGGAGAATGTCAGAAGAGGAGCTGCATTATAGACACTGTCCCCCCTTGAGCTGGTCTGACATCATATCCAGCACAGGCCAGGACATTTTGTGTTCCTGTATGAAGCCCAAGGACTGGCAGTTCAGCCAAAATACCTTCTTTTGAAAGGCATCCAATCTAGATTCAGACAGATTTCAGATCACAGAGGTACAGGCACATCCCCTAGGTAAGCTGTTGCAATAGTTGATTATCTTCACCATTAAATACTGGCAGCTCATTTCTGGTTCATCAGATTGACTCTCTCCTATGTCTTTCTCACATCCATCACGGGCCAAGGTGTAAGTATCAGGAACCAGGGTGCCATTTGTATGGCAAAATGACTGCACTGGTTTGTGTGCAGCCAGCAGATCTGCACCTCAAGGAGATTATGCAGCTGTATGAGACAGCTCATTTGTTTTTGTATCCCAAAATCACAACTTTAGCCGATGTGCTTTGGCAATGTGGATTACATTCCACTTAGCAATAGGTAAAAAGCCCCATGACCAGCTGTTGTTCCTGCCCTTTCGCTGTCTGGCCTTTAGGCTCCTGAGCTTCCAGACTTTCAAATTGTTTAGCCCTACACAGGTTAGGGAGGTTCCAGAACTGAGTATGGCCCAGACTGGTGCAAAAGTCTGGGATGCAAACCAAAACCATTGCCTTTCCTATTTCCACTGCTGTTGCGATAAGCTGACTCACAAAAAAAACCTTGTTGAAGTTAAAAGGCTCCGTTTGACCACTGTTATCTCAGTTAAGAGCCATTTGACCAGAAGCATCCCACTTTTGTCTCTCTGTCCCAAGTGGTCCCTAACCACTTCATAACAGACTGGTAATGAAAGGGAAGCTGCTGTGTAACTTTAGAGACACCACAACAGACAATAACTGTTACTTTGGACTTACACAGCACTTTTACAGATACAAAACCATTTCTAACCTATGAGGTAAGACTTTTAAATTTCCTGTATTCCACCTAGACAGTCAGCCTTACCTCTTTCCAGCATTAAGATGCATTTATCAGCATGCTGAAACCAAAATGAAAGCAGTGGGACCAAGGTCTTGCTTCTGCATTGCTTTCTCCTGACAAACCTAAAATCTGATGTGGTCATGGGTAAGTATTTCTAATTCCCCTTGGATGCTGTAATGTTTGTGTAAAAGAAGCTGACAGCATCCAAATGAAGACAGAAAAGGCTTCCAAGAACACAGACAACGCTTTTTCCTGCCTCCTCTCCCTCCCACCCCAGTCTTCACAGCATACAAGTGTTTTCCCTGGGATTATTTTAGGCACCAGAGCTGTCTATTACATACTGGAATGTATGGAACCACAAAACATGCTGCTAATTAGAAGGAAGGCATTTGCTTATCCTTGGGACTTTGTTTATATAAAAGCCTGCACAGCAATGGATTTGTGAGCAACTGACATTCTATTCATGTGCTGTATGGGTTCAGATGAGAGACATACAGGATTAAATTGGGAGGGGGGTTGAATAATGTCTTTGTATTAGAAGTAAAACTGACTGGTTGATAGACTGAGACAACTATCAGCTGAAAAAGAAACAAAAGCAGTGGCCAGTTTTGGTTTCAGATTGTGATACAACATGGCATTTATAAAAGAAAAGCTGTGGATTACGTACAAAGAACTGCCCTTGCAGTAACAAGGAGCTTACTTTAAGCAAAAACAACACTCTTTCAGGAACAATCATGTTCATTAGAACATCAAAATTATAGTGTATCACTGCACCTTTCACACAGCTTTGGGGAGGGACTCTTGGCAGGTACATCAGTATTTGCCTGCTAGCAGAATGAGGTTATTTTAGCACAGACCACAGAAATATCAGCCCAAGTTGCAGCGTTCACACTTCTTCCCATCCTGCCCTCTCTCCCTATCTGTGTCTCCAAAATGACACTGCCTTCCTCCACCTCAGCAGCAAAAAGAAACAACTGACAGCCTTCCCAGAAATCTTCCAAGAGGCAGGGAGGAGGAGAAAGGAGACTTCACACCAAAAATGCACTAGTAGGGGAAAGAGGAGGAACAGCTATGCCACAAAAACATCTCCAGGCAAGAGACAGAAGCCAGAGACTGGGGTCAGTAAAACTTGCCCAGACAAGGCAAGTTTCTGTACTAGCAGCAGCTGGACTAGTTGACAAAGCCAATCTTTTTGCCTTTTAAATTTCTCTCTGCTTAGGAACTTACTCAGCTCTGCTATCAGCCCACTTCCACAGCACACGTCAGAGAACAGAAATAGCGACACTCGCGCTACATCTCATTAGGTCCCTTTGCAGCAATGTTATTTTTATTTAACCCTTTTCACTGGCAGGTCACTCTCCTGGCCAAAGAAGACAAGGAGGAACCAAGGGCTGTGGAATGCCAGGACATGATGCTGCTAAAACACACCCCCACTGCTGCTTCCATTGTACATGGCAGGACAGAGAGGTTAACAAAGACCCTTTTAAACATGCCATCATCTGAGCATGCAATTATCCAAATGCTTTCAAGTGAACATTAAAACAAAACTATAAATTCCATGAATTTTTCAGTATAAGCAGTCTTAGGAAACTATTTTACTGTTAAGCTTGTAACAGAATTCAGCTTTTGAAAAGCTTTCATGTTAACACAATTTCTTACAGATATCAATGTAAATATCTTTGGCAATGTGGTGTGAGCCAGAAGTTGGGTTGTTGTGGATTTATTCTCCACCTCCAGCTTCCACCCTCTCCATTCACTATTGACAAATCCATGTCAGCAATGCTAAAGTGGCCTTCTGATTCTGATTAACTACTTTGACTACAGTAATACTCAGGAAAAGGAGAATGAAACTGATAGATTTGGAGGGCTCAGTTAATATTATTTTAACCTTTAGCCTCTCTGTCTTCCACAGCCTTTTTAAATAAACACAAAGTATGTCAAACTAAAAAGTATAATTCTATTCGTTGGCCTAAAATTCCTGTGCCAGTGAAGCTTTTTCAAAGACTTAAATATCAACTGTTCTCTCTCTGCTCTTGAAAAAGCAACAATAAATCTAATTTATTTACTTGATTATGAGAAGTAAAAGATTATGAGGATATTTCGGGAGCAAAATTGAAAGAAAGCAACAGAACCAATATTAAGATTTTCTGTTGATCTCAAAAACAAAATCTGACCACAAATAGCAAGATCAGAGACACAAGATTGCCAACCCCCCTTCTCTATGTGGTAGATGATTTCAGACACCTAATAACAATCTTCCTAAATTTAGATTACTTTTTTCCCTCCACAGTAACTTAATTTGATTTTCAAATGCCAAAACAGATTTAAAAGATGTGCTTTCTTTAGGAATGACAGAAATAAGCCAAGAGATCAACAGCATTGAAGAAGCTATTAACAAAGACAATCAGATATATGCAATTTGTTACACAAACAGCTACCTGGAAAATTAACCACGGACTAACATGGGTTAAATCACACCATTAGTTCTACTTGCCTCCAAAATTTTCCTTTACAACTTTCTGACATAAGTAATTACCTGACCAGACTTATCTTTAAGCTCCTGCCAAAAAGCCCCATTTCTCTAATCTCCCAGAAGAAAGCCTGTGTCCCTCTAACAAGCCGAAATACAATTCTGCTGGGTCGGAGCCAGGGCAGGATTTAGTGCCTGCTCTCTTCACAGAAAAGCCCAGTGCCCTTTCCTCATGCCCATGGATTGCAGTGCCTGCTCGGGACTGTCCTCTCCAGCACTGCCTGCTGCAGCCCAGGCAGGATTCAGGGGATAGTCTGGATGTTTGCTGCAGCAAGTCACTCTCTTGTTTTCAGCAGAGACCCCAGAGTTCTGGCAGGATCTGCCAAGCTTTCCTCAAAATCCCCACCACAGTTCAAAGTATAGCCCAGTACACAAGACAAGTATTTTGGGGAATGAAGAATTAAAACACAACATCATTTTCATGTCACTAATAAGCCAATGGGTCACACTCCTGGTTTTCTGCACTGGTTTCTCAATCTTGCTCCCAACTCTCTCTCATTAGTTCTGTGCACGCCGCTGTGCCGGACACGGCCCAATAGCTTCTGCTCCTTTTGTTCTGTGCCCAGGACCTCTACCCTGCACTTGGTGCCTGTTTGGCCACCTTCAGCTGGACTGAAGAGCCATGCCATGAGCTGGCTGCTGGGGGGCATTTGGACACCCTGGGAATGCCAGCTGAATTTGCAAACCTTACTATCAGCTCATGTATTTCTTTTCGTACAGCAGCTTTTACAGGACTCTACATGGCCCTTCTCAGGGTACAGCTGCAGGTTCTTCCTATTTTCAGAGAAATGTTTCATTACAGGTGACTTGAAGTTCATGTTTTGGTCAGTTTGTTTCACCAGTCCTGTTGGTAATACAGCACACTAAGCAGAACTAAACAAACTTTTGTTGCATCTCTACCATCAGACTTCTGGAGCCTTGGTCGTTTTGGTTTGGCTATCAACAATGCAAGTATCCACTATCAACAACAGCCAGTCTAATTACAGGATTTAAGGCTTTAATATAACATTGTTTTAAATACACACATTTAAGACCTAATTTTTCAAGGGACATAAAATAGAAATAAATGGCAAACGCCAATTTGTGTATCGTGAACAATGAGAGAGGGACAGACACAGCAGTGGAGGTCAGAGCACGAAGCATCGCTCATCAACCAGCACAAACTGCCTGAGTCTCTGCACAGGTGAATCTACCGGTGCTCCTACTTTGCTGAACTAAAGCTGTGTGTTACACTGATACGATCCCTCTATTATGCAAGAAAATTATCCAGGATTTCCTGGAGAACAGTGGAAACTGTAAAAACCATCTGCTGTGTTGGAAGAACGGCAGCTCATAAAGAATCATACATCACTGTACGAAACTGTCTGCTCCTTCCTGGGATTCTCTAAAGCAGCTTCCCCCATCCAAACAGCCACAGCTCCACAATGCTGTTTTTGAGGAATGCAAAGTCTGATGGATGATTTAAAAAGAAACACTGCTTAAAATAACAAAGCCAAACAGAAAGCTGACCTCAGACTGTAGAAGATGAGTAACTCATTGTGTGTGTGTGTGTATGGAAGTCAGAGACATATTCCCTGTTCTACTGAGCATCCAGCCTAGATCCAGATAAATATTGATAAAGATGCAGAACATCACATTCAGTATGGCTTATGTCTGCCTGATAAAGGGAAGAAATAAAGTGAGATTCCTTGAATAGCTAGATTTTAAGGAGGAACTGCTAAAGGTTGATGATCGTCTGGCAAGAGAAAGCAAGGAAGTTTTTATAGCAACAGACACAAAAAAAGAGTAAAATATTAAGAAAAGGACAATAAAGGCAGATGAAAGGAAAAGCATGAATAGAACAGAAAAACAGGAAGGGTGAATTATTAGAAACAGGCAAAAAAGATAAAAAGAAAGAATTTAGAAAAACTGAAGTCTGAAGTTAAAAAACTAAAAGTATCAGACGTTAGCAGTATGTGATACATCTTCACAATATTTGTGGGCTGTATTTAGTGCAACATTTTAAATGAAAACTGTTAGCAATATATTTAGAAATTATTACTTAAAGTAAAAGTAGTCTATTTCTAGCCTTTTTCCATTTGCATGCAGGGCACACAAGTAAACATGAACTATTCCAGGACAGGAGGGGACCCATTACAAACATAACACACACTTCATGGCACTGCTTTGAAAATGAACATTAATTCTCTCAAACTAAACAAAAAAAACCCTCCCTAACTCCCTGGGGCAGAGATCTCCCTGGGAGATTAAAAACTGCATTTTTAATCTCCACAAAATTTATTCTTTTGTCTTTCCAGAGAGGTTCCGTTTCTTTCCATGCAAGTTTTCATCTATGTAGGTATTTCATTTCAGTAGGTATAACAAAATTATGTTAAATCTGAACCACAGACACACGACAGCTTTTCAAGTCGTGTGCACTTACTTCCCATGAATTTTACCAGTCCCAGGGACAGGATTCACAGAACTTCACAGGACCAAGAAACCTATTTGTAAGCTTTGCCTGATCCTGAGAGAGTTGCAAGAAGTCCTCCTACGAATGAACTGCCGTGGCTTGCTGCACTGCCCTGGTTTCAGTGGCTACAGCTTCCTAACTCCTTGAAACACAACCAGAAATATCTAAGGCATCTTTAACACAAAGAAAAAGGAATGGTTCCTGCCATGAAAAATCTACAGTCTCAGAGAAAATAGAAGCTGGCAGCAAAAACGGATAAAACCACATGGCAATTTCACACTCAGTCCCTGAAAAACTGTATTTATATGTTTACAAAATAACAAGATGCCTCATCTGTTTTATCCTGTTCACTGGTTTCATTGTGAACTCTTTTGCTAAAACACTTGTATCAAAATTTTTAAAAAGTGAGTGTTGCCATAGATTCTGAAAGAGGAGAAGTGCTGTGAAAGCAACTGCAGGGCAAACCTTGCATTTTGAGCAAGGTGGAGAGGCTGCCTGAGAATTTCCTGCTATAGCTTACAATAGATAGTTTTGCCTTAAAAACAACTCTTCCATTGTAGAAGGGAAGATTCCTGTATGCTCTGGCACAAGTACTGGATGGAGCCACATCAGCAGAGTGCCCTGACATTTAATTAGACCCAACAGGGGAAAGGCATCGCTCAAAGGCAGCGTGCTGGATCAGGGATTGCACTGACATCCCAGGCCATGCCACCGGCTGCTGCTTGGGAAACAGCACAAACAAGCTGCAATCCCAGAGAAGAGGAAGCCCAAAAAAACCATGCATTAAGAACATTTGTTAATCAAAGGACTAATCATATAGGAAGGTCTTAATTTCTTTGAATTTCACATATTATTTCCAAAGAGTAAAATATGTACCAGGCTCTCCACAGATGATGCAAATGCTTACCCTGGCTCAGGGCAGCTGCTGCTCTGAGAAACAAACCAACATAAGCTGATCATTTGAATCCCCTTAAAACTCTTAGTATTGGACCAAATAAAGCACAGTAAGGCTTACTACGCAGTTTTACAAGGCATGCCGAACATCTTTGTGCACTTAAAAACTATAATTTAATTAACTTTACCTGTAAGCTTGGGAAGGAGGAGGGTGCACGAAGGGGGAAGAAAATAAAATAAAATACAAATTCCTTTTCTCCTAAACTCTGAAAATAGTTCAGGGTCCAAATCCCTATACAAGAAGTAATAAAAATAGTTTGGTTTCTGGTAGCAATAACAAAAATGAGGGCAAGATTAATTCTTACACTTTTATGGCAAACAATCTAAAGCAGATGTTTGAGAATAAAAGCGAGATGTCAAAGTAGTTAAAAAGCGCTTTTCAAACTCAAACACAACAAGACAACTTACAGCTTTATGTGCTTATATAAAACTCTAAATCATTTCAATCAGCTTCCACCCTTCACCCTTCTCTAGTCTATGAAGCTTCACAATTACCAAAAATGTTCTATTCATGTCTAAACCACTACAGATTGGTGTCTCCTGAACAAAAGCACATGCAAGTGAGCTTTACTGATTAGAGATCAGCTCCTGAATCTGGACCTTTATGAAGAGAAATAGGTTTCCCTGGGTTGAATATCCAGGATCTCTGGAATGAAGTTCCCTGTCTTCAAGAGACAGAGCTCACTTTAAAGGTATCTAAAAAAAGTTCCAAGTGTATTTACATTTCTGCTAGAAAACTACAGTTTTGAGACAGAGATCAAACTTCACATTCTAAGGTCAAAATCAACATAAGCATTCCTCAGAATCAGACTTCAAATGGATATTTGAAGTTATCAGCACTTTCTTGTTTGCGAGTTCAAAGAATTGCTGATCATAAAGCAAATTTTAAGATATTAAATCTTTCAAGTAGAGATTTGACAAAAGACAATGGGTGTATGCAGGAGAATTGAGTCCCTCCACATGTAACAGGGCAGAAGCCTGTGCACAGTAACCCTAAGCACACCCGTTTTCCAACAAAACTGCCCTTTATTGTGAGCATTGCATATCACCATTCACTTAGATGTGCTTTCCAAAAGGCCTCAAGAAGGATGATACTGATTTAAATAAAGAAAATTAGGCAAGTTTTTGCACTTGAGCTTCCCACACAAGGAGGATTTGCCAAGCCTTTCCAGTCTAATCAGTGCTGCAATCACCCCGTATATAAAGAGACTGACTCAGCGCACACAAACACTTCCAGACTCACCAGCAAGAGCTGATTTTTTGGCTGACCACAGCAAACTGCCTCCTAAGCCGGCCAGCCCCAGTGTCCATCTACCTGGAAGCCATCCATCCAGCCACACTGGGCTACTGTGCATCTGCATGGCTGCTCCACTTCATCAGTGAAACACAAACCCGGCTCCAGCCATCGCAGTAACTGATACAGTATCACTCAACTCAATGGGAGCAAATCAGAAACTCTACACTACATATGAATAATAATAGGTTTTTGTGTTTCCTTTCCCAAGTGCTGACAGTTTGGAAGGTTATTTTCCCCACCACCACCATGGCTGGACTATAACCACATTAATTTCAGCGTGCCAAGGCAAGCTGTTCAAGAAGCTTTCACGGCACATTTGGCTTAATAATCCAGGGTGGGGTTTTGGGGGTTTGTTTTCAATTGTCCAAGATTTGACAAGAAAAAGAAAATTAAGTTTAAGATGTATAACTCTCTGGAAAATTATATTTTCAGCAAAAGATGGCAAGCTTTAAAAAAAGTTTTAACAAACAAATTTAAACCACCCTTTAAATCACCAGCAGCCTGAATAACTTGGACCTAGCTCTGAACATAAACTTTTATCAATGGTAGTTGCCTGAGAAAACCGTGTTTTCTCCTTCAGTTTCACATTAATCTCAGGGCACAGTTAAAACATGACACTTCATCAACTTTTTTCCCCCACATCTCCTGTTCGCAGCCGTTGCTGTGTTGGCTGAAACATTTATTGCCAGGACAGAGCACTGACCAAGAGACCTACAAGGAACAAAAGCCTGCCAGAGCCTACAGCAGCTCACCTTACAAAATCACCTAAGCCCCAGCCCAGCTACTCCAGCAGCTGCACTGCTCTGTTCCAGGGTATTAGCACAAGTAGGGAGCTGCAGTGACTGCTAGCAAGTCAAAGAAATTCAGACTTTGTTTAATCTTTTGTATCTTAGATTTAGACCAATACTAAGAGGCAGCTCTCAAGTGCTACACAGAGCATTCTATAATTCATACAATAGTTGAGTCACAGCAAACCAGCACCCTGGCCAGGATAATGCTTCACTGGATGTACCTACATTTACTTCTGTAAAGGGCTACAGTTTGCTTTTAATTATTCATAATGTTCTACAATGTACTTGGATGTGTATACTGTATATACACACAGCAGTTTGAATAAAATAAACACACCTCAGTAATTAGCTGATTGCAGTGCTCAAATAGCGCTGTTTTTAATGAGATGCTCTTTGTGTTCATGGAGGTTTCTGTTCTGTGTGTGTACACACAGATACACCCAAACACAAATAATCCAGGGCATGAGCTAAACAATTTTAAACAAAGACTATCATAGAATGTTTGCACAACCCTGTAATGCTCCAATCATGTGCCCATTTGCACATGGGAATTATTTAGAGGCATGTCAACCTAACAAATTTATTTTCCATCAGAAAATTTTATCATCCACTTACCTGGGGCTTAGACCTAGATTCAGCAACACTGATTCAGCTTAGAGAACTACCCAGCTCCAAGCACACAAAGAGCCTCACAAAGCCAAAGGAGCAGTCACATTCCAGTTACTTTGCCTGGATCGTGGCCTGCAAGTCCAGTCCAACAAAGCCAAGCAAGCCTAAACCTGATGGCGTAAACCGAGCCCGTCCGCTGCGCTGCAATTACCTGTGGCAATAAACACCACGCTCTAGGAAGCAGAGGCTTGCACAAACAGGCCTCCAGAGGAACAACCAGCACCCTCACTACTCCAGTCTCCACTCCCTGTCCTTGCATGGACTGTTCCAACAGCTGGCAAGTGGAGCAGGTTGTGCCCAGGTGTTTGACACCAAAGTGTGCCACTGCTGGGTCCACAGATCCACCACGAAACACGGATGGGCCCTGGGGACTGAGCTGCAACGGGGACCAAGTCACAGGGCTGAGAGTTAAGCCAAGAGGAATACCTGCTTGCTTGGTTTCAAAGCAATGCTTAAGGATTTTCTGGGTCAAAGCCAGGGTGATCCATATCTTATGAGATCAAGCACCTCCGCCAGGTTTGTATCAAAAATTTATATGACTATTTCAGTGATCCCATTAGCCCTCAAGGGCAGACTTTAGCTCAATACTCGAGGTATGGGCAGCCAGATGAATTTTACCAGGCTAATTCCACATGCCTGAGGCATTTCCAAAGCAAAAACCTACTGGTATAGGTGTGAGTTTTCTTAACAGTTTAAATGGATGTTTGACCATCGCTGTCTAAATGAAGGTGGGCATCAGAAGACTAATACAATATTATTAAGATAGATTTTAAGAAGTGTATCTGGCTTCCAAGTAATATCTCAAGATTAGTTATTTATTATATAAATCACCTTAAGTTCATTATCTGGGCCCCGATCCCATGGGCCAAACAAGTTGAGAAAATAGTTCCACTAGGGACTGTACATAATGGGGTCCATTACTCATACCAAATAGATCAAACCTCTTTAGAAAGTTAACTTACAGAGAAACTTTCCAAATTTCTGCATTGGAAATCATGCATTTAAAACTTTAAAAGGAAGAGAGTGAGCAATTATAAATCATTCACGCACGCATATTTAAAAATCTGTATAATTTTTAAAAGTAGACTAGAATTCTAAGCTGATTGGAATAACCATTGAATTGTCCATAATCATGTTGGTGTCTTTTTAAAATAATTCTAATCTTAGCATTTAACATTTCTTAATTAAAAAAATTGTAACATGCACCATAGACAAACCACAATCCCTGTAAACTGATGTTCAGGGGCATCACTTTCTTCACGGGCTACACCTCATCTTATCAAAGCAACACAAGAAAACTTGCTTTCTTTCCAAATGCACACCAGATTTCTCTAATCTGTGCCTTTACCAAACTGCATAAACAGAGAACTGGTGGTTTGATGCAATCAGCACAGTGCCATTTAAACCACAGCACATCACAGCACCCTTAAGTCTTTTTGGAAATACCTCTGCTGCTCAGCAGCACCAGCTTTCCACCAGTTGCTGCTCCACATGCTATTGCCAATCAGCTGCATTTGCTGTAGTGCATTCCAAAGTTTACTAATTAATCTCTGCACTAAACCCCCCTGATGGCTGGTTGCCATTTGAAATGATCATCATCTTTTATTTAAAGACATAGCGACCATATGGCCAAGCTCAGACCTTATTTGTAAGAAAGAGGTGAGGCAAATTTCAGGTAGTCAAATCCAGGGGTTTTGGGGTTTTTTTTAACCTGGACAGAGGCAATTATTAATGGTTTAAGGATGTTTACATGAGACACACTCAGTCATGTCAATGTTAATTGTCAGGAAATGGGCACACTCTTGCTTTCTGAGCTCAGAGCCACATTCACAGAGGGTACAAGATGCAAACCACTGCAAAAGAGAGCATTCATTTCTTGCAAAACAGCCTACATGCTTTGAAGCTGTGTGTTTTAAGGATTCCAGCTTATTGCTCCATTTCAGAGGAGGTTTAAGCAGTGATTTCAGGCAGTGCAGCCTCTCACACCATTGTTCCAGGCTGCTCCCATTCAGCGGTGCGTTCTGGCTCCGTGACCTTCACAATGACCTCTACAAAAGCAGTTGTGCATTTCACTGTGGTGTAAATCCTCACAGACAAGTCGAACCTGTTCTTTTTGGCATCCAGCCCTTCAGATGAATACTCTGCAGAGATTTATTATGAAAGGGGAATGAAGGGGCATTATTGCACAACATTCATCCCTCACATACAGCTAAGTTCCATCTCTTACAACTTCTGAAGACTTTTAAATAAACAGATCATATTAATTACACAAATCCTTCTTGCTTCTCACCAATTTTCTGTATTTAAAACTTGCTGTTGTTTCCAAAAAGGTAGATATGCCCAGGAAAAAGCATGTGTGTGAAGGTGTTTTACATTATTATTAATAAGTAATATTCATACTTCCTGTTACTATACACAAGGGATTAGTGTTTCCTAGCACACCATTCACTTATAACACTGAAGTATTATTCCACATTGTAGCAACACACATTGCCCTAAAAGGGTCCATTAATTATTTTTTTAATACCATGAGGTTGCTGCAGGATATTAGACTGTCTCCATAAGAAATATACTGCTATGGTAAAATGATGAATGATGAAGTTTGCAGGTTTTTAATTAGATTTCAGAGCAGTAAGAATTTATAAAGTTGTTCTCCGTGGCCTTAGCTTAATACTTTGTGTGACCTTATGCAAATAATTAGAAAGATATTCAAGATTCCATTAATCAGAACATATAAAAACATAAAAGAATCATGAAAGGGGTAGGTTTTATAAACTCAGTGAGTCTGCCAAAGTGGTCAGAGAGAGTAGTAACCCTAACACTCACATCATCCACATTCCTTCAGGTTTTCCAACTGATCCTTCAGCAAAATATGTTCTGTTAGGGAAGGGAGAAACTATAACAAAAAAAACACCCAACCTAAGTGGCATTGATATTTCAATCCAAAAATCATGTTCCAACTAGCTGCAGTCGCTTGGTATTAACCACAACTGAAGCATTTTGACCGAAGCTCACATTCCCTGATCCAAATCTTGGAGTTCCCCTCAAAAGCTCCCTCCCCCCACTGTCAGCTGTCATGGACAATTGACAATGCACATGCACATCCCTCCCACTGCAGAAAGACAGAGCTGCTGTGTGTGTCTCTCCCTGTCACCCACAGGCCATGACAGGTAGGGGCTCTCTCTCCCCTTCCTCTAAGTGTCAGCTGGCCATTCCTTGCCTTTCCAGCTTCCTTTTCTGACTGCAAAACCAAGCACAACAAAATGCACAACAGCAAAAAACTTCCCTGTGCAGAAGACAGAGGAAAACACAGTCTCCTCCTACCTTTCCCAGGTACAGACTGCACTTTCACAGCTCCAGAGCTGCAGGCAGAAGTTTCTCCAAACAGAACATGCAGCAGTGGTTTTTACTTTGCTAAGTCTAAATTCACTTCCCCCCACAGGTCCAGCTCTGCCGCCTCCACCACAGTCCACTCCTTCATTTCTGAGTCTGAGGCTACCAGTGAGAAGGACTGAAAACAATAGAAGGTGAACCAGCATGGTCATGGAGTGCTGCCTTTAACAACAAAGATAAATTATCTGCAGTTCTAAAGGAGCTTTCTTCCTGCAGTAGAAATACCACATTTTGAAAAGCTGCAGTTGCTGTGTACTTTGTCTCTTCATAAATAAACCAAATAAAAACTTAAGTGCAGCTACATTTATTATTTGGTCTTCATAAAAACAAAATAACACTGATCCTTCCAATACTTCATTCAGGATTAAAAAAAAAAAAAAAATCCAAAGATTTTTCAATTAGATGATGGCCTGATCCTTCCAATACTTCATTCGGGATTAAAAAAAAAAATCCAAAGATTTTTCAATTAGATGATGGAGAGACAATGCCAAAGTTATACCTGGCACCTATACCTCAAACTGGTTACAATTTAAAAGCAACAAACAGCTAAATGGGTACAACAATCTTCATGAATATTTATATTACTTTAAAGTGACACATCTGTTTAATTTTGTATTTCAAATACACTTAACTAACCAGACACAAAACATGTTAAAAATTAGCCCAAAGCAAATGCTGAACAAAACACTGTCAATGAAACTAAACTAACACAACATCAAGCTTTAATATAAATTGCACCTTAAGGATTGGGATGGGAGGCTTTTACCCCATATTCCAAAAGTGCCTGATATGTGAAAAATTCAGGCCTAACCCTGTCTAGGCTTCAGATTCTACCTAAACAGGAATTCAATGTGGCATCATCCCACCAAGAGGCAGATTAAGGTGCATAAGTGAAACCACATGGGTAAAGTCAATGCAAGGATGAAACTCCCACTGCAATCCCCTCTATGCCAAGCCCTCTTTTTCTCCCCCATAACCAAAGAAAATCCTAATCATGTTTTCTTGTAAACAACCAGAAAGAGGAATGTTAGGTATGCAGGCAAGGCCAAGACAGTGCCATTCCTTCAGAAAGGCAGAAAATTTTTCAAATATTTACTGATTGATCATTCCAACTTTGCTTGTCCAAACCCAAAGGGCTATCACAGGGAACCATTACAAACTGGGATTATGTGGCTTTTTTGCTTGATGTTGCACAGGTACCAAACACAGGTACCACACACAGGCAGCCCCAGCCCTGGAGTGCTCAGGGATGGTGAGGATCAGGTGCCCACATCCACCCCTTTAGATCTGTCAGCACATCCCCACAGCCCAGCCCAGCAGCTCCTGGTTGCTGGAGCACTGCCTCTGACTGACTGGCAGAGGATCACATTTCTGTGATCTCTCTATGCCTTGGAGAAGGGAGTGATGCACTATTTATTTATGCCTCTCTTTCAAGAGATGAAACAGGAGAATGGGCCTCAGACCTAAATATATATATATGCTGCTTTCCTCCTGTGCACAGCCCTCACTTTTAACTTGTTCCTCCCTCCAAACCACTTACCTTTTCAAAGCCCTCCAATTCCACATGCACCACCTTTAAATGTACCATCTGTGTCCTGCAGGATCTACCTCACTTGCTCAGAATAATACAAGAATCATTATTCTTACACAAAACCACTATTTCATTTTCTACTAATCATGGCAAATGTTGCAAGTCCCAGTCTCCTGGCCCCCATCCAGCTAATTTAGATAGATGGTTCCACATGTGCTCTCTGTCCTTCCATTTCCTGCCCATACCACGGCACACATTTGTCTCAGTGAGTCAAAGCAGCTTTCTCTGTAGTCACAATATTCTTTAGTACTTTATATTTTAAAAAAGCAGCCTGCATAAAACACAGCCTATTACCATGCTATTACTGACTTTGCAAGAGGCAGAGGATTTTACTGCTTTGCCACACATTCTGCTGAACTGTATTGGGTCACAAGCTACACCTGAGCCTTGCATTTCCCCCAAATACAGAAGTTAGCTTTGTAGCAACTGTGCTCAGGCAAAGCAAAACAATAAATTAAACTAGTCAATTCTGTACTTCAATATTATCCATGTTTTTTGCCCCTAAAGTAAAAACCTCGACAAACCCAAAATATTATGAGGAATGAGGATAAGCCAAACTTCCAGAGACCCAGGCACTTCTTCGTGAATGATAATTTGTTTCCTTACTGGCTAAAGCTGTTAATATTCCTTTCCAGAGACACCCTGACTGACAATCACTCCATATATATGGGGACATGCACCTTTTGATGTCCAACACCGATTGCCTCAAACAATATTCCGTTCTCTCACCCTCTGCACCTGAACAAACATTTTTAAGGAAAACTACTTTTGAAGTCTCCTTACAAAACATTGTCTCTTTGATCCAAATATCTTTCTTCAAGTACCCTAGTGCAATACAGATGCACTTGGATGGTAATGATCATTACTGAAAACTAGGGCCCCCAAGATCTTTGAAATACATCTTAATTTTTAAATGAATTTTTGATTTACAAATCTGCCCTTTGAAAACTGAAAATTTGACTTCTCTAAGACGCTGTAGCAAAGATTCATTTATTTGCTGTGCAATTATGCAGAAGCTAAGGTGCAGAAAAGGTGGTACATGCACAAAATGCAGCACAGCCCCAACCAACACGCTGATGATTTTTTCTTTGTAAGAAATCAATATATGAGTAATTAATTTATCAATAAGGCTGGTGTACCTTGGACAAAATTGAAGATGCTGCAGGAAACAAATTCTGCCCATTCACCCCTGCCCACAGCCAGAACCCTGATTAGCACAGTGTGTGTGGGTGGGTGTCACACTGGAAGCCACACAAGTGCACACACACCACCCTGGCTGACCCCAGAGAACAGGATTCTCACACAGGAACTGATGGTGATGATGGATGAGTACCAGAACCCCAGGTCCCCAGATCCTTCTGTCCCAGAGTTCCCCTCTAATTCCCAACCTTGTGCAGAAACCACTCAGCCCTTCTGCCTAGAAACTCCCATCCCACTCACACCCACCTTTCTGCCAACTCTGCCCCAAATCTCCCCCCTCAGAGTGATGGTGACCCCCACGTTCTCCCCAGTTTGTCTCCTCTGCTGCCCTGTGCTCCTCATCCCCAGCAGCCCTGATTCCATGCTCCAGGAGGGCACCACTGCTGCTGCCAGCACTTGTTACTGATTTCCCTGCCATGTTCCTTCCAGCAACTGCCTCCCACTATGGCCATCCCTCGTCCTCCTCTTGGCTCTCCTTGTATGGCCAAGTCTGCCAAGAATTTCAGAAAAGCCAGCTGTAAGCTGTGCTTACTCAAAATTTGTCTGAAGGTGGCCCTAAGAACAGGGAAGGAAGAAAATACAGGCATATGGGAGATCTTTTAACTGTGCTGTGAGAGCAACACATTCCACATCAACAAATGGATTCTAGGTCATGGAGAAATTCATGGAGAAATGTAATAACCAGGCTGGGAGGTAAGTCTGCACACATGTGCCTTAACAGTCTCCCAGAGCAAGACAAACAGACACGGCCCAACTGAGTGCTGACTCAGAGGAATCTGCAAGGCCATTATCCCTGCTCTCCATTCCAGGTCACCCGGGCTCCTCCAGGTACACAACAGAGGAGATGAAGGAATGACACAGAACTGCTTTGATCAGCAGCAACAGAAGAAAGGATTAGAAGCAAACATATGATGTTCTCACAGATGCAGACAACTGTTAAGGAAAAAAAGGATCATGGCAGGAAGGTCACACATACTTCTGTGCACATATTCCAGTGTACTACAGCTTCCCTAAATGGCTTCAAATACTTCATTGATCTTTCTACAGTTCTTTAAATGTTCTTGCTACTCTCTTTAAAAGAATTTTCCTCTTTAAAAAAGTCCTCAGCTGAATGTAATTTCACATCCAGTCTGTAAGAGTAGAGACAGTCTACCAACCATTTGCAGAAGAAATCAATGTTTTTATTGTTAAATGACAATTAAGGAACCTGAACATTTTTTCTTAAGACCTAAAATATTTAGTTCTGTAAAGTCCTCTTTACGTTGTCATCCTCAAGGACATAAAAAGCACCTACAAAACCGTAGAAAACAGCTTAATTTTGCCATGTACCTAGGCAGAAAATGAGCTTGTATCAGGTCAAGGAAACACAGTTACTGGATATTGTATTTGCAGAGACCCTCGTGGCAGGAAGGAATGATGCATCTGACTCCATGCTCTCAGAAGGCTAATTTATTATTTTATGATACTATATTATATTAAAGAATACTATACAAGAATACAGAAAGGATACGTACAGAATGCTAAAAAGATAATAATGAAACTCATGACTCTCTTCATAGTCTCGACACAGCTTGGCCCTGATTGGCCAAAGAGTCAAAACAACTCACACCAGAACCCAATGAAACAATCACCTGTGGGTAAACAATCTCCAAACACATTCCACATGTGAGCACAACACAGGAGAAGCAAATGAGATAAGAATTGTTTTCCTTTTCTCTGAGGCTTCTCAGCTTCCCAGGAGAAAACTCCTGGGCAAAGGGATTTTTCAGAGAATGTGAATGCGACAACTGAATTTCCCCTAAGATGTAAAAGCAAGGGCAGTAAGTGTTACCAGAGGCTGCCAGGGAGACTGCAGAGCCCCCATCTCCAGGAGTCTTTCAGAACAGGTTAGGACAGGTCCCTGCCTGGCTCTGCCTCACGGCAAGGGGAAGGCCCCCACGACCCCTCAAGATCCCCAACCAGCACTATGATGATACAATTTCACAAGTACCTGCTGCAGTTCTGGCACCACAGCTTCTCTTTTTATTATTTTTTTCTTCCCTGATTTAAAATTGTACCCTCACAGAGGGACTTTGTCCGCTCCCACTTTTTATCATCTCTATAAGACATAATGCTTACACTTACAATTTTGGACAAGCTATTTATTTCTGTTTCACTCCAGCACTACTTTCTCATGAGTTTACTTTCAAACAGTGCATCAAACAGCACTGTTTAACAACTTTTTGCATTAAAAGTGTGGCTCAATAACTTTGCAATATTCATTTAGCACAAACTCTAATATTTAATGTTTATGATGTTTGTAACTCTTGGCCAAAGTATAGCATCAAAAGAGCATGTATGCACTGAATTCTATCTTGTTAAAAAGAACAGCAGCACTGAAAAAAGTTATATTGGAACAATCTATAAATGTGTTTACATTATATGAATGATTTGCTGTTCCTTCACAAGGCATGTAGGAAGTCAGCACTTCTCAAATGTGTAAAGTATTTCCATGTGCTTAAAGCACGATCTTTCCAAAACAAACAATGATTGAGAAATTTTTTATTATTCTTTATTTCCCTGCCAGCTGTTTTTTTGGACTCTCCTCTCAGCCACCTTCTTTCTTTCAGTCAGATCCCTCCTTATTGCTCACAGTAACACCTACTCAAGCAAAGGTACATTCAGAGCTGTAAGACTCAGAAACAGGATGATCTCAGGCTGATTTAAATGACATTTTCCTTAGATTACTCTACAACATGTCTTTGTGCTATCTTAGCTAGTGGCAGGTCTGGCTGCTGCTTGGGATAGAATTTGGGCATCCTACATTAGAGCCTGCAGCCCATCCCTGCTGTTCTGTCCCAGTGCCTGCTCCCATACAGGCAAGGAAGCAAATGACAACCTGGCTGAACTCTTCCAGCAGCCTCCTTTCTCCCTATGAACCTTTCCATGGGACCAGAACATGCTGCATGTCACAGAAATGTCCTCTGAAAAATGATGGGGAAGAGTCAAGCATGCAAGTAAGCTCTTGGGCAACTTCAAAAACCAAACAGGACACTAAAAATCACAAACAAAACAAAATGAAAACCTAAACCAACCCAAACAAAAAACCAAAAAAAAAAAAAACCAAAAAAAAAAACCAAAAAAAAACCCCAAAACAAAAAAAAAAAATCCACAACAAAGAAACAACTCACCAAAAAAAATTTAAAAATCCCTACCAAAGAACAGCTCCATTCCAAAAAGTGACAGCTAAAGCACAGATCTGCTCCACTGCTGGCCACAGACACTTTAACAAGCACATTGGTCATGCCATTCACTCCTGTACAATTAACACTGTTGGCATTATTTCATTTACTAAATTCCAGTCATTACAGCTGTGCAAACTTATGGGTCTAATTTGTATTTATACTAATATGTGTACATAAACATGTGCTGCTTTAGCCATGTAGAGGAGCCTTAAAGCAAATGAACAAATATTATTTTAACAGAGCAGTATCAGAGAGCCCAACCATAAAAAAGAATCAAGTCAAGCAGTTCTGATTATGTCTGTGCACCAAACAGCTTAATTTCAACTACAGCATATTTCCTAAGGCATTCCAAATTAAAATCCTGCAGAGAGCTTTGGGGAGACATAGCACTGCATTTTCAAAATGCAGTCTCCTTTTCCAAGGCCATTGCTGTGTAAATGAAGGGAGGAGAAATAACAAATACTGTCATTTACTTTGCCTTTTTTTCCTCCAGAAACATTTTCTTACCAACATAAGGAACAAAATTCATTAAGTCAACATCATGTGCTGAATGTTTATGCACTTTGATATAACAGTAATTACTTAGTAAGGCCAGAACCCAATTAATGTTTTAGACTTCAGTCCATGGGCTGGAATGCACAGGAAGCATTCTGATGATAGATCACTTAAATAAAGTTTATTTGGCATACACTTCAAAACCCGAGTTCAGAAACTCAAAGCACAGTTCAGCATGTATGTGCTTGACTCTTAACAAAACATCTTTATTTAAACAGAGGGCTAGAGATTTAGTATGACAAATGTATTTACTACTACTAATCATTTTCCATCAAGCTACTCGGAAGTTGCAGTCATATTGTATTTATAAACTTATGAGATTTAAGGGAGCAGTAGATAGGTCACAGGACTGTGGATTACTTTTTAAATCCAGCATACTAATCCTAACCTGAGTTACATCTTCCAGCATATTTGGTGTCCCTCAGTTTATATATTTGAATTCTATATCCACATATTGTCAGAAATGGTAGAGATCCAGCAGCCATGATTTCTTTTTCCTCTCTTCAGAAATAGTATCCTATTCTTAGCAAATTAACAGTATTCTTAGTATTCTTAGCAAATTAATGCTCATTGTTAAAAACAAGACACTGTTACTGATGACAAAAATTCAATGCTAAAGTAATATGCAATGTACACTCTGAGTAGGAATCAGGAAATGGTGCTTAGCAAATGCAGAATCCCACTTGTCCCAGGGCTACCTGCACCCCTGTGAATCTCTGCTCCAGGGAAGCTGCTTGGCAGGAATGCTGCTTCCCTGAAAACCTCCATCAGAGACCCTCTGGAAAGTGCTGTGACTCCCCTGACTGGGGCATTTGGGTTTCCTCTGGAAAGGGATTCTTCTTCCTGGCACTGACACTGAGCCCAGAGTGTCTGAGCTGGGACACAGCCACCACACACAGGCACACAGACACAGAATGCTCAGTGCCACTGGATATTTTACCTTTACATCCATGTTCTCTAAACAAATATGCCTATTCCAAAAGGATCTATATGCCTAAACACACTAGTTACTCTTGAAAATAAGTGTTGTAATTTTGCTGTGATTCTAAACTACCAAGAGTTGCAAAGAGGGAAATATTCCACCCAGCTGTAAAAGAGAAATGTGCGTGGTATGAGCCAAATGAAGATTAAAAACAAAATACCAATTAAACTCAAACTGGCATTCATCTCAAAGAAATCAATTCCATCTGAACAATTCCAGTCTGAAGATAGACCAGCTGAGCTAACAGTGAAGGAGCCTTGATTGCTTTATTTTTTAACTTCAAGCAAAAACTAAAAGCACACAAAAAACACACACTGAAACACACTGCACCAAAACCAACAAACCAACCAAGCAAACCAGAGCAGTAAGAATTGGCAAAGTAAGGCCCCCTCAGGAGCTGCAGAATAGCTGTAGCCTAAACCACAGTGTGACATGCACCTCACTTACCTCAGAGTACCTGGCATATGTCTAAGCAACTTTGAAGGAGCACAATTGATTAAAAAGGGTATTTTGACAGACTTTTTTGTGTTTGGAACAGGATTTTGGATAATTGCTCCACGAGCTATAAAAGAAACAGACTGGAAAACAGGAGCAGCCGCTGAGCAGTTGCTTGCACAGGAAGCAATATTGCAGGAAAAGGCAATAATAAAGAACAGTTAATTTGACCTGAGCTGATGAGGTCAATGTTTTAAAAGAAATAGCTCCACATAATGTAAAATAAGAAGGTTATTTCCCATCAGAATAATACTGCAAGTGTAAGACTGCACAAAATCTCTTCCCTAATACTTGTTATGTGCAGCTTAGTGGTAACACACATTCCTGAGGTGTCCTAGACATCCTGTGTCTGACACAAATCCATTCCTCTGAAATATTGGTTCTACAACTGCTCCCTCCTACAACCTCTGGCTGCTCCAGGCTGCACACTGCTCTCCTCAGCATCCAGCTACTAATAACCTGAAACTGCAAGAACTGGAATAAATCTGGGCAATATTCAGAGCCACAAAGTTATATTTAACACCGCTGCTGTGATTTGGACAGGGAAGCAGGAGCTGGAGCAGATATTTCACTCTTAATTCGCTGCCATTCAGGGGTGCTGTTGACAGGAGATGGAGCCCGGCTCAGCGGAAGAGCCAGGGGTTAGGAATTCAGTAGGGCTGGATCCTATTCCTTCTTCCTCCACTGCTCTGCTGGCTAATCCTGGGTGAGAACATCCCCTCCGGGCATCTGCTTCCCCTCCCTCCCTGACACATCTATTTAAACTGCAAATTCACTGGGGTAGGGACCATCTTGGTAATGATCAAGCACGTAGAACACTCTACACTAATAGTTCTATTAATAAATATTCCCACTGCTATTAAGTAATAAAACAAAAATGATGATAAGAATTAGAAGGTCAATGATGCATTACATTAATTCTGAGCTATTTGGTACAAAATGCCAGAAGGCAAACTCTTCCCAAGCAGAAGCAAACCAGGGGGCACCTATGTTGTTTTCCAGCATTTTTGGGCAATCCAATTAGAGGCAATTGAGTTTTTAACTGCATGAGATTACTCCAAGAATACCATCACTAGAGGCTAAGTGTCCTGGGAGGCTGGGGAAAGAGAGGAAAGAAACTGGAAGGAACAGAAAAGGGACAGACACACAGCCTGAAATGTGCTGGAGATGGCATGAGCTGAGCCAGTCTAAGGCACCCAGATTTTCTACAAACATGGAAACAGCTGGGCCATGGATTCAAAGGTTCTCTGCTCCCAGTTCAATGAATTAAGGAGGAGTTAAATACATCCACACTTCTATGCATTTCTAACCACAATGGTGAGGTAAAGCACAGATCTAGAAAAGCCTTCTACAGTTCTGTAAACACTAGAGACGTAAGAATGAAACTAAATTCATGTTAACACAATTCCTGTTGCATTTGCAAACTGCCATTTGTCTGCAATACATATGAGCATCTCTCTTACACCTTCAAATGAGCTCCACATTAAAGCTACCTAACTAGAAATGGTCATTACATTCAGCAAAAAACAGAAGAATGGTTCTCTTGCCAGACCTTGTTTTGCACCTTCTGACAAGCCCTAGAAATACTGGAAACATCATTCTTTTCAGACAAACTGTACTCTTTTTGACAGCTGCTTAAGTCTGCACTATCACAATTGACAGGAAATCTCATTTTTACCACTATTGCAGCAATTAAGATTGCTACAGTTTCTTTTGTAGCTTTACCCTGATTTGAGATTGGCTTTAATAAGACTGTTCTAAAATATTCAGATGTGCTGAAAGTATATTTCTTAATATGATAAACATGATAAGGAAAAAAGCCTGGCAGCACTGTCTCCCCCTACTCAAAGAGGTAAATCAAACTGATTGATTTGGAATGTAAGCTTTGTGCACAGAGGACAGAATTTACTGAAGAAGTTGAAGAGCAGACTACAGAGGAAAAACTGCTTCCACTTGAAAGGAGGAAAAAGAAAAAAGGAATTTCACAAAAGGAAAAGTGAAGGAGACCCTGTCCCCATGAGCTATTTGTCTGTCTCATGCTATAGGGGATGCTCTTGCTTAGCTTAGAAGACATTCCCTCGTCCCCCTGCAAGCAGAGGAACCCACAGCACTAACATGACACCTTAAATGAGCCAACTTCCTTGAGCATTGCCCAGGAGACTAGAATGGACATGCTCCTAACTCAGACACCAAGAAACATGTCTAATTAGCAGTCAGGCAGAAGAACATCTCTGACCAAGGAAAAACACTTCTGTTCAAGCTGAAAAAAACCCCAGTGGATTGCCACAAGTGGCATATTTTCATACCCTTTGTGTAAACACCAGCTCCAGATCAGATCAGCTCAGCCAACTCTGGCTTCCCTTCTTTTGAAACAAAATTAGAGGAAAACACCCATCAGAAAAGGTCAGTGGCCAAACTATTAGGAAAAAATAAAAGCCATGGGGAAGGACATACACAGTGATTCTTTAAATGTGCACTGCTAAGCCTCTGACAGTGGGCACAAAGCAGATTTTTCACACAAATGTACTGAATTTGCAGAACTGTTGTGCCAGAGCACTAATTAGAATTGCATTTCTTAAGAAATTCTCAGTACTCCCTCCAGCTCCCCCACCAATAGGAGTGGTGTGAACCCCATGGTTTAGAGGGGAACAAAGCCAAAGCAGCTACAAAGAGCACAAGAAAAGCTCCACCCACTTCACGTGGACACCTACGCAAAAGGAGTGGACTGAGCATCTCAGGTTCTTAGGAAAACACTCAGCCTGGCAAACAAGCATGTCCTAAGGTGAGTGCCAGGTGGGAATTCACCTTACACTGTCACTAGAACCCACCTTCATGGATCATGTGCAATGAGCAGAACTGCTTTTCACAAAACTAACCCTGCTCCAAAGCCAGCAAACTTGCACTTGATAACTACAGTAACTTTCCAAGATGCACCCCAATCCTAATCTGAAAACATCAAGAATTTGAGATTTCGTTGCATTCCAGAGCCAATTTCAACAGTGAGGCCAATTAACCAGCAGAACATTGTGTGAACTTTAGGTCTTATTCCTTCCTTCAGTTCCTATTTAGATGTTTGTTTAAGGTTACTGGTTCTTGCTACATTTAATGCTGCACTGCTCAGACCTGGCATGCTCTGTGCTAAGGAGGTACTTAGTGTAAATTGAGTCATACCTGAACCATCTCCTCAACCAGAAGCAGAATGCAGCACACAGAGCAGATCTTTCTGCCTTTGAATGGACTTTTGTGGCTCCTATTCACGTTCTTTCTGATTTTTGCACTCAAGATGCAGCCAGCAGAACTCTGGAGCCCACAACTCTTCCCAATATTGCATTCAGGAGGAGAAGTCCTTTCCTGTTTATTGCTGGACTATTCGCATACCCAAGGCCCCCCACACATGCTGTGGCTGAGGGTCAAACTGGTTTTGCTTAGCTAAACTTCCAAATCCTCTTCCCAGAGCCTGTTATTTACTCTTCTATTTCTCATTTTGCATTTAACCTTATTAAAACACATTTCATTCAAATGAGGCCAGTTTGTCAAAGTGACCCTGTAAACTGCCAATTTGCACATCATCCACAGAAATTCAACATCTGCTTCCAAGCACTGAGCTGCCTCCTAGCAGAACACCCACAGAAACATTCCCAGGCTGTGGAACCAACTTCTTCAGAAATTACAAAGTTAGACACTTCCTCCATTTATTGTGCAGAGTACCAATATTGCTACTAGTGTAACAGAATTTGTATTTTTATAATGTCATGTAATAAACAAATCAAACACCTGTAAAGAAAATAAGGAAACATTCATCTTTCTAAGCAAAACCTGTAATTTTGTTGGCGTAAATTTTTTAATGCAATCCATTTTCCATAAATAGTAGTCACCAACTTCAAATGCTTCTATCATTAACTTTACTGTTAAAAAACATTAATAGAAATAAGTACAAATAAACTGTTCTTTTTCAATTTAGGACTCAGATCAGTCAGGGTGAGGAAATTTCTGTTTCCTGAGATTGAACAAATTAAATTATTTATCTATTCACATTTTCTGAACACTGATGAATTAGCAATTAGTTATCTGGCATATCCCCTATTATTCCAAATATTAGGATTTAAATGTCCTGCTGCTGGAAATCTCTTCAGCCAAGTCTTTCACCATTCCTGGATGAAATTTACTTAGGGCTGCAGATCTCAAATGTCCACTACCACATACTGCATTTAATATTAATTTTGAAACAACTTAGAAACTACTTCCACTGTCCTCATCACATAAGCTGATCTTCTTCCTTTGCCCAGACACAGCTTTAAGAAATTCTGACAATGTATTTTAAAAGCAAGAAAAAGAACAGCCATTCAGACAGAGTATTTTTGAAACAGAACAACAGGCATTTTCTGTCCACTGGCTTTTCTATACAGACAAAATTTCTCACAAAGCATATTAATATCCCCTAAACTGTTAGTTTTAAAAGAAATAGGAGGAAGATCCATTTACACCACAGGAAAACAAGAAAACAATCTGCACAGCATTGCAAAAACTGACACTGCTTTTGGAAAAATAAGCTGCAAATGCTTCCACATTGTGAACACTTTAACATATAATGAACACAGCACAAATATTCATGGCAAAAACAAATTGATTACTGTTAGGAAACTAGTTTGATGTACAGATTTTTGCTTTGCTGACTTCTTGGTTTGTTGAGGAGAGTAGAGAGTGTTAGCTATTTTTAAGACATTCAGTTTACCATTATCAATTCTAAAATACAAAGTCTAGAAAAAGTACATTTTAAAAAAGTCTAAAAAGAGATTTAAAATAATACAAAGCAGAAAACCAGCAAGGTGCAGAAAAGACCAGTCACTCGTGCTCCCACCCCCAGCTGTACATTTATGTACACAGGCTGGTGTGTGCTTGGGCCATGTCATGACACAGAACAGGAATGCTGAGAGATCTTCAGCTGCCACCCTAAGGTGACACATTTGAAAAATACTTGTTATTTCCTACAGCCAAATAACAATGAAAATAGAGTCCTTAACCTTGGCATAATTTCCTATATTGTCAGTCTCATACTCACAGATTACTCCAGTGCTCAAAATAAATCTGAAGAAAGTGAGATGATTCTTGAACTTCAAAATTTTCAATGTCCAGAATTGGTACACAAACAAGAAAAATAATTCAAGGACACCACAACTTCACAGGGAGAGAGGTATAGTTTGTTTTTTGACAACTACACAATGAAAATGTTCCATATATTTGTGATGACCCTTCTGGGTGGATCATCACAATATTCCAACTAGCAGAATGATGAAATTCTTCAATTAATTCCTAATTACTTATTTAATTGGAAGAGAACAGTCTATTTCATGTAACATGCAACTCAGGTTTAAGTGACCTCTGAATTCATATGAGGAAATCCTTGATCTTCTGAAAGGCATTAAAAAAAACCAAACAAGCAAATCTTACCATTTTGATGCCAGTGGAAAATGTGACTGGTTTGACAGGTTTGGGTTTTTCCAGCTGCATTTCTAGCTGAGTAGATCTGTCCTTATGCTGAGCTAAGAGCAGAGAGGCAGGAAGATCAGAGCTCTCCTGTAAACATATGAGGAATAAATTTGAATCCTAGACCAAAACAAATATTAATTAACACTGCACATTCTTCCAAACTGCAAGCTGTGACTGCAAGGCCATCACTAGGAGAACAGCAGAATGCCAAGTATCCTCTCCCTCAGAAACAGTTTACAGAAAACGAACATTTTCAGTAATAAGAAAAACCTGCAGCAACTCCATAAATCAGAGTAACCTGCAAACAACCATTTTTATAGAATCCACATTAAAGACAATATAACAGGCTCCTTATTCCAACTGGCCAATGCAACAATATTTATTAAAATTGAAAAAAAAATTAGAACTTAATCAGAGAAGGAATAATACTGAGTAGTATAACTTGGATCAGATGTTTATCTAAGACACATTCTTTCTCCCAATGAACTCAGACCAGTTTGAAATTGTTTCCCATTAGATTTCACCTGAGGCCGTTTGGAAATGATCCTTGCTCTGCTCTGCACAATGGCACTATTGTAAGTACAACCAACAGCATATTTATTTTCTCCTTCAGCAACTTATTTTTAGGGAAGCCAGCCAATTTTTAAATATATATATTTATATATATGTATGTATATAAAAAAAAGTAGTAAAATGAATAGTTAAGCAAATGAATTACTTAAACTGTCAGGACAGAATGATTATTAGCATACATATATGGAAGTGCATTTTTGAGAGATCGGGAAATTATTGGCTAAATAATTTTCTAAGAGACTAATGTGACTACCTACATGCACACAGAAATCCTTGAGAATTCCTGGCTAGAATTATCATGAAGTTGAGAGCAGTAATTCTAAGAGACTAATTGGCTAAGTTTTCTAAGAGACTAATGTGACTACCTACATGCACACAGAAATCCTTGAGAATTCCTGGCTAGAATTACCATGAAGTTGAGAGCAGGGAAGAAGTTCAGACAGATTCTTCCTGGACTGATCCAGCACAGGATTTTATTCCTAAGGCCCTCACACATCACATTTACTTCTGTTTCAAAGAGCCAAGCAAATATTGAACTATGAACCACATTTGTTACTCAGAAAACCAAACAGATTTTATTAACAGGACTGTGATTTTTTAATTATTCAGTTCAAGGTAAGTAGTTGGATTTTTTTAATGCCAAAGATGCCTTGTTGTTTTGATGGTACCTAGAGAAATCCTCTGAAGTGATCATGAAGAACAGTCACATTGCACACTGACTTTTCACATCACTCTCCAGTCTTTTTCCTTCTCTATATATTATTACATTCCCTTTGCCTTACCACTAGAATGCAAGATAAAAGCAGAAAAATCTCACAAGACAAGATCTGGTCCAGAATCACAAATGCAACATCTAAGGCACAGCTTCCTACTCGCATTTCTGTGATCAGCTGGGAAGAGGGGAGGGAAGATGCTAAAAACCTAAATTGCAGAGACATCTAATTTCTGTACAACTGGGAGAAAATTTGGACCACAAATGCACTAGTTTAGAGTCTTCTAGAAGCACTAGTTAGTACTTCTTTCAACTGTTGCACATCTCTAACCTGCGTGCAGCAGCATGTGCTGTCAGCAGAGGTTAAAGATGTTGAACTCTTTCAATGACCAGATTTAACATGTTGGGGAGAAGGAAGAGTGGAAAACAGTCTCCTGTTCATTTTGTCTTTCATATTCCTTAAACACTCACTGCATTTCTAATAAAATGATTCAAGGAAGCCAATTTTTAACCAACTTCTCAGGAGTTCACACAATGACCAGTAACCAGATTACACAACTGTGGGAAACCCACAGTGTGCCAGCAAGTCACCACATCCTGATTGTTTGTCCTTTTGAATATGCCCAGAGCCCTTCTGTTAACTATTAACACACGTGGAAGTTCCAACCCTGTGTTTATCCATACCAGCAATTTTCTGTATGGGAAAACAAACTGTCTACACTATGAACAAAGCTGGTTCTACACAACAATTTCTGGAAGACTTGTCTCAAAACTCTTGAGCTTCTGGTGAAAGTGTGGATTTGACGTCTTTAACGCCTTTGCCTGGCTCCAAGCTATGCCACAGTCCAGGGAAAATCTGCTCCTCTGCCATGTGCTGCAGTCCCATTGTGCTCATGCCTGGGAATTATGGGCTGTTGAAGAGGAAAGTGCAAGTCCCATGAGACACAAGAGATCACATTAGAATCCTCTGTGTACATGTGAGAGTTTGTAGAGCACATAAAGAAAGGGTTTTAATATTTTACTCAGCCTGGATTATCCAAGGTTAAAAAAAATCCCCAAACAAACAACAACCCAAAATAAAACACTCATATAGCTCTCCCAGTGATGCATAAAATGTATTTGAGACTGCAAGTCTAAATCACAACAGGGTATTGTGCTTTTAAAGTGAGAGGTTCTGTTGTAAAAGAAGTGACTTACAAAGAAGGTAACACAGAAATTGCCTAATTAGTACAGAGAGGCAAAAAGGACCAAACTGCTTGTCCAGTGGCCTGCAGAGCCTGAGTCCCCCTGATGCCTTGCTGATCTCTCCAGCACTTCACACTGGCCTTTCCCTCCCTGTTCCCAGCCAAGGATGGGTTCATGGAGCCTTGGCCCAGGTCCAGTCCTTTCTGCAGGAGCCCCTGCACTCCCCAGGCTGGCCAGAAACCAGGGCCCACTGCACAACATTTAGAATACCAAACACGTTTCTGTGCCTCTGGACTACCTAAATTATCAGCTCTTTGTAGATGGTACAGCATTCTCCAACACTTCTGCACACAATTGAGACCTTTGCTCCATATGAAACCACCATAAGTAACACATCTAATGACTTGGACCATCAAGATGATGAGAGGGAAGGAGCACCTCTCCCATGAGGAAAGGATGAGGGCACTGGGATTGCTCAGCCTGAAAATGGAAGGCTTTGGGGTGACCAAATTGTGGCTTTCCAGTACCTGAAGGGAGCTGACAAAAGAGATGGAGAGAGACTCTCTACAACAGCCTGGAGTGACAGGACAAGGGGAATGGCTTCAAACTGACAGAGGGCAGGGTTAAATTAGAATTTAGGAAGAAATTCTTTACAGAGGGTGGTGAGGCCCTGGCACAGGCTGCCCAGAGAAGCTGTGAATGCCCCAACACTGTGAACGTTCAAGGCCAGGTTGGATGGGGCTCTGAGCAATCTGCTCTAGTGGAAGTTTTCCCTCTCCATGGCAGGGGGCTGGAATTCAAGGGTCTCTAAGGACCCCTCCAACCCAAGCATTTCTAGGATTCCATGAGATCTGCAGCTTCATAAGATTTCAGTACTAAAGGTAAAATTCATTTCTTGACAGGGAAAATACCTAACATCTCTACTTGTACAAAACAAAAAATGTGTCTTAATTATTTTTTTTTGTGGCCCAGTGGCAGGGGCAAACTTGGGAAAAAAAAAATGACCAAGATCCAGGAGATCTGGGCTGCAGGCTGACAGATCAGGTGATCTGTCCAAAGGAGAAGAATCAAAACCAATGTCAGATTCCCACTTTCCTCTACTCTCACAATCCTGCAGAGTCAGTGGTGTTACCACTGGTATCTCTGTAGCCAGAAATTAATCCTTTTTGGCTTAGCACAGAACCAGCAACCATAGATATAGGATTATTTTTTAAGTTAATTCTTTACACTGCTGCTGCATATGCTTGGCTTTTCTCGATTAAGTTTTACTCATGATCAGTTTCATTTTCAGATTTGCAGCACAGCATTAGAGGGACTTCAGAGACCACAGGAAAAGTTTATTTCTTTAACAACCACTGGTTTTTCAGAGACTTTGTAAGTCATTACACAAACACTTCAGTGCTGGTTTTATAAACCTTAGTAATATTACAAAACAAGTTTTGGCTCAAATTTAAGTTGACACTGCCCCTTCAGAAACAGAGACACAACTTGAAACTGTCCAGTTTCCTCCCTCAGCCTTTAAAAATCACCTTTATATTGTTTTTATAATATTAAGATATATTTTAATAGCAATACATATGCAATCACAGTTAAAACTACTCATTTTAGTCATGTTTTAAGGGTTATTTATAGCTATTCTTTCTGCAAGCCACCTGGTGAAGGTTTCCAGTAAAACCAAACGCTGTGTTAAAAAAAAAAAAATTAAACAAACAACCACACATCAACCACTGGTCTCTAGTCAGTTAGGAGTGTGTTTTAGATCAGGGTTTTACAAATTTAGAAACTCAAAATCCATATTCTGAGAAATTAAATTCAAATTCATAGTGGAGTTTTTATTAATTTATCCACTATTCCTAATTGTGTGGACTGTAAAAGCATTTACCTTTAAAGTGAAAATATTGCTGGATGTAAAGATACAGGCTTGACATTTTTTTGAAAGACTCTTTCTGCTCATCTCTGCTTTTGCCTACAAAAGGAAAACCAGTAACATGTTGCCAGGAATCCTGGCTTGAAGAAAGCCATCTATTTCTTCAGGAGGCCCTGAAACTCCTAAATTTCACTTAGATCCTCTCTCCATGTCACTGCCTTCTGCCCTGGCTCAAAGAGGAACTCTGCTTTTTCAGGAAAGGTAGAAAGCATCTGTATCATGAATAAGAACTGAGACTAGAAAGCAGGAATTAACAGTGTACTAGTATGAGATGCACTGATATAAGAGAGAAAATATCATTTGGATATGCCAAGCAGCTTTAAACCACACTGACACAGCTGAACACAAGTATGCATGCATAGATACTTCTTTTTTCTGATTTCCCTCAAGGTTACACACAGGCTGTGTGTACACAGACTGTCCTCATGGGTGTTAAACCTGTGAATGTCTGTACACACTCTTGTATTGAAAAAAACTGAGATGTGAACCTTAAGTAACACATTTAGTGAGTTTCTCTATGCCCACACATGATTGCATTTCAGATGCAGAATCAGTAAATTAATCAAGATTACCATGATTTCCAAAAGCAGACTGAGTTTTCCTCTGTTTGTCTATACAAAGCTTCAGTCACTTCAAAAAGAACAACTTGTACAGGAGAAGTGGCAGTAAGAGAACATGACACACTCAAGGCAGAAAACTTCTCATTGTAGTAGTTTTTGCATACAGAGGGACCACCAATCATTTAGGTGCTCTGACTGAGAAAGGGCTGAGCAATGCTTGGATAACTCCTGTGCTCTCCACCATCTCCACTGCAGAGGTGGCTGAGTCAAGAAGCACCTCCTGATGACCTTTTTGCTTCCACACACCAGACTCTCAGCCACTACTCAGAACTGCTGAACAAGCCAACAGTGGTAGAGCTGAGCTCCAAATCCCAGAAGTAGTCTTCATCCAGCCCCTAGCTTACCAAAAACCAGAATGGTTTGCATCATTGAAATAAATAACAGGTGAGAGAATGGAAACACAGAACACACAAAACAGGGAAACAGGATAGATCTGTTAATTCCACACAGTGATAGAGATGGATGTCAATGCTACTGAACTTTCAAAGTCTCTGCTTTTGTTACTCACCAGATCATCCAGGAGTGCCTGTTTATTCTTCCTTTTTATCATCTGCTGTAGCTGTTCTTCCTTCTGCATGAACAGCCGCCTTTGTTCGCTCTCCTGCCGCTCTACCTCCAGAGCCTCCTCCAGCTCCTCCTGCTCCCGAGTCTGAGAGGGAAATCAGAAATCAGCTCACAGCAACCCCACAGCTCCACTGCCCCCCAGGGGACCCCACACAGGCCAGGCAAGGGGAAAGCAGCCAAATTCTACCTTTTAAAGCGGAATTTTAAGGTGATTACGGATGACTATTCTACCTCCTCACTGTCCAGTGTAAAGTTAAGATTTTTAACTTGTTGCTTGCTGGAGTCAGATCTGACTCCTTAAATGTTAGGGAAGGGGTTTTCCCTACACTTTCACTCTAATGTGAGCCCCTCTTGGCTCCCACACATCCTATAACTCAATGATGTAAGTAGGGTGAACAAAAACATAATCCCACAACACTGTTCCTGATCATCCCATTCATCAGCTGTCTTCTTTGCAAAGCACACTGTGCTTATCAGTGGTGTAGAAGAAAAATGAGAAATCACAAATATGTGATTTCTATATCTTTAAGCATTTAAGCATTAACTGTGGAAATGTTACATTTTCAGAAAATAAGGAATTTTTCCTATAATCTGGATTGCAGTCATGTGACATGAGATGAAAAGAAAGATTACTAGTACAAAATGACAAGTTTTTGTTACAGATCTATTTCTTGGCAAGTATTTTTTTAATGTGCAAACTATTAGATAATCTGTATTTGAAAATCACAGTGAAAGAATAAAAAACAGAATAGGGTTCAGAGACAGAGGAAAGTAAGAGGATTAAACAATTTTATACAGAAGGTGGATCAAAAGAATGTCAGCTTGGTTGCTAGAAGGTACAAGGAAAAACATACAGGAAACATTTTCCAAATCTTCTCCATCTAACATAATAAAGCAAAAGGAGATGCAGTAAAAAGGGCAAGATAATTAAAATTTTATAACTTAAATGATTTATTGATGAAAGGAGTTTCAGCAGAACATCACAGGGGAAGACACTGATCTCTTCTCTGTGGTACCAGACCAGGACCTGAGGGAATGGCCTGAAGTTGTGTCAGGGGAGGTTTAGGCTGGATATCAGGAAAAGGTGCTTCACCCAGAGGGTGGCTGGCACTGAACAGGTTCCCCAGGGCAGTGGTCACAGCACCAAGGCTGGCAGAGCTCAAGGAGGGTTTGGACAATGTCCTCGGGCACAGGGTGGGACTCTTGGGGATGGTGCTGTGCAGGGCCAGGAGCTGGACTCAATAATCCTTGTGGGTCCCTTCCAACACAGCTTCTTCTGTGATTCTGTGATCATTATTGAGGCCAAGACCATAGTAAAGTTTATTCTAATCATAAAGCTATATCATAAAGCACAGTTACCTAATAAAAGCCAGAATATGCAAAAAAAAAAAAAAAAAAATCCCTTCACAGACAGATTGAGCCAGTGGGTCCCAGTGAGGCCCAGTTACTCCTGGGAGATCTCATCACCTGCCACCAAGCCAACAGAAGCTGCTAACATTTCGTAACTGGTGCAGCGACCCTGGTAAAAAGCTGGTCACCAACCAGCAACCACCTGGAATTGGGCTCTCTCTGCATTTAATGAAAGGAAAAAAACAAACAAGAAAATCCCCAAACTTCTAACTGAGGTTATGTCTGAGAATTAAGGGATTTAGTTAGTTTGGTCAACAGAAAAGCTTGGGGTCTTTGAGACATTCCAAGGCTCGTCCACATTTATCTCTAAAGACTGCTTGGAATTTGCACTGAAACAGAAGAAAACTGGTAGGGAAGTGCTGACAGACCTAGTCTGAAGAAACAGCCCAGAAAAATTATAGTCTGAAATAAGAAAACTGATAAACAAACCTAAACCAGAGCAGACTACAGGAAAATGGAAGAATTATCACATGTCAGATCGAATTCTTTAAACAGTAAAAGAGAAGAGATGTGTTCAATAGGCAGCAAGGGTTGTGTCCAGACTAAAGATAATCTAAACACAGTCCTAATATGTGAAGGGAAAGATGATGAAGTGAAGCCTAGAGTAATCTCAAGCCTCCAAGTGAAGAAGTAAATAGAAAGTAAAATCACGTTTCACCACATTCAGGAAAGGATAATCAGGAAAACATGCACATTCACATCACAGAATCCAGACACAACTATTTCAAGACTGCACAAAGCAGCAAGTGAAATTAAACATCTAGAGATAAAGTAGGAAGCAACAAGTTACCCTATGACTGGATAAGTGCAAATATTTAAGGAAGAAACACTGGAAAAGCTGTAGTCCCCTCAGGGTGCAAGGTTTTCTAAATAAAAAGTGTATATAAATATCTATATATTAAGAAAAACTATTTATAATTACAGGAACACCAAGATCTTCACTTTTTTTTTTTTCTAAACTACAAGAGAAGAACAGTCTTAGAATCAATGTGTTTCCAGCAGAGATGGGAAAACAGAGTTCCTTTAGGAGAGGCATTAAGATCTCTCTGCATTCAATTCTGGCCCCTTCTGCTTGCCAAACACAAATCACACTGGAGCAGGCAAAGGGCAACAAAAACAACAAGAGGGACAGAAAACATCTATATCCCTCAGAAGCAACCTATTACAGTGGACAGAAAAATTTAAGTCAAGAGTGTAGGGACCATGACTGGCCATAAGAAGTTTAAGCAAGAAAGTAGGACACCTTTTACCACACATGGAGAAAAGACATTCCAAAACTTGCTAAGAGGAGCTGGAGAGGAAAAGCAACCCTTCAGCTTTTAGGAGAGGGGGAAATTTATGGGCAGGATCATGCAGTTTTTGTAATAACCACTGTGTACAGTCTATTATTATGTTTCAATTGTTGAAAAAGAAATTATGAATGTTTCAAATGTTAAAAAAGAAAAAAAAAAAAAGATAAGTGTTTCCAGCTCTTCAGTGAGTCTGGATTCACACAGGCTTGCCCAGCTTCCAGCAGCCAGCCTCCAGCACAGCAGGACTGTGGAGCACAGCAAACAGAAGTCCTGGGGGCTTGAGAGGGTACAGGGCACTACAGAGCTGCTTGACAGCATCACACAGCCCCTGCACAGGCTGTCAGAGCCACTTCCTCGAAGGGAAGGTGGGCTGCAGGCAGAGCTGTTCTCACTGTGACCCCAGAGCTGCAGCTCCATTGTAAAATAAGACACACAGCCAAAGCTTTGGCAGGTCTCCTCAAGCTATGAAGCAGAGGATATTGCACAGTGTCAGAGACAGGATAACAGATCAGAGATGGACCCCTAGGGAAATTTCCTTGCCTTTAAAAGGAAGAGGTTCAAACAAACATTTTTCAGATTCCAATCTCCTCCTGTGAAATCCTAGAGCTAAAGAAATCACCCAGAGTTTTGCCACAGACTTCAGGGGAGTGAGGATTTCACCCCTACTGATTTGAAAGCAAGTCCTTAGTGCAACTGGATTACAAACACAAACCCTTGTTATGTCACACTCTGGGCAGACATTTTCCTTCAAGAACTGATAACAATGTGTATTTTTATGCTGAAAAAATATTTAACAGATTAAACTTTTCTTACAGGAATAAATGCATGCAAGTTTATTTTTAAAGAACAAAATGATATGTGAGCCATAATTTAATGAATGAATCTTCAAAGAACCCTGTGTTTTGCATACAGATTATATATACAATATCCCTGATGTTACTGTTATCAGCTCTTGAACAAAAGTTTTAATGTTTGTTTCAACATCTTTCATTTCAAATTTTGCATAAACCAGGCCTGTGTTTTGCCTCAGTTTTACAACCCTCTCCTGGGAGCTTCATAATGTCTGAGTCTGGATTCCTTTTGTTCCTTCAGATGAGAAAGGAACGATTGTCCTGGTGTAGGAATGAACTTCATCTCTCCTGGACATTGTCCAACGACACTGCCAGCACACATGCCGTGGTGATGTATTAGACACAGGCTCTACTGCCTGCCCCTCTCCTCAAGCCCTTCCCAAAATAAAGCAGAACTACATTTCAACTATCAGCCTCAATATTTAAATACAAAGAACTCTGCATAGTGCTTTCAGCTTTGATTTGTTTTAAGAAAGTACTCCACAAATCCTTTAATTCTTTAACAAATGAATAAAAATTGTAGGGGAGGGAAGTTAACTAACCAGTTTTAACTTATTCTTCTGAATGACTTCTTTGTTATCCTTTTGATACAGCTCCATTTTCTTTTTGGTGTTCTCCAAGTCCACATTGTTGGTCAAGTTAAATACTGCATAAATATTATAAAGACAGAAAGCAAAAGTATTAGGTCAGCATGCATGACTATGACAAAGAAACACTATTCTTATGCTCTCTATCCCTTCTAGCCAAATATAAACATTGCAGTAACAGAACTTATTTAAACATGCCATATAAAGACAGAGACAATCTGCTAAGTCACTGCACTTCAACAAAAGCCAGCAGAGTTTCTGTAGGCTTACACATCTGTAGGAGATTAAAATTTGAATCTTGCATCCTATTTTGTGACACTGCAATGATACACATGAATAATTATCATACTATTCATAAAACACTGAACTTTTCAAGTAGCAGTTGTAACTAAGAACATGGTGATTCCTATAAAATCAAATTAGACCAAACACAGGCTTATGAAGACAAGGTTGGAAATTAAGTCATTCCATGTCCCAGTGAATATCTAATGCACAAGGACTACAGTAACTGAATTCTCAGGTACACAAAAAAAAAAAAAAAATCACATTGCCCAATAACTTAAAAGGCACCAATGTACAATTATCTTTATTATGAGGAATCTGCAGATGCTTGCAGATTAACAGGTCAGCTGACATTCTTTTGATGTCTCTCAATGGTGACAGACTATATCTCATGTAATTATGAGCAAGCAGGGTTGGCCAGCAAGCTCCATAGTTTAGCACAACGTTCCCAATTATCTACACATGGCACAGACGGTATCTCAAGAAATTGAACAGTTTCTATAATCAACAGCTTGAAAGATGTAGATGGTTTGGATGATTTGTAATTTGATACAATGCCTGAGTCCTTCACCTCTAGGTCACTGGTTCACTTGAGGGTCAAGTGAATTCCAACTGAACACCGCTGTTATCACTGGGAAGTCGCTTGGTGATCCCCATCCTGAGTGGATGCTGGGCTCATGCCCATGGCCTTAGAGCTACTGAGCAGTGCCAGCACAGAGCACTCCAAGCCTCCAAGAGCTCTGTCACGTGCCTACAAGAGCAGCAGAGAAATTTGTGCTGCCATTGATAAATCCTTCACAAGAAGCAACCGCGCAGTGACCGTGCCGCGTCACACCCTAAAGGGAAGGAGGGTCTTGTACAACACCAGCATGGCACCTGGGAGGTTTTGGTTCAGTTCTCTCTTCCCAGGCTTTTAGGAAACCAGGGCCAAGCTAAGCCTGGGCACAGGCACCACTGCCAAGTCATTTGTACCAGTGAGGCTGCTAGAGGAACAGAAGGAAGCAGCGTGGAGTCTGATGTTACTCATCAGGGTAACACACGTCTCAGTTTGGAGAACATCATTCCCTTCTTCCATCCTCCCCACAGGTAACATGGCAGAAAAGAGCACTTAGGAGGGTTCTAGGCAAACCAAACCAAAAGTAGCCCAGGCTGACAAACCAGGTGAGAGCAGTGAAGGAAACACCAAGAAATCAATGCCAGGAGCAAATGAAGATAAGAAGAAACAGGAAGATCCAAAATGGTGGAGCTGTGGGATGCAGCTCAGTTCTACAAGCCCAGCTCACTGCTGCCAAGGGAGGCATTCCTGCTGTTATGCCCTTCTCCCCAAGCACAGGCCTCACTCTTTCCCCTGCTCTGATTCCAGAACTCCCTCAGATACTCTGCAGTGTCAACAAAAACCCTCCAGCAACCTTGAACTGGCTCAACACAGGAGTCAGGCAAGTGCCAGAGGGGGTACCAGGGAAGTAATAAAAGGGCACAGAGGGGAATAGGAATACTCTCTTATCCAGGAGTACCAAACCACCACATCATCTTACTCTTATTAAAAACACTCAATTTCCTCTAACTGCAACAAAAAAGGGCTCAGCAAGATACAGTTCATGAACTTCCTAACCTTAATAAAAAAAAAAAAAAGCTGTATTCATTTTTCCCATTTTCCAAATAATAAGCAGTATCAAGAGGAATGACATTTCAACTCAGTCTGGCTCCTGAACCAGCTGAACTCTTCCAGCCCCACCCCAGCATCCTCAGTTCAGAGGGAAGATCTAAGATGGCTGAGTTTGTGCTTCAAGAATTTCAGAGTCAACACCTGAGTTGAATTTTCAAACTTTGCTACTGTTCCTGGGCAGACCACTGGGCCTCTGTACTGGAAGTCTGCCACTGGCAAGAACCAGAAAAAGGGGAATAAAGGTTCCCTTCTCCTACACACCACCAGCTGTATCTCCATGCTATACCTTCAGGCAGAACTTCTCCCTGTGGTCTTGATCTCATCCCAGCTGGAGCCTCTGGGCACTGCCATAACTCAAACAAGCCACTCAGAGTTCAGCTCCTTGGTTTTTGGAAGCAAGCTACCCACCCCAAATGTTCTGGGGTTTTTTCCTCTCCAAAAGGCATAACATTTTCCTATTTCATATTGTGACAAACACACACTTCTTGGTTGTAGCAACCTCTCCTTAGCAAAACATTATTTTAGTCTACATCTTTAGTATTTTAATGGTGAATCTGACACCCAAATTTCCAGCCTACAGTTGCCCACTGACAAGAAGTTTTAATATTTGAGTATTAGGGCAGAGAAGAATTGTCATGTGAAAATGCTGGCACACAATCAGCCCAGGGCTCTGCAGTGACAGCAGCTGCATGGGAACGTCAGCACTTCCTACAACTTCAATCCACACAGCAGCTCTCTAAACTCTTCAGTGACGACACAAGAAAGAAATAGCACATGAGCCATGCTGTGCTAGCAGGATGCCCAGATGCCACCTTCAGGTGCATGAGGAGATGCCAAATTGCCTCCAGGCTCCTGAACATCATGAATATTTCCCTAAAAATAAATCCAGCCATAAGCTGATGATCTCTGTTTTGCAGTTATTGCTGCTTGAAACCTTCAGGGTTTGTTTTTTTGCTTCTTTCTCAGTTATCTTTCAACTGGCCACAATTTGATCTGTAAAACAAGAAGCTTAAGATATAAAACTCATACTTGGAAAAGCAAGCATGTTTTAAACATTTGCAGATGCCAACCTTTATTGAGAATTGCTTACAAAAATGGGTGTGTTTTGGTACTTCACAGGAAGTAACATTTCTATCTAAAAAATCTATTTCTGCATCAATGTTTGGGGAATTTTCACTCTAAAACCCCACTGCTCTGCTCAAGGTGGAAGTGTTTAACCCCCCCTTGTTTTCCTGCTGTGGCTGGAACCAAACCACAGCCACAACCCTTCTCAGCAGTCAGATCTGCTCACGCCATGCTGACTCTGCTCTGCCCATCTTACCCTGCTCTGTCACTCAAGGATATTGAAGGACACCAGCAATCAGAGATCCTAACTTCCAGCCCCCTCAACGGCCAGAGGAAATTTGTCCCAGAGAATATGATTTATAGCCATTATGAGGATCATCGTCCTGATCCTAAGCATCTCTGCCTCAACACCGACCTGTCCACATTTCAAGAGTGGAAACATTTAAGATATTTTGTTGCAAGAGTGGAAACAGGGTAAAAGAGTGCAAAAAAAAGTGTACCAAAAAAAAAAAAAGTAAAACAATGGAAAGTGTAACAGTGTAACCTGGATCTGCCTACATCAATTTCAGCGTCAACAGCTGACCTTTAGTACATGAAAACAGCATCTTCCCTCCTACAATAAACACCTACCAGCAAAACAAGCTGCTCCTTGACACTGCATGGTTAGCAATGGCCGGCCACCCAGCCAGTCAAAACATCTTTCAACATATTTTCTAATAAATTTTTCATGAGCTTCAAACGTCTTTTCATCAATATTTATAGAATACAAATTCTTGCCATTGTATCCTCACAATACAGCTGACAAGTCTGTTTTGCAAGGGGCACTAGGGCACAAAAAATAATTAAGATATTATTTCCCTCTCTTGTCCCTCGTCCCCTGCACAAGTTACTTGGCATTTAAAACCCAACAACTATAAAACCAAAGAGCACAGTTGCTAACACTCAACATACAAACTTTAACATAGCTAGGACTACGCAGCATTTTTTATTTGGCCTACTTTGAGTTTTGCCAGAAATTTATTTTAAATATACTTCATAACTTTAAAAAATGATAGAACTAGAAGAACTAGAAAGAGTTAAAAATCCCAACTCATGCTACACCTACCCTGAAAAAATATTGGTGTAGATCTGAATATGAGTGGCAAAGCAGATGGCTGGTTTGAAAAGGTTTCAAAGAGAAGACAGACTTATTTTTGTCCATGTTGAAATATAGCATAAGCCGATATAAGAGGCCTGAAGCCCTTCAGGGAAAAGAAACAGAAGCTGTTTTGTATGCAACAATTATTTATCTACTTATCCATCTCACATTGGTTGGTTTATAAAATGACTTGCCTTGAGACATCTGTTAAGTATAACAGGAAGACTATTGTGTTTTTGTGAAGCATTTCATTCTATTTAGGTGAAACTCCCAAGTTCTGAAATTCAGCCTCTACAGGGACTTTCTCTGTTTTTCAAAACAACAGCGTTCATTATACAATTCTATAACAAATGAAAAAATATTTTCCTAGTTATAAAAAAGAAAATAAGACAAAAAAAATTTAATTAAATGGCACAATAATTTGTGCAGAGACATGGCAGTATGAATGAATATCACTGCACTGCAAGACTAAGTCCCTCAAAATCTCCCTGTTTTAAACTAAGGCTGAAAATTATTAGCATTAGTTCATTATAAACAATATTCCTCCCATCCTACTACAAACAACTCCTAAATTATCATTTTCCTGAAAGGCCAGACTGGGAATGGCAGAGTGCTACAGAGGGAGACACAACCTCATCCTCAGCCTGCCTGGGATGTCCCAGACTACTGTGGCAAGTTCCCTTGGTGCTTTTGATGCCTGATCCCTGTACTTTTAAAAGGGGTAGAGGGAGAAAAGATGGAAAAGAATTTAACAGGTCCCTTCCAACCGACATTTCTGAGATTATAACAAAGTAATTATCAGAAACAAAAGAAAACCCACCGTTAAGCCAGAGAAGACTAGTTAGGTATCAATGATTATTTCTGTTTATCCTCAGGGGTCTTTTATTGAGTCAATAACTTTTCCAGAAGAACTGTAAACAGCAGTGAATGACTGAAATCACTCAGCCCCATCACTCTAAGAAAGACCATTTTGGCTGGAACAGTGTGATGATGTGAACTGAAACAGATCTTTGATAAAGCTGCCCAGTTTCCAGTTGGGTTATTGCCTCTGTCAGGACCAGCAACACCATCCTCGAGAACACACACACAGAGGGGGAAAAAACCAAACCACAAAACAATAAACAGCACAACCCACAAGAGATCACAGATAGCAAAACCCTTTCTATCCAAGGATCACTTGTCAGATAAGTGTTCTGAGAGGCAGGCAGTATTGCATAAGGTCCTGGAGGATCAGGGAGATACAGGAATACACGAACAGCAGCAGCCTCCTCTGAGCCGAATGCTTTTTCAAAAAGCAGCAATTACCCATAACAACCGTGCTGCGGTAATGCCTGGGGGCCTCACTCAGGTACCAGGAGAAGGTGCCAGGCACACGCTGGGAGGCGGGTCCTGCTCCAGGAGCTTTCACACAGGGCTTGGAAAAATGGCCAGAGATACTCTGGGATACAAGAAATACTTGGGGGAAGAAGAAAACTTTGTAGAAAGAGCAAGCGAAATTCACATTGTGGCCTCAGGATGCAACTTGTAGCAACACTCAAAGGTTTAACCAGGTCCCTCTCATCATACGGGCACAGTCCTGACTCAGATACATGTTGTCCACACCTTTCCCAAAGGCAGGTTTTAACCCTTTCACTTAATTTTTATTCCTACTGCTAAATGACAACAAACTGTGCTTACATTGCTCTCAAATTGTCCAACCGATTTTTCTTCTGGGGAAAACTCGCTTTAAAATGTGGTTTTTATTTAAAGCCTTGTTTAACACATTTTAGCCCAAAGCATTATTCAGTGGCTACACTCTAAACCACTTCAAAAACCTGGTTTTTATAATAGAAATCTTAAAAGGTGACTACTCCAATGTTTGTTTGACCTTCCCCCACACACACACACACTGCTGCTGCACCATCCAACTCTTCTGTTGCAATAGAAAAAGTCTGTAGGTATAAAACAGCTGATATGAAGGGGGAAAATGTATTTCAAGTGAGGTCAGCAATTGCTGTGTCTCATTCCATTGCTAGTTTTGGAGTTGACCTACCAGGAATATTTGGAAAACCTACCGGAACCAGGGTCACATGAAATACACCTATACAGTATATTTACATTTTGTCTGTGCTAAGCAACTACTTCATTTAAGCCCCTACAACAACTCAAAAAAAAAAAAAAAAAAAAAAAAAAACAAAAAAACCACCCCGGGGGGAAAAAAAAAGGGGGAATCTGCACTTTGACCCTCTCACAGAAAAACTGAAAGCTTGGGGCATGGGGAGAGGGGAAACCTTCCCAACCACCAGGAGCTACTGCAAGTCTGCTGAATGTTGGCTCCACAAGGCAAAGCTGCCCTGCACATCCTTTCTTTTCCATCTTGCAGCCCAGTTTTCCACATGAGCAAGCCAGCAGGGAATTCAGAGACACAAAAATGAAATAACTCCTCTCAGCAGTAAAGTGTGAAATTATACAGAGTCAATGACTTTTAACACACTGTTCAGTCACACCATTCACAACATGCACTGGAAAATGTCACATCAGACAACTGCCAGGTGGGGAATTCTGCCCAGGACCACAGCAAGGATGGGCTTGGGGACAAATGTGCAACGGGCTTTGTCACCAGGGAGAGCAAACAGGGCCTGAACTCTTGCCTAAAGTGGTGATGTTGAATCTAACCTGTCCTTTGGGATCTGTCTGGCGTTGGGATATCATAAATTAACTCACTGACAGTGAAAATTAAGAATCTTCTAACTGCACCCCTTCCTTCCTCTCATCACCCTGGCTGCCACATGAATGAACAAGGATGCAGTTGGACTTCCAATTCCCTTTATTTTAGGTGTTGCTCTCAGGTAACTAGCTCCAATTCCTAAAAACTCTATCAAGCTTCTTCACTATGCATTTGCAGGGCCAAAACAATTATTGGCCGAATCACTTTTTTTCATAAGGTTACCAAGGCCAGCCAGGTTGCTGCTGCTTCTAAAACCAAGTTCCCAGTACAGGATTTGGAACCATTTGCAATGTAACCACCTAATCCCAAGAGCTGTAAAATCTTAACATCCTGCACAAATTGATGAGGTTCAGACAATTTCAGGCAAAACTTCAACTCCCTTGTTACAGACGTTGAAAAGTCCTGCAACAGCAGTTAAGTGAGAAATTGTATTCAATGCTACAAGAAAAAAAGCATTTTTGCTTCCCGTGAGCACACAGATTCTTCCAGAATCCTCTGGCCATTCTTTCTACTCATTCCCTCCTTCCCCCATACCATTCCAAAAAATATACAAACAAAGCTACACCCACATCATCTCCTCCAGATATCTGGACCATGTGAGTGTGACTGGTGTTTCCCAGCCACACGATTTGGCTTCCCAGCCTCAGCGTCCTGATGCCAACAAAAACATGATACATTGCTCACAGCACTAAGTGTATTGGATACATTTCTACAAAACACCACAGTGCAAAAAGGAGCAAGGGCTCCTTTGAGAAAAACGAAGGAAAAGTATCATCTCCATGGTTTCCTTCAAATCACATTCATTGCCCCTCCTGCATGCTCTAAGTCACCTCTTCTTCCTCCAGGTCACAAGAAAGAAAAGCCTCAGAAGCTCATAAAAGCCAAGAACAAACCATTTAGGAGTTACTCCTTTGAACACATCCTTGTTTTTCTAAGCAAAACCCATCACTCCACCATAAATCACAAGTCACCCTAACTAAGAAGAAAATAAACTCTGTTGATAACATTGTCCCTTCCCCAAAGGGCAAAGTTCTGCTTCAGCTAATCCAAAGAGAAAGAAATCAACGTCTGTTCCTAAACCTTCTCCTTCTGCACAGCAACATAAAATGCTACCACAGTGGTATGTAAGGTCATCAGCTTCAAAGCAGCTTCAACTACTGTACTTGCAGAAGCAAAAATGATGAAAGACACCATATGGCTTCTGTCATGGTAGATAAAGCTAATGGAGGGATATAATGAAAATTTCAATTTCTCCTCTCTTTGTTTAATCTTTGCCAGTGCAGCATTGACAGTCCCCTGCAAGCTTTTCTTTTCCAGCTTGCTTCCTCTTTGGATTGTGTTTTTTTCTCTGGCAGATAAAATGTTTTACTTAACAATGTCCTACAGTTCAGCAAATATGATTATATCCAGAAAAAAAGTAATTAGATAAAAATCTGATATTGTGATAAATCATATTACAGAACCTGAACTTAGACATTCTCATAGGCAGCTGAGTCAGAAGATAAAAGCCCATGGTCTCATAAGCACAGCACATCAAAAATGCAAGCATTAAGACTTACCAATTTCTTCTATTTCTTCCAAGAAATCATTATATTCATCTAGAGTGGGAAAATCTTCCTCTCTTTTATTGTATCTTTGAGAGAAGAGAAAAAAAACACAGAAAGATGCAATTTCCATTCAACAAGGCTTTTGCTGCAAGCTGATTAAACACTGATCTAGTTTTATCTGTGTGCTTTGTGACTCCCAAACTGACCAGAATCTTTAACGGGAGACAGAAGTGCCTGCTCCAAAGGAAAGGAGGCAGCCTGGAAGAAATCTGTGCTATCTGTGCCTATTGTTTGCCAATTCCTTTTCCAGGGTTACAGGTAAACATGAGCACAGAGGCCAAGACACAGTAACTCCCAGCCAGCCTCTTAACAAAGGCAGAGACAACAGTAACACCCACAGAAAAAAAAGCTTTTCTAGAACAATCAGAAAAGAGAGTTTGGCTTTGTGCCAACAACAGAAAGCACATGTCAGCAGCAAACTGAAAATGCTACACAATTATCTCATTTCATATCAAGAGACCATTCCAGGACTCATATTCACCTCTTCAGAGCTGGAGAAAGTAAAAAGATGAAGGGACAACTGGCTTAGAACATGGACAGCTTTTGAAAGTCAAGACAGGCAGACTTTCTTCCCAAGAAAATATAAAGCTGAGACTCTGTCTGATCTGTGGAGCATGACACCCAGGAATATAAAAATCCCAAGAATTGAGGCCATATTCCAATTTGGGGACATTTTTTCTTCCTCCTAAAAACTAATCTGGCAAAACCAAGTGGGCCAAGTGTTCTCCAACGTTTTCTAAATAAACTTTATTCCATGTTTAGTTGACTTATTTCAGTTTGACTTCTGTTAACTTCAGTAGACTTTAAAATCCAACATCAAAATTATTACTGTTTTCCATGCTTGGTATTCAGAGGCACAGTTTCCCCAGCACAGCTTCTCAGCTTCTCAATTATATGATTCATTTACTATTGTACCAAGTTTTAGATAAAGGCTGGCAAGCTTATAATTTACCTGTAAGTTCACTTAGGCACACAGAGCTCTGTCTGGGTTGTTACATTTATCAGATTTTCTTCTACTAAAACACCAAAACTGGCTCCCATATTTTCCTTATAAAATGCTGCTTACTGGCCACAAGGAGCGAGATGCAATTTTAGACCTCATTTATCTCAATTTCAAGAGCTTTCAAATCTGCATGACAAACTGGTAACACCAGGCTTGTAAGGAACCATTTCCACTAACAATTGCTGTGTGAAGCAAAAAACAATGTGAACTCTTTTTTTCCCATTTTGATTTTGAAGGGAACTGGCCTTCAACTCTCAGAACAGGTCCCCAGGGAACAAAACAATCAAGGTCCTGTTTCTTGCTCTACTGCCATGTTCACCCCTCAATATCTAATCATCTCCATTTTGGAGCCAAGTCTTTGCCAAAGAAGGCCACATAGAAACACTCAACATTTTCTAATGCTAAGCAGGAATCCCTCAAGGCTAAATTGAGAATTCAGCTCTCAATTGTTGCACAAAATCAGATTCTCTGAAATCCCTCCATGATAAATGGAGTCAAGTTTTATGGTTTGACGCTTTAAAAAGGAGAAAAATCTCTTCTGTACTACTGAACAAGTCAATTTTTAAAGATTTTGATGCATGAAATACATCCACTTTCTGTTATTTTAAATGGTGACACTCACATTTTCAGCACTTTCTTCCGGATTTCCACTTCCTTGTCGACAGCAGGATCCTCAAAGAGCTGTACCCTGAAGTTGCTCTTCCTCAGGGGGGTGTCACACTCGTGGCAGTTCCCAGCCCCTCTCACAAACAGCAGCTCCACACAACTCTCACATCTGTGGGAGAAAGGAAGGGGTGCAAGGGACACAGATGTTAAACAGAACTGAAATACAGGAGTGTCCCCCTTTTTGCTGTTTCACAGCACATCTGCCCTGATTTCATCCTTTCTGCAGCACCCACCAGAGGCAGGAGGCCAGGGCTCTCCACCCTGCCCGAGCAGAACAGGCTCAGCAGCACTAACACATGGATTCTCCCTGCCCAAACATCTCCAGCCCTTTGCTGGGACCAAGCATCAATCCAAACAAAGTTATGGGGTCTGGATCGAGGGGAAGCTGTTATTGACACCAGCAAACCCATTTCACATGGACCAGACTGCACGATCCTTATTTACTCCAAACACCACCTCACTGCACAAAAAAACCCTGCTTATTTTCTTGAAGCTGCAGTGCAAGGAGAACTCAATCCAAGCATGGACACAAATCTTGCCTGCAGACTTCCAAGCATCTGCCAGTCCTATCACAGAGGAACTGCTACAACAAACTTGAGTTAAACTCCAGCCCAGCAAAGCTAAAAGAATGAAAACCATTTCAGTCAGCAACCAGCTTTATGCAGCTCTCCTGTGCCTTCTGGTAATACTTTTTAAATTGCATATAAAATAAACTTTACACAGAGGCTGCGCAGAAATAAACCAAAAATACCTTTCTGGTTTTATTTTTTTTTTTTACCTAATGAAGACTTCAGATTTTAACAAGATACTTGCTGACCAGTCAGTTGGCATTTAGTAAAGGAAGAACACGTAACAAGAAAGCTGATTTTAAGAAAAAAGTACTTGGGTGGTAATAATGTGCAAATTTCTAGCAGAGAACAACACCTGCTGCAGTCATTTCCTACTGCTGGGGAGGCAAAGGGGAGCCTATTTATAGCTTTGCTACACTGAAGCCAAAACAGTTGTACATTAAGGGCTAAGCCATGTTTTACCTTCACAAACCCAGCACAAAAGCTAAACAAGCTAAGAGAAACAACCCTGACATGGCTGAGAAAGACCTTAAACAAAACTTTCACACTGCTGACCTATCCCCAACTAAACTGGTTCCAGTCCTTACAGAGGCAGAGATGAGGAGAGCCAACCAGTTTTACCCAGCTTCTGTTTTCAAGATTAGAAATTGCAAAACAAACAATATTGTATCTCACAATTAAAAAAAAAAAAGGTAATTTTTTTTGTTGTTATTAACACATGGAGAACTACAGTTTCAGCCTGTATCTTGCACAGCAGCTGCCAATGTTAAAGAGCAAACCTTGAATTTACTTGCGCATTTTCCTGCTCCAGAATTCCTTTAGTTAGAAAACAAAGTATATTTATAAATACAAATTATCTGGTAGGGAACAATTAAACTTCATTAGCACACTAAGCCTGAAATTTAGAAGCTGCTAGGACATGAACTCAATAAAATAATGAGAAATTAATATAATGTACATAATTAAAGCAATTTATGTCCCCACTACAGGAGGGGCAAGAGCAAATGCAATAGAGCAGGCAAGGCAGGGAAAGGGATTTCTCCTTCCTCCCCCAACCTGTCTGTGCATGCAGGAGCCCAACATAAGGACAGCTTCACTGTCTCTATTCTGGCAGCTCCTGCTGTTTGTGTCTCTCTCAACACAGCAGCCAAAGCACAGAAACGTCCCTGCCTCCTTTTTCCTAAGTTATAGAATAGGGAGTAAAGCTACAGAACTCAGCAGGTGGATCCAAGTGCAGGTGTTTGTATTGTTTTTTTTATCACAGTATTGCCTAAGGACCAACAGAACAGGGGCTCCATGTGCAGGATATTATTCAGACAGTAGCACCTGAAACTACTTCACTCCCCCCTTCCCTAAATCAAAGACACTTCAAGTTTGCACAGGACTTGAATATGGAAAAAATCCCTCCTTGGAAAAGCACTTCATACAAGTGCTTCAATGCCTTCCCCAAGTGAAAGCACGGTTTCTAAGGCTGCAAAATAGCTTTCCATACATAAAAAGATGAGTCAACACCTCACTATGGGAATCCCACATCAGGTGATTGCGTTCTCACTCACTCATGCACATCCACCCTTATATTTATTTGGAGATAACTCCTTCTGAATTCAAAGGGGGCTGTATGGGACAAGTCAAGGGCAGAGCTGGACTCAGTCCATATCCTGCCTCCTCTCCCATCTCCGGACAGATTTAATACACACAGATCCCAAACTTCCTTCCAAACACATCTGTCATCCTTCCCCCACAAACAGCAGCCACTCTGCCACCAATGGCAATGTTGGGTCACACATTTCCATCTGATTCTTGAGGAAGGGAAAAAAGCCAATTGCCCAACTCTACCTCAAGGAATTCTTTTGGGTTTTGTGCAGACCACTAATGTCAGAGCATTGTCATCACAAAGGCATATTGTTATAAAGGTGGATTTAATGAATTTATTTCACATCTTGAAATAAAGACTTTGAAATGTGACTTAAGAAAAAATTACCTTGCATTGTAAAATTTAAAAACACATTATTTTTTTCACTTGGATTATTTAGCTAGCTAGTTATTAAATATATGTAGCAATTTCTGTGACTTCACCAAAGGTACCAAACTCATTCAATAGCACAGAGGGACACCCCAACACCACAGCTGGCATTAGAGAGCTCTTCATGGCACACAAACCACATCATTTCAGGAGATCCATTTCTTTCCAAGTCCAACTCTTCCCCACTGGCCTTACTGTAAGGACAGTTGACTGTGGAAGCAGGACACCATTCTGTACTTCTTTCACTGGCCAACACATTACATGTGGCTTTCTCCAAACGAGCAAAGCACCAAAGCACCTTCTTAACTCACCTTCAAATCAGGGTCAAAACAGATGGCCCTGTGTTTTCTTAAATTAGGAGCCTTAAATAGGCAATTTTGCATTTGCATGTGTATTATGTATGCAGATATGCCACATATATAAACTAATGATGACAAATGTTTGTATTTTAAAAAATCACATCCATACATTTGTTCAATTCTGAGTTTTTCTGAAGACAACAGCTTCACATGAGAGCTAAACAAACGGTGTGATGTTGCTGCTTCTCCTCTTCACACCAAGGCCGCACAGCCTCTGCAATCTGTGTTCTACTTCACACACTCATTAAAACATTTCCTTTTGGATTTGAGTTTGTATCTTGAGAACATGTGATCAGGATGAAGATATGAATAGAAAACGCCCAAGGACTTACACATGGACATATAACAGGGACAACTATCAGCAATGCCAACCAGGAACAATAAAGTCTCCTGTCTTTGACACCAATAAATATTAGAATGCTTATTTTCATTTCATGGACACTGGTTTTATCTGTTGTTCTTCTCTTTAATCCCCATGAAATATTAAACAAAAGGCCCACTCTCTGAGCACTCTAGAACACCACATTTTTGGGGAAGCAAACAATAAAGCATCTACATGGTTTGGCACCATCAATGCACAAACAGCACTAAATGTGTTCAAGGACTTCAGGATCACTAAAAATGCTTTTGGTACATTGCAGAAAACAAGCAGAGGTTCCTCCCCAGAAAGCTGTTAAGATATTTATCAACTAAATTACACTGTCTGGGAACTGAGTGTTTGTTTTGGACAGAGTGTCTTCAAAGGGTACAGGATTTGTGCCCAGTCCTGCATTCCTCACACATGCACACATTCACCTCATGCAGTGATGATGGCAGACAAGGAATCAGCCCTCTGGGACACTGAAGGATGAAAACGGCTCACAATGTTATTAGCATAGCTTGATGGTGCTGCTCACTTTTTTAGCTTGGCTGGCAAGGGAGCAAACAAAACAGATTAAAGGAACCGCTATTTTCACAAGCAGGAACACAAGATATTCTCTCAAAATGTTAGATTCTGCTGAGCATTACAAAAATTTGCAGAACTTTAGATATGCACCAATTAATCATTTTAGTAAAAAAAAAAACCTTTATGGCTTTTGCTGTTGACTAGGAGTATTACAGAATGAGTTACTACTCTTCTTTACAAAGCCTGTTTTTAGTAGATAGACTCATTAAACAGTATCAAATACTTAGAATTTCTAAGCCCCTCTTTCTTCAGCTTTTATAACCAAGGTGTTTCTGTTATTTAAAGTAACAAAGCAATGATCCTCTCTATTAGGAAAGAAACGTTTTTGATTTTAAAAAAATAATATAGTCTTCAATACACAGCCAAGACTTGAACCACAAACAGGAGGAGTGGAAAGAATCAACAAAAATTATGTGTTTTCACTTGTTCCTCAATTTCGATGTCAGAAGGAAATTTACTTATAGAAGTGGAATTACTTGATTTATGGGAAGGGAATATTAAAAAACAGAAAACACACACATGAGAAAGCTTACAGAATGACATCTAGTTTTTTAAATCAAAGATGCTTCTAGAAACATTCCTGGGCTTCTTGCTTAGCTTGGGTTAGACAATTTGATATTCTCAAGCAGAGATTCTTGAACTGAGACAAGAACAGCCCAGTCTGGGGAGAGCAGCTGTCAAACCTGTTTATTTCACAACCTTCAGTATATTTAACAAGTCACAGTGGTTTCTGCTACGTAGCCAAGAGCTCATCAATGACTTGCAGCTGGCCACTGCAGCTTTATTTACTGGGCTGATGGACCCACAGACACAGGTTCTTCTGGGAGTCTGCAGCAACCATGACCTCTGTGATCCAAAAGAGTCAAAAGAACCCAGCTAAAGCCATTTTTTCCCATGTTACAGGACAGGGAGCAAAAGCAGAGGAAAGAGAAGTTTGACTCCAGTGACATCAAGCACTTCTGAGAGCCTCAGAACAAAGGAGCTTAAGAGATCAGTAGGAAGTTAGGGATAAAAATCAGTCTTTTCCCTTTCACACCTCACTTCAGGAATCCATAAATCCTTATTCAAGTACTTGCAGTAGCTGCTGCCTATGTTTTCTGGGCCATCTCTTCCCTGATTGCCAAATACAAGAGGGAGTTGGAAGAAGGAAGAACCCTGTCCAGATTGTGTTAAGCTCTATCAGTGGGGATTGTGCTGTCCTTGCCTTGTGAGGAGACAACTTCAGAAGGCTCTCAAAACCTTATTTGGCCAAAAAACCCACATAATGGGTCTTGTCTTCAACTAGTAAATAAACAGGTCTCACAGGCAGCCCATGTGCCATGCAGAGCCTACAGCTCATCATGGCAATAGGACACAGCTTTCAGGCAGAACCACAACTCTAGCAGATTCACATGGGTAGCTCAATTCAGATGAGAATTTTGGGGTTTTAAACACTGCTGATAAGCTGCCTGCAGTCATCTGCAGCTCCCTTCTCTTCAGCCCTGTCACACAAAATCTCGGAGATTGCTTTCCTAACATTTCATTTTTTTCAAAAGTATCAGGACTCCAGAGAGCTGATCTGAACTCCCTCCTTCAAGCAACACAGCAAAAGCAAAAAGAGACTCTGGTGCTCTGCCTATATCTGTGTTATGTCAATTCTCAGCATCATCTGCCAAGCTTCTGAGAACACAATCCTCCTTCTAGACTGTTTATATCTTTTGGGAAAAGGATGCACGCACACCACTTCTGTTTCATTTTTGTTTTGTCAGACAAGTTCTGCTCCGTATTGCAGAAAAGAGGAGGTTAAATGAGCCCAGACATCTCAAAAATTTAGGAGACATCCAGGCACAGTTAACTCTATTTTCCAAACTCCCATGTACATACTCTGCTATACAGACCAGTTCCTCTCAGCTGCACCAGAAATAAAGCAGACCAGGTAGTGGCTGAACAACAGCCTTGACTGACTGGTATTTCAAAAGGAAAAAAAAAAGACATACTGAGTCAATTAATAATAAACATTTCCACCACCCATTGTGTTTCAACATCTCTACTACAAAACCATTTCAAGGGGCTTGGACCTGACAAGAGAATTTGCAGCAAGCTAAACCTTAAATCACTTTTATCCAGTACAGATGAGCCTTTCTTTTTTCCCTAGGGGGAAAAAAAAAATTAGAGAAGCTTTTATGTTATTAACTTTAGATAGTACAGAAAAAATATTTCTATGGGGATTTAAATAAAAGTGGTTCTTTCTGACATAGTGCTGCCTAGTCAATTAAGGACACAATCACAAAAACGTGTCTTACAGCACCATTCTGCCAGTTTGGTCAAACAACAGGCCAGTACTTGACAGGCCAATTCTTGACACTTCAAGAGCAGCTGTGTGGCATTGAGAAATAAGTGCTTTCACAATGACTAGGCACACCAAAACCGATGCAGAATTTACTCAGTGTACCAGAACAACTACTCCAAATCCATTATGGTCTACTGGGCAAACACATGCACTAAAATAATAATTCAACTGTGTCAATAACCTTTGCTATTATGCTTTATTCTCCTTCAGTGAGAATTTTGCAAGTTTTCAGAGTTCTCAGCAAATATCAAATTAAATAGTTTATCAGGATCAACAGCCCACATCACACCTGAACTTAAGTCACAATTACGAAATCTCCCAAGTCTGTCCAAATTGCCAAAACTGCACTCTTTTAGACACAATCCAGCTCAACGTCTCTCACCAGACAAACATACTTGTCATTAACAAGTGTGAGATCTCACACCAGACTCTACATGAGATACGTTGCTCCCTTCTCCCTCCATACCCATTTCCTACCTCATGAGGAAGCCCTGCACCATGGTGTGGCTGAGCTGCCCCCAGAGCTGACAGACCTTACTGTACCAAGTGCTCTGAGCATTCACTTACTCCATCACACCAAACACCTACATGAGCCAGAAATCACATGGAAGAAAACTAAAACACAGACAACAAAAAATAAACACTTGAGGGTCCCAAAATAGTCACAACAAATCTTTTACTTGAAATCTTTTACTGAAACAAGACTTCTACCTTCTGTCCTGTATTTTCAACACATTTAACAGTGCAACAGCAGCATGTGGGAACAAGACAAGGAAATGTGGCTTTACGGTAAAAGGGGAAAAACATTAAAAGGTATTTGTGGCATGATGGGATATCCTGACCACATTACTGAGGTCTTGTCACGAGACACTCCCATATTTCATGTCTAATCTCAGAGTAAGAAGATAAAATTGATAAGACACATCTGTCAGAGAGCCAGGCATATGACCAAGGTCTTCCAAAATACAACAGCGGTTTGGGGGTCTCAATGGGAAACATGCAAGGCTTTGAAAGTCTCTCAAAAATCAAAATCTTGACCCATCTTTCACAAAGATACTGTTGAGTGATCTACAAATGTTGGCTCATCTCTCCTAGGGTATTGAGAGGAACCAAGCCAAATTCCTGCCAAGAGCAGAGACTTGTTTGATTAGAAGCATGAAAAGTACACAATCCAGTTTCCTCAAGCTATTCAAATACAGAGACAGTGTGGGTGGATGTACACACAATTAAAAACAACTGAAAAAACAGCCTGATGGAGCAATAATCATCACCCATGTCCTGGATAGCTCTGAAACCCCTATCAGTGCTCAAAACACAGTGTAACAAAGTGATGTCCTCCCTACCACGAAACACGCTTGGTTTGAAGTGACTGAAAGAACAAGTTGCCATGACCAAGTGGGAGCTCCTGCATAAATCTTGGTTTATGATACAATAAAATCAAGTGTTCCTTTTTATTTAATTACAAATGAATGGCTAAACTCAAAGGTTAAGACACCATCTGCCATTCTGATAAGCAGCAGAAGTCCCAACAACCCTGAGTTTATATATTCAGCTTGGCAACAGCAGAAGTGTATCCCTACATGTTAAGTCAGCACCAATGCAAGAGAAGCTGCTTTAACCTGCACTGCTGTGCACTGTCCTTCCCCTGCAGTCCTCTCCCACAGGCCAGGATAACATTTGTGCAGTCACACAGTTATTTTTGGGGTTATTTGTCAGCCAGATAAACTCTCCCATTGGGTGCACCACACAGGCAGGTTACAGTCTGAGCAAGATCCCTAAACTGAGATCCCAGGGATTTCCACAGGGTGGGAGGGCATAAAAAGCTGTTCTTCTCTCTCTTTATTAGAGAGATTTCTCCTTCCCTCCTCCAAATTTCTCCTTCCCTCCTCCAAAGCTTTTGGAGCATACTCAGCTAGTTTATCTTGATCCAAAAGTATAAGGAGAGAAAAAAAGGCCCAAAAAGTGTCCATCATTATTTTAGGGTAACTTACAAGTTGCTTGATCAACACACCTCTAAAAAGCTGAGTCAATGAACAGTTAAAACACAAGCAATGCAATAATACATGGGGTAGCAGACAGAGGCGTAAATACTATTTTTTTTAGACTCTTAAAAATAAGACAGCCAAAAGACCATGACAAATTATTTCAGAATACTTTACACAAAACACACAAGATTATTTTACAGCCAAGTCCTTCCACAACAGAAACAGAAAGCGACACAACTGAAAAAAAATAATTCATGCATTTGAAACAAGTCACAGAGTCACTGGGAGCTCATCACTTAAAGAGCACCAAGCAGAGAAAGTGACAGCCCTACACCAATGAAATAGCACCTCGTGGTTCCCTGCCATGTGGGGCAGTCAGGAACAGGCACATGGAACCCAAGGTGGCAGCAGAAGAGCTGCTGGTGTTTGAAAGTCACCAGCAGGACGTGAGGTTTAATCTGAAGTGACCAGTGTGGTTCTGGTCAATCACACTCAAGACAGATGAGCTCAATCCTATAAATGCACAAAAAGGCAACTAGATAACCACAAGATTAGGAAGATTGGCTTTTCAGGAAAAACAGCAGAAAAAGCTACTGCACTATAAGAAGTCCAACCAATAGGGTAGAACTTCCTATTGGAAATTGGATTTCTCAACAGTCATAACAGTGAGGGTCTGGCATCAGAATCAACAGGAGTAACAGGAACAAAAAATTAGTTTAAAAAAATTAACATTACTAGTTTTAAAAAGTTCTGTAAGTTAACAAGAGGAGGATGTGATGACCTGACAGTCTTTAACAGGAAACCAGATTTGGTAAAGAAGATGTCTCCAGTCTTATCTACTGTCCTGGTTATGTGCTCTAATGACTGAAACCCTGAAACAGTAATAGCTCAGGAAGAAAAATAAATGAGAGAGAAAAGCTAAAACTATGTGTACCTTAGAACATCTGGGCTATGCTTGTCTTCCTTTAAAATTTTTTTTCAGTATTCAATTATCTGGTCCTTCTACCCATAACACTAATCACTTTCAGCCACCAGTCTGAATTCAACAGAGATTAATATTCTTCTATCAAAAAGCAAGTAAATTATCTTATCCTGATTCACTTGGACCAATTTTTTACATGCTGGACAGAGAAAAGGCAAGATCACACCTATTTATCTTATCCTGATTCACTTCACTTGGACCAATTTTTTTACATGCTGGACAGAGAAAAGGCAAGATCACACCAGTCTGCTTCTCCTTAATAGCCAATACAACACACAGAAGAAACTGGAGTAAGAATCCCCAGCCTGTCCTACTTCAGACAAAACTTGCAATTTGGTATGAAGATATATTCTACTAGCATATAAAAAAATCCTTTCTCCAGCAAAAGGTGGTGGTCATGACTCAACAAATCATCCTTCCCTCCTCTCCAGTCCAATACAGCCTCAGGAACTCAGTGCTTTTCAAGGCTGCTGCCTCTTCATTGAGACAGACCAAAAGCACCAGTAGCCTTTGAATACCATAAGGACTCACCAGTATTTTTGCTGTTGAGATTACATGGGTTTTCTGGACTAATATAGGTAATTTTACATCATATCACAATTCCCCACTGAAATTTCAGTTGATTAGAACATTATTTATTCCCTGCCCTAAAGCACCATTCAGAATTACTTGCTAAATCTCTGTTGGCTTCACTACTGCAATTTGAATAGCTGGACATCAGAGAAAGAAGAATGATCTCTATGCACCCCTTTAGTACCTCCCAGAGCAGAGCCCAAATTACTCTGAACATTAAGTTGCAGAAAAACAAAAATGCAACTCAGTAACACTTTACTGCCATCTTTCACCCAAATTCACATTTAATCCTTCAAGAAACAAGCCTAGGCAAGTATGTTTTAAAAATAAAAATGTTTTATAAAATAAAAGTTAAATGTTTGGGCAAATTTACTTTCTCTTTTAACCTTAAGTTAAAGGAGATGTAAAGAACGAACCCAAATCCAAGTAAAGCATTTCCTATTGCAATGGGTGTCTCATTCAGGAGTGGCTGTGCTACCTGGTGCCTGAAGCTCATTTGCAGCACATCACCTCCCAGCACCTTTGATCCACTGGTGATCTTTAGCACCACAGGCACCTTCTCAGGCTCTGTGCCTCCACTCCCTGAAACTGCACCACTGACACACACAAGTGCCCCAAATTACAGAAGCAGCTTTCATTTCTGTAGCCCAACAAATTTTTATTGCACTTTCTTTAAATGCTTCTTTCTCTCCCTAATCTTAATTTTCCCCATTGTAAGTGCAAGGCCAATATTCATTAGAAAAACCCCACAGCAGCAATTCCGTTTCCCCGCCTCCCTGGTCTCATTTGGGAATCTCCCACTTCCTACCCATTTTTAAGGGTCATTCCTCACTTCATTTTCACATAATCCCCAAACAACCATTATCACATCTTTTCTCAGCACGAGATAAAATATAGACTGTGCTTCATAAACAGTGGGGACCTTAAGATTACATTCTTGGTGGGACACAGCATGATAAATATTTCAGGGATGTCTTGAAGTACCCTACAATATGCAACACTTGACCAGTGAAACAAATATTAAAAAAAAAAAAAAAAAAAAAAAAAAAAGTATATTTTGACTTATTAGAAACAAAAAAGAAAAAGGAAAAACACACCAAAACCTCCTTCCCCCATCCCACCCTGGCCATTGAACAGGTCAGGTTTCAATTTCCTTTCTAAGGGTGGCAGAAATCCTGACCTACTTAAAGCATCGTAGGGAACATTTTTTTTTTTTTTTTGCATTTTAAATTTAATCATTCTAAAAAATGCTTTTTCCTCAAGCTGAAAAGTATATGGCAACTGCTGTTCTAGTGCATTAAACCACTTGGTGAACACCATGCCAACTTTTTGAAGCTAAATTGTAAGGTCATATTCAATGCAGCTACTTTTAGGTATTAAAAAGAAGGAGAACATGTCAGGCCTTCATCAGCTGTGCTGGCATCTCAATCATTTCCTACAGATTGTGGGGAATAAAAACCCAGTCCTACTCCAGGGAAGTTGGAGGGAGCTTCACAGGTTATCAAACACAGAGGACAAAGTGAGCAAACACATTACTCACCGTTGCACAGAGGTAACACAAGCTGTTCTCTCAAAGTTGCAGCACAGTTCAAAGAATATTATCACAAGAAAAATTTGTGATGCAAATTCATTCCTTCAGTGTTTGTTAGTAGGAAAAGCCACCAGGAGAATCAGTTGCACAGAGGGAACAAGAAGCGAGACAACTCGTATTAATGGAGGATCAAAAAGATGAAAGCAAAAAAGTTTTAACAAAATACATTCTGTTCTTGTTAGTATTTCTCTCAGTGCCCATTCTGCCACAAACCACACAAAGCAGAACACCCCAGTGAAGTTACTCAGCAGAGGATGCAGATGCTGGGACAAGAGGGAGGAGGACACACAGCTGCCTCCCCACACTGGTGAGATGATCATGATCAAATTGTTGTCAAATGATTTGAAGCCAGATAAATATCCACAAATCTGTTCTTCATTATGTGACGTTCCTCCCATGTACAGCAAATTCAGAGTATACATTGCTGGGATATTGTGTGTGGCTTGTTTTTATGTGTGGAAATAGCCTAGAAGAGTATTTTTGGATGCCTGTTTTAGCATAAACCCCACCTGCCACCTTATGGGACTGGTCTTACTCATTTTGCAGAGTATTTTTGTTCATTCCTATCCCTGTGTAATGTTAATGGGGAAGACAAGAGTTCTCCATTTCCATTCACTACTTCAGCTGTAAGTATCACACAGATAACCAAACCCTACCATTATCCATGGCTACATCCTGTGCTTTGTGCCACCAGAGCCCACTACTCCCCCTAATTAACTAAAGAGCCACTGAAAACAAGTAAGGAAAAGGAAAGCTGGCCCAAGATTCAGATGATCAGTTCCAAACAATCTTTGGGCTGATCTGTTTTATCCAAACATCAGCTGAGGAGCACTCCACAATGCTGCATGTTCTTTCATAATAAACCACACTGCTCCATAATTACACAGGATCTGTGTACATATTCAAAAGCAGCATTTATTTAGGCTCACAACTGTATTAAATGCCATGTGTAAATAACATTGTTCCTGGCCTGAGAAAGTGTGTATAGTATTTTCCCAATCCATATAAATCACACACAATAAATGCTTGATATTATCTAGTGCCACTAAAGCAGTCAAATTAAAACAAATCAGGGAAGAACACCCCTGAGCACACAACTCCAGGAAGTTTGAAATACTGGATTTCATGCTTTTTATGTGCTCCTAGTCTCGGTCAAATTGTAAGCTGTATACAATAACGAAAATTATTTTTTCACAACCACACGCTCAAAAAATAAAAATTAAAAATCAATATATCTATTTCACACATGATATTTTGATTCTACAGGTCCTTCCAAAAAGCCATAGCCACTAGCAAAATCCATAATGACCAACAATTGGGAGATCCAATGAAGACACAAAATAATGCAAAGGATGAGTTTTTCAGAAAGTAATGACCCCTCCAATTCCCCAGTGTTATGTGCACACATTTTGGGATGCCCCCATAACACCGCCCACCTCTAAATTTCTTGACCAAAGCAAGCTGCACATATGCAAAATATTTAATTCTCTCTACCCAAAAATGAATCTCTAAGGGGACACCACACTGAAAATCTACTCTCATCATTTTATGATGCTATTTTATACTCGTGCTATTCATAAAACATTTTTGTTAATTTCTCTAAAGTTCTCAGATTCTTTAACTTTCAGTTTTTAAAGGGTAATTCATGCTGCTTCCACCCCCTAAAGCCACATGCAACATTTTGGAGAGATGTACAAGGCATTCCATAGTGTACCAACATTTTCTCCAAGAAACATTAGGATGTTATAGAAAAGTGATCACTTCCCTACTCTCACAAAGCCCATAAGCCAAGTTTACTAGTAAAACTAAAACAAAAGGGATTAAAAGATAAGGAAAAGATGGATTGCTTGTAGATACTGAAGATTGCTCCCTGCCTATTGCACACAACAATTAAAGCATCAAAAGAATCCAGTCAGGGACACAGGCTGTGGTCCATGAGTCACAGTGTCATTGTGCAACTCAGGTACCTGAAAAGCAACAGAGCTCAACTGAAAAAGCCATTTACAGCCTACCCAGGGCAGAAAACACACATACTGGGTGCTTTCCTTGGAAAACCCTGTAAAACAAGTTTGGTGACCCACTGCAGCACAACCTGAATCCAATGCACAAAGTCAACCAGTTTAACAAAATTCCCCCGTGAAAAAATATGCTACAGTTGGTCATGGAAATCAGAAAGATCAGGCCACATTCCCAGGATGATTGAACCCAAGAGAGAAAACTGCCCTGTCTGTACAGGTGAAGCAGAACCATTACCTGCTGCCCTGCCACCAACACCAGCCCTCAGTTAACCGGGGCAGGGGGATGTCAGCCCCAAAACTGAACTCATCAACACACCTTAATGATCTTGCAAACAAGCATTGCCCAGGTCACTAGAAATAAATAAATGTGTAAATTAATTCAGTGATCCTGGGGACATAATATCCTCCTTTCAGGAGGCATTTCAATGGCTCTTTATGCTTAGTGTCATGTCTCGACCACTACAACATGCTGAGCCTTCAAAACCATTTTGTATTAAAAAATAGAATACATGACTCAGATGGTTTTAAGACAGAGATGCTTACTCAAAAAAAAAAAAAAAATACTCCACCTCAAAATATCACCTTAACAGCAATATATATTACAGCTTCCAGAACTGACAAGTACTCATCTGCAAAACTTCCAAGCAACAGAACTGAGATATGTGTGAAATATCGGGTTTCTGCAGAAATCAGTATTATTAAACACTGCAAGGAAACTTCCTTGCTGACCAGCCCTTAAGTAATTTTAAGGCAAGGGAATGCCAAGATGATCAATTTTCACCTTTTATCTGAAAGTGTTCTCAAGGAACAAAGACTCTTCCCCCACAGAGGAGTATTTCCTGCTGGTCATTCCCTCTTATCTGGTTGCTGAAGACCTTGACAATACTGATTGGAGCACTCTCACTTCTCAGGGCAGCTGCACTTAAACCACACAGATACAATCACACCCCACTGCTGCCCAGGCCCTACAGGTGGAATTAAATCTCGGTCAAATTCTCATAGGCTTTAAATGATAAACTGTTAAAACTGTGGGAACGTGCACAGTGGAGGCAGCTTAAACATAATGCAGTGTAATTGCACAAATATGTGAATGCACTAATAGGATAATGCATGTTTAGGTTCTGCTAGTGAGGCAGCAATTGTCACTCTGAGCACCAAGTCTGACAGTTCATACTATCACCAGCACCTGCCTCACAGTGAACAGTGAAAGACAAATCCATGTGATTTCTGCTCAGCAGCTTTTATCAAAACCAGATTCAAGTGAAGCTCAATGGTCTATTAAACGGCCAGGCCAAAAGAGGTTCTTTGGTTTTGACAATATACAATTAAGTCACTTTTCACATGCCCAAAATATCCATTTAACAGGCATGTTAACACTTAAGACTTCATCATTGATAAGCTAAAAATGTGTGGCTGAACAAGAGCTCACAGCTTGTACATTCTCAGATACAACATGTCAAAATGTGAATATGTTCAGGTCTATTTTACTGTGAAAAATAATGGCCTAATCCTTCGGTCAGTGACTACTGGGAGAGGTGAACTGGCTTCAAGGCACTCTGGGAATTGAGGTTTCAAGGAAGAAGGGGAAACAAGCCCTGAGTATTTGGTGGGCTTCAAGGAGGTCCCGGATTCAGCTCCATATACTTATTTGAACAGTCTCACAGGTATCAGCAGTAAACAAAAAGCCTGTTCATTACTGTTTGCAAGACCAGGCCTCTCAAGACAATGGCCTACTGAAAGCAAACAAAAAAAAAAAAACCAAAAAAAAAAAAAAAAAAAAACCANCAAAACAAGGGCCAAAAAAAAAAAAAAAAAAAAAAAAAAAAAAAAAAAAAAAAAAAAAAAACCTACACAGAAAGGAGAAAAGCTAAAAAAAAAACCCCAGAATACAGACACTTGAGAAAACACTTACCACATGCACTGGATAAATCCCATATAGCTGGAGTTTCTGCCTTTCCTAGCAACACTGTGTGGGTCCAGGACAGCCCAACATTCACCTCTGCAAGCAGCCCCAGCACTGAGGCCATCCTTGTGCCACATATTGTAGAAAACTCACCAGGAATTACTTTTCACTTGTTTTTTGCTACAGACAAATACTCTCCAGTCTTTGCTCAAAAATAAATGCTATAAAAACTAATTATTAGGTGTTAGACTAATATTGGACTATTTAGACTTAGATTACTTAAAAGGTAACCTGAACACTCATTCAGAAAAGTGAGAGCCTAAATGTGACACAGAACTCAGCACAACAGATCACAGCCTGCTCTGTTCCACTCCAATACAAGCAATAATCTTTCCACTGCTAAAACCTTAAGATTTCTCTTCCTGCTCTGGAGGAATGACTTGTGAACCATCAAATTCACATACAGCAGAAAAGCAAGGACAAGAACTGCATTGCCCGAGGGCTGGTCCAAGACATGGAGTCTTTCACTCCCTGTTCTGGAGTCAAAAGTGTACATATTTGGGCACAGTACCAAAAGTGCAGACACTCACTCGTGGTTGTCCTCCCTGAAGATGACTTTGCTGCAAAGGTCACAGAGCAGAAATGCTTCCTCTGTGTTTCACAGGCTGCTGATGCCACGTGGGGAAAATGCGTGGGGAAAATGCGTCAAGCCAGTCACTCCCAGAGCATTAAGGAAAACCGGTTACAAGACAATAGCCTTCCTCAGTTCTGAGGAGTGTTTACAAATGTGATGAATGCCAGTGTGTCCTAGCATGCCAGCTTGAAAATAAGTCAAGCACCTGGCCCTTAGCACAAAGGCTGACTCACCTGTACAGCATCTATTCTGCTCTGAAAAGACCCCGAGTTCAACACTCCTGGGGACACAAAGTACTCTCATGATGCTGATGGGAGCGTGACTTTTCCTGCCCTTCTCTCCCTCTGCACACACCAGCGCAGACAGAAGTTGTGGGATGGCTTCCCAAGCCAGGGGACAAGAAAGATGGGGACAAAGATGACTTGCATACATGTGATCTCTCTGATAATACACAAACACCCCCTGACACCAGCTGCCTCCTTTGTTCCTGGGGGAGGGGTGTGAAAAAAAACCCCACAAAAGATAATAAGGAGCCACAATTATTTAAATCTATGCCCTATGAAGTTCTAATTCCAGTGTTATTTCCCATCCCATCCTGGAGCTCCACTGGAAACTCATGCATGAAACTGGGCAAGTACTGTAGCAGGAGACACTGCATCAACTAACTCAGGAGGAAATTGTTTCTTGTTCCTACTGTATCTTCACCTTCCCTGCCCAAATCTGTTTACCTTTTACACTACAGCTCATCTAAGCATTTTTCCTTTCCTTGCAGAGAACTGAGTCGGGATTCATGAAAGGTCTTGTGGCTACTACCAATGTAAACAATGTTTAAAAAAAAAAATAAAAAGAGAGAGAGGGAAGAGAAAAAGCAGCTTGGTGACAACAGCCATGACACATCAAACTTTCTTCACTGCCATTCCTATTCCCTTCCAAATAGATTTTGCTTCGTATTACCTTCATTTTCATTTATGTAGAGAAGAAAAATAGGCCAAACAAAACCCATCACTCTTGTGAAGGACCATATTGTGCACCCTCCTGGGTAATCTCTCATACCAGCTTTTCATTCCCTCTGGTGACAATATTACACGTCCACTGTGAACCAAATCCCTGCACAAGTTTTGAAAGAACCATGAAAAGATCTAAACAAGAAGAGATCTGAAAACTCTTCCCCCACTTCAAGAAGAAAGCTGTCTCCTCCCCAACACAGCTCTTTTCAAATTGCAACACTTTCAGTAATCCACAAGTGATCCTTTTATTTTCAGGAGCAAACTTTACATAACATGAAGAAGCAGTTCCTTGCCATTTGTTTAAGTGAAATCCCAATCCAAGCTACACCATGTTTGAGCAAAAGACAAATGTAGCCTCTGCAAGCTCAGGTTGTCAACTAAAACAAACATCTTAACTCCCACAGTAGAGACTGGGGAAATTGTGTGGGATCATTGGAGATCAAAGCTTTTTCTGCATGGCTGACACCCACCTCCATGGGCACTTCAGGCTTCAGGAATGGTACCAGGACAGCACTTTTCTGGCACAGCACTGGAGTTATCAGCAAAGATACATGCAGGTACCTCATACAGATTCATATATTTATTTCTACTGGTATCTAATATGGCTACTACAAGTGCAAGGTCAAGTCTAGTCCTACAGTAGCTTATCCTATTTTAGATCTGCCCTGCAATGTCTACAGCAGCATATGTGCACAGGAGCTGTACAAGGAGTTAATTCAGCTGATAACCAGGCTAAAACCCTAAAAGTGATCACCTTCCTGAACTGATTCACCATTCAGCGCCAAAAAAAAGGTTGGAACATACAGATGGGACAGGCATGTGACACAGGGAACATTTTAATTAGCTGGAGTAACCAGGGAGGCTCAAGTGGAAGTCAACACACTCCTTCAGCCAGTAATTTTTACTGTTCTCTTAACCACACCACCCCTCTTCCTGCTGTCTTTATACATAAAAGGCATCACCAGTGATGTTTGATCATGTTCAAAGCATAAAAATATTTTACACCAACCTGGCTAGTAACAAAGCTTATTTGTGCTGGAAACAGAGTGTGGGGAAAGCCATAATATTTTGGGCCCAAGCAATAATAAAACCACTGGAAAGGTTACGACCACAGATGCCTGGCAAAGGTAAATGCAACACAAAATTTAAGACCTTCAGAGATATCTCTGCACAAGGCAAGAGGGTTTGGTACTAGATGACCTTAAGGTCCATTCCAACTCCTTAACACTCTATGATAAAATTTGTAAAAATTCCAATATTATGTTGCACAGAAAAGCTAAGTATAATTCCCTTTACTCATGCAAACACCCTTTTCTGGAATGCCCAGCAGCTACTCACGGGATTGGCACATTCTAAGTTTAACACTTGACATCAGGAGGCTTTCAAAAGGCTGGTTTTGTTTGCTGGGGAAGCAGGCTGTGTATTTGAAGACAAAGTGTTGATGGAAAAGAAGTTCACAGAATTCACAGAATCACAAGGTTGGGAAAGACTTTCAAGATCAAGTCCAACCCAGCTCCAACACCTCAACTAAACCATGGCACCCAGTGCCACATCCAGTCTTTTTTTAAACACATCCAGGGGTGGTGACTCCACCACCTCCATTCCCCTTTTAGCACATATAAAAATGTAGAGACCCCATAAAACCATTATGATTTTTCTCATCAGTAAAATGAGGCAGCACTATTCTAATATGACAGGAGAAACAATAGGCACATAAAGTTTTATATCAAGAATGCTAAAGAAAAGGAAGAAATCAATGCTCCTCTTATTCATTGCATATGCTTGATATGTCCAAAAAGTAATGGATTAAAATGTTGTGATTATAGCACAAAACACATACTGCAAGATGAAAAATACCATTCTATGTCAATACAGTACCCTACCATATAAACAGAGGAACCATGCTAAGCCTGAGTCCTTATCTTGCAATTTCCTCACTTTGGGTGCTAAACTCTAAAACAAAGCTTGGAATGTCGCTTTTATGCACTATCTATACATTCCTCAACAGATTCCAGGTAACAATACTCAAATTATCCTTGAAGAAACTGGAAAGAGAATTCTGGAGACATTAGGAAAGAAAAAAAAGACAGTTTTATTGTAGTTGTAGTTGTTATATGTAGTTGCCCCAATCTTGCATAAAAAACTGCTCTCTCATCATGAAATGAAGTTGGATTGGTGTATTTATTACAGACCTATTAGGAAAGAAAAAAAAGAGAGTTTTATTAATGTAGTTGCCCCAATCTTGCACAAAAAACTGCTCTCTCATCATGAAATGAAGTTGGATTGGTGTATTTATTACAGACCCTAGTCAAAAGCCAACCTGGGCAAAGACTGGCAAGTAGAAGGTCTGGTATCACTCAGAAAAAGATGTGTGACAGCCATTTAAGACCTTTGAACTGATCACATTTAAAGGGGTAGATGACACAAACCTCCACCTCTCCCTGATCTCATTCACCTTCAGCTTCTACTGTAAATAGTCCAAGCCAAATATGAGAAGTGACAGTATTAGGACAAACTCCAAGTCTGGTGCTATCAACTTATCTTAAATAAACTGTTTGTCGGTGTTAAGTAAACTACTTAACAGAAAAACAACTGTCAGAAAAACTGATGTACATTTTTTAGAAGTAAAAATAAATAGAAGAGGTTTGATCCTGAAAGTAATCATCACATGCAGATTTTTCACTATTTCTATGGGGTACTTGCACAAGTGAGGCTACTCTGGCACTCAAGCACCTGAAAAACTGAGCCAGTCTTTTAAAACAACAGCCTTGTCAACACAGTTCCTTCATCCACTCTTCTGTGGTACTGCTCTGCATTCCAAACAGCTAGGAAATGGGAATGCTAAGGAGAAATTTGATTTTTTGTAATTAGCCATCATAAATTCAGTAAATATGGATATCAGTCCACAGTGGAAGTGTCTATCACTGACACAGAGCTGGCACCACCCAGGGTGAAGTCTCTAGAACAGACCAGCACAGCAAACACTCACTTTCCTACTTCAGGACATGTCAGATTTAATTGCCCACACCAGATCTGATCTTGTAAGGAAGGAGTCTCCGAAAGCCTTGAAAATCATTTAGGAAAGCATTCAAAAGGTAAAGAAGCAGTGTTCTTGCAGGGCCACGCAGCAGGGAACAATCCAGAGCAGGGATTACAACGCACCACAGGCTGTGCTGCATTTCCCACAGCTTCCTTGCCCTGGGCAAAGGCTCCTGTGGCAGCAGGGCAGGGCTGAGGGCAGCAGTGGCATCACCCCTGCCCCATTCTGGCTCTCAGGGACTGACCCCAAGCCTCGGCCAACTCTGGCAGTGCCAAGGACTGCTCCAGAGCTGCACCTCCCAGGAGATGCCAGAACAACACCTTCCCTTGGTCTGCACCGAGGAGGCACCTCCGAGGACAAAAAATTCTAAGTCTCACTAAAGGCTGAATGAAATTGTGGGGCTGCTTCACACACCTGAAACAGTTCAGGATATCCATATAATGTGCTCAGCATACTGCTTCCATTTGTGAAGCTGCTAAAAAGTGTTTATAAAAATATATATGGAAAAACATCCTGCTGGTGTAATGCTCCAAGCAAATCAATGTAAGAAAATAAGAACTGTCAAAAGAAATCAGGATACAAACATGTGCCACACAAGTGTAGCTTCCTCCTGCTACTAAACTTTCTTTTCAAGGAAGTTAATAGATAAAAAATTGCACATTGCCAAGGGTGGTATTCATCTCATCTCCTCTTTCCACATTACTCTTTGTACTATTACAAAGGCAATACTATGTGAAGTAGTTCTGGTTATTAAATTTTATGTTTCTCTACTCAGTGGCATCACATTCTATGTGGCCTTTTTCTGCAATTAACATCCAAAGCACAAATTAAATATTTATGTATAAATGTCAATTATGATTATGAGAAACAATAAAAGGACCATAAATTAAATAATGCAGATAGAACAATAAAGTATTTTCACATGACCAAAACAATGCTTCAATGTTAATGCTTTCTTATCCTAATTGAAAATGTAATTATGTACTCATAGGTGTCATTATTGCATAAAATTTGGCAAACAATGCTATTTTTTCAGCATTATGATTAACTCCCAGTAGGAAAAAGCCAAGCAAACTTGGTTGCTTCTTCCAGCAGTGCAACGTTCTTGGATGCTTCATAGGTATCTCCAGTTTGAGACTGTCCAGAGTGCAGCAGGGTATTTACACAGTTATTCCTAGACTATTTCCATCTTCTGTAATTAATTATCCACAATACTATATTTTGTTCAGTATTACCAGCTCTCCCACATACCCAAAATATTTTCCTGCTATTGTACTTTTTAACTAAGGAACTAACCCCAGGCTTGCTAAGAAATTTTTTTAAAAAATGCAAATACTCCATAATGACACTGGGATAACCACCTTGTTGTTTTAAGGTCATTGCTTCTGTTTGCTGATACTGATTTTTACAAAAAAAATAAAGGTCAGAAACAAAACATTTTTACCAAATTACCAAAAGGAGCCAAAAGTCATAAGTGACAACTTAAGGAATTGTAAATTACATGGGACATGCTGTTCACAAATAAATCAGATTTATGGTTATATTCAGCTGTTCCTGTTACCTGAAATTAGAATTAGAAGCTCATTAAAAATTAATACATTTCAGAGAATGAAGAGGCACAGCATTATATTGATGAAAGCTTCATTAAATTTTCAATGATAGAGCTGCTTCTATATTTGTGGAGGAAGGACACAGTAGAAAGAAGTTGGGACAACTCTTCTTCAACCAACTTTGCGTCTTTCTACTCTACCTAGAAAACAAATGGATTTTAAAACAAAATGTTGGACTAATTAGAGAAGAGAAAGTGACTGTGGTCCATTATATTCAAGGAATGGTCACTTTCAGGTCAGCATTTGTCTCGTATATGTTTGCCAATCATACAAGTGATACTCCAAAAGAAAGAAACCAGGAGAGAGAAATCAGGTTTGAATGATCAAGCTCATATAAAATACAGGCTCTGTATTTTATTTGAACTCAATGGCACAGTCATTTCTTAGAATATTCACTTAAAAAAAAAAAAAACCAAACAGAGTATGGGAAATGAAGCTTTACCTAGCAAACAGTAAGAGATAACTTCCTGTGCAAGCAGAAATGTAAATCTATTTATCAAAGTCATGCAGTAATGCAGCTTTGTTTTTACTGCAGAGACTGAAGCCAAGAAACAGACAGAAAGCAAACTATAGCCAAGCCCACTACTCAACCAAATTTCTCATATTACCATTGGCAAGTCAGACAATTAAAATCTCCATATGTAACACAGGCTACATGAAAGAAGGCAGAAAAAAAAACGCAAAAGCGAAAATTCAAGCAGTCTGATCCCTCTTGTGGTCGTGCACCACAATATAAATTTATTATATCTCCACATTGTGCTAGCCAGTTTCCTTTGGAAAAAAGGCTTATGCAATCAGGCTGCTACTCAGCTCCTCCCCTCCATATCCATTACCTTATGTCAACTAAGCCAGGCAGCGGGGCAGAGGCCTCAATGTCATGTTATTCCTCTAACAACCTGTACAACACATGGGCCAGGCATTACATGTTTTCCTTACAGTTAATGTGCATAACCTGCCAGGCACCAGGATAACAGGTTGCCCTTTCCAGTTTGTTAGGATCCCACCTCTTTCAGGCTTTTGGGTAGGCAACACTCAGCTAACACACAGGCAATGCTAGTTTATCCTCAGACCTTGCTTATCCTGCCCTGCTCAAATCCTCCTTTGACACATTTACTGTTTTTCTCCCCCTCTCCAGTTTTCTTTGGCATGCACAGTCAGCATTAAATAACTGACCTTCTCAAAACCACCATGAGGTAGCATTATCCCCACATTACCAGATAAGGAAATTAAGCCACTATAATTAATGCTTGAAGCATGCCCAAATTTCACATTCCTGATTTGAGAGTGATTAGCATTAGTGCTCTACAGGATTTCCTCTGCTCAAAGCCCAGCTCCCAGGGAGGGCAGGAGCAGGGCCCAGAGCCTGCACTGCCACAGGGGCATCCCATGGGCACAGCAGAGCCCCTACAAAATGCTGCACTCCCTGCACTTGGCCAACTCCACCCCAGGGCTCTGTAAAACACTCCAAAACCCAGGTGCTGCTCCAGCCCAGTGAGGGAACACAGAATCTGAGTGCCCTTCTGCACCCTTCCTCTTCTCCTGGCCAAGACTTTTGTAGCCAGACTTGGCTAATTTCCATTTAGACACCCACAGCCCCACACCACAATGTTCAAGCACACACACTCGCTGTCCTCACCCCTGATTGCCAAGGTCTCCCCATGCCTTCATCCTCCAAGAACTTCATATCTGGCTACACACTTCCTGAGCTCCAGTTTCTCTCCAGTTTTCCAAGATTGCCCCAAATCCTTCCCTAGCCCAGTCATCACTCCTCCTCTCAACTTCTCATGTAGTCACATCCCTTTCTCTAACAAGTCTCCCTTGTGATCTTTGCAGCTTCCTTTATGCCATACAGTCAGACTGGGAGCCAGCCTCCCCTTTGGACCACTCCAGCACCTCAGTTTCTCCAGAGCCACAAGGTGTTTCCCAGTCACACCTTCCCTGCAGAACAGAAGGCTCCCTTCCAAAATCTGTCAGCTGGCAGCGAAGGCTCCCCCCCACAGACCCCATGCAATCTGAGCTCCCTAACTTCATCCCAAGAAACAAATCTCCAAGGGGCTGTTTCATTCACCCATCACAGATCCTGCCCATGTGAAGGCAGCTAATTCTGCATATACCTCCTGTATTACCCTTCCCCAAAACCAGGCAGACAGAACAGAAATCAAGGGTTTATTTGGCAAAATTTTGTTGCAAGAGTAGGAACTAAAAAGTTCAAAGAAATGCAGCACTTCTAGACTAAGCTCAACAAATATCTCTCCAGCTCCTGAATTCCTCCAAGCCTGCTCAGCTGACAATGTTCAGCAACATCCCATCACCCTGGCGTTGCCCTCAGTCCTGTTAACCTCCCTCTCTCCCTTCACAGAACACAACCATATCCCAAAATTAAAGATAACTTCTCATTTTTTTCCTAAAACAAGGGATCTTGGGGATTTAAAGGCAGCCTCCCATTTCTAGTTCACAGCACATCAGTCACAAGCTTATCAAACTACACAATTGCCACTGACAGTCTTTCCTGACGTCGTCCAGGGTGTGTAAGGACTATTTTTTCAGTCTTTTAAAGCCTACAGACACTACTCCCAGAACAATCTGGACTCTTCTGTTTACACAAAGCTATTCATGTACTCACAGTAAAGATTACCCAGCCACTAGTTACACCTACAGATTGTTCAGTTCCTAATCCCCACAAAGATTTTATTTTTTTTTTTTCCTGTCACTGCATGCTCCTGTAAAGTCTCCAACCCAGGCTGCAGATTCAAACAGACTGAATTTCCAAAACCAATGAAAAAGAATTTACTTTTCCATTTACTGACTGGAGAGACAGGATATAAACAACAGCTTTCCTTTTGCCAAGGTCACAAGGAGGAGAACCATAATTTAAATTTTCAAAAAGTACTTACAGGGAATGAAGAGTAGAGCTCTGTGAGCTTTGCTAAGCAGACAAGAAGTACTACCAAGCAGACATGGCAATTGATAGCTCAACAGAGAAAATAGAAGATTTTCTAAATATGCCAGTTTTAAAACAAAAGAATTAAACTGATGCATTAACACCACTTCATCAGAAGTATCAAGACCATGACTCAGAGCCAAATGTAAAAGCAAATATCCACTGTCAAAACTGGATGGCAGAAGGAAATAACCTCTTGGGTATTTCAGCAGAGATTTAATCACCTCCCATGACTAACTTGCAGAGACTTTGGAAGCCTAATGTGATGGAACTGGATCCAAAGAGCATCTAATCCCAATTAATAAAACCAGGAATAACTCCAAAAAGACAAAGAAGAAAGATGACCTAGATTTTAATTCCCTAAGAAGTCAGGAAAAAGCTTTCTTTCAGAGGGAATATATTCCACTTAACATTTAAAAAAAAAATTGCTTCTTCCTCTGAGGAAGTAGACAGGCTTTGATTGTGCAATTACTTCAATCAAGCATCAGTTAAAGCCTCATAGTAGATCTGACAAAATGAGACCCTACAAGTAAGACAAGTTAAACATTTGTCTGCCTGCACTTGTCTGGGACCAGAGATCTTCCTCCTTCACCCTGGCTCTGAGGGCAGCTCTTGCAATACATCTAATCCCAGTGCCAGACTTTCCTGCCCAGTTAGACCCAACACTTCCCATTCTGGCTCAGCAGTCTGAAGGTGTCAACATTGGCCAAACCACTCCCTTGCCTTCTGCTGTCTAGGAACATCAGTCCTCCTTTGCCACCCTGGCAGAGACTGGCAGTCTGGCCACACTTCTTGGAATTAATAAAGAACTGAAGAGCACAACATTCTTGGGAACTTTTACCTCAACACTCCTTCTTAAGAGGAAACCAACAAAACACATTTCTTCTCACTCTGTCCCATCCCAATATTTCCTGACTCTCAGCAGAGCCACTTACCTTCTATAAAATGTTAAAGATGTTGTCATGTCCATGTTAAGCCCAGGATTCTGCAAATGCTTAGACATAATCTAACCTTAGTGCCAGCCACTGAGGCAAGACTGTGTGGGCACAGTAAAAATCATTACCTCATGTCTCCCAGTTTGAAGCCAAAATATTTATCAGATGACTTCCTCATTGTTCCTTTGTGACAGAGCCATCTTGTTCTCACTGATCTGAACTTACCTACATTCCACACAAAAAAAATCTGCAAGAATTTCCTCATATAGTCTCTCCCCACACACATTATATTAAAAACAAGAGCAACTTAATATCATTTTCACATTATAAAAAAAATGTTTTTAGCTATAACAAAGTTTAATTTTGTCACATATAGCAGCAGCTCCTGCTAAGATCGTTTCTCAGATCTGGTCTCATCAAAATTAATTCTTGCCAAATATTTTTTAAAAAAGAGAAACCAGGTAAATGTTTTTACAAAATTCAGATCACTGCTAGGACTACTATTTGTGACTTTTATTGCAGCCAGAGTGGTCTGGGAGGAAACATCCACTGCTCCCTGCATGTCATCAAACCAAGAGAGAGAACCAGCAAATGAAACTGAAGTGCCCCCAGTGCAAGCTCAGCACAGTGCCTGTGCCACAGCCTGTTACTTTCAGGGAATTTTCTGTATTTCCTCACCAGATATGGACAGTGGAATATTCAACTCAACTTTCAAAATGTTGACTTGGCTTTTCTTCAAACTTCACCTTCAGCTGTCCAGGGGGGAGGAACAACCAACCAAAGCCCCAAACAAAGAGCGTGCACACAAATGCAATTTTGGGCATTTGCAACAAGACACTTCCAGATCTGCCCTGCTGTGAATTTACAGTTACCAAGCCACATGTGCTTTCTAAAATGACTCAGGAATCTATTTGCTTTATTTCATAAATACTAAACCTATGCATATGGCTTATTAACATCTGACAGCTAATGCAACCACACAGGAGCAAGCTCATTGTCCTTTTTCCTCACAAACCCACAGAATTATTGGCTTCAATTAAAATGCAGTAGATGCAGTTAAAAGAGAAAAGAAAGACCTGCCTAATATGAAATTGCTTAAACAGCTCTTGTCTTTGCCTTCTTTTTGAGAAGCACCAGTTTTCACCACAGAGATTTACCACACCTGTGTAAGACCATTACCACAGTCACCCCAACAGGGCGAGCATTCACCCAGACCAGAAGGGCCAAGCATGCTGGAACATTCCTCCAGCTGGGCACCCAAACCCATTTCCAGGACCACAGAATCACAGAATGGTTTGGGTTGGAAGGGACCTTAAAGATCATCTCATTCCAATCCCCTGCCATGGGCAGAGACACCTTGGACTGGAACAGACTGCTCACAGCTCCATCCAGTCTGTTCCTGAACACTCCCAGGGATGGGGCAGCCACAGCTTCTCCTGCCAACCTATGCCAGAGCCTCACCACCCCCACAGTAAAGAATTTTCTTCTAATAACTAATCTAAACCTGCTCTCTTTTGGTGTGAAGCCACTCCCCCTGTCCTGTCACTGCATGCTCCTGTAAAGTCTCCAACCCAGGCTGCAGATTCAAACAGACTGAATTTCCAAAACCAATGAAAAAGAATTTACTTTTCCATTTACTGACTGGAGAGACAGGATATAAACAACAGCTTTCCTTTTGCCAAGGTCACAAGGAGGAGAACCATAATTTAAATTTTCAAAAAGTACTTACAGGGAATGAAGAGTAGAGCTCTGTGAGCTTTGCTAAGCAGACAAGAAGTACTACCAAGCAGACATGGCAATTGATAGCTCAACAGAGAAAATAGAAGATTTTCTAAATATGCCAGTTTTAAAACAAAAGAATTAAACTGATGCATTAACACCACTTCATCAGAAGTATCAAGACCATGACTCAGAGCCAAATGTAAAAGCAAATATCCACTGTCAAAACTGGATGGCAGAAGGAAATAACCTCTTGGGTATTTCAGCAGAGATTTAATCACCTCCCATGACTAACTTGCAGAGACTTTGGAAGCCTAATGTGATGGAACTGGATCCAAAGAGCATCTAATCCCAATTAATAAAACCAGGAATAACTCCAAAAAGACAAAGAAGAAAGATGACCTAGATTTTAATTCCCTAAGAAGTCAGGAAAAAGCTTTCTTTCAGAGGGAATATATTCCACTTAACATTTAAAAAAAAAATTGCTTCTTCCTCTGAGGAAGTAGACAGGCTTTGATTGTGCAATTACTTCAATCAAGCATCAGTTAAAGCCTCATAGTAGATCTGACAAAATGAGTAAAAACCTCCCTGATGTTTCTCCCAAGTCACAAAGGAGAAACTAAGAGAATTCTTTCAGAGGTGGAAATTATTGGGAATTAAATACATTTACATAACTTTCACTACTTATCTCCCCAAAGCAAAGCAGGCATTTTCAGGACCACATCAAGTTCCTGTTCTGGTTGAGATTTTCAACTGCATGTAGTCCCAGTCTGCTTTAATCCACCAAGACTGTTCATGCTTTTCATACAAGCAAGGATTTACCATCCAGGAATCTAAACTGAGGTGTGATATGGTAATAACAGCAAAAAACCAAGCCCCAGAGACAAAACAGAACACTTGCTCTCCCAAATAAGCCAACTTTTAAAGCATGCAGCTTCACAAAATGGTTAAAAAAGCCAAACTAACATTGTGTCCTAGGAAGGTCCTTCCTTCCACCCTATTCCTACCTCATTTGTAGACACAGATTCCTACAGATGACCTTGCACCACCTCTGATGTCTGACTAACCATTCACAAGCCACTTCAACTTGCTAGTTCTATACAAACAGCATTAACTGTCCAAAAAAAAGCTCATTTTCTGCCAGATCAGCAAACCAGATCAGCTCCTGCAAGGGTCTGGTAAGCACCAAAGCCTGGTGGCTCTTCTCCTTGTGCCTGCTGCCTGTTCACAAATCTTGAATCCACACTTCATGGCTGAACCAGCACACCCATACTTGTTTGTGCTCCAAAGCCCACACACCACATTTTTTGGCCTAAAAATCATATATATTACAGCCAACTTTATGTGTACCAATGACAGCCCTGAATCATTGTCCTTGTATATCTTGCATTCAAGGTATTTTCTTTAGGAAAAAAGCTTGCCAAATCAAATGCAAATGCATATTTAAGCCCCCCTAATTCCCACATGCTCAAATTAAAAGTTACAGGTCTGACAGATCTTCACTGCCTACCTCTAGTTTAGACTTCTTCGTTCAAACTCACTTGGCTGAAATACAGTTTTATGTTATTTTCCACAGTCTCCAGGGCTTCCCCCCATCCTAGAAGAAAGGCATTTTCTTGAACCACACTGCAGAGAAGAATGCAGCAGGAAGCCAAGCCATCCTTTCACTTGGAAGGGGTTGAAACAAGAAGATTCCAAACTGTTTTCCAACGAGTCCAGCTCCACTCACTGGCATGAGACCCCACTCCCCTGAATTCACCAGGGACATTCCTACTTCTACCTCCCAGGGAATTTGACAGCAACAAAACTCCAAAAGCTTCTGACATTAAAATAAATACAGAAATAATGAAACCTCTGTTTCTTCACATTGCAGCCATTAACACCTCAATTAGAGCTCTCCAAGGATGCACTTTCCCCCTAATGACTCCCTGGAAACACCTAACAGGGTGCAGGGCAGATTAGAGAATCCCCACAACACATCTTGGTGAATTGATGTCTCCCCTGAGCAACACAAAGCTGGGCCTAGAGACAGTAAGCTTTTTTACACTGTCTTCGTTTTGAAGTCTTATTAACAAATTAAATGAGAAATAAATACATCTCCCTTTGGGAACAGGAGGAAAAAAACCCCTATATTTTAGTGAGGAGCCAGACATTTTTCCAGAACTGTCTCTTCAAGACAGGAAAGAGCCCAGAAAAACTTCTAACGAAGCAAGTTCAACTACCATCTAAGATTGTGGCAGCACATGAACAAACCCAAAACCACCAAACTGGCAGCAGCTGAAATTGAGCTTCCCAGCTTTCTGTGGAGGCTGCTCTGGTCCCTGAGCCCTTGTGTCCCAGAGATGTCAAGTTTGGAAAAGACACTTTGTCAAGACAGCACAACAGCTGGCATGACACTGGGGAAGAAGAGTTTCTTTGCTTTTGTTGGTCTGCAGACACCCACACTTCCTCTCTACACAAGCCAGGATGGCTCCCAGGTAGCTGGAGAACCAGGACTGACTCCTAAGGAAGAGCTTTACACACCAGTTTCCTTCCTGATCCCTATAAAAGGCAGTGGGATAACAAAGATGAACCAGCAGTCCCAATTAACTACCTTTTTTACCTAACATTTTTGTGTCTCCTTCTTGGAGACCATATGGTGCAAGTTTACAGGCAAGAATAAATCTCTTTACCCACTCCTGTTTGCAGTAACAACCTTAACGTTCTTTTAATGCAGGTTTGGGTGGATGCATTTCCTTTTCTCTTTATGTAAGTAAATCAGTGGGATATGCTTAACCTGCCTCCTAAAACTCAACACAGGCCATGAAATCCAAGCAAGCAGAGTAAAAGATAATTCATGGTCTCAAGTGAAGCCAGGTGGATTACAACTCCACTGGCAAGCGTGCACCCAGCATCTGCATGCTTAGAAAAGACTCTAGGAATTGCCTGAAAAACCAAAAATTGTCATGCATGCACAACGGATTTTGAATATAATTCTTAAGTGAACTTCTAAAAGAAAGCAAAGCCATCAGTGCACCTTAGAAACTAATGCATTACAGGACTTTAATCAAGCACTGCTCCATAATTAGACACACTTTTCCCTGCACAAAAGTTTTTTTAAAGCCAAGTATCTGATGCCTTGAACCGCTGTTATACTTAAGAAAATAAACTTTAAAAGACATTCATTATTCTTGAACTAAGCATTTCCTTACTAAGTCCCATCCTAGAACAACTTTTAACTGCTAATTTATCATCCTCCCTCCCAGTGACAGGGAAGATTTATAGTGGAAAAGGCTTATTTAACATTGCTCTGATGCCAAAAACACATGGTGTTACACTTTTGGTGATATTGGTCAAGAAGCAATAACCAAGGAAAACAAACTACTAAGAAATAACCCTCCCAAAAAACCCACTCCCACAAGTGTAAGGCTTGGCATGATTCTATTGGAATAAACTGCAGTGGAATCCCAACCTGAAGGTTGTTTATAAAAGACTAAATGTCTGATTTCATCCTCTTGCAGCCACCTGCCTAGCCCTTATCTCCACTGCAGCACTGCTGTGCTTATCAGCACTCTGATCCCCCTCTGCCAGGAGCACATTCCAGAGCCCCACTGCCCATTCCAAACGTGCAGCACTGGGAGAAAGCCACTGTGAGTTTTCTAACACGGGCTCAAGCCACTGACACAGGAAGAGATGCAAAGGATGAGGGAGGAGAAATGCTCCCTGCGTGTGCTGCCAAAATCCAGAATCAATCTGATGGCAGGGTCAAGGTCACAGTAAGAAAAGAGATGGGAGGCCAGCACAGGGATTTTCACATGTAGCATCTACCTCAGATGAGATTTAAATGAAGGAAGTGAGGAAGAGGAGAAGAATGAACAGCCAAACCTCCAGAGCACAGGATTTCATAGCAAGAAGAACCTTCACTGTAACTATCTGTCAAAAAAAGAAAAAAAACAGGACATCTGTTGCCCAACAAGTTCTCAGATATTCTGAGGTGCTTTTTTTATATAAGAGGTGGGAAGAAAAAAAAGAGGGGGGAAATAAACTGTTATAAAACGAATGGCTCTTCAAGTTTCTTTCTAATCAGAGGGCAAGAACCACCTAAGAACATGCAAGTGAAACAACCTGGCTGACAGAAGGCATAAGAAGACAACTCTCACAGTTCTTCAGAAGAGAAAACAGTCACAAAAATGAATAAAATGAACTCCTGATAAAACCACAAGCTTTCTGAAACCCAGATGAAAAAAAAGATCTGAAGCTTACTGACAAATCACCTCAGCCAAGTACAGGTTCTTCAATATTTTAAAATTCAAGGTATTTTGCAAAAGTGCAAATCACATCACTGGAGATCACTTCATTACATGAACAGCACAGTTGACAGAATAGGAAAGGTCAGGGCTTTAGGAAAGAAACTACCAGGAGGCAGCAGTGAAGGTAAAATGAAAATATTCCTTCAGAATGCCTGCAATGCAAGAAAGCACAGCTGAAGCAGGAGCGCATTAACCCACTATTAAATGAGAGGGAAAATCTCTAACAGATGATGCCAAAGCAATTGGGGCATTTTCTGCATCAATCTCCACTCAGTAAGATGGATTAGCTGGCTAATGTAACTCATAGCACAGCAAAAGGAGCAGGAGCCCAGGCTAGAACTGGGAAATGCATTACAGCAACTGCTCCAAAGCTCCCGAGCCAGCAAAGCCACGGCTCCGAATTTTCCATGCAGATTTATCGGCACACTTCAAACAAAAAGCACCACAAAGGCAATGTGCTTCTGCAGACAGCTTCATGAGCCTCCATAAACCCATGGACGTGTAGTCCATAAACCTGTGCACTATATCCAGGGGTTACAGCATTAGGAGTACATCAAGGTTTTCAAATCTGGTAGTTGTAATATTTACCCTTTGAAAACTGACAAAAGAAGTTTCGGATCATCTCTGCTCTCTGCATTAAGCCCCAACAACCTAAAGAAGAACTAAAGCACCTGCCTTTAAAGAGCAGGAAACAAGTACACAGGAAAACAGACCAGAGTCAGGCTTACCAGATCCTGGGAAGATGCCAAAATAATCTGAGGAAAAACCTCTCTCCTGCATATGTCAGATAACAGAATGGACGAGATTCAACACACAGTTTCTTAGAAACAAACTGTATCAAAGGAATATAATTCCCTCCAGTGACACAGTAACAATATAGGTAGTGAAACAGCAACTACAGGCAATATAGTTTTGGCTTAACTGGACTTTTGACACTCTTAAACTGACAGCCATATAAACTACACAAAAGCAGAACATACTGAAGTACTCAGAGATTATTACAAACCCACACCCAGAGATAAGCTATCATTATTTCAGTCTGAGAGAAAATTGGTAGCAAGCCCATTCACATGGCTTTAATCTTTTCACATTCTCCACTGTTACAGAAAGTAACCAGGGGAAGAGGGGTTTTAGCAATGAACTTACTGCAGGCAACCTCATATTTTGCTCTGCCTCACTTGGATTTCTTATGGTGACAAACAACAATTTCCACTCTCTTCCAGACATTCTGTCCACAAACTACACATTGGAAAATATCAGGATGTTAACAGAGAATAATCTCAGTTTCAAACAACTTGGATGAAGGGTCTCAGAATCCACAGTCACTTGAAGCAAATAGAAGTCACCTGAAGTAACAAATTGTTTAACAGAGCAAAAAGGTAATGATAATAATCACCTGTACAACACAACATGGAAAGCAAGCTTGAATTCTGTTCTGTCCACAGATATGCTGAGTGGTAATGTGCTAAAGAATCTGAGGCTTATGTTCAACATAAATCAAATGTATCACTGCAAAAAAACTAAATACATCAAGAGTCATCAGCCTGCCTGGATGAAATGCAGGCAGGAAAAGAATGAAAAAGAACACAAAATGAAAAGAACACAACATGATTTTGACTCTGGCTGTTGCACTAATGACTCAGATGGAACACCATGTCCAGCTTCAATAAAATGCAAACCAAGTGGAAAAGGCCTAAAAAGACCCAGTGAGAATAACGCCCAAGTGTAACAAAAAAAAAAAAAAAAAAAAAAAAAAAAAAAAAAAAAAAAAAGACATTAAAAATCACTGAAGAGAAGAGATTGAAGCAATGGGTTCTTCAGAGTGAAAAACACCAAAGAGAAAGCCCTCAAAGTTTTCCAGACATTCCTACAAAAGAGAAGTAATAAAGAGTTCACAAGTGTATAAAATGCATGGTAGAGTTCTTAAATGCTTCAATTATAGCAAATAAATTTAGATGGGAAATTAGGAGTAGCATTTTCAATGGTAACAACTGCAAAATATCAAAATAGATTGACTAAGGATAAATCTCCATTGGAAACTTATGTTAGCTCATTAAACATCCCTTCCTTGCGACTGAAATATGGTGAATTTATGAGAACAAGTCAATTACCTCCTTTCATTCACAGGTGGGTCATCTGAGCTTCCAGCTTCTAGATGAGCTACTATGAAAATCTATTAACCATTACTAAGAAACAACTTCCAGCATGAAGGCTTTATAACACTGTATGGAAACAATAACAGATATACAACCCTGAGGGAGCTCTTGGAATGAGAACACAGAGGAAAAGTGGCACACTTGAACCACATTGAGATGGAGGGTCCTTAATTACAACAAAAACAAACCCAGAGATGCAAACAAGAGCTGGGGTGCAGAAACAAGGAGGAAGACAAGAACATCAACCCCAAAGACGGTGTCAGCAACTGCACCCAGTAAAGCAGAAAACACCATTAACTGTCTCAAGCAAAACTCAGCTACAAAAAAAAAAAAAAAACCAAAACAACTGAGAAGCAAAGCAGGAGAGCAAACTGAGACATGCTGTCCTCTGCTGGAAGCGGCTCTGGAGGAGCCTGAAAGCTCATCGGGACCACTTTGATCACTCCTTTGATCTCTGGGGAATGCAAGATCCAGGCATGGCTTTAAACCCGCACAGCTCTGCCTGAACGGGGCTGCTGCTTTCTCAACTCCAGCACTGCTGTCACCAAAGGGACACTGCTGAGGCCACCACCACACCTTCATGGCAAGAGAAGAGAACAGGAGCAGGGAACAGAATGAAAAGGAACACTTTTTTCCTAAGACAACGAGATAAATCCTTTCTTGTAATTGACTTCCTTCATCCTGTTCACTTACAGCAATGTAACAAGGCAAGCAAAAGCTCCCAGGCTGCATTTTTTCAATGTCATTCACACGTGGTTTAAAAACATACACATCACAGGAAAGATGACAAGACAAAAATAAAAACTATAGAAAGGGCTGCTACTGCAGTACTGGACTTGTATGGTGCACATCCAAAAAGAATTTAGAGTACAGCCTTTCAAACTTCCACACTAAGTAAGGATGGGCTCCAGATCTGAAAGTGAATGAGTTCAGGTTATTTGTGACTTAAATCAGCAAGACTTATCTGTGACTAAAATCAGCAACAGCCAGTGCTGGGTACTATGTAAGGGCTGAATTTTGGGAGAAAAGGGAAAAAAGTAATGACTGTTCTTGGGAGAAAAAAAAAAAAAAAAAACAACCCACGAATGAGTTAAGACTACCATCAGCACAGGTTCGCAAGAGGATTTCCCAACATTTAAACCAGCACCAAACCTTCAGCAAAGCACTCTTCATTCAGCAGAACTAACACATTAAAATAATACAACAAAACACCTTTTTCCTTTACTCGAGCACAGTTTTAAACAAGAAATGTTTAACTCTACGGGAAATGTTTTTCCCCCTGCGCTCTCCGCTCCGCACGCCGAAGCGCGGCGGGACAGGAGCGTGTCCCGAGCTCCCGCCGGGTCCCGGGGGTTCCTCCCCGGGAATTTCACTGCACAGAAGGCAGTCAAACCCACACCGGAGCCAGCCCGGGCTGACACGGGCCCGACCGGCCCGGAGCCGCCTCGCAAGCGCCGCTCGGGTCTGGCGGAGCCGCTGCCGCTGCCGCCCCCGGACCGGCCGAAGCAGCGACCCCTTCCCCCAGGCCCCGCCGAGCGGCCGGGGCTCCGGACCGCGCCCGCTCCCCCCGGGGCCCGGCGCCACTCACAGCGTGTGCCCGCAGACGTTGACCATCAGCTTCAGGGAGGGGTTGCGGTACTTGGTGGTCTTGCATCGCGGGCAGCCCAAGTCGTCCATGGCCGCCTCCCGCTCCCCTCCCTCCTCCCGCCGCGCCTTCCGCCTTCCGGTGCCGCCAACAAACGGCCCCGCCGCCGCCCAGCGCCGCCCCGCGCGTTCCGCACGCGCCCCGGCCCCGACACCGCCCGCCCGAGAAGAGCCCGGGCGGCAGCGCCTGACCGGCGGCGGGGCTGCGGGGCTGCCCGGGCCCCAGAGCTCCGGAGTGACACGGGGAGACGGGGGATACCTGCCCGTGACTGACCAAGAGGAACCACCGAATCAATCACTTCGGGAAAGACCAGCGTGTCAACCAGACCTTGGCACTAAGTGCCACGTCCAGTGTATCCTTAAACGCCTCCAGGGATGGCAACTCCACCGCCTCCCTGGACAGCCCATTCCAATGTTTAATTACTCTTTCTGCGGAGAAATTCCTCCGAGTGTCCAACCTAAACTTCCACTGGCGCTGCTGAGTCTGTCCCCCCGTCCTGTCGCTGGTAGCTCGGGAGAGCCCGACCCCCACCCGGCTGCAGCCTCCTTTCGGGGAGTCGCAGACAGTGGTAAAGTCACCCCCGAGCCTCCTTTTCTCCAGGCGAAACACCCCCACCTCCCTCAAGCGCTTCCCATAGGACTTGTGCTCCAGACCCTTCCCGGCTCCGCTACCCTTCTCTGGACTCGCTCCAGCACTTCAGTGACTTTCTTGAAGTGAGGGGCCCAGAAGCGGACACAGCAAAACTCCCTCAGCCCCAGCAACGGCAGCAGACAGCACCGGGAGCGTTTTAACCCTTCCCCTTCCCGGGAAAGCCGCAGGTGACGGAGCCGCCGCTCCCCGGGGGCTCCAGGTGGAGACGGGAGTGGGGGGGAGCGGAGAGAGGAGCGCGGCCGCTTGATTGACGGTTGCCATGGAGACGCCGTAGCCCCGCCCTCCCGGTGCGTCGCAGCCAATGGGCGGGCGCGGCCGGGGCAGCGGTGGGCGGGGCCACATAGTCTTGCGGCGGGTGCGGGAGTCGCGGCGGGGGGAGCGGCGGAGCGCGGCCGGGATACAGCAGCGATCCCGGATGGTCACTGCGGGGCCGGGGGAAACCTGATCGGCTAGAGCAGGAGGAGGAGAGAGATAGGAAGGGGGGAGAGGAGGAGAAGGGAACGTCTTCTGCCTCCCCCGCCGCGGACGACATCGTGATCGCGGTAGAGATCAAGGAGGAAAATGTGATGGAAATGCTCTCCGAAGCCCCCGATGGGCCCGCGCCGCCGCCCCCTCCCGCCGCTGCCCAGTTCCCCATGGAGCATGCAGGCTCCGCTGCCGCCGGCGAGGAGGGAGCCGCGGAACAGGTACTGCTCCATACGGAACTCCTGGCCAGGAATCACCACGCTGCCTCCTCTCCCTCCTCTTCATCTTCTTCCTCCTCCTCCTCGTCGCAGACCCCCTTGGCTTTCTCCCCGGACCACGTCGCCTGCGTGTGCGAGGCGCTGCAGCAAGGTGGGAACCTGGACCGCCTGGCCAGGTTCCTGTGGTCTTTGCCCCCGAGCGATCTGCTACGTGGCAACGAGAGCCTGATGAAAGCCCGGGCGCTGGTGGCTTTTCACCAGGGCATCTACGCCGAGCTGTACAGCATCCTGGAAAGCCACAACTTCGACTCTTCCAACCACCCGCTGCTGCAGGAGCTCTGGTACAAAGCTCGCTACACCGAGGCGGAGCGAGCCCGGGGCAGACCCTTGGGGGCGGTGGACAAGTACAGGTTGCGGAGGAAATACCCCCTGCCCAGGACCATCTGGGACGGCGAGGAGACGGTCTACTGCTTCAAGGAGAAGTCCCGCAACGCGCTGAAGGAGCTCTACAAGCAGAACCGATACCCCTCGCCCGCCGAGAAGCGCAACCTGGCCAAGATCACCGGGCTGTCCCTCACCCAGGTCAGCAACTGGTTCAAGAACCGCAGGCAGCGGGACCGCAACCCTTCCGAGACCCAGTCCAAAAGGTGAGGGAAAACTTTTCCTCCCCGCCCCCTCTCCCGCCTGCCTTTCCCTCTCCCGGCTCTTTCTTCCCTTGCAAACATGGCGCTTACCTTCGGTGCGCCTCGTCCTCCCCTCCTTCCTCCTCCCCGCTCCCTCGTTCCCAACACACCCACCCGGCCCGGGCGTGCGAGGCGGCGCGGGGAAACTTCCCGGACCCGCCGCCCCGCGCTCCCGGGAGAGCTCCCGGCACGGGGGAGCCGCGGGGCGGACTCCCGGGAGGGGACGGGACGGGGGTGTTTGTTCCCCCCGCTCCTTGTTTTTATTCAATTGTCGCGCCTGACAGAGTTAATCATTGACGGCCGGAGGACGCGCGGGGTCCCGGCGCTCCCTCTGTTTTGAAACCTGACTCGGGAGCGGGCCGGGCTCGGGTTTCAGCGGGGGAGCGGGGCCGGTTCCCGGGGCTCCCGGCCGCGCCGCGGGGCGGGAGAGCGGCCCCGGCCCCGCTCCGCCCGCGGCTCGGGCTCGGCTCCCCCCGCCCCGCGGCGGGGGCGCGGGCAGGTGGAGGTGACCTCCCCGCTCCCGCCCCCCGCCTTCCTCCGGGAAGGGACGGGAAGGGGGGAGAAAGCGCGGGGAGGAGGGGGGAGGAAGGGAGCGGGGAGAGAAGGAGGGAAAGCGGCCGGCGGAGGGGGCCCCAAGGCATTTCTCAACCAAGGGCGCGATTGTGCCGCCGCGGCCCCTCTCCGCGGGACACATCAAAGGGCGAGGGGGGAGGGAGGGGAGTGCGACCGAAAAATGCAGCCGAGGGCGGACCAGTCAGCGAAAAAACCCGGCGCAGCCCCGGGCGGAGGCACAAAGGCCGCCCCCCATCTCTCCGTCCCTCCCCCCGGCCGCCCGGCACGGCCGGAGGTGCCTCCGCCGGCACCGGGGGCAGCGCGGGCCGGGGTCTCCCCCTTCCCCCGGGCCGGGGGCGGCAGGCTGAGCCCGGAGGGTCCGGCGGCGCTTCCCGGCCTTGCCTCACCTCCCAGCGCTTTGCCAAATGGCCGCGGCCGGTCTCACACGTGTGGGCACCGCGGGCCGGCGGAGGGGGGCCCAGGCAGCCCCCTTCGGTCGCCGGCGTGGAGGAATTTATTTACAACTCCATAACTCAGTCTGTAAAGTTTGTCCTTTGGCGAGTGTTTGGTTTGATGTGTTCTATTCTAAGAAACCTCCTCCCTGGGCTTAAATATCAGTTTAAAGTGCCTTGTAAAGGCAAAACACAGAAAAAAAATTGTTCGTGGAAACTCCCACATACTTGTGTTAAAGCAAGAAGTCCCCCTTGGTGCAGAGATCCTGGTACGCCGTGGTAATGCAATGTCATCTCTCCATCTTTTCCCATAGCGAGTCAGATGGCAACCCAAGCACGGAAGATGAATCCAGTAAGGGGCGGGAGGATTTATCTCCCCATCCACTCTCCAGCTCATCTGACGGCGTTACCAGCCTCAGCCTTCCCGGCCACATGGAGCCTGTCTACATGCAGCAGCTTGGAAACACTAAAATAGCCTTGAGTTCGTCCGGTGTCCTGTTGAATGGGAACCTCATGCCTGCCAGTACCTCTCCTGTCTTCCTCAATGGTAGCTCGTTTCTTCAGGGACCCAACAGTGTCATACTCAATGGACTCAGCGTGGGCACTTCGCAGACTGTTACCTTAAATTCGCCCAAAACTGCGGCGAGTGTTGTGAGCAACGGGGTGTCCATCACTGACATACTGTCCTCATCGTCGTCAGAAGATGTTAAAGACTTCAAACTCCTTCAGGCTTCAGTCCCCAATGCCACAGCAGCCTTCAGCCCTAGCAACATCCCAGTCACTTTCCCAGGATTGATACCGAGCTCAGAGGTGAAAAGGGAAGGTGTAGAAACTGCTGCTTCCCAGGATGGAGGCTCCGTAGTTACTTTTACTGCTCCTGTCCAAATAAACCAGTATGGCATTGTCCAGATCCCCAATTCAGGAACAAATGGCCAGCTGCTGAACGGAAGCATTGGTTTTTCTTCTCTGCAGCTGCCACCAGTTTCTGTGGCAGCTTCACAAGGTAAAAGCTTTGCCTCTTGCAGTAAGAGGTATGACAAAAAGTTGGAATGAGGCACACTTGGCATTTTAGAAGCTGTGGTCCTTTTCTTCCAAGGTATCAACATAGTATCTCAGCTGTGGCCACACACAGAACATCAAATAATACTGTTTGCCTTCCTTTACAGTGGTTTATGCTCCTGGGCAGACTGTTAGATGAAGCTGAGCTCCTCTGTTAAAAGGTTGGAAGGAGGTCTGGTAATTTACACCCCTTTCATCTCATGCTGTTGACAGAAGTCTGTGATAGGAGTCTTCACAAATATCTGTAAATTTTACGTGTTTCAGTAATTCAAAATATTCCCCATTTGCCACTGAATTCTTTTAATGAGAAGGTTCATAAAAATGAAAATTATGGCAGCTGGAAATTGTTACCGTTGTTGTTCCTGTGGTGGTTGTTTTGTTTTTTTGTTTTCTTAATGAAGGCATTTCACAAAAATACATTTCGAATTACTGTAGACACAACAAGACCGAGCAGTTGCTTGTACATTTTCTGTTCCATAATTAAGAAAGATTGAACTTGAGGGAAACCATAGAAGTAAGCACTAGCTTGTAGATATAAAATGTGAGGCTCTTTGGATAAAACTGCCCTCAGTCCAAGGGAAATATGTCATCACAGGTTCATGTGCCAAGTGTGCAGGCTCCTCCCCAAGTTTGCTTTAGAGTTGGTCTTAGCATACCATAGTCTGAATCTTGCAGCTGGCCAGGAAGAATCCCAGGGAGCACAAACCTAGTTCTGGATCCCTTTTTGAAGCAGGTCTGTTAAAAAGCACAGTTGAACATCTTTGGTACTCATTGGCCACTTTATCTTTGATTATGAAAATGATTAAACTGGGATGATTCTCTCTGGTTTCAGGGGTGGTGAATACTGTAGTGAAAGTCAAATTGTGCTGGTGTGCTACTTTGAATTTAATGTGTATAGGGTGTGAATTGTTCTTGCTGAAGCACAGGGAGAAACACTGAAGCTGTGCAACCACATTTCAAATGGGTGCACAATTATAAGGTCCTAAAATGTGGCACTCACAGGCACTGGAAGTTATTGGCACATAGTTTAAGCAAGATTAAAGAGAGAAGACACTGAGTCTGAATGCCACCTGTAATTACTAAAGCCACTTAATCCACATGCTCCAAGGCATAAACTAACAGCCAGCAAAGGTGAGAAAGAAAGTTCTGTCCTTTTAAGTATTGTAGGACTATTGTATTTTAAAGTCCTAAGATTCATAATAAGCTCTTCTCTGACCATTTTTCCTATTGTTAAAAATACTGACTGCCCACTGCAGAGTGATCCACCTCTTCTTTGGTGCAGAGAAAAGTTCTGGTTGTCTTGGATGGATAGCTGGCTCCCTATTCCAAGTGAAGCATGCTGCAGGCTATTTCAAGTAAGCCAGTAAATAATACTGACAGGTAACTTCAAGTTACCTGGCTTTGTTATTCTGGTTTACCCATATGCATAACATCTTCCAATATCATAATTGATTAACTTAAATTAATAGGAAACTAAAATATTCCCCATGTGAGAAATTCATCTTCAGTGCTGTTCTAAAATATTCAGCTGTGTCCAACGGTAATCTCTTATAATTAAACTGCTTTTGAGAAAGAGAGGTGTTCCAAGTGGGACTCAGTCCCAAGAGCCAGTATTTCTTATTTTAGGAATTACCTTAATGACAACTGACATGGCAAGTCCAGTGAAAACAGCTTCAGGTCATCTCTGGCCACCTCTCCTTGCTTTGGCTCACTACAGCATCACACGAGCAGTGCCATGGCTTCCAGCAAGGGCAGGCAGTGCTGGGTGACTTTTCACAGCGTGCTGGATGTGGTGGGATTAGGATTTTATAAAAACATGAAAAAGCAAGGTGAAAGGGAATAGAGCTGAGTGCTTGAGGATTACCGAGTTAGACCAATAGAAATTACCGGTTTCTCGTGTTTTCTGTGAGGGTTGGCTCGGGCAGGTTCTCCCCAGCAGCAGTGGATTTCATGTGACGTGTCTCCAGTTCCCACACACAAGCTGTAGTCTGTCACTGAACTATCTTTAATAGCTTTTCATGCTTCTATTCTTAGATGGAAATTGAGTGGTGGCAACTAGTGAAGGCCAAAGCACATTCATTTTAGTCACATGGCTGGGGACTGTTTGCTCCTTAATGAGAGTCTGAAAGATACCTAATCTAATATATCAGAAACTTCTTTCTTTTTTTTTTTTTAACTTTCTAGAAGCAACTTCTATTAACAGCATTGATTTTTTTTTTTTTACATCAAGTTTTCTCTCACCTGCTACAAAAGTCACTTTTCAGTGTTGCATGAAATATTAGTGTATGAGTATACTGCAAAGGTAAAAAAGACCAGGACTGCGTAGCTCTCTGCCAGCTGTAATAATCTCTGTTTTCTTTTCTTTTGCTTCCCTTTCCCTAGGTAATGTTTCAGCAAACCCCAGCACATCTGATGGAGGAACTTTTACGAGTGAATCTTCGACAGTGCAGCAAGGAAAGGTTTTCTTCAGCCCCCTCACCCCGAGTGCCGTGGTTTATACAGTTCCCAATTCGGGCCAGGCAGTAGGATCTGTCAAGCAAGAAGGACTGGAAAGAAGCCTGGTGTTTTCTCAGTTGATGCCAGTCAGTCAGAACACACAACTGAACGTCAACATGTCTTCTGAAAATATATCCAGTGCAGGGCTCCAGTCCCTGGCCTCCTCCTTAGTGAATGTAACGCCCTCACATAATTTTTCCCTCACACCACCAACTCTTTTAAATGCTGCAGAACTGAGCTCTGGTATCTCGGAGAGCCAGGCCATGTCTTCACCCGTGACCAGTACCTCTACAGTGATATCTATCAGCAACACTAACTATGCAACCCTTCAGAACTGTCCCCTCATCACCAGTCAGGATCTGTTGTCCATTTCCACAGCGCAGCCCGTGCTTGGAGAAATCGTTTCGACGAGTGGAGACCGTGTCAGCCACCCCCCTGCACAAGTGCACCAGGATTTTGGCAGAGAGCAGAGGTTGGTTCTGCAAGCTGTACCTGATGTCAAAGAGAATTTCTTACCTAATTCTGAGAGTAAGTCAACTGGCAATTTAATGATGCTGGATTCCAAATCTAAGTATGTTATGAGTAACATGGTTGACACGGTGTGTGAAGAACTGGAAACGGACAAAAAAGAACTTGCCAAACTGCAGACAGTTCAGATGGATGAAGTTATGCAAGACTTGTAACTTCTTTATTTTCTTGCTTTCTGTTTTAATAGATAAGTCTCCTGTTGAGGCCCTAACAAACACCTAGTGGAGTGTTTGTGGGTTTTTTGTTTGGTGGGTTGTTTTTTTTTCATTTAAAGAAATCAGAAGAACATTTAAGTGGTCTGAATCAATGTACAGAGGAATCTCCAGCAATGGAATTAGGTTGCCACACTTGGTTTGCATGCAGTATTCTCTTTTAAGCAGATTAAAGGAGAAAGGAAATGGCCAGGGCAAGTACTGAGGAATGGGTACAGGTTTGGCTACCAGATACTACCCTGAAAATTTAACTAGACTCTCCATAGTACAACATACTCTTAACAGTAAGTATACACTCCTAGCTTCATATGGAAAACAAAAATCTCACTCCAAAATGGTAGAAGCAATGCAGACATTTTTTTTCTGTTTACTTCCAGTCCATGGGCATTGAGAGATTTCTAAGAAACTCTAGACGATACCTCTCTGGCTACTTTTATGTTGTTTGAGGTTAAGAAACAAAACAAAATTGTTACTGGTATGTTTGCTTTTTTTCTAGCAGACTTGCATTTAAACCAAAAGTCTCACATCAATCATGTACAGGTTTCTAAATGCTACAGCTAGCATTTTGTCTGTGCACCAGAAAAAGCATCATTTGAAACTCTAATTATGCAATTCAGAAGCTTTCTATCCAGTATGAATGTAAATATTGTTTCAGTTCTTATAAAGGAGACTTTTTTTTTTTAATTAGTACAATGGATTTTATTTATGGTTTATGTTCCCTTTCACTTTAGACACAATGCATTGAAAAGGAAAACGTTTTCTGGCTGTTTAATTTATTTTATTGTTTGAGCAGGAAGTAAGCGTAGTTATTTCTGACAAGGTTTTACTTTTTTGTAGTTTTTTTTCAAGCAATAGACTGTAAAAGTAAAATGTTAATCACACTGAAACTAGAAAATTAATTCCCAGTCTCACAAACCCAGGAGGTCACTGTTTCTACCCCCTCTGTCTTTGTGTTCAGGGGTTTTTTTTTGTTTGTTTTGTTAGTAATTTGCTATTTAGTTGAACCCTTTTGTGTATTTTTTACAGAATTCCACGTGCCTTTCTTCCTAGTGGCCTTATCTTTGTTACTAAAGCACAGTGGCGGGAGGAATGAAAACACTGATTTGCAAATATCCGTCCTCAGGGCCAAATCCTGATGCCTTACTTCTGCAAGTAGACCCTCTGACTTGGGTGCCCCTGCTTGCACGAGTAAGAAGAGGTTTTGAGAGTCTTCTGGACCTGGTGGGTGACATTTCCTGGCAGTGCAGAGAGCCAAGCGTGGCTCCTTGTGCCCCACGTCAGCAGGACAGGAGGGGTCTGCAGAGGAACCACAGAGGCTCTTGGCTCCGTGAGATGAGCAGGAAAGGTTGGATGGGCAGGCCAAGGAAGGGAAGCCCACGTTTACACATTGGCCAAACAGCCCACGTGGGAGGGCTTCAGCTGCTGGTGGGGCAAGGCCCCCACCCAGCTGAGTGTGTATTTATAAATATCCTGCCAGGAGAAGCAGCCTGTGGTGGGAATACAGCAGCCATGGTCCCTGCCTGGCTGGGGATGGGTATCCGCACCTTTCTCCCTGGGCACAGCAGGAGCAGGGGGAACAGATCTTAACCTTTCCTCCAGAGGAGTTCTTGTAGCATGGAAAAGCACATCCTTATAGCTTTAAAATAATAGCAAGAATTCAGATGTACAAAAGTGACGTGCTGTTAATGCTGGTGGGTTTGGTTTTGTTACATTTTATCCTGATGTGAATATATACAGTGACTAAAGCATGTGTTCATCCTCATCAGGGGCCTGGTCCGAAGCCTTTGGAAGGCAATGGGAAATGTTTTCATGAGCTTCTGTGGGCTCTGAAGCAGGCTCAGGACAGAACAAGATCACTTGTAGAGGACAAAAAAAAAAATGGAAAGGAAAGATAATTAAGGTGGCATATCCCAGTGTGTTTGTCTTGGTTTAACTGGTTCCATGGAAAGCTTTTGGGGAATGAAGGTTTTTTGTGCACCGTGAGCACGGCATTGGCATTCTCTTTGTGGTTTTGCACTATATTGCGTATTTTGCAAGGTTTTCTGTGGAGCCTTGAGGCTGAGGTCTGTCAGTGAGTGCCAGAGTCTGTGCTGTGAGCCAGGGCTGCAGGGAGGAGAGCAGGAAAAGGGAAGAAGGAGTGTGCAAGGGGAGCACTTGCAGCTGCACGGAGTCACTGACACTGCAGGCAGGAGCAGCCCATCAGCAGTTGGCTGTCCCCCCGTGCTCCCAGGCAAACAGGGTGTTTGAGGCAAGTGCTTTAAAGCAGAGATTATCACAAGCAGGACATGGAGCTGTATGTTCCCCTGGCACCACTTTCCCTGACGTTCCCGGGAGCTCCGCGTGAGCAGGGAATCGGATAGTCCAGAGTTCTCCTAACCACTCTGCTTGTTTATCTGTTTGCTGGGCCCCAGCATGAGCAATCTGTTTCCCACCTCTTCTTCACCCATGTAACTAAGATGGTGATGACAGTAGCTGTATATGCTTTGCATGAAATCATTCAGCCATTTGGAAAATTAGAAATACCCCGTATCGCTGTCATTTTAATGGAGAATGTGTACTTGGCTCTGAAGGAGTTGATGGTGGATTAACATTTGGTCTGTGAAGCTCAGACTATATTTGGAGGCAAGCTAGGGAATATTTCAGAGCAGTTGTTGGTGTGATCATCTCTCGTAATTGAAGAGACTATGGTGTTACAATAGTACCTGTTACTTTATTTTTAATTTTTCCTTCTTTGCATTCGTTGTGTTACTGAGGCTCTGAATGCCATGGCTTTGCAGCACAGTTGATGTGGAAAACTGTGTATTTTGTTACAGTGGCACATTTCTTGGAGTGTCTGGTACTTCTAATAGGAGACTTCCCACTCTTCACTGGGAGTGGAGGATGTACATAAAAGCAGTGTTTTGGGACAAAGTGAGATTAATCTATTCTAGTCTTCCAGATATCGAGTAACTTCCTATTATCTTTTACTCTTTCTTTCTTTCTCCCATTGAAAATAAGTGTCATTCCCTCCAGATAACGTAGTTATAACCTCATGTTTTCTGCAGGTACATATGCACAATATAAAGACTCATTGCACGGTACAGTGTGTTTAAAATAGAAATTTAAATAAGTAGTTTTATTCCTTACAAGGGTAAGTTTTTATTTTGTGGCCCTCAGGCAGGCAGGCTCACTGCTCTCAATAGACAGTACTCAAAAGCCCCAAAAAGTGTCCAGGGCCAGATCTTTGGCTGCTGTAAATAAGGCATTGCTCCACTGATTCCCAAACCAAGGATTTTTACGTGGTGGTTAGAGGATTTGGATGCTGGTCTCCCACACATGGGGAGGCAGTGAGTGTCCAAGCCCCACAGACAGCCCTTATTATCACATTCTGTTGTTTAAATGGAAGGTATGTCTACCTGGCATACACATTCCTTCTCTTCCCTCCCTCTCTGTTATGGATGAGAGTAAAGGATCATTTCAACTTCACATATGTTTGTAACTTCTAAGTCCACTGGAAATCTTACAGAAAACATTGCCAAATTCTACTGCTTTACTAGTCCCAGACTCAGCTTTGAAAAATATGCCTAAGGAAATTCTCAAAAAGCACGATGTTAAAAACCCCTCTCTTCTTTACTACTTTTGATTAAAGCTGCCTCTGTTTCACCCAGAGTTTTGCAGGAAACATAATGAATTTGAATGCTCTGTGTGGACTATTTGCAGCATTATCCCTGTGGTCTTACCTGCAAGGACATTTCAGCAATGTAAATCACAGACATCCATTGAGGCCAGGTCCTCAGCTGGGCTAAACAAGCACATTTCCTTTGACTTTAATGTCCTTTTTTGCCAGCTGGGAATATGGTCCATTCATTTCACTGGTGTTAGGTCAGGGATGGATTTGGCCCAGTAGACAGTGGCAGCACAAACCAGAGCACAAGGCTGGCACTTGGGTAGAACCAAACAGTCACAGTCTATCAAAGCATATACCTCTTCCCATTTACTGCTTTCCCCTACCTGTGGATTCAGGAAGACTCATTCAGAAGGTGGCTTTACCCAGAGGTGAGGCTGGAACTGTCATTACTGCTCTCAGTCTGAGACTGATGACAATAATGGGCAGGTTCTGACTTCAAATCATGTAAAATCACCTCAATAATGATTTTCATTTAAATAAATCAGGGTGGAATTTGGCCCTGTGTGCACAGGAGCTTTTCATGTACATACATTTCCAGTGTCTGTGCACTTTCCTTAGCAAGGGGGATGAACAAGAGGGTGCATCCCTCCAGTAACATGTGAGGTATGTGTGCATGGCTCTGGGGACATGAACTGCCCAGTGCTTGAGGTCGAGAAGAGTGTCAAATCATGAAAAAGAATAGTAATTTTATAATTCTGAAAACAAAAATAATGGTATTTTTAAAAGCAACGATGCCTGAAGTCTTCCTGTATCTCCTAGGAGTTATTATCTTGAAGGATATTTTATACCTTAGTTGTATGTTTCATATAATTTAAAACTTGCTTCTTAAATTTCTGAACTCAAGGAGGGGGTGAATCTTCTGACTTTCAGGGTTCACATTCAGAGGATATTTGTTCTTTTGCTGCATGTACTGTTTGTCCAGAACTAACCAGTTATTTCTCCAATATGGGTTTTATTGTGCCTTACAACAAATATTAAATTTAAGCGGAATGTACGCGTTAGAGGAGGGAATAATCAAGAAGACTTTACTGCACTGTTAGGTGATGCTGCCCCAGAGTGTATCATCAAACATATCTGTGCTTAATTACCCAACCAAAGAGATCTAAAGTATGTATGTTTGTTGTACTGTAATAGGGGTTTGTGCCTGGACAATTAAGTGTTTTATTTGTATTCTGAGATGATGTGAACTTATTTTTCTAAACACTATACTGAATAAACTTTATATTTATACACATCTTGTGTAAATATTTCTCTTTGGATGTCATGTGAGGGCTTTGAATTTTGATTTGGAAAAGCAATCTGAAGTAGAAACTTGGCTTCTAATGACTCATCATGAAAGATGATGGCAACTAGGAGTGCCTGTGCTTGCCAGGGATTTGATCTGCACCCTATTTAAGCAAGAATGAGACTTTCTGTTGACTTGAGGGGGTTTTGTTGGAATTCTAAAATACTAAATTAAAAACCATAAATCTTATACCTCATATTGAACCTATTTGTGTCTCAAACTAAATTTATACTGTAATTAGTTGGATACTATTAAAATCTACTTCCACCTGCTAGTTAGGGCTAGTCAGTATTTACTTGTGGTTCCCATGACATTGGCGTGTGTTCTGTGTCAGGGGCTTTTTTTGGGTAGGTGTACTCCTATTTGCTAAATTCCCGTTTGTTGAAATTTTTCTTTAAAATGTTTCACATAGTGTCAGACTTGGTTTTGGCAGCCTTTTGAGAACAGCTTGAAATGTTATGTTCCCCTGATATTAAAAGATTTAAACACATTACCATATTACTTCAGATCTGTGTTCCAAGTACCAGCATTGCCTGGTTACGACTTTGATGCCAAAATGAATGACACTAAATCCAAATAGACTAATCTGTGCAGGTGAAATAGTTTCCCTTAGTGAAGCTGTATACATTAGACATAATTAACAGCCTGCACATGCCAGCAGGAAAACACCCTTCCATCCCTTTAAACTGTGTTTAGGCCAGAGGAAGCACGGTGAGGTTGGGGAGATTTTTTTTTTGTTTGTTTGTTTTTAATAGATACAGTTAAAAAACATGAAATTCATTATTTTCTTCCTCACTAAGACATTGCCTTGGTGTTTTTCACCATTCCTCCACCTTTCCCATGGATCGCAGCCGCGTCCCGCTCTCTCCTCGCAGGGAGTCCCCTCCCAGCCCGGGGAGCATCTCCCTCTTTTCTCGAGGCTGATCCAGCTCTGCAGCTGCCGAAGTAAATAATCCAGTTACCCAGGAGCAGCCCTAAGCCAGAGCCAATTGCCTCATTGCCCAATTCCTGTTTCCTTCCCAGAAGCGGGCGCTTGGCTCAGTCGTGTTCGCGGCGCTCCCTTTGCCTGAGCACAACTGGGATGGGATTTTCCTGCCAGCACAGACCGAATCCCAAACTGATCCGCAGGCAGCTCTGTCCCAGCTTTGCTTGCAGCAGGAGCTGAGGATTTAAAGCCATCCTCCACCTGGCTGGGAGCAGCTTCTCTCAGTTTAGGAAGGACATTGAGATGCTTGAGCGTGTCCAGAGGAGGGCAACGAGGCTGGTGAGGGGCTTGGAACACAAACCCTGTGAGGAATGTTTGAAGGAGCTGGGGTTGTTCAGTCTCTTCCACCAGGCAGCACTGACAGAACCAGAGGACACAGTCTCAGCTACGTCAGGGAAGGTATAGGTTGGATATTAAGAAAGAAATTTTCACCAAAAGAATAGTAAAGCACTGGAATGCTCTTCCCAGGGAGGTGGTGGAATCACCATCTCTGGATGTGTTTAAAAAGGCTGGACATGGCACTTGGTGCTATGGTCTAGTTGAGGTGTTAGGGCATAGGTTGGACTCGATGATCTTAGAGGTCTCTTCCAACCTCATTATTCTGTGATTCCGTGGTTCTGTTTCTGCCTCACTCTGTGGGCAGGGAAGCAGCTCCAGGACCACCACTGCCAGGCTGGCTGCAGCCCATGCCCCGGGAAGGGATTTGTGTCTGTGCAGCCCCCACAGGGGCTCTGGATGAAGCGCAGGGGTTTGAGAGCAGGCGAGAAGAGGAAGGTCTCGGCAGCGTATGCAAATGTCCAAATTCTCCCCGAGCAGCCACCCATGCGGTATGCAGGATGAATCATGTCCTAACGGAGCGCATTCCTGCTACTTTGGAGCGCTTTGCAGATGTGCTCCAGGTCACCCTGGGCGAGAAAACCACACACAGCCACAGCTCCTTCTTCCCTGGCAGCCTGTGCGCAGATGGAGAAAGAGGGGACAGCACCTTTGGAAGGGTGGGCAGCTGGATCCCTGAGCCCCTGCCTTTCCCACACGACCTGGGGATGCTGCAGGGAGGAGGGGGCTGCCAAGGCAGTAGCTGGGATGGAGTTGGTGGTCGGAAGGCTCGGGGAGATGGGTGGTTTCTCTTGATCTAGCAGGGAGACAAGCTGGGAAGGGAGACAATGCTGGAAGACAGCACTTATTATGCTCTATATTTGTCTTGATTTTTCCCTGGTGCCAGATCAGAAGGGGATTTTGCTGCTCCAAGAGGCAGAGGTTGGGTCAGGAAAACAGGATTTTAATATGAATACTCACAGCTTGGGAAGCAGAGGTCTCCTTCCAGGCTGCATCCCCTGTTGTGGTGATCTCTGGCTGCAGAAATCTCTGGGCTGGAATCTTAGGCCAGTATACGGATACAGATCACATTTTTAATATAAAAATACATTTTAGAAGGAAAATGATTCCCAGAAATGGGAATTCATCTGCCAAGCAACGTGCACATAACCGATTTCACACTTAGAGGTGCCAGAAAGTTCAGGAATGAGACCAACAATAAAAACCAACACACGTGTGAAAAATCTACAGCATTAAAGCCAGATTCAATAAAAATAGCACCTAGTTTATATGCTACAGAAGCTGGCACATGCCTGCAAAAGCTGAAGGAAAGAGATAAAACGTTCAGAAGTTGCATGCAGTCCAGAGGAATGGAGCAGCCCTGGAGCAGCGCTGATGGTTACTCAATAACTCATGTACGATATTCTCCCCTGTAAGTGCTTTAATTCTCCATCCTGCTACTTCTCGGGCAGAAAGACCCACTTCGGAACACTCGAGGCCGATCAATAAGCTTTGTTGTGGCAGCCAAAGTGCTCTGTGATAGACCTGGCGTTATGAAAGGACTCCCGGAATGTTACACGGCATCGTTTTCCTCGCTGCTCCGCACGCTGGCAGGCAGAGCTCGGCGCTCTCGGCATCCCCAGCGCCGCCCGAGCTGCGAGCGCAGCCCCTCCCCGGAGGGCACAGAAACCAAAGCAGGCTGGCAGGAGGGGAGGGGACGGACACCAGGGGTGGCACAGGCAGGTTGCAAAGCCAGGTCTCTGACTCCCCCTGTTGCTTTGCCCACCGGCTCACGGCACCTCCGCGGGAGCCCGATCCCGCTTGGATGCATGACAGCAGCAGGAGGACTTGGTGCTGACGCCAAAGCTGAGCTTGCTCCTTTCATCTATTTGTTGTGTTTACAGCCACCTCCTCGTGGTGACCAGTTGATAACTAGACTGGTCCTGGAGCAGCACCCCTGAGCCTCCAAGCACTCAGCCTCCAAAATACTGTACTTGCCTGGATCGTTAGCTCAGGGTGATGCACATGCAGGTCCTGGAGGATCCCAAAGCCACCCACTTCCAGATCAAGGCAATCTGAGAAAAGTTTGACTCATCTTCCACCAAGCCCAAGGAGCTGAGAGGGAGAAATGCTCAGGGGAATGAGGATGAGAGTCCAGAGCCTGAGCTGTGCATGCTCTTGCATGTCCTAAGTCAGTGGCTTCTTAAAAGAATATGTTGAGAACAAATGACAATTTGGATGTTACTCATGTCCTAGGGAAATACTGGGGATTTTGCTATTTACTGCTGCTTAATCAAACCAAGGCACGGCAGGAGATAAAAGGCAGTTCTAAAAGGCAACACTCAACACCATCCCAAGCACATTCACAATGCACATACAAATACACAAGTCTATATTAAAAAGTCTATATTGTCTATATTAAAAAACATTATCTGTTGTGTTGTATGCACGCAAGTGGAAGTGAGCATTGACCAGATTAAGACTAAAAAATAATATCTTTATTTTGAGGTCCGCTATGTAGTTGTGCAAGAAATGCAGCCTCTTCTTCTTCTTGCAGGCAACGTATTAGAGCCCAGTCCCAAAACTCCACCACAGACAGGTTCAGATTTCTGACTTGCCGCTGTTAAATGTGCTGTCCCCTTGCTCAAAGCCTGTGGCAGAAGAGCAGCAGAGGCAGCAGGGGCTGCTGCCCTGTTAGTGCTGTTCTTGGAGGAGAGAAAGACTCAATATCGGCAAGAGGGAGAGCTGCAAACTCTAGGGAAGCGACACCACCAGCATGTGGGAGGATTTAGGCACATCACACCCCTGTGTGGGGAGTCACATCAGCTTCTGAGGGCTGCTACTGCATTTCTGCTCCTCTTCCCTACTAATGTAGCGCCGCTCTCCCCAGAGCTTCAAACACTGAGGTGTTTTTACTCCTTGCATCACCCTCAGGGTTTGTGCCCCCCCAGCTTTGCCAAGAAAACAATGAACTCCAGACTAGAAAATACTCTTTTTTACACATCCACCCACGAGGTGGGTGGGGTGTGCAAGACCACAGCAGCCCAGCCTTCAGGTCAGTGAGCACTGAGGGGCTTCAGCTGAGCCCCTG